>NC_140584.1:1114167868-1114878957 GCF_964204655.1 Triturus cristatus | reverse complement strand
ATTAAGAAAAATGACTTTAAAAAGGTTTTAGCAACTGAGTCCATAGAAAACTATGGATGCGTGATTTCTTGCAAAGTACCTGTTTTTGCGACAAAGTTCACCAAGCCCAACACCCGCAACAATAAGAAGCGTCGAAAAACAAATAGATGTGCCGTTTCTGAGCCCTTTGTGGATGCGATAAGATAGTTCCACTGTACACAGGGGAGCAATGCGTCGGGTCTGGTCTGTAGGGGGAGGCAATACGGCGATTCTGAGAAGACTCCAACCCACGGTGATGCGTCGGGTAAAACTTGTGGCACAGGGACAATGCGTGGAAATCTGAGATGCGTCAATGAACGATGCGGCAGCAGGGAGCGGTGCAGCATCGACCATTTTCAGCCACGATCCCTCGATGCGTCTATTCTTGCAGCAGCGACAGGCACTGCATCAGTTTCTGCAGCAGCACGGTGGTGCGGGGAGATTCTTCTCCCACAACGGCATTATGTCGGAAAACTCTCGCCAGAAGAGCGATGCGTCGACTTCCTTGTTTGTTGCGTTGCTTTCCAGATCCCAGCAGCAGAAACAACCTCCAGAGGCCCCACACAGTCACATGCACTCCTGGCAGGTCAGATCTCCCAGCAAGGAAGTTCAGGGAAGCTGGGGGTGAAGTCTTTGTGTTCCTGAGCCTTCAAAACAGGAGGCAAGCTCTACTCAAATTCCTCAAGCAGGGAACACAGCATACAGCAAAGTCATTTTCCTTTCCTTGGCAGAAACAGCAACTGCTGGCCAACCCTTGACACACAGCAGGGGCACTACTTCTCCTCAGTTTCTCCAGCTCTTCTCCTTGGCAAAGGTTCCTCTTGATTCCTGAAGTAGTCTAAGGTTTAGAGGATTTGGGTCTGATACTTATACCCCAAAATGTCTCTGTTCTCTTTGTACAAGGGGCTCTGAGCCCAGTTCAAACCAGTTCTGGGAGCACTCTGCAAGTGCACAACAACATCCATTGTCAGTGGGAGGGTTGGCTCCAGACACACCTCAGGAGGGCATAGCCAGCATTGTGGAAGGAAGGCACAGCCCTATTCAGGTACAGGTGCTACTCCTCCCATCACTCCAAATGCAGATCAGGCCTTTTCAACCTAATGCTGACTCATTCAGGTAAAGCAGGACACACATCAACCCCACTGGTGGCTGTCTGAGAGAATGCACCTCCCCAGCCCCTGTCACTCCAAAACAGACAGTCAATACACAAACAGGCAGAGGCACACAGAATGGTTAAACAAGAAAATGCCTACTTTCTAAAAGTGACATTTTCAATCACACATTTTAAAAACCATCTTTACTAAAAGATGTCTTATTAAATTCTGAGTTCAGAGAGCCTAAGCTTTATTTATCTATCTTATCCCTATGGGAAGATATGCTTGTGAAATGTTCCAAAGATTTCCCCATTCTTTCAATAGTGAAAAACAAAATCGGCTGTATTTCACAATCAGGACATGTCGCACACACCAGTACTTGTCCTACCTTTCACATACACTGCACCCTGCCCACAGGGGCACATTGGGCCTACTTTAGGGGTGACTGACATGTAAGAAAAGGAAAGGTTAGGGCCTGGCAAGTGGGCGCACGTGCCAAGTCGCCATGGCAGTTAACAACTGCCACAGACACTGCAGTGGCAGGTCTGAGTTACCGTTTCAGAACTAATCATGTGGGTGGCACAATCAATGCTGCAGGCCCACTTGTAGTATTTGATTTACCGGCACACTCAGTGCACTTTACTAGGGACTGACCAGTAAATCAAATATGCCAATCAGGGAGAACCAATCTTAATAACAATTTACACAGAGAGCACATGCACTTTAGCACTGATCCGCAGTGGTAAAGTACCCAGAGTCCTAAATACAACAACAACAGGTCAGGAAAAAATAGGAGGAAGAAGCAAGAAGTTTGAGGATAACCCTGCAAAAAGGGCCAAGTCCAACACAACCCCCTTTCAGCATAAAGTCGGGATAGACCAATAAATACCTCGATGGGCTTCCCTGCTTGAGGCGATCCTGGCCCGCAACAGTAGGTGTCTTTTCCCGTTCCAAGCCTTCCTGAACATAGTTGGATCCCTCTATTCATACTCTCAGGGCCCACTAAGCTAACCCATGGGGAACCCTTCTCCTCACCTGTGGACCCCATCTGTGCAGTGCCTAAACTTACTTTGCTCACAGATGTATCACAACAGGCAGACAGTACCCACATGGCCAACACAGTGGTGTGGCCCAGTCCACCCCCAGGGTGTGACTCCTGTCCCCTTCCCAGGACCAACTCAGTCCACCAGGACTGCAAGCCACAGTGGCCACTGACAACTGTCAGTGATGAGAGCAAGGTCTCATGCCTTTCAGGCCTCTCTAACCTCTGTGGCGTCAGAAAGTGGGTGGGCGGTAGCCCCAGGTGCCTTGCACCTTTTGTCCACTCGCCCTCCTGCCAAGTCAGGTATGGCATCCTGACACTGGCCCACCAGCCCAGGGACTGTACCCTGTGGCTGGACAAGAGATTGGGGTGGGCTCTCCCATACCCTGTCTTCTTCCCTGGGGCTCTGCACCTTCCCACCTAGAGTGGTACCCCCAGAAGACAACTTGGTAGGGGCACTGTAAGCAGTCGCCCCTTACTCCAGGTCAGGGGGGACACCCTGAACCTGGTCCTCCAACCCAGGGTCTGTACACTTAGGCTGGACCTGTGCCTGGCAAGCCAGGACTTCAGGCGAGTACACCAACCCCCCAAGTGAAACCCACTTCTCATAAGTTGTATGAGAGTCTGCCTGGTGCAGGTCTCCAGCCTCTGGTCCACTTGACAGAGCATGAGGACCCCCAGGCCAGAAGTGGCCTCACCGGGGTCAGTCCTGGGGTGCTCTGATCTCAGAGCAAGCAACCCCTGACCCACTGGTCCTTCCAATGGGGACTTTGTCCCCCCTTACCCTTTTCTCTGTACTCTGTGCTGCCAGGCACCAGAACTGGTGGGATGCTTGTTACAGCAGTCCCCCCCCCCAGTTCACCTGACATTTTGGGATCTCCCTCAGGGGATGGCCTCTCGGCACAGACTAGGCCCCCTCCTGGTGTTCACTCATGGAACCAACTAGACCTGGGGACTGGGTTTCAGGCACCTTGTGACACAGTCCACTCCCACTCCTTCTCTTCTGAGACAGGACGTGGGACACTACACACCTCCCACAACTCCAGGACCTATCTGGACTACCACAAACCTCCCCTACCTCACTTGGTTGGGGAAAATCTGAGCCATCCCCTTCAGGATCACTCCCAAAAGCTTCTTCAGACCCTCTGAAATCCACCAAAAGGACTACCTTCACTTCAAGCTCCCTGGGGTCAGAGAACTCACACTCCACCAGCTGTTAGCATAGCTCTGGAAAACAGGGACTTGAAATATGCTCTCCAACAATTGAATCACACAGACCAACACTTGTGTTAACCAAGCTACCCTTTGCCTAACCATCCAGTGCCTCACATAAGTACCTCACATCACCCTCCTGAGACTGTCTCAACAGTGTCTGACACTCTTCTGGGAGGTCTCCATACTCACATACCAAGGCTTCTACCAAGGGGAAACACCTCTCCCTGCACCTCTCGTCTAGAGGCAGTTGAGTATCCTTCCCACCAATAGGAATCTGAACCCCTGTGCCAGTTCCCCAATCCAGTTTAGGGACATTGTGCACCACTGGAGCTACCTCATAACCCTGTACCCCTTGGTGTATGTCAAACCCCTCCTTCAAGTCAGGCGCCACATCTCTGGATGTGTGTACTACTCTCTCAGCACTAGACACTACATTTTTGCTGTTACCATCTGAGCTAGACTCCACCTCCAACCCAGCCAAGCTCACTTCATGGGCTAAAAACCTTTCATTTTTCTTGGCTAAGACACTCATGGCCTCAAGCCTCTCGAGCTCCATATCAAGCTCCCTCATTCTCAATTCATGTGCCAAAAGCAACTTCCTTTCTTTCAAGGCACGAGCGTTCTTGCTCTCCTCTGCCTCCAATTCATGATCCCTGGCCCTTTGCTTTTCCTCCAAATCTTCTGGAGAAAAATTCCAGGAAGAATGATTGCTGTCAGCCCTAGAGGCTGCTCTCCCAACAGACCAATCCTGGGATCTGACACGGCCTTCTGGCACACCCTATCCACATCTGCATCATCTGTCTCCCCAGCTTCTCTGGCCTCCTACCAGACCCTTAAGGCCTTCTGTAGCTCCTCTTTCCGAGAGTTGCTCCTCATGGAACATCCAAAGCTCCTGCAGAACTGCTTGAGTTGCTCTACTTTGTAACTACTCAACTTTTCAATGTCAAACTCCAACTCTGCAGCCTCACTTGCTGGTTTACTACTCAGAGACATGGTGCGTGAATACTCATGGGTCAGATCAAACATAGAACAAAAAAAAAACAATATGTGGTTGCATTGTGGTCTGCACTAAACTAGTGATGTACACCAATCACTGTGGGTCAAGTACAAATACAAGTTCAAATCCTCACCGCTGACCACCAATGTTAGAAATGGGGGCCTCTAGTTGGCTGAGGTAGGTACCTTTGTCCAAATAGGGACCCCTGATTCTAGTCAGGGTAAGGGGGATACACACTTTAGATAACCCCTGCTCACCCCCTTTGTAGCTTGGCACGAGCAGACAGGCTTATCCCAAAAGCAATGTGTAAAACATTTGTACCAAAACTCACAGTAACACAGTGATAACACCACAAGTGGACACCACACCGGTATAGAAAAATAAAGTATCTTTATCTAAATTTAACAAGACCAAAACGACAAAAATCCAACTAACAATAACCCTGCAAAAAGGGCCAAGTCCAAAACTTTCTATTACAATATGTTTCCTACAGACTGACAAATAATCTCCAGGAATCAGCTGATAGGATGTTCCATCCACTGACAATCTGTTGTTAGTTGAGGTATGTTGTACCAATGTTGAGTGAGACACCTGAATCACACTGTTCAGAAGACGTAGGCCACTTTGTAGTGCTATTGAGTGACTTATATATACATCACTCTATTTCCTGTGCTATTTAGGCTATTCCATTGATGTTTGATTGTAATTTTAATCAAAATAAGTAGTCCTTGGATTTTTTAAGTCCCTACTTACTCAATGTTGAGTATCCAAGTACAACGTTACATATTAGACAAAATGGCTAAAGTTCCTGATGACTGCACTTTTCAATTCTTTGGCTTATAGGTATCATGAAAATAATGTTTGTATGTACAATAATAAAATAACAAATAAAAATAAACTAAGAGACTGTAGTGATAAGTGATTTCCAAAATGAGAATTGGAACACTGTTGTCCTGGCAACATGGATACATCTGTTCCAACTTCTATTTCTCTCATATTCAATCAGGTCAAAAGAGATCGTATGTGTTTTGTGAATCTGATAAGATCGGGTAGAGCTTGCATTGTTATCAGTAACTTGATAGATGTTGTTTATATATATGGGGTGAGTGATTTGTTACACACATGGAAGAGCACATCTGTCTAATTGTGTGTGCTATATGAGTTGTGTTAAACATGATTTTGTGCCAGAGTGAGTGTATGATAGATTATGAATGCAGAGAGAATGACAACACCTTCTCCCAACAGGGAATAATGTTGAGGGGTCAGGAAAGCCCACCACCAGTTGCCACGTCCTCTTGCTGTGCTGTTAAAGTGAAGGAATGGATTTTCCCCTGTAGTTCATTCCAACGCTTGCAGGTGTCTTCCTAAGAGCATCTGGTACATTCACCTTATCAACAATTCTGGCCCACATTGCCCTTCTCTGAACATGGCGTTTGTCTAGACCAGTGCCCTCAGACAACAGGGGCTCTACTCTATGTATCTTACCAATCATCACAGTTGACTCATTTCCAGGCATTTTAAAAATAATTAAAATGGAGGTCTTCCACTGGTGGCTTGTATTGTAAGTGGTAAATGGTTTGTGTGGTCAGGGGAGTGTCTTTAGTAGTGGGAGTTGTAAGTCTTTGTGTCATTGGATGAACCACTGTTGAAAACCCTGTTCACCATTAATCTACTGTCTGGAGGGTCCCTCTTATCTCTCAGTTAGGGGCCAGATCTAAATAAGGTGGACAGTTGGTATGGTGTCCTACACTACTGGAAGGGGGAACTGATGATAGATGACTGAAGTGTAGCCAGTGGACAGTCTTCCATCATGGCTGATGGTACCCCTTCAGACTAAACTCTAACAACAGAGGACAGATATCTGCCTACATAAAGGATGACCATTATTCACACTCTTGCCATAATTATTAGGGATGAGCAATACATTTTGCTCTGCTGGCAGGGTTTGTAGAGTTTTCTCCACTCCGCATTACACTTGTAACACAGAGTTCTGGCCAAACTCCACCAACTACCATGTGGCAGAGTTCTTTCTTGTGCCTGGCTCACCAACGGTAAGTAGGAGAGTGAGAATTGGCATACCCTAGTGCCATTTTCGGGCGCTAAAATGATACCCTTGTAGAATTTTTCAGGATTTTCTTAACGTGGACGGTCGCTGATCATAGCGTCGGTTTGTGGCTAGAAAGCTGCTACTTGAGTAGAAAATGAACTTGAGCAGACGCAAAAAAAGCTGCGTGCTCTGGCATGCTATCTGGTGCAGTTTGCACTGATTTTGCAGTGTGGAAAAAGTTCCTGCTTCTATAAATCAGCGCAAGGGGCCAATTTTTGCCTGCTTGTGGAACTCTGCGGAATCTCTCAGAGTTATCATGTAACCCCGCGAGTTCTGCCCACCCCCTACTAATCACTCTCATTTGAAGATTGAAAATGTTATACTGGTTTGATTGAAGTTGTATGAACAAGCCTTAGATGGTTCAGACAGTCAAGCTACACTTCCTTCTTCCACAGCATTCAAACGTTCTTACAAACAGACTATACTTTCTTGGTTAACTTGTTTGTGTAACCAATGAGTCATGTGAGTACAATGGAACTTAGTTCCCACCCAATCGTGAAGCACTATGGAATCCACCAAGAAATCCACCAATCAAAATGAGAGGCATTTGACTTCAGTCATCAGTCAAGATGCAGGCAAGGCCATTCCAGGTGGTCTATGTCTGCTACTAACTGCCCCTGATGAACAATGATGCTGTTGCTCAGTAGAACACACCATCAATGAATTAAAAACACTTGTTGCCGCTGTTTTAAGGCTCATTAGTTAACCTTGACCTTGATAAGGCGTTGCTAATTTTAGTAGAAAACATGCACCAGGAAATACTTGAGTCCTGTCCTGGGAAGTGAACACAAAGGCCAAATGCAGTCTACCATAGAATTTTTTTCAGCCCTTGTAACCATCAGTGATAATGTCCACTGGTTAGCAGTGGTCCTTATCCCACAGGACTGGCTGTGACATCAATAGGTTCAGAACAGATTATCACCAAAGTTAAAGTACAAAAATCCATATGAAGCAGAAAAAAGTTCTTATTCCACTAGAGAGATAATATGACCCTGTGCAGCAACTAATCTCTGTTGTGTCTGTGTCTTTGCAGGAAATGCTCACAGTGAGCAGCACATTCGGGGAGCAAATTATGCTCAGTGGGGTATTAGTATACATTTTGAAATTTGGCATAATAAGAGTAATGCTCTTTGAGCAAAGAGAAATCTTCAAACTTACAAAATCTTTGGTGATATCTAACACCAACCTACCAGTGGTCGAACCTTCTTTTGATAGGTGCAATGTTTTACCCATCTATTTCAACAATAATAAAAAAAATAACATCTATTGCTCACTTAAGGTGGGCAATGAAAGTGATAACCCCATATCAGTGAATACAAGTCAGATTAAGCATTTTCTTATTCTCTCCCAATTCACTCCCCTTTCTCTGGATGAGTTCACTGCACTGTTCTAGAAGGTTAAGTCAGGATCTCCACTGAATCCAGTGCCTCTGAGAATATTTGCTCTTAAACCTGAAACTATCTTTCCCATATTTTAGACATGGTTAATCTATCCCTAGAAACATGTATAGCGCCACTCCCCTGGAAACATCAGATGGTCATAGCTGACCTCAAGAAGCCCAACTTAGACTCTGAAAGCCTAGAAAACTACCCCCCAATTTCCCTACTTCTGGGTCTTGGCAAAATGGCAGAGAAATATGTCAACAAATATATGTCCCACTTGCTGGAAGGTAACTCAATTTTTTTGCAGCACCCACAAATGGGCTTTTGGTCAAACCACAGTACGGAACTGGTACTTCTGGCTGTGGTTGAGGAGGCCAAAAGGAGACTGGATCAAGGGGCCACGGCAGCTATCATACTCCTGGATTTTGGCTCAGCCTTCAATACCATTGACCACCCCACACTTCTAGATAGAGTGGGTAAGGCTGGTATCACAGGAAAAGCACTGAAACATCTGTTTGTGCAGGAGTAGCAAATACAAGTGGTATGATTTCTTTGATCATAGTGTCTAATTATTGCTTCATTTTTGCACAGGTAATATGGAACTGAGTTTCATTTTCTATAGGAAAATTACCTTAATGCTTATATGTCTGTCTTGTCAAGAATTCCAGTTCTATTACCAAATTAAGCAGTGGTCATTTACACTTGCAACCTGCAAGGTCATTCTTCAATAACACATTATTGCTGGCTCAAGAATGCAAAACCCACCCATTAAATGCCCATATACAGAGTTGCTGGCACATTCATTCATCCACGGTCTCGTTCAGCCATCCACCCTTAGACTCTTTGTACTCATAATAAAACCCAACCACACACAAAATGTGGCTAGTCAATGAAGAAATGCCCAGCGTTAGAAAATTTGCTTTGACAATGTTTGTTAATGCTTTATCCAATCCTCCACACTCCAGGTTTCTGGCATTTATTTACCTATAGATTAATTTTAGTTTGTAGACAGACTTCAGTGACGGAGCGAGCAAGGGTTTTGGAGAGGTCCAGGTCCTCATTTCACTGAAAAACTAAGGAGAAAGGTTGCAGGGCCTTACAGTGTGTTTTCCTCTCTTTGTACTTCCTAGCACAGGCAGGCATATATACCCTTTCATCCACGCGCTGCTGCTGCTGTCACTAAATGACAGCTGAAGCAGTCGCTACCAGGAGGAGTGACGATTCATCAGATGCAGCATATGGTGCTTTGGACCTTCAGTCGTTGCAATCAGTACTTAATATGTAAAATAATAAGTGCCAGGGCTCTGACCAGGAGGCCACTGCAGCCTGCACCACCCATTGCCCCTGTCATCACTGCCAAAACAACTACTAACCATAGTAGTGGTCCGTGCAGGTAAGAGGGGTGGGCGGTGGGGTCGGGTTTTTTGGAGAGTCGATGGACTACCACGAGGGAAAATTAAATAAATAATTACATTTCCCTTGTCGTTGTATGTCAAATTACCCCCCCAACCCAGCCCCACCGTTCTTACCTGCACAGGCCGCTGCTAACTAACTATCTCACTTGTATGCGAGTGCAACAGTTCAGATTATACCTGGTCCCCAAAGCAAAAGGAATGGCTGAGGAGGCAGGCATTAGACATTTTTATTGTGATTTCTATTCCTAAACACCCGTTGTTATGCTCATCTCTAAAATAGATCAGCAGCCCCACCATGTGTCAGACTGGCATAAATGCAGTTTTGATAATTAAGTGCCAGTGCCGAGCACCGGAAACCACTGGCTCAAATTAAGCACTGGTTGCAATGCAGGGTGAGGTGTCTTCCACAACTTCCTTCCATGGAATTAAAAAAGCAGTGAACTGCGGAACAAAGAGTGACACCCGAACATGCGTTTTGGGCCAGCAAGGTAGTCACCAAGATCAACCTAACCATATTCTAATAACATGTGACGCTGGTAGAGCAGAGCTTAATGTATAAATTGTTGCCACACAACAATATTGTGACCTCACTTTCGGATCAACCCTTTTTACTGGTAATGCCTACAAAAAGGGACACCGGGGACCGTATTACATCAGGTGCCCCAGGGGTGCAACGGGCGTTTGTACCCGCTTTGCGCGCCACCGGGGCACTTTGGTATTATAGAACGGAGCGCTAACGCTTTTAAGACCCCTTCTATAATACAGATAGCGCTGGCGCACTTAAAGCGCCAGCGCTTTCAACAGAGGGCGTTCCCTCATTTGCATAGTGGCATGCCCTATGCAAATGAGGAGATTCCTTTGACTCTGTGCCCACGCCATTTTACAGACATGGGTGCAGAGTCAAAGTAGCACTCAGAAGGTTCACTGACAGTGCGCCATTTAAAAGGTGGTGCACTGTCAGTGCACCCCTGAGAGCAGCCCTCTGCAGGGGGTAAAACTGGTCCCCCTTGCAGGCGGGTGCAGTCACTGACAACACCCGCCTGCAAGGGGATCTCTAATCCCCTTTGAAAACATAGGCGGGTGCCGCCTGCACTGTGAAAACACACAGCGGCTGCTCCCTATTTTCACATGAATTCGCTGCCCCATCGCCTTCGCATTCACCATAATGTGGCGCATTGGCGTTGTTTGCGCCGGGCGCACCTTTTCAAAGGTGCGCAAGGCGCAAACAATGCAAAGACGTAATACGGCCCCAGATGCACTCACTTCATTTCTGCAGACAACCATGCAATAAGATATAGTCCAGTCACTGCAAGTGGGACACTTTGAAATTATTCATTCGGGAAACTACGAGAGAAAATCAAACTGAGAATCTATCAGCTCACATTTTTGCATTTTAGTTTCACACGAGAAAGTAGCAAGACGTCTTACAATAAAATGAAAGAACTCATAGCCTAAAACGTAATTACTTTTCTCGGCTTCTATCAGGCTCTTTATGTTAGTTTCCTTTTTGAAAAGTTGGAAGTTTATGAGCAGATATATTGGCAGATAGGATGCGAATTAATGTTCAAATACTTTCCAAACCTCAACTGGACAAATATATGCCCTAGTTTCACTGTTATGAATATTTCTAAATTGAAAAAGGGAAAAGTGTCATACTGAGCCATTTGTTGGTAACAATCAATCAAGCTTTATATGCAGATTTTAACAGTTCGAGTATTAATTGAAAAATATGTTTAACTGTAAAAACATGCTATATCCTGTGTTAGATATAATGTATTCTCTCCCTAGTTGCATGATACCTGTTGCCCAGCCTCTGTGTGTGTTGCCATAGTATGTTTATGTATGCCTGATACCATACCAGTGAACAGCTTCTAACCCGAGCACATTAGTCACTTTTTTGTGACACTGCGCTGGCGTAATCAAGGTGCCACACTGCACCCTATTTAAATAGTGACGTACACTACATTATACCTGTGTCAGGTATAATGTATGCAGGGTGGGCATTCCCCCGCAAAAAAGCCTTGTGAAATTTATGAGATTTTACTATGCCACTAATTTGACTTGACTGCATCAAAATCCTTACGCCTGTTTCAAGCAGACTTAAGGATTGATGCAGATCTTTTTGTCATAGGACTAACCCATGGGTTGTCACACATTGCTAGAGTACCGTCAGTTTTCCAACACACTCCAACAATGCGTCATTTTTGCACCACCAGTTACATCAGCATTCCTGATGTAACTGTAAATGATTGCGCCGTGGAGCACCATATTGTAAATACTAGAATAAGAAAAAGTAGGAAACCCAATACACACTCGGAGGCTTCGGCAATCAAAGTATTAGCAGGTAAATATGCCTACAAGGGATTTCCTTACTTCCACACAATTTGACAAGCAATAGGAAAACAATGGTCGCAAGCTCTTTCATGTAGTTCACATTGAGTTATTTGAAAATTGAATTGACTTATTTCAATTTGAACAAATCTGCCACAAATATTTATACATGGGTGTGAATGATTCAAGACGTCAATTTATAATGAAAAAAACATTTTAGAGGGATCAAAAAACGAATACATATGTAAATATAAAACAACACACAGTGACTGATATTTACAGATGATTTGTTGTTACAAACATCTCAGTGTCACTAATGTGGACACCTATTCCAAACAATATATATAGCAGGAAAATGTGACTGATTAAACAGAAAACAAAACCTTAGGAGAATAGGTCAGTTATTCCAGTCTCTCCTGCAATGGTCCTCATGAACCTGATTGTTCCCAATCTAGCGTTTGTCTAGAGAATAAGTGGGCACTGCTCCATCGACATACCCCTGTCTCTGCCGTCCGTCAATTGTGTGGAAGGAAATCGCTTGTAGGCATATTTACCTGCTAACATTTTGTAAATATGGTGCATCCTTGGCGTCGTAAGGATGGCGCTATAAAAAGTGATGCATTAATGTTTTTGCCCAAGGATGCATCACATTTTATATGAGACCCAGAGTCCCTCACTGCGGTGATCAATATCCCATCCTTGCTGCCATTGTTGCAATCAATGAATTATCCTCAGTAGACGGGTAGCATAGGAATATATGATAAAATGTATTAGAAGATATCTGTCTCTCTTACAGGTTAAAGCTGTAATGTAGACGTAACATCAATGCCCCATCAGGAGCAGCCTCCTGCTGCTCAGCCTGCTCACTCCAAGTGATCTCTCAAGCATGCATACATATTCTTCACACACACACACAGAAATATACTGGCTGAGCAGCAGATAAAACTAAATATTTGAAAAATATTTTATTTCATAACTAAGGGACACAGTGTACAAAAGCCTTTTGCGCTCGAGATTGGCAAACTCAAAGGCTTTGCAACCGCAAAAGGCTATGCTGAAAGCTACCCTAAGATTCTGGGAGTCAGAAAGTATATTAAAACCATCAAAAAACCTTTCGCAACTCATATTGAATTGCACAAAAGAGGGGGTGTAAAGTAGCATCCTCCTTCGATGTGCAAATTATAATGCCTTGCATCTTTAGTTCGAGACCACAAGTGAGGTTGGAAACCTTTGCCTCAATTACTCACCATAAACATCAATTACTCTTAATCCTACTCATTCTTGTACCAATCATCAATTGTGAGGTGTTTGCTGGAATTGCTGAGACAAGAAAAAATCAGGAAAGTATGCTGGTGTGCCAGCATCACCTGTCACACCTGGGAGCCAAGCAAGCGTTGTTCTAGAAATATCAAAGCACTTGTCGAAGGCCAGTATATATCCCAGCATGAGGGCAGGTTGGATTAGGAGTAATGAAGATTGTCAGTGAGTAATCAAGGCATTACCTCAAGGTCCCTTTTCCTCATCCCAGTAATTGAGGAACACCAGAGCTGTTAACAGCCTTTGATTTCGATGCAAATGACTCAGCCACAGCAAATCTCTTAATGCACTCATCTCGGTGACTTAATATACAGCAAGCATAAATGAGAAATGTCTTTGTGATCGAACAGAACTCAGAACTGCAGCACCAACATTCTCTCTGTTCATATACAATCTATAGAATCCTTAAAGAGGTCTAAAGTTACTCATAACTAGTCACAGCTCTCGTTAGGTTTCAGCAGTAGGAATTCCATGAACCTTTGCGCGTGTTACCGCTAGACTCCTGATGAACATCCCCTTTATATCTGGCGGAGGAAAACTTTTTGCCAGATAATGTACCAGGGACATGATAGACCTGCTCTATCTACTTATTGTGTAAGAGGAAGTTTGAACTTGAACTGCTGCACTAAGGATAACAATTAATTGATCTGATACTTCAACATCTTTAGATCTGTCCAAGTAAATCAAGACGCCCCTTTTAACACCCAAAAGATACCATAACTGCTGTTCTAAAGAGGAACCAGAAGTGAATAACAGGTAAAATAATGTCCTTACTTGCACTATGGATAGAAGCTACATTAGTAACAAAATTAGCCTGTCCTTAGCTCCACCACATTTTCATTTGTGCAACAGGGATAATTACTACCAAAAATCATATCTGCATCATCTATAATTTCAAGTCTACAGTATCACATTTTGTCCTCTCTTAAGCTTACCTACTTTTGCCCACTGAGCCCTCTATGTTGAAACCAACAATTGATTTTTTATGAAACTCCTTTGACTGGAATCGTAGACAGAAGCAAGCTGACACTGGGTTGAAAATTGCAATCTTTTGTGCGGTATTCCCACAGATTATTGCCTTCTTTTGCGGATCCTGTTTTTAATTACCCTATGACTCTGCACGCTTTATTGCTGCTAACCAGTGGCAAAGATCTTGAGCCCTCCTCTTCAATCATGCCAGAATCAGCATTCCCAAATTTTCACAATTAATTTACTTGCAAGCCACTAATAAATGATACGACATATGCAGTACCTGTATATTAAATGCTGATAGTGAGCTGCAGCATTCTTTGTGACACTCACTAAAGTAACACTGCAAAACATGCCATCCACTACAGAGTGGGTGTGCGGTTTTAAATCCCCATTTTGACTTGCCAAAACAAACCATTTGCCAGGCCTAAACCTTCCTTTTTTAATGCTTATAACTCACCCTTAAGGTAGGCCCTAAATGCCGGAAAGGTAACGTGCAAGGTTTTTAAAAATTAGTGCTTTTATATTAAATGTTCTACATCTCCTGATAGTGAAAAACCTCTAAAGTTATTTTCCACCTTGGCAAGTACATCTCTACCATAGGAAAACAATGATTTACAATATATCAACTTGAATTGCTTAATTTTGGTTTGGGAGCATCTAGAAAATATTCAAGGACTCATTTTATAGTACTATAAAATCTAATTTAATGGTCAAGTCAGATTTTACTACTAATTTGGAAATTACACTTTTAAAATGTTGTCATGTTCCTGCATAAAGCCAAGAGGGCGTTTTGTGTCACACAACTTCTTACGGCTCCATGTGGTCACAGGGCTAGGGTGTGGAAGGTGTTTTTCTTTGTTGAGCAAGATGACTTTTCTGAACTTCTAAGAGCTGCCTATCCTGTCACTGGCAGATGTAGCTCACAGCTAGGCCTGACTCGTTTTTGTATTTCTAGACAATTGGGCCCTAAACCCAGTGGGAATGGGAGCTGCCCCAGAACTGATTTGGAATGACCACCAGGGACGATGTGCCCATTATCATAGTCACATCTTTGGGTGGGCTTAGGGAGCTCTGCCTTAGGGAAAAAGGGTCTGTCATGTTGGATTTAGGGAAAGAGGGTATAGTGGGATAGTTTACTGTACAACACACAGTGCTACACACCATGGCAACTCCTCCACTAAGTGGAAAAAAGGAAAATAAAATGATAATAACACTATCATTTTATTTTCCCTGTGTCGTGCAGCTTTTCGGGCGGGATGTGGCTGTCATCTCAGCCAGCAAGGGGAGGAATGGTGGGCACTTGAGTGAGCATGATGGTTTGGCTGGCCCTCTTGGACCTCCTAAACAGTCATACCTACTTTTCATGTTCTCCACCAGGCTGTAATACACAAGCTGGTGAGGAACATGCACAGGCTCCATATCACAATCTGATCGCCGGTCCACGGCGCTCAGACCAATCGCAATGCTGCACTGCATCATTGTGATTGGCTTAGTGGAGCCTGGGTGTGCTTCCTGATTCAAGCAGGAACAGAAGAGGATGACATGAGGTGGTGGTCTGGCAGCAAGGTAAGTCACATTTTTATTTATTTTTCTATCGCCCCTGCCCCCGCCTCACACGTGCTACTCAGTGTCAGCTGCCACTGTGTTCACAGATGGGTTGGGGCATCCCTGGGAACCTCTACCCTACTGGTTATGGAGTGGCCAGGAGTTTCACCCACCCACATGCGGGGCATAAACGTGGCATCCTCAGTACCCTCCTTAGAACACTCTTGGACCTGTGAAGAATCAGAAGAACTGCCCTGCTGCATGAAAAACCTGAAGGAACACTGGACCTGTATGCCTTGACCCCTGAGGCCAGGAAGTGACTCCAATGGTCAGTTGGCTGAATTCCTTTGCAGGTACAGGTGCACAACAAGGTTTCAGAGGACCTTTCTCCCTGCAGCTCCACAGCTGACCAGTTCCAATGGGACCTAACCTGGACCTGCTGCTAATATCTGCTGGAGTGAGTCCTAACCTTCAAGTGGTGTGCACCAAGTCCTGAACTAGGCTTGTGTTAAAGTGTACTCCTCCTGCCTCAAACTGCAAGAAGTGGAACTTAGAATCTGTTTGCCAACCTTCTGCCTGGGAAAACAGACAGAACAAGGGTTACCGCCAAAGCTGCAGCCATCGATGTTGTATCGCCGGTCATCTTCAACTTCCTGGTATGCCCCACTGAAGGATATCCGAATTCCAGAAACGTTTCTAAGTCTAAATGTAGAGGGATTCACCAAGACCGTCATTGGGCTGAATCTGATGGATGTTGATGCTTTCTGGGGCATGGATTTTAGGCTTCACCTACTGAAAGCTTTCATGCCTTCGTCCACCACAACTTTGGATCTAGCTTGCATCTTGGCCTACAGTCACCAGGTTCAAAACCATTTTTTTCACTATAAATCATTCTAAGCCAAAAGGTACACTTTCCACCAGGACAAACTTGGTCCCTGAATCGAAGCTGCACTCCACCACAGTAAGCCTTAACTTTTGACTTTGACGCAGTTTAGCGCAACCAAACACCTGGGGTAGGTGCCATGT
Organism: Triturus cristatus; assembly: GCF_964204655.1. Classification (NCBI taxonomy): domain Eukaryota; kingdom Metazoa; phylum Chordata; class Amphibia; order Caudata; family Salamandridae; genus Triturus; species Triturus cristatus. The sequence goes on along the minus strand of NC_140584.1, from coordinate 1,114,862,496 downwards.
AATTTTAGGCACAAATTTTATTCCAGACTTTAAACATTCATTTCACTTGTTCTACTTTTTTGGATTTTTTTGTGGTATTTGTGTCATTTTATTTATTAAAATAAGCTCTATGTTTCTAAATTGGTTTGGGATTTTTGTGTTTCACTTTGTTACAGGTTGAGAACTGCATAAATACTTTACACTTTGCTCTAAGCTAAGCCTGACTACTTTGTGCCAAGCAACAAAGGGGTTAGGAATAGGTTAATTTAGTGACTTTAGTGGTTCACCCTGACAGGGATAGTGATTTTTGATGTGGGTTCTCAACCCCTTTTACTAATTCTCCGATTTCTTACATAGGTGTTCAGCAGTGGGATTCAGTACTTGCCACTCAGTGGTTTAAGACTAAAAATCTCTTGTATAATCTGACATGACAAACTGATTTTTGAATTTTAAATTATCTTTTCTTTTTAATTGGGCATTATTTTTTCTTTTTCTTAAATTTCACTCCTGTCTCCATATTAGTTTGTGCAAGAATTGAGGTGGATCTTAGCAAAATTGAAAGCTTCACTGTATTAGAGCTGAAAAGATTGAGTAAGTAAAGGAGGCTGACACTAATATAATGTGATTACCAGATAGCCCTCAACTCATGGGAAGAGGCTGAAATGTTGCAGGATGAGGATGGTGCAAAAGATGAGGATGAGCAGGAGAAAGAGAATAGTCTTGTAAAGGCTCTACAGCTGGAGAAAAAAGAATGTCCCACAGGTGTACAGTTCCCTGCCTCTTCCAGAGCACAGAGCAGTCTGTCTTCATGCAGCCTGACCCGTGTAGTGTTGGAAGACACGGAAAATGAGGGAGAGATATGAAGCTGTGACTGGCCACTCTGGCCATGGAGGTCAGAAAAGCTGAAGCAACTGCAGCAAGTGCCTTTGAGGGCAAAAAGGCAGAAGTTGGGAGAGCTTTAGAGGACGCCAGAAGGAACTGGACCAAAAACCAAAGAGAGTCACAGAGTCAAGCAAATATAGTGGCACCACAATAGAGGTGCCTAGGGCAGGTAAAAGGGTCCACATTACCAAAGACCTGGTGCATAACTTTATGATGGGAGATGACATGGACAGGTGGGTTGAAACCTACATGATAGCTCTATGCATTCACAGGGTCCCTGAGAAGGAAGGTGACGATAGTCCCTGTAAGCAAACACCAGTCATTGGGAGGGCTACCCTACTGGCCCCACGTAAAGCTGACCATATGAAGTATGCCTCCACAAAAGAAGATTTTATTGTCAAGCTTGATCTTACCCCAGAGAAATATCGCCTGAAGTTTAGGGACAGCCAGAAACTGTCTTACCAATCCTGTGTGGATTGCATGAATTACTCCTGTAGGGCATTAGGTTGGGTAAAGGGCAGCAAAGTGTACAATCTGTTCATGAGAGATCACACATTCAATAATTGCTTTGCCGAGCTGCACCAACATCTGATTGACTCAAAGTGCACTGTGCACGGAAAGATTCCAGGGAAGCTGACATCTGGGTTAGTGCCAGTGTGTCAAAGAAGGTACCTGCGGGGACCCTACTAAAGTGGCACCGGGAGCCAACCAGCAAAAGGAGGGGAGAAGAGGTGAAACCAAAAGGAGTTCTCAAAAGGCCCCCAAAACAATTTGCAGAGGACAGAATCTCAGTCCAGTCGTGAGCAGAAGAGTGGTTTAAAGGGTAAGAGGCCCCACGACTGCTTCTAACACAAGTGTCAATAATGTTGCGAGCATAGGCACAAAAAGGGGAATGCCATTCTGTCACCGCAGGAAGCAGTAACCATTGGTGGCCAGTGTACCTCTGTGGGTAGGATACCCCATTTAGTTTTGAGGCTGGAACAGATGTTACCTTTGTGTCTCTGAATAGCAAGGGCATGGTATCTATGGTTCACAAGCTTAACAGTACAAAAACGTATAAGTAGTGCATCACCATCAATCTGCAGAGGGTGGAGGCCCTGAGAGACACAGAAGCTGGAATGACTACTTTTAGGTGTCATCTGGTGTTCTCAGAGGAGGTAGTCCCTGATGTAGTCCACCAGGTTGTGACAGCAGACAACCAGGTGAGTATCCAGTGGCTCTAGATCAAGTGGCTCTATCTGAATGGGGTTTCTTAGGTTCCTTAAAGGTAGCTGTGAGTCCAGCCCTTCCTGGTGACTGTTAGGAAATGGCCTAGAGTATGCCATCTGGAAAGTGGTGGAGTTCTAGTCCTACTTGGGGATGTTGGAATTGCCCGAGTTGGTGTGCCTGGTCCATAGCTGCCCGTTAGGAAACTCAGAAGGACCTGGAAAACCTGTTCCAGAAATTTCCACAATCTGGGAGGCAGGTGATCCTGAGGGAACAGGGGAAAACATTGCTTCCCTGTGGTACCTGCCTAAGTTAGCCAGGTGGCAAACTTATGCAGAGTTCCTCAAGGTGTAAAAGAGGTGCCCTACTCCTAAGGGCCTACGGCCGACGACACCTCTGGTGAGCACCTCTTTTATTGGGAAATGGTCTCCAGTATAGTGGACCCAATGTCTCCGAGCCTGATTTAACCCATGGGTTTGTGGCTCCCTAGTGGGCCTTCTTACTAAAGTTGGCGCATGACATCCTTCAAGGAGAACATTTGAGACAGGACAAAACCCTTGACCAACTGCTTTCTGAAGATCCTCTGTAACCTGCCAAGCCAGTGGGAAGTCTGATCTAAAACAGAAGGTCCCCTTGCATACTATGCCAATAGTGGAAATACCAGTTGAAAAGGTCTACATTGATATTGTTGGGGCTTTGGACCCCAAGACGGCCTTATGCAACAGGTTTATATTGATCCCCTGAGGCCAGTTCTCCTAAATTGGTGACTGCATCCATGGTAGCCAGTGTATTACGCTATTTATTAAAATATATATTCTGTATTTTTGTAATCTGGCTTTATATTTACTTATGTTGTATTTTTGCTTTATCACTGTTTGCATACTGCACAAATAAATACACACCACGTCTAAGTTAAGCCTGACAGCCAGTTAGTGCCAGAGCGTTAAACACAGGTTTATTTATTGACTTTAGTGGTTCACTCTGATGAGGGTTGTAATTATTATTTGAAGTGGATTCTGGCGCCCTCAACTAATACTCCAATTACTTACAAAGTGTAAGAGGGCAATTGAATTCTGAGAACACCATTTGGTAAAAGGCACTGTGAGAAAGTGGATTATTAGAGTGGAAGTGAGTCCTCATTGAGTAAGAATGTCTCAAACAGGTGCAGTTAGATTTCAATAATTTAAAAATTATCTATTTTTGGTAACTGCAGCACAGGACAGACAGACTTAACATAGGAGAAATGTGTAAAGCATTTGCCAGTAACAAAACAGGTAAAGAGTAGAAACTCCAACACAATTTAATGAACAAATAGACCCAAAAAACTAATTGCAGTTGTTGGGAACTGGAGATATGCGTTTTAGAAGTTTTAAGTTAAGAGAGCACCTCCAAGCACAAAGCCTCAATCATGGATATCTGGTCGGACTAGATCAGGTCCGAGTCAAGGGTTAAGGCCAACAGTGAGATAATGCCAGTCTGAATCAGAGTCTGTCCTGGTGGAAAATTTACATTCTGACTTACAAAATGTTCTGGAGAAAAGTCCTCTTTGGCGGTAGGGGTGGAGATAACTAGCATAATTCAATGTAGCGTAATCATGGAGAGTTACCAAAGAATTCTGTGAGATTACACATAGTTAGCATTTTGTTGCTCCAGTATGAATTATCTTAAATAAATTGAAAGACAAGAGGCGTTTGCAAATACAGGAACAAGTTGTTTTAATTAAACGCTGCAGCCGGGAGATCCTCAACAGAGTGCATCTGCTCAAAATCTCTTTTGTACAAAGTTTTGGCCACTGTTATATACAGTTTATGAGGTACAATACAGCAATTTTCTACATTGTAAAAAGAATCTCAGTTGTAAATCAACATGTGCGGCCATTTGATAAGATGGCCTAGACCTCCGGGAGAGCTAGTGTGGGCCAGTGTGTATGTGTCTAGACATGAGGAGTGCATGATCACAATGTGTGGTGTGCATTTCGTGTCCTGATTGGTTGAGCATTTCTAACTACATGTGGTATCAAGCTACGTAGTATTTATGGGGAACGTGAGCGATTGTCCAAACATGTTTTATTGGCGCCAGTTTCCTCTGACTTGTTTGTGGTGCAACTATCTATCTGTGGGATCGATCAGGGTTTTCTCTGGCTGTGCATTTGTCTTTAAGTTAAGTGAGGCCCCACCTGTGACTTGGTATTGGTGAACAACCTTTACAACGCAACTATTACAACGCACTACACTTACAACGAAATTTTTACAACGCAACATCCACTACAACGCATTCCATTACATCGCATGATACTACAACGCATGTTTAAAAACGACCTTTACAACTCATTCCATTACATCGCATACTACCTTTACAACGCATACCATTACAACGCAAACCAACACTTACCCTACACCCTGGAGTTAGAATAGTAATTTTTACCCCTATACTATCCAATACTTACCTTAAATGCAATTTAATATTATGCGTTGTAATGGTATGCATTGTAAAGGTAGTATGCGATGTAATGGAATGCGTTGTAAAGGTAGTTTTTAAAAATGCGTTGTAGTGTCATGCTATGTAATGGAATGCGTTGTAGTGGATGTTGCGTTGTAAAAAATGCGTTGTAAGTGAATGCGTTGTAAAAGTGTGCGTTGTAACGACATACATCCTTGGTATTCAATAGACGTGGGGTGAGTCGTAGGACTTGTCTCACCACGTATCTCTGACATGGGGTTGATGGGGAGGTCACCTTTGGTGAATCCGACAGCAATGAGGTGAGTTCATTAGACTCCTGAAAATATATGGTAGTTACTGGTATTATTTTTCATCAACATCCTTAACATTGTGCATTCAGTTGTCGTAGCGCACATTGACATTGTTCTTACTGGTATTGAGACACAGTTAAGTGTGCTTAGGCCATAACTTAAATTGCCATTGTTCTTATTGGCAACAGTATCATATCCTGAGCATGGATTATGACATACATTTATATAGTGACTGCCGGGCGCTACTGTGCGGGTACAGGTTATGACATAAATTGACATTGCATTGATGGGTACTGGCATTGTTGTGCGGGCACAAGTTATCACATACATATATATTGCATTTTTTTGGCATTACCGTTGTTGGGACTGCACACATCACGGTCATCATTGAGAGCATATTCACCCATTCCAACAATTTCTGCGTCTAGTGCTATTTCAAAGCGCAGAAAATCCCCCTAACGATAGATGCAACAAAACACAAATTGCGAGCATGAGCAGGAATTTGCGTTCACTAAATGTTCTCTTGGAGTTGGATTTTTCTCTAACTTACTGCATTTAGTGCTATTTTCTTAGCCCAAAATGCCCCTTCTATCGCTAAGCATGCAACAATTTATTTTGCCCTAAGAAATAGCGCAAAATGTGCTCAGCGTAGGATTTTTCCCCAACTTATTCCCAACATTTAGCTCTATTTCCTCAGTGAAAGATTCACCTTAGCATCAAAAATGGATGCAAGATGCATTTTGTGCTAAGAAATAGCACTAAATGTAGCAGAAAACAAATAGGTAGCACCAGCAGCTACTTGCGATCACTAAATACGCTCTCATGTTAGGATTTGTTCCCCAATTTTTAGGAGTAATCCCATTATTATTGGCAATTTTGCATTAAAGATTAACATATAATTATGATAATCACTCTGGCATAATTTAAATTTTGCCCAGGTCTAGTCAACGGGTCATTGTTGTGTCAAGATGCAACCTGGATCTGACGGATCTCTCGATGACAGAGGCCTAATGAAGTTCAGGACTTCTGTGGGGGCCTGTGCTCTGACATGATGCTTGATGCATTCATCGTCAATGGTAGGAAATCTGAGAGCAGGTTAAGTACAAATTCTATTCCCAGTAAGGTCTCATTAGCGGTTGCATGCTGTTTGATGCCAGCCTCGGTGAACCCTCTGCGTTCTGACTTAGAAACATTTCTGGAAGTCAAAATATTTTCAGCGAGGGCAAGTTGAGTCAGACTGGTGATTCAACGTCAGTGGCTGCAGCTTCAGCATCCATTCTGGTCTCTGCTGATTCTCTGGAGCAAAAGTCTAAAAACATTTCCAGTGTCCAGGTTTGCTGGTTTTAGAGTCAGAGGATTACACCCTAACAGCATACATGGATCCAGGACCTTGGGGACAACAATTGGGGATTAGTACTCGCTTTCTCAGAAGCCAACAGCAGGGCCAGGGCTAGTCAAGTTGGAACTGGTCAGCTGTGCTCTTGGGGAGAAGACTTGTAGCTTTTGTTGTCTTGCAGCTTAACACAAAGTTAGTCAGCTGATCTTGGAGTCTACTACTCTCTCCTGGGTACACGTGGGAGTAGATCCAGGGCTTGGGATTTCTCTCCACAGGTTCAACAGCAGGCACAGTACGCAATTTGCCTTTTACGGATCCATATGTATTCTAAAGAAGGTATTTACGGATGCCACATTTATGCCTGCCACCAGCTCATGGATGGGGGAAACTTCCTGATCAAAAGAAAAAACATTTCCAGTGGCAACCCTACCCTCTTTGACATCACTTGCTGGAGGCTTGACTCTAAACGATCTGACGGTGAACTGCTCTGGAAAATCCTACATGTCAGAACCTTTCTTCCCATGGACAGGACTCTGGGAACACCCCTGAGGTGTACCTAGGGAAATAGGGAACCCTCCCTACTAGCCAGTTTTGAAACATGCCCCTCTTCACTGGGATTGGTGCCATCTTGAATATATGAACAATGGAAATGGCAGGCATAGATGTGAGTTAAATCTGCCTGTGACAGGGAGTGTCCCTTTTAAAGCAGATCGCCCAGCAGGCCCCTTTGCTCCCTTTCCCGGGAGCAATTCACCCCTCTTTGCAAGGGGCAGTTGGCTGCCAGGTGACAGTTCTGGATTAACTCTGAAAAAACTACCAGAGGCTTCTGACAGAACAAGGTTGCCTTCCTAAAGTTACTACTTCTCAAATACATTGTACAAAATGTAACTTTAGCATTAGGTTGGGTTTAGTTGAACTATGAAATGAGAGTTTGAAGTATTGTTCTAGCTAATGTCTATCTAATTTACATTTAATTTGACAAGTTCATGTGTTGTTAACGTTTAATGTAGAATCTCCAGGGTAATAATTTAATTAATATACCTTATATTGTCAATAGGTATTAATTTAAATTATAATATACATTAAAATATTTGTATTACTGGTTTTTAAAGAAGACGACACTTTCATAAATGTTTCCCTATACTTTCCCATTAAGGGAACTCCACCTCATTGGTGGTAATCTACACCAATATAAACTTTGCACGTGTAAATTCTATTGTAGTGAAATTCACCCTCTCGTTTGAGAATATGGAGACACTTAGGTGTAATCTCCATTTAGAAACAGTGGTAGCAAAAAGTGGATCATTAGACCTAGAAGTAGGAGTAAAGGTATATACGAGTAAATACAGAGGTGTGTATGTGCCTCTGTAAATCAAACACTAGAACTTCTAAAAAGAACCTTGCACTCCTGAGTTGTTGTAGATATCTTAAGGAAAACATGGTAAAATGTTTGCAGTTTAGATAACAGGGAAAAGACTTGTAAAATGAATGGACAACAACAATTTACGTTGTTATTGCTCGTCCAGATGACTGAAACTGAGACTCAAATTAAAAGGAGCACATTAGAGATGTAATGCTTGTAAACCTTCCTGATAGATTCGAGGGAAAACTTGTATCATGTTACTGATCTTCGTTGGCGATTTAAGGAACAAACAAATGAATCAAACCTAACTCAGAAATTAAAATAGATCCCACAGCCGAAAAAACGAAAATTACTACCAAGCAGCCAAAGGCAATTTATAGCGAAGAATATATGCATGAAAATGGTAAGCAGTTCTTCGTTGAAAGCAAAACATTTTCAGACTGGTGGTAATAGAAGTACAACACAAGTATAAGAACTAAGCTATTACATTTTGGTAGTTCAAACCAGTCAATTAGTTGCTGTTCCTAGAACTTACACTACATAGGCCATATTCTCAAGGAGCTATCGCCGAGTTAAAGGCACTTTAGCACAGCCAAAGTCACGATAAATTTATCACCCCATTCACATGCTGGTGCTGAGAGCCCATAGCACCAGTTTACCTGCGATAGCAGCCGCAAAAAACATCGTCACAGATTACCCCGGCAACTATCGCCAATGAGATGCTGAGTAGGCGTTCACGTGCAAAAGGCCGCAACAGCACCACTCCACAACATTGTCAACGACCAGCCAGATTGATGATAAGATCAGAAAACATGCGATAAGGTGCGTTAGCAGCAGGAAATTAACACCTGCTCTGACCTGGTGCAAAGTCGGACGACAACCGGCAACAGACAAGGGAGCACAGCCCAGAGCCAAACATGAAGAACAACAGATGCCATGGAGCCACTGAACAGGCGTGCCGGACACCCAAGAGGGCCACAACACCCACCACCCCCACCCCCAGGACCTCCCCTCCCCGGCACCCCCCCTCCAGCCAAAGACATGCAACATCAACTACACGGAATCATGTACCAAATAATCTGCCTGATGTCGCACAATCACATCTCGTAACATGCATGTGTCGTCACAAAAATTAGCATCGCACATTCAACTTCGAAGCAACAAATGAAAATTTGTTCAAATAAACACAGAACAGAAATGAAGACACATGACGGCTCCCCTCGGGACAATCTATAGGTCACAGCCTGCAAGACAATATCATGATGAGAAGGTGTGTTCTGGGCACATCAAGGGATAGAGAGAGAGCAAAGGAGAGAGAGAGGAAGAGAGGGAGTGGGAGATAGATGGACAAGAGATGGGAGAGAGAGATAGATGGACAGAGGGGGGAGAGAGAGAGAGAGAAGAAGGGAGGGACAGGGCGAGAGAGTGCCAACACTGCGCACCCAGGCCACACTGCTCACCTGCTGCCACCAGTGTGTCTCCAACCATGTGCCGGTATGTAGTGCAGTTCACCAGGTCCCACATCTGAGACAGACCCGTCATCTGAAACAGAGTCCAGATACATGAATGGCACATTACAATTGCAAAAGACATCATCGCCTGCCTGCCCCTGGGCACCCGGGCAGATGCACCCCAGCCCCTCCTGCCACCCAGTGGTGCATGCCTGCCACTGCGCACCCAGGCAGAGGCACCCCATCCGCTCCTACCGCCCAGCGGTGCATGCCTGCCCTCAGCGCACCCAGGCCTCACTGCTCACCTTTCACAACTGGCATGTAGAAAAGAGAGCCCACCATGTGTCACTGCAAGCCACAAGCACGGGTCCCGCGGACATTGCACCCTCCACATCATGCAGCCCCGCTCTGCAGGCCACCAGGTCTCACTTTTGATGCTGGGTCTTGATTTCGCCAAGGCAGAGGACATACCAGTGCACAGGGCATCATCACAGGCTGCACACCCACTCAGCCCTTGAGGTGCTACTAACTCTGTGACCCACGAGGCCACGCTATGTGCTGGTAGGCCCCCACTGTCCCCTGGCTCAGGCCTACACTGCGGTCCAGCAGAGTACACAAAATCTGAGCAGTCCGGACCGCCGGGACGGGGCTTCATTGCGGGCTGCATTGCAGGCTGCACACCAGCTCAGCACTTAAGGTGCCCCTACCTCTGTGCACCCAAAGTCACCGTCCCATGCCGGTGTGCCTGTGCCAGTCGCAGTGTATTCGGTGCCACCAAATCTGTGCCTCGCAAGTCATGGACCCTCTATGCCTGGGTATGGATATGTGCGTATGCCATCATGTCACCTCCTGGCCTGCGTAATGTGATGCTGCAGGCCCCTGTGCCCCCATGCCCACCTGCACACCACATGGATACACCCTGAGAGAGGATGGAAATGGCGTTGAGCACGTGCGCCCAGCCCCTTTTATTAGCAGGGTCACATGTGCTGTGACGCGTGTGCTGGTTGGGTGTGGTGTGGGTGTATAACCAGCCATGAGGGAGTGGCTGTGGCATGCTGACAACTACACCTGTGAGCAGCAGATCCCTACAGGGATGACCTGGGACATGCAGCGTTGTCGTCCCCCCCTGTAAGCGTAAGCGGAGTGGGCTGGCCTGGCTTATGCCAGTCCAGCGCAAGGGTTTGAACAATAACCCCGGGGTTCTGGGCGTTGTTCCATACGGGGCTGGACAAGGAAGTAACAAATGTGTGTATCACTGTTGTTGCGTCGGTGTCACCATGACAAAATTTGGCAATACGTCACCCTGTGACCCAAGTCCAACGACATGAGCAACATGGACGTAAGAGGAATTCACTGACCCTACATTCATCCATACTACCACACTTGAAAGACCATGTACACGACACATCTGTGTGATTCAGAATGTTTAATGCACATTCAGTGGAGTGTTGCATCTGGAGCAGTACAGGACCATGCAAAGCCCACTTTACAATGTTGGCCCGTGGAGGGCCAGCCAGAGTCCTTCAGCGAATGACAAGTCCAAAGGGAGGGGAAGAGTTCAGCCCGCAGTATGTTAGCTGTGTCATTGGTGATCAAACAGAATATGGCAGGCCATTGCGAGGTACAAGGTGAGTGTCGTAGAGTGTATCGGGGTACTGTGGAAGGTGATGATGCAGAGGGCAGAACCAAGCTGAAACCGGCCATATGGTGGGGATGAATGCTACAATTTTCTCTGTACCAGTAAGGCAGTTTCATCCGCATCTTCGTCCTCTGCTGTCTCATGTGCCTCACGTGTGGGTAGTGCTGGCCCTTCTCCAGCACTGTGGGGCAGTGACACCTCAGGGGCCGGAAGTGGAATGTCTGCCACACTGTGTGGCACTGACACTTTAGGGGGCAGAGATGTGGATGTAGTGGTAGCAGCAGCATGCATCGGCACCAGGCCTTGTGACAGCAATGCCATGAGGATGGTTTTGAGGTAATTGTGGAACCCAGCTGCCTCTCGCTGGTGTGCAGCCGTGGCAGCCGCTCTTTCCGCATTGGCCCTCTCCATGGTCTCCATGAGCCTCCGCATGAGTCCCAACTCCCGGGCGAGCTCGCTGGAGCCACTCTGACTAGACAGTCGTTCTTGTCTCAGAGTCAGGACTCTGGTGATGTCAGCCATGGTTCCTTGGAGAGCATGGAGCGGACTGTGGGTGTCCGTTAGGGACTGTGAGGGGTCCTTGATGGGACTTAGACACCCACGTATGGCATCTAGTTTGTCTGCCATGCGGTCGAAACCCACCCGCACCTGTTCAGCCAGCTGCTCCTGATATCCCAACACACGGCATTGGATGGCCATGTGTTCATTGTGGGTGTCCTGGGAGGCAGTAGTAGTGGTGGGTGCTGCCTGCTGTGTGGTCTGTGCAGGGGGTGGGGTGTCCACGTTGCAGCTGGGCTGCCCTGCTCCTGGAGGTGGGCTGCGGAGACTGTCAATGAACTCTTGGAGGGCGTCAGAGTCGAAGCTGTGGTGGACCTCTTTGTCATCAGAGAAGAGAGGTTTGGGCTGCTCTGCAGTAGGTGTTGATTGTCCCTCTGCAATGTGAAAGGGAGATGCTGTTTCACAATGTGTTCACATGTGTGTTGTCGGATTGCACATGTTCACATACAGACTGCATGACTGTGTACATCATGGCTGTTTTGAAGGGGCTGCCTATTTGCTGCGGGACAGTGGACATTTCGACAACACAGATGTGTGTTTGAACTTGTACATTGTCTACTCACATTTCGCTGCAATGCTACTTGTGATTGGCCAGAGTCTACACCCAGTAGGCGCCAGTTGTGTCTTGTGTTCTGTTATGGATGTGTTGCGGTTTGTGCCACTTTGTTGTCAGTGTTGATGTGCTCCTCATATTATGTGTGTGTGCTGCATTGGGGTGGTGGCCCCTTCTGCTCTGTCTTGCTCCCCTTTATGCCTTTCATGCAGTGTGCGTTTGACATCTGTGCTTGTATAGTGCTGACATGTAGCATACATTGTTCTCTTGGTGGGAGTTGGGGTCTGGGGCATGGTTTGTCCGCAGATGTGTTCAGCTCAATTGTGCATGTGTGCCATTGTTCCCCTCTCCCCCTTTACCCCCCATCCCTGGTCGTTACTCACCCTGGTGCTGATGTGTCCGGTCCTGTTGAGCAGTGTCCGGTCCCCTGACTCTAGCCATCGTCTCCCCACTGATGACTGTGGACACCATTTCCTCCATGTCGTCCAGCTCTTCCTGTGGCGCAGGACTCCCACCTCCAGTCTGCATTGCTGCCTTCCAGTTGTTGTCGAGTTTCAGCTTGGTTTTGCGCTTGACATCATTCCAGCGCCTCTTGACCTCATCCATTGTCCTCTTCAGCACTCCAACTGCATTCACCTTGTCCACGATGGACTGCCATAGTCCATTTATTGTTGCCAATGACACAGTGGAGGTGACAAACAGTTGTTGATGGTGTTCGACCACCTCCGTTATCAGGATCCTGTTTTCCTGCGGACTGAAGCGCTTCTTCCTACTCTTCTTCTCCTTGCCCTTCCCTGACCAAGAGGTCCAAGGCAGGTCTTCCGGGGGGCTTGTGGGGTTTTGGTTTCCTCCGTACTTGCTCCGGCAACATCCATTGTGCTTTGCTGTTGTTTGGCATTTGTTTGGCATTTTTTTTCCTACTTTTATGGTGATTTTTCTCACCATATGCGTGTGTATTGCAGGCCTTTAGCTGATGTTTGCAGATTTTTGTATCACGATTGGCCTCAACGCAGCTTTTTTTGCATTTGCGTTTTGCATTTTTGCGGTGTGGCGTTGATTTTAACGCGGTCAGTTGATGTGTTATCTGGGGAGTATTGCATGGTGCAGCCGTTTTTGTGAATGCTTCGTTAACACGGCGTAATTTTCCCACGGTAGACTGCGATGTTGGAGGTTGGATTACGTAACGTTTGTGATGGTTATCACACGTTCTTGAGAATATACCCCCATGACTTCTATGGATAGTGCCAGGTAAGCTCCCTTTGATCTGAATAGCAGGAAGTAGCAATTGATAGAGTACAGCATAATATGTTCTGTGTCATACACTGCTTCCTAGAATGATGAAAAAACACCTAGCCCTGGTACTAAAATACCACTTTTTGTTTGGCTAATTCCCAGGCTACCTGCCAAAATTGCTAAGCTCATACGTGATCTCTTCAGGGGATGTGCTTGTAGACAAAGGAACACTGAGTTAAAGGAAAGAAAGTTTAGATCTCTCCTTGCTTTTGAAAAGGGATGACAAGGAGCGTGTGGTTCTTTTATTGTGAATATAATATTTGAGGAATGATGGTCCGAACAAAGCAGAGCCTCTTTCAGTGTCTCTGGGGGGAAACAGATGTTGATTTATTGAGCAACGAAGAAGAACTCCAAGCCATCTCAGAGGCTCCCATGTGGCTCTCCCCAGCACAGGCTGCTCTTATGACTGCACTGCAAATGCACTGAAATCTGCAGGGATTCTCTTAAGTGCTGAGTGGGATGTGAATCCGGGTTAAAAGTGAGAGGCACCAGAAAAGTGACATCAGAGGGAAAACGAGAGTATATGCTGGCAGCCTGACATAAATAAGTCCTGAATGTGGGTTTGGCATGTTTTTCTGTGAAGTGTATTCAAATAATAAAATGAAGTTGGACATGCGCCTCTGTCCATGGTCCTACGCAAAACTAACCAATGCTGGTTCACTCGACAAGTTTTTTTTGTAATGAGTATTAAACACACAACTAACAATGCCTTCCCCTCAGACAATTCAGTAGCAGAATCGCATACAATGAACAATTACATGGTATTACTTCTCTTGCGAAGTCCTCATGTGCTAGCATTATTTCTTTATCATGCTGGGTTGTCCGGGGTGTGGCGTAGCATACCAACAGTACTCACCCCTCTCTCACATCATGCACAACAAGTCTATACAGACAAAAGTGCATACTTTTTCTCCTTCAGGAGGTATAGCAGCTAGGTCCACCATATACACGCGCAATGTACGTGTCCACTGTGTTGATGTTTGCACCAGGTCAGTCCCCTGCGTCGTTAAGTAAATGTACATGTAAATGGTGCTGCATTCATATAGTGCTTCGCACACCCCGAAAGGGTCTCTCAGGCGCTGTGCACCTACCGCTGTGGAACCCTTCCTGGCCTTTCCCTGTGAAGTGCCCACTCCTGGGCACCCCCAAGGTGAAGCCAGGCATCCTAGCGCTTTTGGGGCCGTTGTGGAGATTAAGCAAGCTATTGCCCAGAGTTGCAGAGTGGGACCCATGATTAGAATAGGCACTGAGGCAAGAATTATCGGGTCCGGGGAAATTGAGCCCAAGACCCACCGAGGCGGGAATTGAACCCTGGTCCGGGCCGGGCCAGACCTCTGCATCAGGGTCTGCCACTCTAATCATTGAGCCACACTTCTCCATCCAGTGCATCCAAAGGATTAGAAGGGCCCCAGATGTCTATTGGTCGTGATTTGAGCAGCATTAGGTTCCAATGCTCTCCCAGCTGTTCCTGACAATAATATATGTCCATAGCTAGCATTTCACCTGGGAATAGTCCCTCCACCCTGTGCGTAGCAACTCGTCTCTTGGCCAATCGTAGCCTTGTTTCAGTAAGCTTGAGCACGCTAGCCAACGTCTGCTTGACATAACTCACTAGAGCCACTAGTGGATCCCAAGGCACTATGCGCCTCATCCTCTCTTCAGCACTCTCAAGAACTGTGACCCAAATCGTAGTGATCTCAAGCAACGCCACGCCACGCCAGGTGGAAAAAGTCTGCTTCTTCCACACCACCCGCAAGAGTCACGCTACAAACCCATTTTGAACAGTTGGAGAAACGCGGGGTAGTCTATGCAGAAAAAGTTTATGCAGTCTGAAATTATGCAGCGCTTTAAAGCTATCCTGAGAGTATAGATCTCCTGTCTCCACCAACTTCATACATTTCATCTGGTGCTGGGCCTGCACATCCATAGCAAGGGGTAGATATGGGTTCCACTGCAGCTGCAGACCAGGCAAACACTGCCTCCAGGCCCTGCGGCACATCCAGTCCCATATCATCACTTCACAGTATCAATGTTGCACTGTTCCTGCTGTTTGCAAGCAACAAGACATCATCAAAAATAGGTTATTCACCAAAATAAAGCTTGCAGCCACAAAGAGCTCCACCATGAGCCATTACGATGTCGTGACAGATGAAAATCCCAAAAAACGGCGACGACTGCAAGGTACCCGGAGTCAAGCCCATAGTCACACAGAACCCAAAGAACAGTACCTTGGTAAACGATGAAAACAAAAATGGTGCACGGCGCCGGGAAGGTAATGCTTCGTTGGCGCTGGTCGGCGTTGGTTCCTTATGACCACAGAAGAGGAGAGGCGTCAGTTACTTACTGCGATGCAGGAGAGGTAATGCGTCAGTTCCTTACTGTTGCTGGGGAGGTGAAGTTGCGGTGGCATCGAGGAGTTGGTTCCTTACGACGATGCTGGGTTGATAGATTCAGGGAATCACCAATGTCAGGTATCAGCTCCTCGATGATGAAGCACCAGCATTGGTGAAGTCGGGGCTGTGTTGCAATTCGGGGTAGTGTGTTGTGAGCGTCACAAGTGGTGACCTCGGCTCCTGTGCAGGTAGCCGCCTCGGAAACGGCTTCGGAGTCAATAAGGTGACAGAGGGGATCAAGTTTGTGTGTCCCTGAGACTTCAGAACAGGAGGCAAGCTCTACTTCAAGCCCTTAGAGATCTTCCTCAAGCACGAGACACAGCACACTGCAAAGTCTTTATCTTCTCCTTGGCAGAAACAGCCACTGCAGGTCAACCACAGACATCACACAGGAAAGGGGCAGTTCTTCTCCCTCAGCTTTACCAGCTTTCTCATTGGCAGAGGTACCACTTGAGTCCAGAAGTATTCTAAAGTTCTGGCGTCGGGGACTCAATATTTATACCGCATTTTCCTTTGTTCTCTTGGTGCATAGAGGCTCTGTGCTCAGTCAAAACCAGTTTTGTCATCTCTGGTCCAGCTTCCCGGCAGGAGGTGGGGACAACATTGTGTAAGGCAGACCAGGCCCATTCAGGTGCAAGGAAATCTCTTTCCCCAACTCTAAATGCAGGCCAGGACTATTCAGCCCTGACTGATCCAGGAACTGCAGGACACACCTCAACCCCCCCAGTGGCTGTCTGAAGAGAATGCACATCCCCAGCCCATGTCACTCCAAGGCCAGACAGTCAATCCACAAATCAGCGGAGGCACACAGAATGGCTAAGCAAGAAAATACCCACGTTCTAAAAGTGATATTTTCAAACACACAATATAAAAATCATCTTTACTAAAAGATGCATTTTTATAATCTTGGTTCAGGCATACTAAACTCCATCTTTCTACCTTGTCCTAATGGGAATTTATCCTTATAAGATGTTATAAATAAGCTCCCTTTCTATCCGACAGGACCAGTTGCCTTTCCATAGTGAAAAATGAATTCAACTATAGTTCAATATCAGGACATGTCACACACACCAGGACACGTCCTACCGTTCACATACACTACACCTTGCCCACAAGGGTACTTTGGGCCTACCTTAGGTGTGACTCACATGTAATAAAAGAGAAGGTTATGGCATGGCAAGTGGGTGCACTTACCAGGTCGACATGGCAGTAACAAACTGCATGCAGTCATTGCAGTTGCAGGTCTGGGAACCTTTTGCAAGGCTGCTTGTGTGGGTGGCCCAATCAGTGCTGCAGGCCCACTAGCAGAATTTGATTTACAGGCCTTGGGCACACACAGTGCACTGGCACTGTATTAGGGACTTCGTAGTGAGCCAGACAAACCAATCATGGAAACACCAGTCCATATTCACAATTTACACAGGGAGCACTTGCAATTTGACACTGATCAGCAGTGGCAAAGTGCCCAAAGCTTCTAGACCAGCAAAAACGAAATCCAACACACAGCAAAAATAGAGAAGGCAGAGGCAAAAAAGGGGAAAACCACACCAAGGATGCCAGGTCTATCACCATGTTTTTCCCAAACTGTTATGGAGGTTTTGTTGTGATTCTGTTTCCTATTCCTGTTTAGGGCTTTTTTAAGGCACCCTGTGTGCCGCAATTCTTCAAGTGCCCTTGTTGCGTTCTCTCGCTCTTGAAAGCAGCCTTGCAGTAGTTCCAGCTCCAGGCTTAATCCTCTCATCCCTTCTTTCTCTTTAGTCCCTGCACCAGTCTCTGCTGTTCTAAGTCTTGTAGACCTTCTCCAAATCTGTGCCTTGACAACAATATTTGGTAGCACCACCTTCTCTGGATGCTTTAGCCATATGTTTTTTTCCCATATTGTGGATCCTTTTGAGTGGCAATTTGCTGCTTTGCGCACTCTAGCGTCGGTGACAAAATGGATAGCAGAAGGGATTGCTTTTATCTCTGGCAGAAAATGATTTGGACGAAAAGACACTGGAACTGCTGGAGGAGCCCGCCAGCATCTTAGTCTTGACAGTCAATGCCTCCCAAGGGATGTGCTGTCATAGTGCAGATCATCATGGCCAGTGGGTCGTCGCTTGCAACGTGTGGTTGATATAGTGCTGGGTAAAACCAGTGCTGAAAATACTGTGCTTGTGCGCAGCAATAATATAGCTCCAGGTCTCGTGCACAAATTTCGCCCTGTGAGAAGGGCAAGGTCAGCCCTTCTCAAGCCACCCATGACTGCTTCAACGCCCAGGTCAACCTGATCATGAGGGACCTAAGACACTCAAAACATTTTCTCATCAGTGAGATGGGGATATTCACAAAGACAAAAAGGAAGTTAGGAAAGACTACCATTTGAGTGATGAAAATCCGTCCAGCTATGGACAGGGGCAGGTCAATCCACACTGAGGTCTTCTTCTGCAGCCATGAAACAGCTATTCCATAGTACTCTCACCAGTTCACCTCAATATCTCTTCTAACCCAGATCCCTAGCCCAGATCCTCCAACTACTTCAGAGGAAATTTTGTCTGAGCATAGCAAAAGTAAGACCATTGATTAGGACCATTTCACAGCGATGCCAGTAAGGCCACTAAATGAGAGAAGTTCTCACAAGATTGGCATGATGTTAGCTCCAGGTTCTTTAACAGACAGTCACATCATCTTCATACATTGACATAACAACTCTCTGTGCCATGTAATTCAGCCATCACTGAGCATGGTGCTGCCTGATATGGGGTGGAAGTGGTTCTATAACTATGGCATAGAGAATCGGGTACAATGGACAGCTCTGCCAGGTGCCTCAGCTAATCAGAAATGAGGGTGTGACAGTGCCATTCACCCGTATTCTCGCAGTAGGATGCACATAGAGGCATCAGAAACAATGGAAAAAGGTAGGATTGAACCCGATTCTGCCAAGAAATGCAAAAAGGTATGGCCATTCAAGCGAATCAAATGCCTTTGTGGTGTCCAAGAACACTGCCGTAGCCACAGTTTCAAGATTAATCAAGTGTAGCAGGGCGAAAGGGTTTGTAATTATGAGCAGTTGATTGTGTCTCAGCTCAAACCCAGACTGGTCAGTGTGAACAATGCAAGGAAGGAGAGTGCGAAATCTATACACTACCAATTTGGCCAGTATTTTATTTTTAATATTAATTATAAAGAGTGGTCTGTAAGAATTGCATAAGTTTGCAAGTTTATTAGGTTTAGTATTGGCAAAATCAACACATCCCTGATGGATGCGGAATACATCTAATACTTCTAGCCTTGTGATGTGTAGCTGGCAGATGGGGAGCAAGCTTGTTTGTGTATTCCTTCTAAAACTGGGCTGCCCACCCAGCTATGCTGGGGTCTTATTTCCCGGCAAGCTTCTAAATATATGAATGACATACTGTTTACCAAATGGGGCATACACATACTGCCTATGTATTGAAACAAAATCACATCCAGATCCCCACAGTAGATCTATTGATAAACGTGTTCTGGGGAATCCTAAGATGCATAACAAGCCTTACCCTCCCTATCAAACAGCTCATTAACATAGAAGATGCATCTGTTTTTTTTAACATCAAGGCCAGTGTCTTGGCAGCTCTGTTTCCCTCTGCGTACTGCCTGGCTGTGGCTTCCTAGTGCAGATGATGTGTTACATTCTTGGTAGTCTCTTCCAAGAATTTGACATGGAACAGCATGTCACAAGATACAAAATAAAGGGTTTCAAGTGCATGTAGCTTTTCTGCAAATAGAGCTAAGCTTACACTCAGGGACCGAAGCAATGCAAGCTGCTTAGACATGCACAAGCTTTGATGTGTACACCTTGAAGGTCTCCCACGATCTGTAGAGGGATTCTACAGAGTAGTCATTGGGTAAAAAATATACCATATCAGATTTTATTTGAGCTTTAAAGGAGGGGTCTTTGAGGTTGTTCGTCCGGAGCCTCCTATTAAACGCCTGTTTTCCTACACCAGTCATTGCCTGCATCAACACCACTGTCATGTGTTACGAGAGCATCCGTAGCAGATATTTTACACGCTTAGTCCCCCACATAGATATCCCTGGCAGCCAACCAGTAATTAATTTGAGGCCATGCATTGCACACAATGGTGATGCATGTACAGGTACCTTCTGCAACCAAAGGCCACCTATTGTGTCAAGTGTTCCTTAATTCATAGTAGACTGTAGCTGGGAAGTCACATGGGGTGAGGCCTGTGAGCGGAATGGGACTTGAATTCAAGACTACATTAAAGTCTCCACCCGAGACTGAGTATCTTTTGCCAAATAGGCAAGAATAGTTCAGGGGAATCAGTGTTCGGCTCATAATAAACACGCACCATTGTCATTGTTTACGCAAGCTAATTCCATGTAGGATGACTTATCTCCCATCTATATTAAGTATGGACTCAAAAGGGGGGGCGTGGCTTAGCCGGCTGCAAGATGGCCGCACTTTAAGTGTGCTCTGCAGGCCAAGCATAAAATCCGCAACAATCCTGCAGACACAAGCATCAAATCTGCCCGGCACCCTGCAATCCGGACTCACCTCGCCCTGGGGCACCTTCTGATGTGACTCTTGGCCCCCTATGCCACTGCGGAGTCGTGTTCTGCCGCCCGGCCTTCACCTTTGGTCCGGGCCCTGCTCCTTCGCTGCTGCGGCCCCTCGTGCCTGGAGGGCTGGCCGGATAACTGCCTACAGTAGGATACTGCAGGCTGCGCTTTTAATTTCTTTTACTTGCACCAAAATGTGTTTTTAAAATATGGGAATGTGACTAATCGCTGTGGGCACTAATGTAAATTTGGAAAATCTTACCTTTTCCCTCGCCCCGCACACCGGTCCGTCACGGCAAGTGCCAATCGAACGGAGGGTGAATACAGGGCATCACACACTTTCCTCACTTCCTGTTCCATCGGCTTCCAGCTGGTGAGCGGGCTAGTGCTCGGGCACGGACAGCCTACTTATTTTCCGGCCGTTGCAGACGCACAGTTGGATGCGGTAGGATACTGCAGGCTGCGCTTTTAATTTCTTTTACTTGCACCAAAATGTGTTTTTAAAATATGGGAATGTGACTAATCGCTGTGGGCACTAATGTAAATTTGGAAAATCTTACCTTTTACCTCGCCCCGCACCCCAGTCCGTCGCGGCAAGTGCCGATCGAATGGAGGGTGAATACAGGACATCACACACTTTCCTCACTTCCTGTTCCATCGGCTTCCGGCTGGTGAGTGGGCTAGTGCTTGGGCACGGACAGCCTACTTAACACTATGCCAGGGTGAACACGAAGTGGACGTCTGCGCCCGTCCGCGCCTGGCCCGAGCCTAGGGCCAGAACCCCTGGAGTAGAGGGTGGAAAACTAAGGTGTTTAACATACACAAGTGAGGAGTTATATAAGCTAGATAAGCTAGCGGGCAATCACCACTGCCAACATCTGGACGTAAAGGATGAGATCAAGCAATGTGAGCATTGCAAATTGTCTTTCAGTTTTTTAAGAATAAACAAGCTAGAATCCCAGAACTACCCCATTAATAATAACAAGGGGGTAGTGGCTTTTAGGGCGGTCCTAATAAACTCGAGATCCCTAGTAAAACATAATACGAATATTGCAGAACTGCTAGAAGCACATAAACTTGATCTGGCTTTTATTACAGAGACATGGGCAGATGGGACATTGGACCCGGACATTGCCCTAGCACTACCGGCAGGATATACCGCTACTAGAGCTGATAGAACAGGGAAACGGGGGGGCTTGCGATTTTATGTAGAGAAGAGTTGCAAGTTTGCAGCTCGGTCGTGGGTAGCTCCTCTGACTGCAAATTGTTATGATTACAGATTGCATTCTCAAAGAACTATACATTAAGAGGTCTTCTGCTATAAAGGGCCCCTAGGGCAAAAACCCCTCTGCTACCAATCTTAAGCCCTATCTTACAATCAAGTTTGCTGGGATCAGACTTTACGATTTTAGGGGATTTTAGCTATCATCTAGAGAAATTAACAGACAATAATACCGCAGAACTGATCGATGCTATGTCTGGATTTTCCCTGGACCAGATTGTTAAACATGGTACCCATGAGGCCGGACACACGCTGGATGGGATTTTCTCTTCAAACCCTAACCTCGAAATCATAGAGATTATGCCTGTTCCATGGTCAGACCATAAAGCCATCTTATTTTCGATTACTGTGAGTCAAGAGCAGCCAGGTATTTTTAAGAGTCAGAAGCCAGTCATATACCAAGTCTGGTCTAAAATTAATGCCCCGATGTTACAGGAAATACTTCTCAGGACTAAACCTGAACCTGCATCTGACTGGCAGTTGAGAGGATGTCTTCCTGGATAAAGACAGCGGTAAAGATGGTAGTACCTACTAAATGTTTTGTTCCTAAACGGAAAAAGCCATCAGAACCTTGGTTCACAGAAAAACTCAGGCCACAAAAACAAGTATGCAGAAGGGCTGAGAGAAAATGGAGATCCAATTACGACCAAAACTTAAAAAGTGATTATGCCCGAACTTTATCAGATTACAAAAAATTGGTTATAGGGGAAAAGAGTAATTACTTTACTAGAAAAATCAAAGAGGCCAAGAACTCTTGTAAGGAGCTCTTCATGACAATTAAAAAAATAGCAGATCTCCCTGTCAGGAATCAACTGGACAGTAGCTTTGAACTATGTAACAACTTAGGACAGTTTTTTTTATGGACAAAGTCTCTAAAGTGTATGAACTATTGAAGATTAACCATAACACCAAGACCTCATCTAACTATCCTAATCCGGACCCAGCTACACTAAACCCTAAAACGGGTTTCTGTTTTACGGTTCCTTCAGTAGAACAGATTTGTCAGGTAGTAAAAACCATTAGATCCGGAAATCCAACTGACCCATGCCCGCCTAAAATAATGCACCTGTTCCCAGAGATACTTAGCGAACAGCTATATGGCCTGTTGTTCTCTGAGATAATCCAGTCAGGGATCTTCCCAGATGCCTGCAAAATTGCATTTGTCATCCCACTTTAAAAAAAAAGCAATTTGGACCCCAATGAACCCAGCAGCTACCGGCCAATTTCTAGAATACCCTTCCCAGCTAAAGTGCTGGAGAAGCTGATCAACAAACAATTGAAGGATCTAATAGCATCTAGAAATTACTTGGATAAATCACAATATGGGTTTAGGGAACAGCACGGAACTGAAACAGCCTTGGTTATGGCAGCTGAGGGTCTCAGGGGCATTCTGGACGCAGGAGGGAAGGCCGCCCTGATCCTATGAGTTCTATTGGCGGCTTTCGACACTGTGAACCATGAGATCCTCCTGGCCCGTCTGGATGAACTGGGGGTCCAAGACTCTGTTTGTTTGCTGATGTCTTCCTTTTTAAGGGATAGAACCTTTTCAGTTGTTCTGGGAGAATTCGCTTCTAATCCCTTTAGGGCACCATGTGGTGTGCCTCAGGGCTCGGCCCTGAGCCTCACTCTTTTCAACGTTTACGTTGCTCCCCTGGCCTCGATCATCAGAAAGTGTGGGTTCGTACCTTTCTCGTACGCTGATGACACACAAATAGTGGTGTCAGTATCTGGCAACATAGATGAAACGGCAGACCGCTTCAGGGACTGCATGATGCAAGTAAACCAATGGATGCAGTGTAACTGTTTAAAGCTGAACGGCAATAAAACAGAGGTCATGCTTCTGGGCATTAATGCAGATTACTGGTCCCCCAAATGGTGGCCTGATAGTCTGGGCGACTGCCCAATTTGAGTGGGTAAAGTAAAAAATCTTGGATTTATATTCGATGATAAACTGACCTTTAACACCCAGACCAATAATCTGTCTTCTTCCATCTGGAACATACTAAAAATGATCAGAAGAATATGCCCATTTATCCCCCTTGACTCACGGAAAACAGTGGTCACGGCGCTCGCCCTGTCTAGACTGGACTAAGGCAATGCTTTCTATACAGGGATTCAAACCCAATATTTAACCAAGCTGTAACGTCTCCAGAACGCAGCAGCAAGACTAGTGCTAAACATTCCTAGATCCGAATCAGTCTCCCATAGACTGAAGGACCAGCACTGGCAGCCAGTGGACAAAAGGATAAAATTCAAGTCCCTGTGTCTGGCATATAAGGCACTCCATGGCTCAGGACCACAATTTCAGAGAACTCACTTAAAATGGTATGTTCTGCAAAACTCGTTCAAATACCCAAGTTCAAACTGACTAGGTGGGGAGGAAGAAGCTTCCTGCCGAGGACAACCAAGCTATGGAACCTTTTACCTATCAATATAAAAAGTAGCCGTCGCTTCTGGCTTTCAGAAAGGCAGTTAAAACATGGATGTACCCCTGTTAAGCTAGTATTGCATCCCTGCAGTAACCTGAAGTGTATCTTACAGTAGCGCCAAGACGCCTTTGGGCATTCGCGTGCTTTACAAGCTTAAAAAAACAAATTAAAATCCTGGATCGCTGGAGATTGTGAGTGCTACTTCTGCTGGGGCTTCTTGCGGCGGGATTGAGGGCGCGTGAGCCGCACCATCTGGCCCGGGCCTTCCCACAGTGCGGGCGCCATTTCTCTAGTCATTGGCACCCGCCGTGACAGCCCACAGTTCCTGGGTCTAGCGACAGGGGCGGCGCGCCTCCCGCAACTCCCCGCCGCTTGTTGTCCTTTGCTGGTGAGGCCCCAGGATCCCCCCAACTCTCTGCCACAGCTGCCAGTTGCTGTTCTGCCGCTCACTGGCCTCTGCCTCTCACCTGCCTGCTTCAACTCCTCGGCTTGCGGCCGGCCTTTGCGGCTGCCTCCCACCTGGTGCCTGGCCTCCTGACCCCACCCGCTGCAAATCCCTTGCTGCTAATCTACGCCGGGTGCAGTGCTCTGCAGGCATTACGACCTTCCCGCTGTGCCCTACTATGACTGGTGTTTCTTACTGTGTGGGCCCCTCGGCCATCTGATTCCAGCCTCAGCAGCATACTGCCCTTCATGCTCCTAAAGCCACCCCTGGTGCCCGCCTGCCACTTGACGCTCAACACCCAGGGTGGGCGCTGCCTCTGTGGGGGTCCCGTGGCGGGGTCTGGGGTTTGCACGCCATAGAGCGGGCCTCTCTGTTTGTCACATCCCCTGCTGGGACATCCCCGCTGTGTCCTCGCTAGATGGCTCCACTAGGCTGGACCCGCGCCAGAGGCTGCATGCCCCTGTACCCACCTGCTGCTGCCACCCCCGCGGTTTTGCCTTCCTCTTTGCTGCCTACACCCAGAGGAACAAGCCCGAGGCCATCTCACGCTGGGCGGCATCTGACTCCTGAATTTCCAGCATCTCTTCATTGGCCCAACGACGACATCGCGCCACCCTCCTCAATACCCTCAGATGGGCCCCCTGGACTTGTTGGGCACCTACTATCCTGTGCCATTGTGAGGGGTGCGACTTCCAAGGCTCTCTCCGCTAGGGCTGCTATGTCGGCTGTTGTTCTCCACTGACCCCGGCACCACTGCTGCCTGCTGGTTGATCCCACCCAGGAGTTGATGTCCTGCGGCCGCCTCCTCTCAGCAGTCCTCTCGTGGGCCCGACGATCACCTGCCTCAGCCTGCCATTACTGGGGGTGTTGTTTGCAGCTCTTCTAATAGCCCTGCATCTGGCCTGGCCGTTGACCGGCCACTGTACACCTGCAACACTGCCTGTAGGCCCGGAATTCTCGCTCCATCCTCTCAGCCAACCCTGGGCGCTGTCGCCTTCTCCTCTCGCTGCTGCCTCCCCTCCGCTACTTGGCTGTGCCTCCCACCTGCTTCTGCCGGCCATGGGGAGAACCGACCGTAAACAACCTAAGATCGCCTTCGACCAGCGCCGTCTGACACATCAGGAGGGCGCTATCACTGATGAGGCGACCGCGCTGCCTTAACAGAGAGGGCCCCAACACGTGAGGATGATCTTAAGGCCATCATGTTGGACGTCAAATCCACAGTCACGGGCATAGCAACCCAGCTTGATCAGTTGTCAGCCCGTCTGGACGCAGTCAAGGCCCGAGTCAATTCCCATGACGCACGCCTTCAGCATGTTGAAACTTGGGTCTGAGGATGCCGCCACTCAAGATCTCCAAAAATTGCTACAGATGGACAGGATACTTGAGCTCATCCGGAACAAAAATGAGGATTTGGAGGCGCGCTCCCGCAGGAGCAACCTCCGCATCACGGGATTGCCTGAATCCACCAAAATCTCTCGAATGGAGGACTTTGTGGAACAGCTCATTCGGGAACTCTTTGGCAACATCCTCTCCCCAGTCTTCATTGTGGAGCGAGCTCACCACTCCCTCGGCCCTCGTTCCGGCCCTGGATTGCCGGCTCACCCCATCATTGCCAAAATCCTGAACTTCAGAGACCGTGACGCCATTCTTCGTGCGGCCAGGAAGAAGTGCAAAATTCTTCACCAGGGCAACTCACTGTCGTTCTACCCTGACTACACTACTGCGGTCCAGGCGGCTCGCCGTGAGTTCCTCCCGGCAAAGCGGATCCTTCAAAAGCATGAGGTTTCCTACTCATGGGCATATCCCGCTAAACTGGGTGTCAGGCAGAGCTCCAATACGCTCATTTTTCCGGATCCTAAGGGAGCTGCAGCCTTTGCAAAGAAGTTGGACAGGTCGCATCGTTCTTCGCCTGCCAACTCTCAGGCCGCCGCGGATGACAACCTCAGTGACAATGACTGAAAGTCTGTAAACTCCTGCTTGTCTGCTGATTGCATTCCATGTTGCTAAGGCTTTTGTTCCAAGTTAGCCGTCCTAGTTATTTCTGCCTCCCAGGGCATATCATTCCATACCTAGGTTCTGGGTTTGGTGTCTTTCACTCCCTGATGTATTTTTCTTGTTGTCTGCTATGACCTACGACTTGGCCACCCTGTCTCTTTGGCAGGGGTGTATGCTGAGCAACGCCATGCCTCCACGGGATAATTCTCTTTCCGGACATAGACTTTTCTCTTCCCAGTTGTTGGTTCCCGGGGTGGGAATGGGTGGTTTCTCAGCCTGATTGGGGGGTTGGAGTGAGTACTGGGGTGGGGGGTTTTCTGGGTTTGTTTGACTGGGGGGTGGTGCAGGTGGCTGGTTTGGGGGTCCCTGGTGTTTGTTGCCTCCCTCTGAGGCTATATTGTTATTTTTTGCACAGTTTTACGCACCCTGCCTCTTCATGACACGTCACTCCATTTGTGCAGGTTTTTCCTCTGCACCCCTCAGGTTCAACGTCATGTTTCCTCAATGCACCTTTATTGTCCACACTCCCACTGGGTGGGTTGTGCTGTTTGAATTGGCGCCCCCTATGAGGCTTCGAATGTAATTTGGACTATGTTATCTAATTTCGCTTCCAAGGTTATTGCACTGGTCTTCTTCCTCCACCATTCACGGCACCGCTACACACATCTGCATGAAGTGGTTCCCTCCCTCACCACTTTCCTTGACACTACTTCCCTTGACACAGCATCATGACAGACACTACCCTCTGGTCCTGGAACGTCCGTGGAGGTAACAAACACCAAAAGGCACACCTGGTCCATGCCCACCTCACTCAGCATAAGGTGGACATTTGTTTTCTACAGGAGACCCACCTGTTGCCTGCTACTTCCCCCAGACTTCTTTCTCGACACTGGGGTGAAATTCACTCCTCCTTCTATTCTAATTACTCTCGAGGGGTGTCCATCCTGTTACGCAAAGGACTCCCGTGGCAGACTTCCCAGGTGGTTTTTGACCCTGGGGGGTGTTTTGTGCACCTTCATGGCACCCTGTAGGCCCAGCCCCTGACACTCGCTGCTCTGTACGGTCCCAACAATGATGACCCAGAATTCTTCATGCAAGTGTGGCACCACATTTCAGCCCTCGGCCCTGCAGCGCTCCTCTGGGGGGGTGATTTTAATGTAACACTGTCCACCACCCTAGACAGGTCTGGCCCGCATGTCTCTCACCCACGCACAGCTGCACTCCTCAGCTCCATTTTCACTGACAACTCCCTATACGATGCATGGTGCCACATTTGCCCCGATATGCGCGAGGGCACTTGTGTCACTGGCTCCTGCAATGGTTGGTCCCCCTGGACCTTTGGATCACCACTCCGGACGCCCTTGCATGGCTCACCACATGGCGCGCACACTCTCAGATCATGCTCCTGTTCGCTTATGGCTATGCCTCCCTCATTTCCCCTGCCGTGCTTTCTTCTGGCTGCTTTCCCCTAGTGCGCTGCGCGACTTGGTCTTCTGTGATGAGATACAAACCACAATCACAAATTATTTCGAGCTTAACAAGGGTTCCGTCGACTCCCCCTCCATGCTCTGGGAGGGTTTTAAAGCCGCTATTCGTGGGGAATGTATTTCCAAATAGTCGGGTGTCCTACGCTCTATCCGCGGTACTCTTCACAAATTGGAAATGGAGATTAAGGACCTTGACTATTCTCAATCCCGGGACCCCAATCCCGACATGCTTGCCCAGATCCGTGGGAAACTCACTGACTTTGAAGATGAGGCCAACAGAGAACTTGCATTTCTCAGTCGGGAGGCACGGGCGTGCTGTTTTGGTGGAAGTGATCGCCCTGGTAAACCTCCTCAGACTGCATCCTTTATCACCACCCTCCAGGATGGTGACCCTGCTCGAACAACCTTCCCTGAGGAAATTAACCCCGTGGGGGGGTGGCGGCGGCGGCAGCGGCAGCCCAGCTCGTCATGAGGCACAGTTGAGCACTCCATCCACTGATTGATTCTCCCGCACAGGCGGGGAATCAATTGCACGTGGGATGGCCGCGGCCGTTATGACGAGCCCAGCTCGTCATGAGCACAGCTCCACTGTGCCTCATGATAAGCTGAGCTCGTCATGAGCATGGAAGCAGTTAAAACGCGATTTACTGCATTCTACACACAACTTTACACGGGCGGATCTGTGCCTCCGCATGAGGTTGTTGACCAATATTTTGACACCCTTCAACTCCTTTGGCTCTGCAATCCCCACCAGGAATTCCTTGACAAGCTCTTCTCTAAAGAAGATATCCAAGCTGCGATTAATGGCATGCCCGGTGAAAAGGCCCCCGGCTCGGCCGGCCTGCCGGCCTACTTCAGTAAGGCCTTCACCCCTATTTTGGTCCCCCACTTAGCCGCCATGCATAATGAGTCCTTTGAGACAGGCCAGTTAACCCCATCGCTCCGCGAGGTTTTATTCACTTTGCTTCTAAAGACGGACAAACCACCTGAGCTGCAGGATTCCTATCGCCACTTGTCACTCATTAATACGGACAATAACATTTTCACCAAACTACTCGCCTCCCGCCTTCTTCCCCTCATGCTGCTCATTGCCCGCCCAGACCAGCCCGGTTTCATCTCCCGATCGACCTCCCACAACCTCAGAACCATCTGCTCCGTCCTCCATCAAATAAACCCAGTGCTCCCGGCAGTGGCCACCATGCTCGACACCACCAAAGCCTTCGATACCTTAGAGTTGCCCTTCCTGTTTTATCTCCTCCCCCGCTTGGGCTTCAGCCCGGTCTTTCTACGTAAAGTGTTACTCCTCTACACCCTTCCTACCGCCCGTCTCCGAATTAACGGCCAAATATCTGAGCCCATTTCCATCGGGCATGGTACTTGGCAGGGGTGTCCGCTGTCACCCGTACTTTTCGCCATCGCAATTGAAACCCTTGCGGCTCAACTTCGCCAACATCATACCCAGAGAGGCATCGGCTTTACAGATCACGTTCTACTAGTTTTCATGTACGCGGACAATGTTACTCTTTACATCACCAACCCTCAGGAGAACCTCAGCCCACTGGTTTGTGAGGTGATACACTTTGGCGGTTACTCTGGCATCCAGGTGAACTGGAACAAGTCCGTGCTGTTTCCCCTCACCAATGCCACGGTTCCCTTCGACCCGGACTATCCCTTTGTGTGGGCGTTAGAGCCTTCTAGATACTTAGGCATCTGGTTGAGTAGTGACATAGATGAACTTTGGAGGGCTAAATTTGGTCGCACAGTGGACTGGTTTGAGTCCAAGATCCAACTCTGGAGCCGCTTGCCTCTTTTTTTAGCCGGTCTCATAGCCATTGCCAAAATGGTGGTGCTCCAAAAGTTTTAAAATGTATTAGTCAATATCCCCATCCCTCTCACCGCCCACTTTTTCTGAAAATTTTTCTCTTTGCTAATCACTCTGATCTGGGCCGGTGGGCAACCTAGGATCGAATATAATATTCTGATCCTCCCGATGTCGTGCGGTGGGCTTGGCGCCCCGGATTTTGAAATCTATGCCCTTAGTGCCCAGGACAGTTTTCTTCACTTCTGGCTTCACCCCACTCCGTTCCAGCCTCACATCACGGTGGAGGCTGACCTAGCTACCCCGTGGCCGCTCACGACTGCTTTAATTGCTCCAGCGAAACCCCCACGTACTGAGATTGATACGGTTGAGACCTCACGCTGGGCCTGGGAAGGGATCCATAAATTTTCAGGTTCTGACAGGCTTTCTGCGGACACGATGCCAATCACTCATCACCCGGCTTTCCCTCCTCTCCAGTCTTCTGGGATGGTTAAACGCGCCACTCACCTGGCGCTCTCTACAGTGTCAGATCTCTACCCTGGGAACACATTCTTCTCACTCGCCACTTTCGACTTCCTTTATACGTCCCTCTCCCCTTGGAAACTAGTCACTAAAATCTATGCCCACACACTGGCAGCATCGTCCATTTCCATTGACTGAGCGCGTGCGGCATGGGGTGAGGATCTGGGTGTTGAAATTTCTCAAGCTGACTGGCTCTATTGTTGTAACTAGGCCTGGGCGGTAAATTCCGTTCCGCTCGCGGAATTTGGGTAGTTGTGCATTCCGCGGAGAACACAGAATTGCCCAAAATTCTGCGTTCCGTGGCTTTGCGGAATTTTTTGCTTCTTTGCACTCTCAAAATGCGTGTTCGCGAGATATTTCCCCCCCAGCACACAAACAGCATTCGCGAACAGGAAAAAAGTATTGCGAACATGCAATTCCACGTGTTCGCGGAATTTCTGTGTGCTCGCGGAGATTTTTTACCGTTTCGCGAAGTTTGGGTTGCACGGCTATGCAAATTCCGCCCACCCTTAGTTGTAACCAGATTAAACGTCCCTCCCCAAATTACCGTCTGCGCCTTATCCACTTTAAATATTTACATAGGCTCTATCGGACCCCTGCCCAACATCACAAGATGGGACCCATTGCCAACGATAGATGCCTGCGCTGGTCTGCGCCTGCGGCTGACTTCTCCCACCTCGCCTGGTGTGCCCCCAGGTCTCCACATACTGGCGCAAAGTCTGCGCTGCTATTTCTGAGATCACCTCGTCGCTGGTCCAACCCGACCCTCCGCTTTGCCTCTTAGGCTTCGTTACATTTTGTCCAGATGTCTCCCGCAGATTGATTGCCATGTTGCTGGTCCTCCGGCGGCGAAGGGTCTCCATGAGTTGGGTCGCAGGCCCGCACCTAAAGTAGCCCTTTGGCCGGAGGATGCATCACGTTGACAGACTCTCCTGTCCGAATTCTGGGACCTTCTGCCAGCCAGATCCCGCCGACTTGGTATATTGGGTCCACTCGTGTCCTACCTTTTGAGTCACAATTCCCAGCGTCCGCCGACCTCTTCAGCGCTCCCTGGCAGCGCTCTGCCCACGGCGGCTGCTGTTGAAGGTCAATGAGTAGCTTCCTTTCCGCTCTAACTCCCCTCTGCTCCATCAGCCTCCCCTCTCTACTCATGGTGCCTCTTTCTGTGGTTCTCTTCACTGTTCCAGCTTTTCCATGATATTTTTCCTTGGAATTGATTTTAAGTGTTACGTGTACGAGGTAACCTTCGCTGTACCTTATTGTATAACTGTGCATGATGATTTGACACGGTGCAATCTTGTAACTTTGCTGTGCACAAATAAAAAAAAAAAAATATGTACTCAAAAGTATGCCACTGTACCCCCTTTCTTATCATAATAGTAGCACCTCTTGTATAGGTAGAGAACACAGAAAAACGTGGATGCATCACGTTGACAGACTCTCCTGTCCGAATTCTGGGACCTTCTGCCAGCCAGATCCCGCCGACTTGGTATATTGGGTCCACTCGTGTCCTACCTTTTGAGTCACAATTCCCAGCGTCCGCCGACCTCTTCAGCGCTCCCTGGCAGCGCTCTGCCCACGGCGGCTGCTGTTGAAGGTCAATGAGTAGCTTCCTTTCCGCTCTAACTCCCCTCTGCTCCATCAGCCTCCCCTCTCTACTCATGGTGCCTCTTTCTGTGGTTCTCTTCACTGTTCCAGCTTTTCCATGATATTTTTCCTTGGTATTGATTTTAAGTGTTACGTGTACGAGGTAACCTTCGCTGTACCTTATTGTATAACTGTGCATGATGATTTGACACGGTGCAATCTTGTAACTTTGCTGTGCACAAATAAAAAAAAAAAAATATGTACTCAAAAGTATGCCACTGTACCCCCTTTCTTATCATAATAGTAGCACCTCTTGTATAGGTAGAGAACACAGAAAAACGTGGATGCATCACGTTGACAGACTCTCCTGTCCGAATTCTGGGACCTTCTGCCAGCCAGATCCCGTCGACTTGGTATATTGGGTCCACTCGTGTCCTACCTTTTGAGTCACAATTCCCAGCGTCCGCCGACCTCTTCAGCGCTCCCTGGCAGCGCTCTGCCCACGGCGGCTGCTGTTGAAGGTCAATGAGTAGCTTCCTTTCCGCTCTAACTCCCCTCTGCTCCATCAGCCTCCCCTCTCTACTCATGGTGCCTCTTTCTGTGGTTCTCTTCACTGTTCCAGCTTTTCCATGATATTTTTCCTTGGTATTGATTTTAAGTGTTACGTGTACGAGGTAACCTTCGCTGTACCTTATTGTATAACTGTGCATGATGATTTGACACGGTGCAATCTTGTAACTTTGCTGTGCACAAATAAAAAAAAATATATATGTACTCAAAAGTATGCCACTGTACCCCCTTTCTTATCATAATAGTACCACCTCTTGTATAGGTAGAGAACACAGAAAAACGTGCCTCCCCAATCCTACCAGCATTCTGTGAAATGCAACCCATGTAACAGACCATTATCAACTTTT
The DNA here is from genome assembly GCF_964204655.1 of Triturus cristatus. Lineage (NCBI taxonomy): Eukaryota > Metazoa > Chordata > Amphibia > Caudata > Salamandridae > Triturus > Triturus cristatus. The sequence continues at coordinate 1,114,830,065 of NC_140584.1, read as the reverse complement.
GTCTCATAAAATAGGCGAGAATCTGTCTCATTTCATGTAGGTCATTTAAACTACTGCTAATATTCCAGGTCATCAGGGCCACCTCCACCATCTTCAAGATCACCTCAGTACACATGCACCCCTTCCCCTCAGAACCGGATGAGAACGTATCATAACACAGAAAGCATAACCAATATGGATCTCAGCTTTTTGTCTGGGACAAATGCGTGCAAAGTAAAAACACAGACACTTCCTCCACTGCCCACTTTAATACACCTTACCCGTTGAAGAAACCCCCCCTCATATCCTTTATCTAGCAGTCTCAGATCTAACAGAATCATGGGCCATAGAACTCCAAGTGGGATCAAACCCTAGATAGCACAGAGAGCCAGGTGGATGTCCCTTTCAGCTAAAAGGCAGCAGCCTACCGGACTTCTGGTTATATTAATTCAATATACATCATCTCAAAAGAGTGCCACCCAAGTAAATTATAATTTAATACAATACCTATTCTGTACTGTTGTCACACTTGTAATTTTGACATATTCTTCATGAGAGAACTAGTTGTTCCAGAAAGATATCAGTGTTCTCTTAGTTATTGTCACTTAATGGGCTACCCGGATCTCCAGCAGCCCAGGCCTGTCTTCAGTGGCCTTTTGCTCATGTTTACGCCAGAACTGGAGAAGTAAAAAGATGGACTCTGCCCCTGACAGTTTCTTGCAGCTTGGCCAGGTAAATGAGGGCATATGGTAATGGAGCCTACATCAGTAGTTGTTTGGCAGGAAGAAATTCCCTACCAGTACCCTGGACCACCAAAGTTAAATCCAGATATATGTAGATTTTGTTACTTTGATGGTGTACCTCTCCCTTCTCTCTGGCAAGTCATAAATTATAATATAGTATCACGATCTCTGAAGTGCAGTAAGCAAGCTATGATTGGGTGCGCAGGTGCACTGGGCCGAGGTCTAACGCAATGTCATCGGTGCATGCATTCACGTGAGAACATGTTTGTCAAGTGATGGCCAAAAAGGGATTTGAGTACGTTTTTCACATATTTCCCTGACTTCTCTATGGCGGTGGACTCAGATAGACAAAGAATTCTGAAATTGTTTCTCCAGGAGTGTGCTTCCAGATTTTCGTTGTTGGCCTTGACGGCCTCAACAACTGTCTTGATTCTCAAGAGCTGCTCAGCGCGCGATGTTTCACCATTCTCAAAGTCAGAGTCCTGCATTCAAGTTGATCTAACCACTCACTGTGCTTGTCAAGTTATTCACCCATATGATCCAGGCGGGTAGCAAAAGTGTAAATATTTGAATCTATAGTTTGCAGACTTGTCTCATTACAGTGAGGAAGGTTTTTATGTTAGACTCTGCTCACTTTTTGCACAGATCTCTATTCAGAGAATGTTCCATGCTAGCATCTGTACTGATTGGCTGCAGGGTCTCTTCCTTCCAAAGTGTACCTTAGCCTCAAAGTGTATCCCCCTTCAGGAGGGGAGCCAGGAATTCTGCGAGTCAATATTCTTCATTGGCTCAACTAGTAATAGTGTATCCCATGGCAGATCAATGGGTCCTGCCTCACCCCAAGCCAAGGAGTGGATCATAAGCAGACCCAGACCGGTCTAGCACCACAAGAAGTTTGTTTGTCCAAAGACTTTTCTGATCCCACTGAACACAGATGGATATCCTATAGGACAGGGAGTGTGGGGCACCCTCAGAAGGCAGCATTAGCATTGCAGCAAGAGGTACAACCTACATTGTTTAGCAACTCAGAGAGGGGAGGCAGGGCAGGCAGGATCTCCATGTAGAAGAAAAGGTTTTTTTTACTGCAGTCAAGCCCCTTTTATCACACACCATTATTTACTGCACTGTCATCTGGGGACTTCCCATTCTGAAAACTTCCCCATTTTCACCCTCTGAAAAGCTTTTAAAGTTTCCTGTTTTATTTTTGCATTCTCAGTCCAAAGTTATCAGTACACTGAAAGATAATTGCCATTTTTCTTGCAGACATTATCTGCAAGGTTACCCTTTTTCAGATGTTTCTAAGCACAATAGCAAATGTACACAGAATTGTTCTCTGCGTGTTTCACGTTTGTGAGATATATTGCCACAAAATTTGCAGTTTTGTTAAAAACGTGGAAACTTTAAATATTTACAAATTTGTAGTTTACCCATATACCTTTTTGATGGGCGTAAAGAAAAACAAGCATTGGCATAGCCAATAGGTCTCGCCTTTGGGACCTTATAAGTGTTTAGCCATGCAGTAAATTATTATTTGTGTTGTGCCGCCAGGGATTGAAGAGCTATACAATTGCTACATACTAGGTTATGGCAGCGCTGATGTAGGCCATCACTAACGCATCCCGATTGTGAAAGCAAACACATGATTTTGATTAAAAGAGGGTACTCTCTCAACCACACCCTCCGTCAGACCAAGGCCATTGTTCTGCACCTGAGTATGTGGTGGGCAGCTGTGGTCAGTAAGGTATCACAGGGGCAGACGGTGGTATTGCATTCCATAATATATTTATATCCCAAGTACAGCAATATATATGGGCACACACTTATACACAAACACAATACATGAATATGCGTGAGCACGATTATCTATCTACACACGCGATCACACACAATGTAATTTCTCACATACTTTCACCTGTATGCAACAGAAATACTGTCACAAACTCTTTAACGGCAATTAATTCCAATCTATTGAATGCGTTTCGAGTGATGACAGATATTAAAGTTACTGGGCCAATCACAATAGGTAACGTCAGCAGACTTCTGACCAATTGCCTCAGACTGATAGTACAGTCCACTTCAAGAAGAGTGGGAAAAGCCCTAAGGAAAAGGCGGGTCTGAAATGATGCACTGAATTCAAAGGGAGCCTTGAAAGGTACCATCTCCGGAAACCAAATAAAGTGGCTGGTGTGCCTTGTGCAATTGCTACATATGTATTGGCCATCATAGAACTACATTAGTAGTGTTGCATGTTGGAGTGGGTTTGGTATCGCTGGTGGGATACTTTTACGATCATCTATTCTATGAGAGAGCATCATTATTAACAGATGGCTCAGATTTCTTCAGTTAACGTCCCTATTCTCCCACATGACTGCAACCTCTCCTGACACAAGGTGTGGGGATGTTCAAAGTTTCATGCCATTGTCCTATGTTTACATCCATGCTGATGCTTCACCTCCCGCAGAAGTGTTGTGGTTGTTATAAAATCAGAGGACCTGTATTGACGTTTCGTTTCTTACAGAAGTTTACACAGCTGTCGCCGGTGTCATAACTGAGTTTTAGTCAGTGCCTTGTTGCTTCCCATCTCCCTTCTTGGTGAAAGGCGGCATGCCAAACTGGGATCACAGGTTTGCACCATACCATGGTGCTTGATAGTGCTGGCTCCTCCTCCTATGGCTCCAGTTGCACTGGTTGTTATGGCTGGGCACTGGGCAGTGGCAACGGGCATGCGAGGGGTCTCGGCATTGAGTCTCCCCATATGTAAGTCATTTGTTTTGTTTGGCCGAGACAATTGAGATAATATTTATTTATTGTTATTTAAAGAATACATGAATGCCGTCTGTGTTTATAATTAAAAAATACATGAATGCAGTCTGTGTTTAAAAAAAAAATAATGCCGTCAGCAGAGCATGTTTGTGTATACAGCACGAAAGTGAAAGTGATCGCGAGACAGGCAAGAAAGTGGAAGCAACCGCACGGCCAAGCTAATTAGAAACAGATGGCCCCTGCGCGCTGCTGCTCGCTCCTTGAAGGTGGAGGCCACCACATGCACGAGTGTTAGAAAAGTGCAGACCGATTCCAAAAGTCATCTCCTAGTTAAGCGCATGCACGCTGCGCTAGGCTCGACCTAAAAAGTAGCTGTACCCCGCACCCTAAACAAAAGGGTTTAATCCCTTTCAGATAAGGTTTCAGACCTCTCAAGACATCTGTGTTGCGTAAAACATCCATGGTCTACATTTGTGTGCTCTGAAGGGCCAGAGGTTGTAGAAATTGGGGAATTCAATGAGAAGGAATTCAAGAGACAGAGTCCAGCTCTGTGAAGAGTCTATCTCCTTTGCTTTTCTGTTTGTTTCTGTCTAACTCTAGTAGATAGGTTTCTGGATAATTCTAGTTGTATTGTAAGTTAGTGCTGACTAAAACCACAGTCCCATACCTTACAGCTTCTGTATTCAGTCCAATGTGTCTTTTTGGGATGCCATCTGCGTGTGGCCACGCCTTCTGTAATTTATTTATTTATTTATGCGTTTTATATAGCGCAAACTTTACCGGAAGGTGTCGGAGGTGTTAGTCTCTCCATCCTAGACAATACACTGCTTAGTCTACCTGAGGCGTACGGTGGTTGAATCTTCTATGACTTGTTAAAGATCTTAGCGGCAGATTTAAAAGCCATTGCAACACATTTGCACCGCTTTTGCATCACTTTTGGGAAGCAGTGGCGGAGTAAACAATGCAGCCAATTTACAACGTGACGCATCTCGGGAAATGCGTCATGTTGTAATAGCCCTGCTTCATATTATACCTGCGTCTGGTGTAATGTATGTAGGGTGGGCGTTCCCACACATGAAAGCATTGTAAAAGTGACGCAGGGAAATCTACAAGATTTCACTGCGCCACTTCTAGGATGCCACTTCATCAAAACCTTATGCCTGCTTGAGGCAGGCGTAAGGAGTGACGCAGTACAATAAGATAGCCCTCAACATGCATTGCTGGAGTTACGCAGTCCTTGTGACACAACCCCAGCAAATGCGTAACATTTGAGCCAACAGATGCGTCAGAAATGTCAATCCTTGCTCCACTGTGCACCATATTGTAAATACGGCGTATCCATTGTGGTGCAAGGGTATCGCATTCTGGTGCAGGGAAATTGACGCATCTCTACAGAAGCATCAGTTTCTTTACATCTACACCAAAGACTGCAGTGTAAGTTACTGTTTTATAGGTCACTTCAGGGATGTTGATTTAACAGAAGGCCACTGAACTGTAAGTTACATCTCATACACTTTGACTTCAAAGACATCATAGGAATTAACATTATATGATCTTTCACACAATTTCATATAAAAAGTGATGTCACTTGAGAATGTACTCTGATGGTATCCCAGGAAGTACACACCTGAAGTTAGGTTATACAGTAGTTATAATAGCAGTAAAATTCCAGATTAACTTTCATATGTATTTTGACTTGGATTTCATCATGGGGTGTCAGGGGTACAGGTACCACCATAGTATATCCAGGGAAGTCATATGCAATTACAGCTTACAGTTTGGGGACCGCCTCAAGGCCCGCTGCAGTTGAGAGAAACCAAGAAACCCCCCCCAGTGCCACATTAGAGAACCTCCATCTACAGGCTAGGCAAAGAAATGGCCCAAGACAATCAGATTCTGGGTATATTTACAAGGACATTGCACTGCAAGAACACCACGTTTAATGACGGTCCTGTGGCGCAATGCCCTGCTCCATATTTAGAAGGTGGCGTTCAGCCACTTAACATGGCTTAATGCCACCTTGTAAATATTCCCCATACCACAGCAGTCCGCTGCGGCAAAGGGGCGGGCAACAACCCTTTGGTTTTTGGTGCTGTTCCCTATTTACAAGCCTAGCCTTAATATGGGGCAGCACAAAAATTAAGACCAGGAAAACCTCGTCTTAAACAGGCGCAATGAGGAGAAATTATTAATTTCTCCTTGTATCCCCTGTTTCTATGTGTGCTGCATTCTGCAGCACATATAGAAACAGCAAAACCCCATTAGTGATTGTTCATGTGCAGGAAGGTGTCCCTACCTGCACATAAACAATCATTAAAAAATGACGTTTTGCAACTTCTATATGTGCTGCATTCTGCAGCAAACATAGAAGTTACAAATCGCCATTATTGATTGTGACTGCACATGAACAATCATTCCCTGTAACACATGCACCATTTCACTATGGTGCAAGGGTGCCTGTTAAGCAGCTACATTTAGTGCCAGTGCTAGGGGAAACGCAGGGGTGCACTGCATTCTTGTAAATACGGTGCATCCCTGCATTTTGAAACTGTCGGAGCGCTGCACTAGCAATCTTGGCTTAACACCCGCTCTGGCAGTTGCTTGTGAATATCCTCCTTAGTGTTTAAGAAGCCAGTTCTCAAGCCTTATTCATTACACCACAAGACAGCATTAACAACTTTTGATTAACATCATACATTGTACATACATTTACAAAATAGAAAAGAGTTGAGACAAACTTCTATACATTGGAATCGTCTGACCATGTTGAAGTCATGTTTAGTCACCACGGAGACCCTTAGAGCACCAGCAAATTGACTAGGCAGCCCGAGTGCTAGCCCTCGGGTCCCCCAGATATATATCTTTATAAGGCAAACTCCCCTGCTCCCTCGGAAAGAGAGGAACCAAAGGCCAGTAAGTCAGCTGAGCTCCTTAAAAATCCATGCCAGAGCAACAAACATAGAGATCACCCTGGCACCCAATGGGATATGGGATTTGGCAACCGGGCCTGGTCTTAGTCCCCTGGCACCAGCCCCAATTCCCCACAATCCCCAGGGCAGTGCCATAAAGGTACCTGGTGAGCCAAGGGCAATCAATGTAGTGAACATCCCTGGCCCTGCCTTACAGACAGTAGTACTTCTGCACCCACCTGATCAAAGGTTTAACGCCAAATGTACTCAGCATTCACGAGCCATCTTGTTCTAGAGTTCAAGGTGTCAGCTAGCTTTGTGGCCAAACCTGCCTCCATCTCTGCCACCGGCCATGTTGGTTAACTGACCATCCGGGACTCTCCCACATGTCTAACCCCCTGTTGATGAGAGAAATGTGGAACTGCCAAGGCCATCAAGGATTGCACAAACAATTCATTGCTCTGAGTGGATAGGTGTACACCATCCTTGTGAAAGAAAACATAGGAGCCATGTGTGCAGGGAAGCAGGTCGCATTGGTGGCCAGCAGAGGCACAGCTAACCTGTGTGCGCCAAGCAAACTGCAGCTTAAATGGCCCTGCTGCCTCCCAGGTGTTGAGGCTGACCCCTTGCAGCCATGGGCGCCGAGTGCTGTAATCCAGGGAAGCTTGGGAAATCGAAAAAAGAACCAAATTTCAAATGCCGTTGGTGAGCACCCCTATCCCCCACCCCCGGCCAGTTGTCGGCCCTAACTGTGATCAGACCCCGACATTATGGCATTGCCCTTTTATTCAAAATATCTAGTTACAACTATTGTGTGATCACCTGTTCATGTACATTACTCTCCTCTTCATACCAGCGTGTCTCTCATTCTCTCCTTCTCTGTAACTCACATCTCTCCTGACCTGTCATAATTTTCCTTCGTTCCTTCTCAGTCTCTCATCTCTCTCCCTTGTCTTCTCTTACTCTCTCCTGCCATATTTTTAACCCCCTTTTTCTAAATCAAATGTTTATGTGTCGCCTGTCTTCTTCTCTCCCTCTCAGGTATCTCTTTCGCCTAGTCTCCTCCGTCACCTTTATCACATGTCATTTCTGTTTCTCTTGCTCTCTCTCTTAGTTGTAACCATGTTATTTCACATCTAGCTCTTTGCTAATTTTCATTGTAATACAACATACAGATATTACTAATGTACATGTATTACAAGCAGAATTGGATGTGATGTCTCCTATATTACACTTTTATGTGTAGATGCCTGCCTGTCCTTTTAGTGTATCACATAGGGTGACAAAATAGCGGTGGGTATTATGTTCACAGTGTAATCAAATGAAAATATTTATAACACCCACCCCATAGATCAGCTTTTATTTATTTTATGTATTTGAGTTGTATATAGCGCCGGCTAGACCCCGAGGTATCAGAACGCTTTACATAAGGTTCCACAAAGTTACAAAATTACATAAGTTACAAGTTACATCAGTTACTAGAAAAACATTTCACGAACGTAGAAGACGAGATAAGTGGAGCTTAGAAGGGAAAGGATGTAGGGTAAAGGGGTAGGAGAGAAATAGGATTGAGAAACGAAGAAGAGTCTGCACAAAGTCCGGCTGGGTAGGTGACGTCCGAGGGGGAAGTCCACAGCCCATCTCCTCTACACCTATCAGGTAGCACCACCGGTCATCGGTCAAATAGCTAGGTCTCAATGGAAAAACATTTAGAGAGCACAGGGTACAAGATAAATGGAGCATAGGGGGGGAAAGAGGGTAGGGTAAAGGGTAAGAGGGAGAATGCGATGGAAAGACGAAGGAAAGTCTGCCCAAAGTCCGGCTGGGTAGGGGACGGCCGAGGGGGAAGTCCACAGCCCATCTCCTCTTTAGCTATCAGGTAGCTCCACCGGGAATCGGTCAAAAAGCTAGGTCTCCCGGTCAGAGGTAAGTTTGTAGATTCAGTATCCTGATGGGTAGGCCAGATGGGGGATGGATAAGGAGGTGACATTCCACAGCGCCTGGTCACTCATTTTTGTTCTGTATTTTTTTTTGTGTGCTTGTACTTTCTCCCCTTGTGTCTTAGAAGATTACAGTCTAGTCCACGTTTGTGCTGCATAGGCCTTTGCCGGTTACCATTGCTCTGGGGGCCGTCAGGCCGGGTGTTGTTGCCTTCATTTTTATGAAGCGTCTCCACCGGGCGCCATTTTAAAGTCAGGCGCCCAGCGTCCCCGTGCAGCTTGTTAAAGATCCCAGGCTACAAGAAGGTGAGGAAGGGCCGACCGAGAGCCGAGAGGATGGGCCATAGAGTAGGAAGATGGCTCCAGTCCTGTCTGGCTCCCGGGGGTGTTCAATTCAGCCTTGCGGGTGTCCCCTTATTTCCGCGATTTGGCCTCTGGAGTGGACGGGCGATGGACGCGACCCACCCCGGTTGCTCCCGCCTCCAGCTAGAATTCCATGCAAATTTGGGGAGATGCAGAATGGGCCTCCAGGTCCAGGCTGCTGCATGCCAGAAGTTCCTTCATGCTCCGTGGATGATGTTCAGGGATCCGAGGCTGGCAGTCCGAAGAGAGTGAGTAGATTGACAGCCGGGTCCACGACCGCAACACTGGTGCCCGGGGCGAGTGTCGGTTCCGGAGCCTGGCGGCCGCCATTTTGCAGCCCTGAGCTACTGGCGCTTGTCGGCAATTATTTCCGTGCCCCCCCAGCTATCAGCTTCCCTGGAACACAGTGTCAGGTCCCCACCGCGCTCCGACATCAATGGAGCCGATTTCTGCAGCCCCAGGTGCGCCATGACGGGCAGAATGCTTGCACCGGCGGCGGAGCTCTAGCCCAGCATGTCCGCGGTTCACTCCCCCACTTAATGTCGGCTTTTGATGCAAATTTAACTGTGCAATACTGGGTCCCTGCTAACCAGGTTCCCAGTACCAGTATTTTTCCCCAAACCTATACCCCAATTGGCACAATAATTACAGTTACCCCTGTAAGTCCCTAGGAAGTGGTACCTCTGGTATCTGGGGCATGGGTACTCAAGAGGGTCCTTTGGGGCTGCAGCACTGGTTGTGCACCCCAGGGACCTCTCACCAAGGACATGCTCTCTGCCATTGCAGGCTGCGTATCTTGGTGCAGAGAAATTCAGAGTCGACTTGGCACACAGTCCTTTATGCCATGCCTCCCATAGACTGCATGGAATAGAGGTACGTCACCTCTACTGCAGGTCTTTCGCCCTAAGGCAGGGTGCTCTATATTTTATGTGTTGGTATGTCAGCATGAGAAGATATGCCCCTATAGTGTCCAGTCCATTTTGAGATGTTGTAACTGCACATCGATGCCATTAACAGTTTGTGGGCTGGATACTTGTTAACACAAGTTTCCTAGCTCCATGATGGCTTCACTGATTTCTAAGGTGTTTAGTACCAAACATCTTGACTTATAGATCCTCACTGATGCCAGGATCACAGGAGACCCTTTTGCAGCATCCCCTGAAAACCTACCAAGCACTAGTGTGGTTTCTGACTTATTTTCACCAGCACGCGACAACTAGACATGTTTCTGACCTCATGGGGTAAGAGCCAGCACTCTCAGAGGACAGATACAAAGCCTGATCTGAGTGGAGGTGCTTCCCACCTCCTCCAGGAAAGGTTGGCCTTTCTGGGCGGGAAGCTTCAAAGGCAATGCTGCCTTTCAAATCCAACCCAGGATCCCCCAGATAGTAGGGGAGGCCAAGCCCCCTTTTGTGCTCTACTTTTGGTGGCAGGATAGGCAGGAAAGTTAGTTAGAATAGGAGGAGGGTCTCCACTTAGCCTATACCACCTTTAGGGTGCAGCAGGCGATGTGAACTCCTCTCCTGAAATTTCACCATCTTGAGATGGTGAGAAAACCTCCTCTCAGGCCTAGGGTAGTGCCACTTCCCACAGGAAGTGGTCACTAGAGGGTGTAGACACCCTAAAGGTACGTAGGCTATTGGCTACTACCTGTCTCTCATTGTAACACCCCTAAATTCATTATTTATGTGGCACCCCAAGACCTGTACATCAGATTCGATGGACAAGCAGAGACCAGGACAAGGAAGACCAGGTGCTCGAGAACTGATCCCCTACTGCCGAAGAAAACGGTCGGAAATTCTGCCTGCTACTCCCAAGACTTAACAATTGCTGTTACTGTGTTTGTCCTGAAACCTGAAAGGACTCCAAGAACCCAGGAGCATCTCCAGCCTTTGAGAAATCTCTGTGAAGCTCCCTTGGTTTGAAGTTATCACTCCCCTGCACACCACAGGCACCAATCCTGTGAAGACTGGTTTGTTGATGTGCTGTTCGCTGATGACCTTGACACAGCCCCAAAGCGAGAAAAGGTACAACAGCCCAAGAGGGTCAGATCTGTTTACCCAACAAGTTTGGAGACACCAGGACCTACCAGAGCCACAGGGTACCAATACCCAAGACTCCCGGAGCACCAGAAGAAAACACCCATCAAGGGAAGTCAAGACAGCAGAAACCTATGTCCTGAGTGACCCAGCTGTCTCAAGATCACCTCTCCACGTAGGGATGCACGATGCCCGGCTGACCTGTTCACTCTGCACCTGGCTCCACCGTCCCCAGCACCGACTAACCAACCTTGCTCCCATGGTCCCCAGGCCCTTGTGACCTCCTCCTTCTATGGAGACCCACCGGACTTACCTGTAAGTTCCTCTGTGCAGTGCATTTTCAAGTGGCCCCCTTTGTCTTTGTGTACCAGCTTCCAAGACCTCAGCATCTCTGCTCCTGGCAGATCTAGGACGCTCTCGAATTTCTCCTGCTGGAACTTTCGACCTGGTCCCGACATTAACCTAAAACGAGAAGATAAACTTTGTAAAATATTTTCCTTAATTTTCTATGCATTTTTACTGCTTTTCCCCAACTGTTTCCTATGGTGCGTAATTGCGCATCGAAGTGATATATATATTTATTGAACTTTACAAATACTTACCTTAGAACTGTGTTCTTGCTCTTAAAAATTATATAAAAATCAATGCAATTTTTACAAATTAGTCTTGGATTTATTCTTGAGTGTGTGTCTCATTTATTGCCTCTGTGAGTAGAACAAATGCTTAACACTACCCTCTGATAAGCATAACTGCTCGCCCACACTACCACAAAAAGAGAGTTAGTATTATCCACTCGTACCTCCACCTGCATTTTTCGGGATTTCCTGCACTCTCCACATACTGTATTTCCTTTTAGTTTAACAGAAATATGAGAGGCAATGTAATCCTAAGAGATGTTCAAATTTCAATGATATTCAATCACCTGTTTTCAATATGAGTAGGAAATTCTTCATTTCATTTTCTTCACAATCAAGTGGGCACATTTCACTCTACAAGGGCTTCTTCAGCCTGTAAGTATATGTAAAAATATACATTATATATAAAGATACACATTTTACATTTTATTTCAAACTAGAATGCATTACAATGATAAGTACTTACTTGAACATAAACACGTTAAATAAAAAGATAGCAGACACAATACAGAAACCAAATTAAAAGAAAACCAACAGTGAAAAAAAGGTGAAAAGTACGAAAGAGCAAACTCATGTGACATACTTTAAAAACCATGGGGCAGATTATGTTTCCTGGCGCATCCCTGCAAATCAGCAGGGATGCGCCAGGAAAGATGCGTCACGCAAGTTTACCCTTGCGCCACCACAGATGCACAGCATTTACAATGCAGCGCATCGTGGCGCAAGGATAAACAGATGCGTGACGCATCTGATGGCGTAAGGGCGGCGCATTGCTGGAGTCGTGTCGCAAGCACGACGCAACTCCAGCAATGTTTAGGGGCTGCCCATACCTAACATGCTGCGTCATGCCTTACGCCTGCTTCAAGCAGGCGCAAGGTTTTGACGCAGCAGCGTCGGAAAAGTGACTGAGTGAAATCTTGTAGATTTCACTGCGTCACTTTTCCGAGGCTTTTTCCGATGGAACGCCCACCCTGCATACATTAAACCTGACGCAGGTTTAATGTAGCGCAGGGCTTTACAACGTGACGCATCTCCCTGAGTCAGCTCCGTTCTTCAGAGAGTCTTGCCCTGATGACCTTGACTATTTTTTAACAGAATGTTGTAAATAGCATTTTTCTATAATTTATTTTTGATGTGTGAGTCAATTACAGACATTTTGCCGACAAAATGTGTTTACGTTTCATGCAACATCCATATAAAAAGTTTCTTTTAGATCAATACAGGACCTCACATACAGGACATCACATATGTGAAATGGGTATTGTGTGACAGAGATTTTTTGCAGTAATATTAGTGAGCTGCTGCTGTGTTACAATACGGAAAACACACATCACTGTCCCTAAATATCAGATGTACACACATTTAGAATTTGACCAAACAGGGCATGAAAGAGCTGAAACTGGATCATAAAATCAAAGCTATTCCAAACAGGGACCCCCAAAATACATTTGGCCCAGGACCACCAAAATCCTTAAAACATCCCTGATAACAGGTAACAATGTGAATTACTATGAAGAGCTTTACAGTTTAATTATGAAAGAGCACCTTTTAAGCAATTGTTTCCAGGAAAAGTTGCACCAATACCTAGTAGACCTGGGGCCAGTCCCTCCCCAAGAGCTCTGGGAGAAGTTAGAGCCAGAGTGACCAAGACAAGGTATGATTGGGGTGACTAGAAACCAGAGGACAAGAGACCCTCAAAGAAGAAAAAGTGGGTCACTCTGAAAAAGCTAGTCACTCTGATAAAGCAAAAAGTTAGGATTCTCCTGTAGGCCCCCAAATACTTGTAACAAGAGCCCAGAGACACCTCACAAATAGGTACCAGAATAAGAACTGGGACCGCCAGAAGGCTTTGTGTCATAACTGTAACAAGACAGGGCACCTAGCAAGGGACCCGTGTTGTCCAAGAAAAAAAAAACACTAGTACGCCTGCAGGGGTTGCTAGTGTAGCTTTATTGGGTAATTCCTCAGATGAGGAAGTTTTCTTTGCCTTCAACTAGGAAATGGACCCAAAAGTTGAGCTGAAGATTCCAGTGGGGAGTAGACGCTTGCAGCAGCTACTGGTGAATGGAATCCCAGCCACTGCCCTTATGGATACTTTCTACATAGTGTGCTTCGTTTTAGTATACTGTAAATAAAGGCGGTTTTCCTACATCAGCTCAATGCACATAATTAGTTTTCACTATGTTGTCACAACCTATATTTCTCTCCCACCTATCTCACCCCCTCTCTCCCTTCACTGTTTCTAATCATTTCATCACCACTCTCTTCCCTGTCTTCTCCCTCTGTCATTTCCTCACTAGTCTTGTTTTTACATCTCTCATCTCTTTTTATCACTCCTGCGTCCTATATGACTCTCCCCCTTCATCAGATGTCTCTTTTTAACCTGCCTCTTCAAAAACATTATTGTAGAAATAAAGCAGGATGCAGGTATTGTCTTGAGTAGTGAGGTTTATTGGTTACAAGGATGAGGAGCCAGCCTGGAAGCAGCCAGCTCCAACAGACTCCAAGCTCAAGATGAAAACAACAAATTCCGCAGTAACTAATCAACACTACAGCTAGTTAAAGAAACATACCCAACCTATGCATGGCTATACACACCATAGTATTAAAGAACCCAAACAAGTTACTACATTTACCCTCCCTTCTTCTAACAAAAAAACCAAAAAAAATAATAAACAACTGAAATAAGAACATTAAAAGAACATAAAAAAACATTACACTTCAATCCCTGAATCTCGCTGGTTTGGTGATAATCCGAGAAGATCTATTAACATCGGTAGATACAAAGTCTTTTCCAGATTGTATCTTGCCATCCAAATAAGGAGACAAGACTCCGGCCGAACATTGAACTTTAGCAACTTTGCTCAAATTCCACCAAAATCCACCCTCAACCTGTATAGCATTACCAACAATCTTAACCACCTTAACCGGTGGACCATATTTACTCTCACCTTTGTTAATGTGTAATGTTTTTTTAATCTTCACAATGTCCCCAACCTTCAAAAGAGACAACTTTGAACCTGTTCTGAAGTCGAAGCTGTCCTTTTGTTGAGCAATAGTGACATTTTCTTTCACAAGGGACATCAACTTGTTAACATCTAATTCACTATTGATCCATTTAGACATCCAACCAGGTCGGAACGAAGTATTAGGTTTCCTACCTCTCATTAGCTCAAAAGGGAACACTTTGGTGGATGAATGTGGTGTGGTTCTATAAAACCAAATCATGCTGTTAAGTGATCTGACAACATCCTGATTATTAGCTTTAGCCCATTTCACGCAGTCCCCAATAACCCGATTCATCCTTTCCACAAGACCATTACCTTGAGGGTGATAAAGAGAACTCTTAATATGTTTCACACCAGAGGTAGATAGGAAGAGTTCAAACTCCTTGCTTGTAAACTGTTTCCCATTATCTGATACAAGAAATTCAGGGAAACATTCTCTCGTCCAACTATCACTTAGGAAACTGATAATAGATTGTGTATCCGCCTCTCTAACCAATTTATGTTCAGGCCATTTTGATGCATAATCTACTGAAACCAATATAAATCTTGAATTTCCACTGAGAGTCAAGTACGGTCCCATGACATCAACACCTATTTTTGACCATGGGCGATCTGGGCATTCAACAGGCATAAGAGGAGGAACAAAAGTTTTAAGCGATTTATCGGACTCTTTACAGATGCAACAATCCATTACAAACTCTTCAATTTCAGAATCCATCCCAGGCCACCAAAATGTGTCACGAATGCGACGCTTGGTGAAAGAAGATCCTAAATGTCCCTCATGGGCCCTAACGAGAATACATTTCCAGAAAGAATGCGGCGGGATTCATTTGTCATTCCTCAGCAAGATTCCATCCTCCATAGATATTTCATCCTCAATCTTGGCAAAGGGTTGGAGAGCCGGAGAAAGAACCTTTTCCCTAGGCCATCCACTCTTCACAAATTTACATACATCCTGGAGAACACAATACTTTGCGAAGCATTCTCTCCATTCATTCTCCGAACAAAACTTCAATTCTGGAATATCCACCCCAGCCACAAAACAATCTTCACAATCTTCATCAATCAATTCCGAAAAAGAAATCTCATCATCATAGTGGGAATCTGCACAAGGAAACCGAGAAAGAAAATCTGCTCTACCATTTTTCCCACCCGCGATATGTTTAATGTCAAAATGATACTGGAGCAATTTGGTGACCATCCTCATTATTCTGGGAGTGCAACACTTAGTGGGACACCTTCCCAAAATATTAACTAAGGGCTTATGATCTGTTTGAAGTAAACATCGTTTTCCCCATAAGTATGATCTGAACTTCTCAATCGCCCAAGCGCAAGCCAACAGTTCCCTTTAGATGACTGAATATTGTACATCTGGAGACCTTAACACTCTAGAAGTGAATCCAATAGTCTTTTCAACACCACCGTCAATCTGTGTCAAGGTAGCACCAAGACCTACTTGACTTGCGTCAACTGTTAGACAACATGGAAGGCTTGGGTCAAAAGGTTTAAAAACAGACCCCTTTCCTAAAAGATTTATAACCTCTCTAAAAGCCACCTCACATTCATCACTCCAAACAAATGTAGTCCCCTTTTTGAGAAGATTGCTAATGGGGTGGACAATCGTGGATTAGTGAGGAATGAACCTGGAATAATATTCGCAAAGTCCCAACAATGATTTGACTCCAGTCTTACCAATGGGAACAGTAGCATTGGAAATGGCTTCCAAAAGTCCCGGTCTTGGTTTGACACCATCTTGGTTTAGTATATGACCCAAATATTCCACCTCAGTACAAAAAAAATTGCACTTTTCTGATTTTAAAACTACTCTATGCTCTTGGAATAATCCTAACACTTTGTTCAGTATGTGTTCATGGGAGGCGGAATCTTTGGCACAGATGAGTACATCATCATGGAAAACCAGCACTCCATCCATTCCTCTGAGAATATTGCTCATCACACGTTGGAATACCGACGCAGCGGAAGCTAAACCGAAAGGCATGCGTCGATATTGGAACGTGCCTAGAGGAGAGAGGAGAGACGAAAGCCGTCAGATGACGAGAGTCAGGATGCAACTCCACCTGGTGATACGCGCTTGCCAGGTCAAGTTTAGTGAAGAATTTTGCACCTTTGGTCAATGCAAACAAATCGTTAATCTTTGGAAGAGGGTGTGAGTCAACTCAGATTTCTTTATTAAGAGACCTCATGTCAACACATACTCTGAGTTGACCACACCTCTTTCTGGCGACGACCAAAGGCGAAAGCCACAGAGAGGATTCAATTGGCTCGATGACTCCCTTCTCACATAATTGCAACAATTCTTTCTCTAAATCATCTCGATCCTTCTTTCACTATAATTTGGTGCTTGAAACCCTTAATTTTACCTAGGTTAGAGCTGAAAACAGATGAAAATTTGTCTTTTAGAATTTGTACTTCGTCAGGACACCCGACCACAAGAACTGGTTCTTTTGCCCCAGGTTTAAGGATCATACCAAACAATCCTTGATGGAACCAGCCTAATATATTGATCCCCTTGACAGCAACATATACCTTCCCGCTTATTCTTCTACCTTTGAAGGACATTTCCTCCTCAAAGAAACCTAAAAGATCAATTTTCCGTCCTTCGTAAGATACCGGTGAGCGATCTGGAGGAAGAAGTGGCATCGTACCTTCCCATGTCTCATTAAACAATTTCTGGGTAATCATTGTTATTTTAGCACCCGAGTCAACTAAAAGCTTGATGCATTTGCTACCCACCAAAATATCAACAATAGGATCCACACAACATTTAGGGTCACCTTCTATGACTTCACGACTATTGGAATCAGTAACAACTGAAACAACTTCAGAATCTGAAGAAGATTCTGAATCAATCATACATACAGTGGGTTTATTAAATTGTTTTTGATTTTTCAATTTCAAACAGACATTTGCAAAATGTCCCACTTTCTTGCAATAATTGCAGGTAACGTTTGAAGCAGGACAACGTGAACCTTTTTGGTGGAGGGAATATTCACATCGCATACATGTCCCAGACTCTACTTTGGTTGACCCAAATTGTTTAGTAGGTTTTCCTGGATTATTGGTGTTACTCTTAAAAGCTTTTGATGATTTTTTCTTCCAACTCTTTTAGCGATGTCATGGAAATTTCTATGCTTTTTGTCAATTTTATAGTTTCATCCAAAGACGGATCACCCATAGTTAGTAACTTCTGCCTGATGTTCTTATCCTTACAGTGACACACAAATTGATCCCTAATATGTTGGTCTGAGAAATTATCAAAGCGACAATCAGCAGCCAACCTACGTAGAGCAGAGATATAAGAGTCAATGTCTTCCGATTCTAATTGCTTTCTTTTGAAAAACTTGTGCCTGAGAACCATTAGGCTTGCTTGTTTTTCAAAACGAAGTTTGAGTTTTTTAACACATTCAAGATAAAGATCATTCAAAGGTGGATCGTCTTGAGGAAGATCTGGAAGATGTTTAAATATTGATCTCCCTTTGAAACCTAATGAATGCAAAAGAAGGTACTTCTTTCTCTCAGCATTAAATCTTGATGCTCCTATACCACCCAGATAGGTTTTGAAGGCATCGTGCCAGACTTCCCACCTAATTGTTGGTTCACCTGGTGTATCAAGGAAAGCTGGAGGAGGATTCACAGATTGTAAAGTACACATCTTTAAATACAATAACTTGTAAATGAGTTGTGCTGTAGATAAGTTAGATGATTGAAAGTATTAATAACAACAATGTGCTATGAGAAGACAAAAATAAATCTAGTGTTGGCTACTCGGGTGAGAGTATAGTACACACATGTAATGAAAATAAATAAATAAAAAAATGTATCAGCGTGAAAAAAGCATTTTTTGAGAGATACACGATGATTAAAGTAGTAGGCTGTGTGTATCAGCGTGGATAAGTGAGTTAAACAATGACCAGAAGCGTATGCATCCACTGTGGTGTTTACCATCAAAGATTTAGCTGTGTGTATCAGTGTAAATGCATGAGCTAACACACGAAAAGCTGTGTGTGTCAGCGTAGATGATTATTGCAAACACAGACGTGAATACTGGAACTAATGGTTGTGCGGTAGAAATTGTGATGTTGCAGCTGGGCAATGGAGAGTTCTGTAATCCTGTTTATTAATGGCTGTGCGCGTTATTGCTGGGAAACGCAAACTCTTGTGATGCTCTTTGTGATACGAATAGCTGTGCGCGTCAGCGTTTCTTTCTAGGAGAGTAGAGGGTAACTAGGCAACTGTGATGCTCTTTATGACGCGAGTAGCTGTGCGCGTCAGCGTTTTTTCCAAGAAGCGTACAAAGGGTAACCAGGCAACTAGACGTCGTGACGCTGTGACTCCCAGAGACGTGGATGAAACGCAGCACATGCGCAGAGGGAGTGGCGAAGGAGGTCGAGCTTGCGTTGAACAGTCCTCGAGACAACAGCTCGATACAGAGACGACCTGCTGGTGCGAAGATAAGCACGAGCGTATGGTGCGTTGGGAATATTTGAACGACGCTTAACTCAGCAGCAAGCAGCAAGGTTAGCAAAATCGATCCCAAAATTTTAAAAAACAATATTCACAGTCATTCATAGTAGCCTCAAAATGATGAGCCGGCAGTACAAAACTTTGCACAGTCAATTTAAAACACAGTTCTGAAGTCACCCTACCGTGTTCAGCAGAGTTGAGCCGTGTTGACATTGAATGATATTAAGGCAGAAGTTTGGTATTGCGTGAGACTTGAAATAGGTAATTCTTCATTAAAGTTGGAGATTCTTTTTTTTTATTTTATTTTTTATTAGAAACCGTTATTGCACAATAAAATACAGACAAGGGCCTACAACCACCAAGGCCGGCCGCTATAGAGCCCGAGGGCCCGCAATGCGACACCACACATTCAAATGAGCCAGAGGCAAAGCTCCCGGCAGTTCGTAAGCACATATAACAGGCCGTGGCCATAGGCCAGGAGCAATCGGAAAAAACAGTTTCATTTTCTATTAAATACAAAACACACTCAAGGCAATGAGAGTCCGAAATAGCAGCGTGCTCTTCCCAGGACGGGGAACAACGTACAGTATCCAAAGCAGTTCTTGTCTGGAAGCGGTAGTAGGGGGCAACGGGAAGACAAAGCATGGAACACACTTCCCACAATCCCGCAGAACGTGTGGCTAGGGGGACAAAGCAATATCGACCTCTAATGGCAGAGGCGGGGTGCAGATACGTCCACGATACAAGTTCCATGGACCCCATACCTTAGTCCATTTCCCTGGCTTGCCTCTCGCCACATACACCGTCTTTTCCCTAAACATACACCAGTCCATGTTCTCCTTCCATACCTCGATCGTGGGCGGCCTCGGGGAGCCCCACAGCTGCGCAATGTTACGCTTAGCCACCATGTACCCCAAAGTCACCCACTGCATCTGTGCCGCATTATAATCATTCGGTTCCCAGACATTCAACAAACACCTCCTAGCCTCTGGCAACAGAGCGACGTGCGTGACCTCCTCGATTACGGTGTGGATAACGTTCCAAAATCGCACTACCTCCGAACACTCCCATAAGATATGAAGAAAGGTACTCGGCAGGCCACATCCACGCTTACACAGTCCATCCCTCGAGTAACCTATACGCAGCAAACCGGGCCCCGTGACATACACTCTATGAAGGATCTTCAGCTGTACGAATCGTAAGCGGGCCGGGATCGCCACCTTTTTCGGGGAGGCCACCGCCGATACCCAGTCCTCATCGTCCAGTTCCAAGCCATCGCCCGTCCATGCCTCCCGCAGACGGAGAAGCAAGTCCGCGCGATCATTAATGAGTTTCTTATAAATCAGAGAAATAGTGCTGTCGGGCACGTAGCCATCCAACACTCGATCCTCCAGTGGGGAATACTCGGGGATAGCAGCAACGTCCGGAAAAACCGAACACAGCGCGTGGTAGACTTGGGCATACCGGAAGTACTCTTTATCATATAATTTGTATTCAGTTTTAAGCATTTCAAACGTTTTGAAGGACCCCTTCGCCCAAAGATCACCCACCTCACATATACCAATCATATCCCATTTCTCAAAGCCTTTCAATTTCCATAAACAGCCCAGCCGCCCGGAGGCATACAACGGCGTCGCCCGAGTCAAGCGATCCCTCCACCCCATCGCAGCACTCGCCACGTGCCACACACGTACCGCAACCCGCGTGGGTCCCGTCAACCGCGTGTCCGGGGTCACCGAGTACAGCGCCCTATTATAATCCCCACCCGGGAGCAGAAATTTATCCATCTCGAAGGCCGGATTAAAGGCAGGACCATATATCCCATGGTTCACTGCCGCCAACTGAGACGCCCAATAGTATTGTTTAATATCGGGGAGGGCGACCCCCCCATCGTACCAAGGGAGCGTCAACTTGGCGAGAGCGATCCGCGGCCGCCCGTCCCAAAACAGTTGGCACTGAAGACCCTCCACCTCCTGGAAATAACGGGCTGGCACGACATCTAGAGTATTTTGCAAAGCATACAAGAAGCGAGGTAACGACATCATTTTAAACAATGCCGCCCGTCCGAGCGGCGAAAGCGGAAGTCGTCGCCACCTCGCGACGTCGGCCTTCAATCGCTGGAGGGGGGGAGAAGGTTTCGCTCATAGCGGACCGCGGGATCCAGAGAGATAAAGATTCCCAAATATTTGAACCCCAGTGTAGCAATCTGGATGGGGCAATCCCGTGGCAGGAGGGGGGCCTCGCCCGAGAGGACGTAAACACACGACTTGGCCCAGTTGATAACCAGGCCAGAGTTGCGACCAAAGGAATTCAGTACGTCCACCAATACGATTAGCGACTGTCGGGGAGAGGTGAGATACAGAAGGATGTCATCCGCGTAAAGGGAGACACGGTCTTCAAACTCCGGCGTCCATCTAATGCCTCGCAGCGACGGCTCCCAACGCAACCAGGCGGCGAGAGGCTCCAAAGAAAGTGCAAAGAGAAGGGGTGACAACGGACATCCCTGCCGCGTACCTCTCCCCAGTGCGGAGACCCGACCATTCACCACCACCTGAGCCAGTGGGTCAGTATATAGTAATTTTACCCAACCAATAAACTCAGGGCCGAACCCAAATTTCACCAACACGGCCCAAATATATGGCCACTCCAAAGTGTCGAACGCCATAGTAGCATCTAAAGATGCCAAGATGGCCGGCTCACGTATAAACCCCGCTCGAGCAAGCACGCCGTGCAACCGCCTCAAATTCAGAGCGGTATTCCGATGGGGTATGAAACCGGACTGATCCTGATGAATCAAGTCACCCACGACCCGAACCAGTCGATTAGCCAGTACCTTAGCCAGAATTTTGGGTTCTGCATTCAACAGCGAAATGGGCCTATAGGAGGCGCAGCAATCTCGCGGCTTCCCCTCTTTGTGTATCACAACTATGTTGGCGAGGCGTTGGTCAGGGGGGAGGAAGCCCGCCGCACATGCCGCGAAAAACATGTCCCGAAGATACGGCGCTATCTTATCGGGACGCAACTTATATAGTTTGATGGGAAGACCATTAGGACCCACAGCCTTACCCGATGCGATCGAGCGAATGGCCAGAGCGATCTCATCTGACGACAACTTCGCCTCCATCAACACTGCATCAGCCTCCGATAGGGTTGGCAATGCAAATTCTCTAAGCAACAGATGAGAGTCCTCCTCCGAGCGCACAGAGACCGGAGAGTATACCCCGCAGAAATAATCCGCGAAGCAGTCAACGATCTCCACCGGGTCGGTAACACGCACTCCATCCATTCTCTCCACAACGGGCACCACCCTGCTCGCTCTCTCCTTCTTATCCAACCAAGCAATCAACTTTCCGGCCTTATCCCCCACATCATACAGTCGTCCTTGCTGCTCTCTACTCATCTCTTTAGCGGCTTCCGTGACTAGCGCCCTATAATCTGATTGTTTGAGGCTGAAAACGTGCAGTTTCTCATCAGTAACTCCCCGCTCCAAGTCCTCCTCCATTTCAGCTAGTTCTGTTTCTAGGCGAACCACCTCTGCTCTCTCGCACCTCTTAGCATGGGAGATAAGGGACAAGGCCTGCCCCCTGATCACCACTTTATAAGCCTCCCATAGGGAGACGGCCGACGACACCGACCCCACATTATCATTGAAGTAGTGATCAGTGGACTTGACCAGTTCCGCGCGGATCTTAGGGTTACGTATATACCAGGGGCTAATGGGTGCCACTCTCCCCTCTGCCCCAGGGACAACCTTCAATTGCAACCATATAGGGGAATGGTCAGAAATACCTCGGGCTAAATGACGCACCTCCCCAATCATACCAGCTTGGGTCACCGGCATAAGCATATAATCAAGTCTCAAGAGACTCCCATGGGCCCCCGAGTGAAAGGTATATTGCGCCTGTCCCGGGTGCATCAGTCTCCAGCAATCTACAAGTCCCAGAGTGTCCAAAAAGCCACCCAACCAGGCCTGAGCCCTAGGGAGATCCCTGGGGGGTGACGGTCCTCCAACCCGGAGACAACAGCATTAAAGTCACCCCCCAACACCAGAACCCCCCCAGGGAGTCCCAGGACCAAACGCCCCAAATCGGCAAATGTAACCGTCTGTAACCCCGGAGGCACATACACAGCAACGAGCGAAACAGTCCTACCCTCCCATCTCCCCACCAGTGCCACATAGCGCCCCCTATCATCGTGAAGCACCTCATCCACCTCCAAGGGGAGAGAGGCCCTAACCAGAATGCCCACTCCCCTAGAGGCAGAAGTGAAACCAGAGTGAGCGGCAAGGCGATAGCCCCTCCTATTTAGGGCATGGAAGGAGTTCCCAATCAAATGTGTCTCCTGCAGGAAAACAATGTCGGGCGAGATCCGTTTCAAAAACTGCAACACCACCCCACGCTTGATTCTGTCCCCCAGTCCATTCACATTCCACGAAAGGATTCTCAATCCCCTACCCCCCATCCCACTCCCGTGTATGATACCCACATCCCAGAAAGCACAAACCGGAAAAGTCAGCAGAGAACTTCACATTGCCCTGCGAAACAAACGAACAATCCCCAACAACCCCCCTCCCCCACAATCCCAAAACCACAACTCCCCCCTCCCTGCACCCCTGCATGAGCCCAAACAGCCCCCCCAACTCGCAGTGTGCCTGTCGCCCTAACATATACCACAAAAAGAACCCCTGAAGGAGGAAAGGACCCCAATAAGCTCCCCACAACCCCCGGGCACTTGAAGGGCATATTGTGCCAAACTAGGGTCCAGTTGTGCCAAGGTACAAAACGTCACCAGTCCAGTCCATCACCAGGAACCAAGTTCTAGTCCTGCTCCACCAAATCCTGTCCGCTCTCCGTCGTCCGATTGTCTCGATCCTGTCCCCGAGGCAGGGCATCCAACCAGTCTCCAACCGCCTCCGGCCGGTCGAAAAAGTGTGAGCGACCCCGGAACTCAACCCGCAGCCTAGCCGGGAATAACATCGCATATTTCAGCTCCATGTCCCTCAAGCGCCGTTTGACCCCCAAAAATCCCAGCCGTTGTTTTTGGACCGCTTGCGTGAAGTCCGGGTGAAAGCTGACATTAGGGTTCTCAAACTTCAGCGGCCCGGCCACCCTCGACGCCTGAAGGATAGCATCCCTATCCCGAAAGTTAAAGAGCCGGGCGATTATAGGCACCCGGAATCCTGTGGGCCCGCTCCACCGCAAAGAACTTGCTCAGTCCCTTGGGCACGAGACAATTGGTCACCAGATCCTCCACAAAGAGATCCGCAGCAGATTCCTCCGATCTTTTCGGCACTCCAATGATACGAACGTTGTTCCGTCTAGCCCTGCTCTCGGAGTCCTCAAGTCGACGGTCCGTCAGGTCACTGGCTAGCCGCAACCTACGGACCTCCGTCTGCAGGGCAGCCACGTCCACAGTTAAGCTTGACGCCGCTTGATTCAAGGAGTCGACCCGCTCGTTAGTTTTGGACAGGTCTGCCCTCACCAAATTCACATCGATCAGGACCGCGTCCAATTTATGAGCCAGGGTATCAAACTGCTGACCCACAGCGGTCTTCATCTCCTCAATGGCGCCCATGACGTCCAGCAAAGTCAATTCTGACGATGGGTCTGAGACCTCTTTAGACCTCTCAGGCGATTTATGCGAGCCACTAGGTGATCCCTTTGCCTGCGCATATCGATCCATATTATTGACCTGGGTATAGGCACCCCTCCGGGTTGACTTGGGTTTCGATTTGTCTCCGTCTAGTCTCGCCGCCATCGTCCGGAGGCCACCAAGGTTGGCACCCGCCCACACCAGGAAAAAGGGACCAGGTAGCTAATTCAATTGAACACAGCCGTCGTCGACAGTAAGCCCATCCCAGCTCGAGATCGGGACCAAGGCAAGAGCAGGCCGCAAAACTTCGGAGTGTAACCATTCCGGCTCCCGGCGTCCGATCTGAATTTGGAAAACGGGTGGCACCTCAGCACAAGTTCATCTGCAAAAGCCCCTCAAATAAACCAGGATTCAGTCAGGATAGACGTGGGAGGTTGCGGAGGCCCTCGAGAGCCGTAAGCCTACGCGCCCATCTTGGTTGCGTGCTAGGCTCCTCCCCCAAAGTTGGAGATTCTTTGAACAGGAGTAGCGAGTAAAGAAGTTGGTTGATGTTGATTGTAGAATTCTGAATAGATGATGCACGCAGGGTTGTCCTTGTAACCAGCTCGTCGCCACTAAAATGTAGAAATGAGGCAGGATGCAGGTATTGTCTTGAGTAGTGAGGTTTATTGGTTACAAGGATGAGGAGCCAGCCTGGAAGCAGCCAGCTCCAACAGACTCCAAGCTCAAGATGAAAACAACACATTCCGCAGTAACTAAGCAACACTACAGCTAGTTAAAGAAACATACCCAACCTATGCATGGCTATACACACCATAGTATTAAAGAACCCAAACAAGTTACTACAATTATTTTATCTTTCTCTCTCTTTTAGCTGTCCCTTTCTCATGTATCTGTCCCTTTATCATCTTTCTCAACTCTGCCTCACCCATCTCGTTGTCTGTCCTCTCACATGCCATTTCACTTTACACTGTCTTTCTCACTAATCTCTATTGCACCTCTCTCTCTCGCTATCTCTTTTCGTCATCCATCACTTTCTCATAAGACTTTGCCTTTTTATGGCTTGCTTTTCTCTCACTTGTACACCTTCCAACCTTCATCTGCCCTTTTTCTTTCTAACCTGTCTCTTTATCACTTATTCACTCTCACCTGTCCCCCCTCTTTGTCCTCTTCGTCTCATTATCACCACTTTTTCATACCTTTCTCCCATGCCAGCTGAGTTTCTTTGTTTCTGCCCTTTCTCCTTATTGCGTATGTTTCCTTCTCTGTCTTTCTTAGACATCCGTTCCTTTCTCAACTCCTACTCATATACACAACCACCTCTCCTTTTGGCTTTGTTTGCAATCTCTTTCTCATTCTTACCTATTACATGTCTGTAGGAGGCTTAGTTAGTATATGTTGCACACTGATTCAAGTGATGCACCTTGCACTAATCTAGGCAAATCTGATGGTGATTTTGGTGGTATTTGAAAATCATAGAAAGCTCTCAAAGTGGTAGCTCTTGAGAACAACCTTCAGGATTATCTTGAAGGAGTGTTAAGCAGGTTATTTTACCAGTTTATTCTGTAACGTAAGTCAGATGAAAAGAAACCATAGTGTTTAGCAAAAATAAGGCTATTTATTACAACACGCTATCACCATCACATTGGAATATCTCCTACCCAGGGATATCAACACAATACACAAGCATACATCAAAAGCAATCAGGTGAGTAGCACAAAATACAGTGGAAGCAAGGGGGAGACCAAACCATATACTAAGAAAGTGGAATGCAAACTGCAAAGAAAAACAGGGCTGGAGCAGAAGACACAGACTAGCCAAGGGCACAAGGAACCACCGAAGGTAAGTACCCAGGAACCCCATGGAGGCTGTGTGCAGTGGAAACACAGCCAAGGTTTCAAAGGAAGTCAATGGGGAAGTCATTGTTGCAGTTTTGAAAAAAAATGACACATCCCAGAGGACCCCGAAGAATTCCCTTAGAGGACAGAGGTTAGAGAGCCACCAGTGGATGGTCCTGGAACAAGGTTACCTACACCAGGGAAGCCAGGTGCATTGGGGTGAAGCGATATCTGAACCTGCCCTAGATGACAATGGAAGACTTAGAAGAAAATGCCTCTGGAGAAGTTCAAGAAGAAGTCATGTACAATCCAAAAGTGCATTCTGGAAGTGAAGAACCTGTAAGCAGAGTCTATGCCATTTAGAAGTGACCAGGAGGCACAAAGACACAATGCCCACTGATGTCAGGAGGTTCTGAAGAGTTGACGATAACCTTGTTGCTGCAGGT
This sequence comes from Triturus cristatus, assembly GCF_964204655.1. NCBI lineage: Eukaryota > Metazoa > Chordata > Amphibia > Caudata > Salamandridae > Triturus > Triturus cristatus. Next base: position 1,114,803,325 of record NC_140584.1, on the reverse strand, counting down.
GTGAGGACCAAGCGACGCTTGGGAAGACCAGGAACCATGCACTAGCTGTCAACGTTGAATGTCGGTGACTAGGTGGTCGATGTCTGGGGGAAACACCAACAAGCCTTGATAGCTGTAACTGGCGTGGACGAGAAAAAAGGAGCAACTTTGGGATCAGCAAGGTCCAAGGGACTCACTAACAGCAGGAGAGTTAGAGCAGGCCGCGAGCAAGCAGGGAAGCCCACTGAAGCAAGAGGAGACCCTCATGAGGACCCACAAGCTGAAGGCACACGAGTCGCAAGAGGACCTCAAGCAGCTCACCAAAGATGAAGGCCCATGGTGCAGAGGATGCGGTGAGTATGCTGACCTTGAAGGGAAGAGAAGCTGAAGGCTGGAGCTTCTTGTAGCCCAAAGATCTCTGGAGTAAAGAGCCAACAAGCCTTGTCAATGAAAAGTCAACACAGTGGTTCCAACGAGGGATACTGGCCTCAAAATTGCAGAGAGGACAGATCGGGCCACGAGGGAGTTGCAGAACCACCACCTTTGTAGCTGTGCCTCAGGAAGTACGCAGGATGACAGGAGCAATGGACCTGTCAGCTTTGTTGTGGTGCCTGCAGATGCAGGCAAGTGCCTCCATCACTCCTAGGGGTATTTCCATGGGTGTCCTTGATGCACTCAGGTCTGTTGAAGAATCTGGCAGAAGCACAGACACAGACTTGAAGAAGACTGCGAGAATAGAGAAACCAGGAGGAGCAGGAGTCTTCCTTGCTGCAGTATCAGTTCGGTCGAAGTCCAACTAAGTCCAGGTGTCCAAATGATAAAAGAGTGACATTTCAGGGCTGAGTCTTGTCCCATGACCAATTTGAAGAGCCACCCACAGGGGAGCCCTTAATACACTAAGGAAAGGGTTTGAACGACTCGGGGGTCCATCCCAGAGGAGAGACAGGACAGAGGGAAGGATACTTCCATGTCCTTTGTTCAGGTTCACACCAGAGCGGGAGCTATGGGCTCCCTGGACAAGTTCAAACTGGAGTATGGATGGAGGGCACCAAATGTGCCCTTCAAAGCAGTATGGTGGTGCTGGCAAGTGCCTCCACCCTAGTGCAATACACCAAGTCCTGTCTAGGAGGTGGTCACACCTCCCTGTGACAGGAAACCTATTGTTCTACCTTCCTCTGCTCAAGCTCAGCTCAGCAGCAGGAGGGCAGAATTGTTTCTGTGGTCAGCAGCACTGCCTGAGCATCCAAAGAGGATGCTCAGTCCAATCATGACGCTGCTCCTGCAGCGTCGTGATTGGCTGCGAGAGCCTGGAAGCCAGAGTGCTTCCGTTGCTTCCAGCAGAAGAGGACAGGCGTTCGATGGCGGGAGAGGTATGCGGCATAGAAGGTAAGTTTTCTATTTTTGTTTAATCCCCCCGCAACCTCCTGCCACACCACCCCCATTCCAAACGAGCCGCCACTGCTTGTAGGTGATCCTGCTGCAGATTGTTTTTGAATCTCTTAAACAGGCATGTTTAAAGGGCAGCTGAAGCGCACATCAGAACAAAGCCTGTAGGTCACTAATGGCGCCATTGATAGGGGCTGAAGAGCCCAACATGTATTTTCAGTGCTGTGGGTCTTTTGCTCTTGAAGTAATTATTGTATGAAACAGCTACATGCCCTTTTTCTCTGCAGCCCAAGGAAACTAGTCAAAGGGTTCACAAAAACTCTGTTTATTCTCTGTTCCTGACATCACCTTTGCGACCTCTTAGGTCTGGTGTTGCAAGGATAATGCCAATGACAACAAGGGGCAAGCCAGGGGTAGCAGGGGCTCACCTCCCCTATGAGCTTGAAATTAAATTTAGGATGCCATGATTTTATGTATGAATGATTCTATTCAGCTTTTTAATTACACAACCACTAGCACACCAACATACTCAAAAGGGCTGGTGGGAGTTTTGTCCATACTACCTCACACTGGGAAGTCCTCAAGCATATCCCTGATCCTTGTGACCAAAGGTGGACATTTGAAACTTCACTCTAGCGCTCCCCATTTAAACTTAAATTGACTAGGGCTGACATTTGGCCACTGTGTAAAGGACCTTACTGCTCATTGTAGAAGAGACCTGACTACCATTAGAGAACCAATCATGGAGCTGGGAGAACTCATGCCAGGTTAATCTGGTTGCTCTTGAACAAGGAAAAGTTAGCTCTTGGAAGTCAGCGTTCATGATGGTCATGCATGTGCTCCGAGGGCCTGGGTGGAAGTGGTACAAGTATGAGGCAGAAGCCCACGGTTGAGGGGTCAGGATGTCTCATTCACTTGTGCCAGGGCTCCCATACTACTGGAGACCGAGAAAGACTAGTGAGCTGCATGTTTGGGGTCAGTGGCAGCCAACACTTGCCTAGGTCAGAAAGAGAAACCTACATTCTGCTAGGAAGAGCTGCCTGGAAGCTAACTGAATGGAAGAAGGTGACTGCTTGAGGTATCGTTGCGAAAGATAGGCTGCCTTGGAGCTGAGAAACATGTAGAATTGTAAAGGACGGACTAAAGTTGGCCCGCTGTAGCTCAAAAACAAATCTTTTGTTACCCTTGTCCCTCTGCAGTGACCCCTGCAGCAAGGTAACTTACTCCCAAAATCTGTGCTTGTATTGAGGACTTGAGCTTAGACTTGAGGAAAATGATGGTGAGACCAGCACACCATGAAAAGTTATTGGTATTAAGAACCACAACCACATCCTGTGATTTTCACCTAAACAAGATCACTGCTGTGGCCCGGGTGGGCTCTCCATTTGTTTGGGTGCTGGATTTAAGGTTTGGACCCCAGGAAGATGCAACGGAGATGAGCTCCTTCCCTCTAGCTGGCATGAGTGTGGCCTCGGTTTACCTGTGCCCACACTACCCTTACTTTTCTGATTCAAGATGAATAATTGCTCAGTCACATTGCCAGTAGATGCTGTCAGTAAGGCCAGAGCAGTGCTGCTCCTTCCTAGAGAACCTGTGCAAGCACACACATTAAGAGGGGTAGCACACTAATTGACAATTCATTGATGGACACGCTGGTGCACTGATCCTGATTGTAAAGTGTGCAACTAAGGCTGTGTGGACCACAATAACACTGACAAATACGGGGGCAATTATTCTAGGCAACCATGCATGGGCAACCATTGTATTGTGCATTTAATCCATTGGGTAATGAAAGGAAATTGTTATGAATGTACCCTCTGGACCACTAAATGTATCCTCATCCTGATAATATTGCACCGTATGCAATAACCTTGGAGTACCTACACTGGTGAAGTATCCCTCTAGTGAAAATGTGTATATAATGTTAACTGCTATTTACTTGTTTGAGTTCTGAGACTCAACTGCACACCACCCCACTGAGAAAGCCTTGGGCCACTCTACCTTGCTACCCTGACAGTCAAGTGCTAAATGTGCTCAGTTTTAGATCCAGCAGGAGTTAAGCACAGGAGGCGACGGGTAAAAGGCTCTGAAAAGATGTATTACAAGTGTGGTGTTACTTCAAGGATGCTACTGTCAAATGCCTTCATGTGCCTCCACAGCAGTCACAAGAGGGTGCCAGGCTGCAGGAAATTACCTCTAAATTGGTCTTGCTGATAGTGTAGTGAATTAAACCAAAATGGTATAACTTTTGCCAGAGTGTACGGTAATCTTTCACAGTGCCGGTATGGTTACCCATTCCCAATTCATAAATCAGCTAATCTCACAATAAAATTGTCGAAAAGTAATAACTAATCAGTTAAGCAGCATTCGCAATAGGGAGAAGTACGCTCATGTAAGGTTAAAGAGTGAGGCAAAATCCTAGAATATATCACGCTCAGATACACAGATTTAAAAATTATCCACATATGCTACTAACTTCTTCACAATTTCCTTTTAGGTGAACATACCTTTTCCCAGAGTTGCAAGGGTGGGCAGTTCAGAAACTCATTTAGAAAATGTTAATTTATTTTTACAATTCCATATCCTCAATATGATTTGTTTCTTTGTAGGGTGTGCTTCCTGAGTCCTTAGATTCATGCAATAGTCTTCAATTTTGTTTTCGATAGTTTTAAAGATGAGAGTGAGTAGGGGGTTCTGACCATCTGAGCTGCCCAGATTTTTCACTTTTTGAACACCTGATTTTTGAGCTTTTACTGTGGGAGAACCTCATAAGTTGGTACTCACCCACAGTGAGCTCATGATGAAATAGACTGCATGTGTATTTCACCGGAGTCCGCCTTGTGAGATAAGGCTGCTGCACTGTAGCCAGGGTACGGGACACCGGACTGGTTACATGTGGATACATGTGCACATGTGTGTGCACCGGTGTAAGGGCTGTGCGGGGGAGATTCATGTCGTGCGCAGGCCAGGAGCATATACAGATAGAATGGTGTGGCAGGAATTATGCAGAGTTGGGTGGTAGCATAGAATAGGATTTATAATGTGGGGAAACACATGTAAGGGAAAGTTTTACTGTAGGAACACTCCATTACTCTCCTATGGAGACAGAGATCACATGAGGTAGTTTCAGTTCCCTAGGACCTATAAACTCCAGATACGCACCAAAGTACTCTGTAAGTTGTGTAAAAAGAAGTATTCTGCTGAGTCCAAAGCCATATCTGTACTGCTTATGGGTCTACCAGAAATGTCATATTCCTCTGACTCCGCTCATAACCAGAGCCTGGCCTGGTTTGACCCTGCCAGGCCGGAATACTTCCCTTCCGCCACAAGCTGTAGCATCAGAGGCCTAGCCCTCTACTGCAAGCATTCCCAAGGGTGAAGTTCTTCTCTCCAGGAGGGAGGGATGGGGGTGAAGCTGCAGGTTATCCATCAGCAGCTGTCACCCGGTGCCAGGCACCAGGCCTGCTCAGCGACCGGTCCATGAAGTCAGCAAGGGGGGAAGGGGGATTTTCACCTTGTGGCATGAGACCCCTGGACAACGCCATCTTGAAGTATCCCAGAGGCCTGTGCAGGAAGGAGGGAGCAGGAGCAGAGTGGTGATGTGTCGCTGCAGGATAGGGCAGAAGTGCCTTCCTGCCAGCCCCTCCAATTTATCTGAAAAGGTCTTGAACAGGAAGAGGAGCTCTCTCTGGGGTGTGGTCTTGCTGAGGAAGACTAATGCTGGAGCCTGGCGCCATGGGAAGCTGGAAGGAGGAATTCTCTGACTGTCCCAGGACTCTGGACTGTGCCTTTGAGGGAGTTCAGGGCCAGCGAGGTAGGCGACCTTTGGCATCTGAGCAGACCGACGATGAAGCGCGTGGGGCTCTGCTGCGGGTTATGGATGTGTCCCAGGGTGGGTCAGCTCCCGGGGGCTGCCCTCTGAAAAAGGAGATGCTGGGGAGCACCGTCGCACACACGGAAAAGTGCCTGAAGGGCCCATGCTCTCCATCTTGGGGCCCGAGCAGTAAAGTCGGGGAGTGACGTTGCGCAGCCTGTGAAAATTTTCCCAGGGGTACCAGGATCCTACTCTGGCCCCCGACTAAAACAGAAGTCGGGGAGTGCTGTCACGCTCCAGTGAAGTGATACCTAGGGCCCAGGGCCCCATACTCCAGCCCCATGGATGTCGGAGAGCGCTGTCATGCTCTCCTTGAAGAGGGAAGCCAGGGAGTGCCGTCATGCTCCCTGTGAAATAATATCCCTGGGGCCAACTCCGAGCCCTGCAGAAAAGGAAGTCGGGGAGTGCGGTCGCGTGGGGCCCAGGACCTTCCATGGGCCCCGGAGAGAGGAGGGGTAGTGCCATCGCACTCCCCCATGGCAAGGAGAAGAAGGCGGAGTGCCTTTGCACTCCCCGAGGCCCCGCCCGACCAGCGGAGTCATCCATTTCTGCCCGCGGGCAGACCAGAGTGAAGAGCCAGCTCCCGCGGCAGCACGCAAGGGTGCTGGCCAGTTGGGGAGCCGGCAAGAGCAGCCCGGAGTGGGCTTCCCGAGCTGCTCTTCAACCTACCTGGATGTGGGTGCCCGGGTAGGACCGAGCCCCCGAAGTGATGTGAATGTGGTGTGAGGACCCAGCGAGGGCAGCATGGCTCTCCCCGGAGCATCGAGAGAGCTGCTACTCAAATCTGCATGCGCTAATAGAAAAGCTCAAGATAATGCCTGGCAAGGCATGTTCAAACCTGCAGAAAAACCTGTTTTTCAGCGTGTGTTGACACCAGGAAGATGGGGCCACCGGCATTTGTGGGCAAAGGCGCAGAGAGAGCTTTAGGAGCAATGCAGACTCCCCTAGCACAGACGTAAAATATCCCTATCCTCAGTACCTGGGGATTGGAAGGAAAGAACCCCCCAAGGGCTATTCATGTTCGGTAAAGGCTGGAACTTTTGTTCTGCAGCTGGTGCTTAGTACTGCACTGATGTGTGTGAGGTTAACCATGGACTGCCATTGAGGTGACACCCCCTAGGGGTGGAAAGGTGTAATGGCACTGGTGGTGTATTTACATAATGCTGTTGCATGTGGGGACTGAAAATGTAATATGTGAAATGATAAGTAAATTGGAAATATGTTGCTAGGCATTCCTGCCATGGTGCCTGGTTGTAATTGCATAATCATGAGATTATACATCTGATGCCTTTTAGGGGCTTGGATTGACTTGCATTATAACTGTTATCAGATATGATCCGTACCTGTCATTCTAAGTGATGCTTAGACATGTATTCTTGCTACTGCATTAGTTGAACAACCTTACTGTTGGCCACTGTGATATAAGTCTGTATACTGTATGGTCAGTATGAGATGCTCAGTTAACGTTATGTGTCACTATGGCAGATATTCCTATTATAAATGCTTGTTGAGATAATGGGATGGGTCGCCACTGGGATGGCGCCAGTGGGAAGGACCCTCGCTCCAGGTTATGGTCAGCCCACTGCATTTGGGGGCAAGATGGGGTGCATACTTGTGAGTGGGGGTTACGAGATACCCCCTTGTAAGAGGGATGAGGATGTTACGCATTTTCAAGATGTATTTCTAGCAGCTTATGTATATTTGTAAATTGTATTGAGCAGTGTGTGTGTAATAAATGTACTCTTCCTTTTTATAAAGCAAAGTACATACTGGACATTCAATTATTGAGTGTTATTTCTGTGTACCTTTAAATGGAGATTACTAGCCCACACCATCTCCCTTGAGTAAGCCTTAAACTGCTCTGCAACGCTACCCCAAGCGCTACAATGGGGTGTTTGGTTCCCAGTGAAGGACACATGCAGACATATTGTTTGTGCAGGCCTCACAAATAATGCCTTGTTTTCCAAAAATGAGCAACAGATCCTGCATAAGGGACGGGCGAGAAGCATATGGCCACAGTTGTCTCCCGGTATATATGAGAGCTCAAGGGATAACAATGGGTTCTTTTTCTAAGTGTAATGCAGGCAGAAGTATTGTGGGTCACGCAGACATGATTTATAATGAAAGATGAGATACAGCTGTATATATTTAACGTCTTTGCATAAGTAAGTATGCAGCTCAAATGAATGTCTACAATGTTCACCCACTATCCTTAAGGCCACTACTTCAGAAGGCCTGCGTGGATTTAAAAAAAAGCCCATATCTCCCTGGGAGGGTTTGACATTGATAGAATATTATTTTTAAAATGAACTTGAAATAGCGAAATTACTGTAAGGTTGAAAAGGCAGAGGGCACTTTAAGGATGGAGGTAGAAATGTCCCTGCAGAGAAGGCGAGCAAGGGATAAAGAGGATGAACATGTAGCAAAGCACAATATAGCGTCGGTGTGTCCGTTTGCTTAATGTTGCTGCTGCAGACAGCTGTGTGTACTTTCTTGCTAATTCCTCTAAAATAGCTTTATGAGATATGCCCTCAGCGTCAGGGGCCTTTATATATGTAACCGATGCTCGATCGGAGCTCTCCGTTCCTCCGAGGTCCTAGCTAGGCCTGGGCAAAAATTTCGTTCCGTTCGCGGAAATTGCGATAATTTGACATTTTTGCGTTCCGCGGAGAGCGCGAAAATGTCAAAAATTCCGGTTTCCGCAGCTTGGCGATAATTTGTTTCTTGCTCGCGCTGTAAAATGATACATTCTCGCGCGCGCGCGATCGCCTTACCTGAATCCCTGCGTTCGCCGACAAGTTTTCTTGATCCGGTCGCGTTCTCCATGAGATGTTGTATTGTTTTTAGCCATTTGCGCTGTCTCGCGACAGTTCGCGCCCGCAGTGACGTCATGCGTCGCGCGATCACGTCTTTCTTCTCGCGATCATGCACCGCGAGAACAACTCAAAACAAGATGGCCGCGCCCGCAAGCAACCACATGGGTAAGTTGGCGACCCGCAACCATGCAGAAAATCTCGCGAACATGCCGGAAAAAAACTTCCGCATCTTCGCGATATTTCTGCTTGTTTGCGATAATTTTAAACATTCTCGCGATAATTTGCGAAGGTTAATTCCGCAAATTCCGCCCACCCCTAGTCCTAGCCCCGCTTCTTGATACAACTCTTAGCCACGACCCACCTGCCACTGTTCTTTGTAAACCGCTTGCAGGGTTTGGCAAACGTTGCATCGCATGAATCTCAGGAAGTCCGTCAGGACCACACACTCAAGACTTCTAAGGGAAGCTTTGGGTTTGCTAGCAGCATACTGTAAGCAGGGCTGAGTGATGGAAAATGTCATATCTAGGTAGGGTTGTCGTAATAATGGAATTTCTCACCACGTGCAAAGGTGTAAAGTCTCCCAGCTTCACCCTAAACGCCTTTTCCCGTTTGCCTGACCCCATTCCCTGCAGCCTGATGTGCCACTCAGTATGGACAGGTCATCATACAGCCAGGGGCAGGCCTCCACTCTACTGCCACTGAGGGCTGGGGCAGCCTGGAAACCCCCCAGTCACTGCCCTGCGTCATCTTCCTTCGCTGCTGCCGGACTCCGTGCCCTGGGACTTCTGGCAGCTGAGAAAGGAGTACCTGCAAAGGGGAGAAATCCTGGGCTTTGAAACTGCGCTCGCCACGAATTACAGTGCATCGATTTCTAGGAAGCAGGCACTTTTGATGGAACTCTCCTTGGAAATATCGTTGAGAAAATAAATATGGGCGCACGCTGTATTAAATAAACTATTTTTAATTTGCTGGTAGGGCCCCTCCTGATCTCTCTCAATTTCACCTACCCAAATCTAACATGGGCTTCAATTGGAATTCCATAGAGCATATTATCAAGCCCATTAACGCCGCTTTAGCGGCAGTTTTCTGCCGCTAAAGCGGCGATGATTTTATCGCCTGTCTTGATAATATGCCCCATAGGGGCATATCAACAACAACCGGCAATAATTATCTCTAAGCGCACTTAGCGCTAGGATAATTATCGCCGGCTAGCGTGAATTTTAATCGCTGAGATAGCGTGCTATTAGCAACGCTTATCTCAATAGCGATAAAAGTCCTCACGCTAACAGGCTAACGTGAGATTATCGCTGGAAACCCAGCGATAATCTCACGTTACCTTGTTGATAGGGACAGGCAAACTTAGCCATGATATCCTCCTTCCATAGTCAGAAAAATACCAGGTGTAAAAAAGCAGCGTTAACCGCGGTTAGCGCTGCTTTTTTTGTCTCTAACATGGTTAGCGACATTCTTGATAATAGGAGAAATGTCGCTTAGCGACATTTCTCCTATTATTTTACTCTGGAACGCCCCCTTTGCATCTCATTAGAGATGCAAGGGGAAGCGTAGAGTAAAAGGGTGCTAACATGCAAATTTGCGTGTTAGCACCCTGTTGTTGATAGGGCGCTAGTTTTATCTCTCCTTTTTTGGCTTTTAAAGCCAAAAAAGCAGAGATAAAGCCCTTGTTGATATGCCCCCAAATGCATTTTCACCAACATCAGACCTCCATTAGGCCGCTGTGGTGTGAATATTTCATCTGGAACTTTCTAGAAACGACAAAGGAGAAATATAATAACATCAAGGCTTGAATAGAAATCGCTTTCATAAAGATAAATGAAAATAAATTAGAGGGTTTTTCTGTGATCTCCAATTTTTGCAAGCCCCTAATTAGGTATATTTGAATATATAAGATCACGATAGTCGGTTAAAAAATATAATCTTAACGAGTTTGGTGCACCGTCAGTACAAAGCACATGAGCATTTGCATCACAAAGAGAGATCAAACAAAAACCATGAATGTTTAATTAAAAAGAAACAGAACAGGTTTTTGTAATGCAGATGTCAGATGAGCAGTGGGTGGAAGGAACACATAATGCAGAGGTGACCTTCGAGAAATCTATTGTCACATCGACGTCTTGTGATGCGAGAGGCCTCAACACACCCCCTTCTTGCGTCAGAGCCTTGATGTCTTTCAGTGTTTCCAAGAAAGGAGAGAATTAGGACGAGCAAACGTCATGCCATAAGTAAACATAAAAGAGGCACCACGCCATTTCCTCTAAAAGTTCATAAAACTCGTACAATAACCACTCTATTCAGATTGTAATGAGAAATGTATTTCTTATACTACACACAGTCACATCACTTCACCAATCTTCTTCGTAGCTAGGTCCCAGATTTACAAAAATATTGTGTTAATTTTGCGGTGCTTTCCAACACAGACCCGACCCCAAATCCAGGCTGGTTTTTAAAAGTCAACGCAAATGAGAATTTGTATTGGTTTGTAATCAAAAGCAACGCAACACAGTGCATTGCACGGGCTTGTTTATTTTGCACCAAGGAGGCATCCCATGAGTGGTGCAGGGGTGCTCCCATGCACCCCCCCCCCCCCCTTCGGATTTTAGAGCATATCCATATCGCAAAAGACCAACACTGCACTTGCTGGATTCCCAATGTTATGTCCCAGTCAACCAGAGAAAAATGTCAAACTAACACTGCACATACTTGGTTGCCAAAGTCACCTAGGCTAACTTTACCTTTGCCACTTTCCTCAGAACTTTCCTTAGCAGCCAGGATTTGCTTTGCTTTAATTCAAAGGAGAGGTAGGAACATTTACAAGAAGAAAGATAGGCGGTACTACTGAAGCACGTCATATACCCAATCTGATTGGGTGGGATAAATTGAGCCAATGAGCTATCACGCAATAACTCCAAGAGGGCTTTGCAGCCTTTTCCTACAGGATACCGTGATGTCCCTCACCAGTTGAGAACTTACAGGCCTTTTCCGACATTGGAATTTCATTTTGTGGCATACTGATCACTTTCTGTTAGATAGCGTGAAGAAGGTGATAGACCATTGAGGCGTTACCATGATTCCTGTGGGTAACACCTGTCTTGCATTGCAGCGTGAAAAAGGCAAAGGATGTGGCCAAATCCTCTACACATGGTCTCAAAGGCGGTTCTGGCCACATTCCATAACTCGCCTCTATTAGACTTCAGGTTTTTGATTGAGGGGAATGAAATTGATTCAATCATTGGTTGACACCAACCTTTGAAATAAGTTGAGAGCACTAGGGTGCTGATGAAAGGGAGATGGAGAGGACTGTAATAGCATGATGATAAACATTAAGAGTGAAGGCATTGCTGATTGAAGACAATGAGCAAATTATCACTTTTACCAGGCAAGGTGAGGAAGCAGAAAGCATAATTTGCAAGTAAGAGAATTCATTGTTCACTGGGAAGATATACGAGTAATGAAAGGAGCATGCTATGAATTCTGAAATGCAAATGGAATTCAATGACACATGGCACCAAATATTTAATGTAAGATTAAAGAAAGTGTGGTTGAAAAAGTGGAATACTTTGAATTTATAGAAGTTGTCACCAACATGAGGACAACTTAGATTTATTTCATAGCCTAAATTCGACCCTCAAGTTTAATTTTCAATGAGATTTAGAACCAGCACTGATCAGCTTTTTTCCCAGTGGTCAGAAACAAAAATTCAGAGCATCCACTTATGCAGTAATATGCAAAATATTTTTTACTCCAAGGGGATTGAGGCAACAAGGACTGCACTTATCTAACTGTAGGGATAGCGAGGACTGGTTTTTGGTGCACGGAACCAGAAGTTTAACTCCCCTAAACTTCCTAGGTTTAGAAAAACCTTAACTCATCAATCAAATGTATTGGTTCAGCACCCATTAATACAACAAGCAAGCAATTTTTCTTTTCAGTAGAGCTCAGCAAAAACCACTTTAAATGGTGTAACACAGATTCCACGTTTTCTTTTTACAAAGCACCACTCGGACATGAATTTCTTATGATCCTTTATTCTTAAATCTTCAATTTCAAAGTCATTAAAAACACATAGCCAACGAGTTTCGTCCTCTTGGACTTCTTTATGACTTTCAATATGATTTTTCCATTCTGACTACACGGTATGTGTTATGTATTCTCTTCTTTTGACTCATTGTTTAGACCTAAAAATGTTAAGTATGTTTGCATACTGATCCGTCTAGAATTCTAGAAAGTAAAGAGGTTCCATCATCCTGGATATTCAGAGTAAGCATTCCACTATAATTGGTGGTGTCCCATAATTCCAGGGCCTCTGGATTAAAACACCAGAATCTCCAGCCCTGGGTACTGTATGCAGCAAGATCTACTTTGCTGCAGGAAGAGAAAATGTTTTGTTCATTGGAGATATAGTGGAATTAAGAAGATTTCTAATTGGGAGATAAGTTCTTTAACTCTTGCAGTTGTTGCTCAAATGTGAATTTACCTTGAAAAAGCAAATACAAGAGGCATTTGGCAGAACAGGAAAAGGTGGTTTGATTAAACACTTAAGCCGGGAGCATAGTTACAGAGTCAGGATCTGAGGACTGTCTCAGAGTACAATCGATATGAGCACCATTATATACACTTCTAGGAGCATCATCAAACAATTCATAGATCATTTTGAGGGGGAGGAATGTGGGCCTAAACACAATACTGGACAGTAAGTAACGTGTCCAGAGGTCCAGCAATGAGCAGCGCGTGATCACTGTGTGTGCTGTGTGTGCTATGTTCTGATTGTCTGAGTGTTCCTAACTTCGTGTGGCATCTAACTTTATGGGGTTTTAGTATTGCGCACCCCTCCGGCTGTGTGTGCTTTATTGGGGACAACCGCCCCAGACCATTGGGGTATCATTGCCTATCTGTGGGATTAATCTGGGTTTTTCCTGTTTGAGCATTTGTCCTGGTGGTTATGTGGCACCCCGCCCGTGATCTGACTCTCATTTGCCCCAGCCCTAAGTCACAGGGCCTACTTGACCATGTGTTTCTGACTCAGGGCTGATGGAGAGGTCATATTGGGTGATTTCAACAACAGTGATTAGTTTTCATGCTCACATGTATCATTGCGTACATCGACATTGGCTATTCAGTATTAACACATTGATGGAGCAGAGTGGGTAGTGCTGGCTCCAAAGATACAGGGATATTGCATTTCAAGCAAAAACCGGTCATGCATCTTTTGTTCAAGGAACATCAATTGCTTTACTCTTTATTGATAATGCATTATTGTGTCCTACATGAAGACATTGTTCCTGCCTAGGTGAGCATTTTAAAAGGTCAATCAAAAACTCACAAAAGCATTACAAAGAAGGACATGATTGGCAGTGTCATTGACAGCCTCACAAGAAAAGTCAATACCCTATTAGGTGTGAAATCAAACTGAGCTACTGCTTGAATTTTCCTTGATTTGTATTCTAATACTACAGCTACAGGGAAGATATCCAAGTTCCGAATTAAAAAGGCATGCACAAATTTCAGCATACAGAGCAGATTTTTTATTTGGGTTGCATTTATTTATTTCATCAAAAAAAAGCATTTAATATCAATACATCCTATAAATGAACATTAGGGGTAAAAACATACATTTATATCAGTTTTCACTGTTCTTTATTTCATTTTCTTCATATAATGTTGCGTCGAGTTTTCTTTTAATTTAATGAGTTTTGAAGACAAATGGGTATCAGAGTACCGCTCAAGGCAAAACATGAGAGAGTATATAAAAATAGAAATAATACTACAGTTATAAGACACAGTAATAATAGCATAATATGCAGCAGAAATTGTAACTAGTTACCGAACAGTGAGTTAACACAGCAGACGCCGTTGCAGGAGCTAGGACAGACCATCAAGGAATCTACAAACTGACTAAGAATAGAAGTCTCAAGTTTACCACCAATCATACTCATGTCGTAATGACTACCAAAGGGGAGGAGGGACAAGAATGAACATTAAATCTCTGCAAAGATGGAAGTTTTTTATGTTTTTTATTTGTATGTGCTTTATTGAGAGTAAAACACATTACATATCATGCATTCAATTACATTGTGTAAGCAGGGGTGCATTTATAAACCATTTGAATGATATCAAGGCGTGCGGATTGTCGGAGATAGAAGTTGAGTGAGAAGAACCTGTTCATCAAAATTGCTTTTACCCCTTTTTGAACGTAACAGCAGATGGGTTAGTGCGAATATCATTTGGAAAGGAGTTCTTTATTGTCACATAATGGTTTGTGCAGCTGCCACCTGAACTATGACAGAACCTGGCCATATACATCATGAGGCCATCTATGATATTGCCAGAAAGTCAGAGATATGTTTAACTTTTCTGTGAAGTATTTAAAAATGGCCAGCGGTGTAGTTTGTGGTGGCAACAGGATGTGACTATTGCATCTTTTGAGTTCTAGGTGGTGTAGTAAGGCTCTCTAAGAGAGCAGGTGACTAGTAACAATGGGGCATATTATCAAGAAACAACGTTAAAATTATCGCCGCTTTAGCGGCAGAAAACTGCCGCTAAAGCGGCGATAATGGGCTTGATAATATGCCCTTGAGAATTCCAATAGAAGCCCGTGTTCTGGTGTCAACATGGGCTTCTCTTGGAATTCTCTGCGGCATATTTTCAAGCCCATTATCACCGCTTTAGCGGCAGTATTTCTGCCGCTAAAGCGGCGTTAATTTTAACACCGTGCTTGATAATATGCCCCAATGCGATTTGTGTCAGATGGCATGAGAACTTTCTTGCAGAAAAAGAGTTCTCAGTGTCAAATAGTGTTGCACCATAATGAATCGAAGTCAGTGTGTATGAGAGAGCAGTCGAATCAGGAACTGTGAAGTCAGGTTTACCATGGGAAAGAGCTGTCTAATGCACATTCATTGGTTCAGGAACAGATACCCTCAAAGACAGCAAAAACTCAGGAATTTCAAGGAAAAGAGGGAAAATGAGAACCAATGGTAGAAAAGGTGCAAGGAATATGTGGTCTGCAAGAAATGTGCTAAGAAGTTCATGTTGCTACAGGTGAGTAGGTTTACGTTGCAGCATTAAGGGTAGGAAAAGTAGATCCCAAGCGGTCTGATCTGACCGCTGTGGAGAGTTTGTGGTCTAACAGTGTGAAGCAAGGTCAGTGGTATATGGACTAATACGAGCTTGCTAGGTGTAGTGGATGTGTTCTGAATTCAAATAAAATGTGGACATTCAGTTGGGGTTTCATAGCTGCAAATTGCGCCTTTTGGGGTATTATTTGTGTTGGATAACGAGAATTTGGACGTGGGAGCAGTGGAGGAAAGAAGAGATCTGGGTGTTGACATGAGGGCTTAAGTCGCTTCAAGCAGGAGGAATGCAGCAATGCTTTGTAATGGGGCGCTCTTGATCTGTCGGTTACCGGCATTTGGTGTGTGTAGTTCTCATGGGTGGTTCACAGAGTGAGAGTGTATTGTGCGGAAGTGTGCATTGTTTAGTGAAAAGGAAGGTTTTTTTGTTTGTAAATCTTTTTATAGATGACATTGGGTATTAAATATAAACAAAGTAACACAGTCTTGTACAGAGCTTTACATTAATTCTTATCTTGGTTTCCCTCACTGCTAATCCACAAATATTCTATACTAAGACATTCTGCTCATTCTGCAACAGAGGTTGGATCAGGATTCGCCTGCAGAGGTTCACAAATATTTCCTCTATATTCATTCC
Source organism: Triturus cristatus (assembly GCF_964204655.1). Classification (NCBI taxonomy): domain Eukaryota; kingdom Metazoa; phylum Chordata; class Amphibia; order Caudata; family Salamandridae; genus Triturus; species Triturus cristatus. The sequence continues at coordinate 1,114,787,545 of NC_140584.1, read as the reverse complement.
ACATTCCTCATATTTGCGACCATTTTTTAGGACAGCCTCTTGATTCCTATACTGTTCGCTCCATCAACAATCAATCAAGATCTCTTTTCCATGTTGTGAGTGTCAGCACCTCCTTTGTCCCCCATAGCTTAGTGATGGTGTGTTTCGCTATCATCAATCCCAACGTCACCCAGGTCCTGGCTTTGCTACCAAGTCAGTGGGTCCCCAGATATTCAGGAGGCACAAACCTGGCTTATGTTCTATTTGGGTTCTTAATATTCCCCCCATGCATCGGGTCACCTAGGACCAATATTGCTGAATATGTATACACTCCCAGATGATATGTATGAATTTGCCCTCCATACCAAACCCTCTACAACAGTGTGGGCCTTCTCTGTAGCCCATTTTTACGAGTGCCGAACACGATATGTATGCCCTATGTAGGACTTTGAGCTGTACAAATCTTAGTCTTGAGGAGATCGCAATTTCACGGGGGGACGCAAGGGCTTCCTGCCAGTCATCTTCCTCCATACCTTCTGCATCCCACTACCAGTGATCAAGCAGCCGTTGTAGGGGATCAGTCATATTATTAATTAATTTTTGGTACGTCAACGAGATAGCTTTTTGGGGCATATGTCCATCAAGTATTCTGTCCTTGAGCAGTGTAGATTCCACTAGAGATTCCCCATTTGGTACAATAGTTTGTAGTGCATGTAGATATCAGAAATACTCTGTTTGCTAGTTCAAACTCCTTTGCAGCTGCACAAAGGGGATCACTCCCCCTTTTTTCCACAGGTCCCCAACCTTTGAGATGCCTATCATATCCCATCGGTCAAAGCCCCTAGTGTTTCTCAGTCTGACACAATGGGGTCATCTGTGTGGTTTGTTCCACCCCTCCCAAGCTTTTGTTTGGGGTATGCCATATTCGAGCCGCTTGCGCAGTGGGGCACGTCAAATGGAAGTTTCTCGGATTAGTGAATAGTACTTGTTGGAAGTGGAGGTCCCTGTCTCTTACCGCTGCCACCAAATGCTGGAGGCGTGCGCCCTCGACCCCTCGCTTCAACGTTAGGCTAAGTAAGGACACCATCTGAGATAGCCCTGCTCACCCCCTTAGTAGCTTGGCATGAGCAGCCAGGCTTATCTCCAAGGCACGAGTGTTCAGTATGTGCAACCACGCTCACAGTAACCCCATGATGTTATCACAAATAGACTCCACACGAGTATTGATAAAATGAGTATAATCTTTATATATGAAATTATGCGATACAACCACACGATACAAAATCAACATATAAAAATGGGTAGTATTCTTTCCGGTGGGTTGGTAGGTTCTATTCCCAACCACCGTGTCTAACCAACAGTTGAGCTCTTCTCTAACCATTTCCCAAAAAGTTAGACAAGTTGTATTGCTAGAAACACAGGTTGCAAAAGGAAACAATACTGCAATGCGTAACGATATTCTATTATACTGTGCAACAGAGAAACAATGTAATACGTAGCGCCACAGTCATGTACTTTGCAATTGAAGGAATAATGCAATGCGTATCACCACCAGCATGCCCTGTACCAGGAAGAAACAAAGCAATGCGTCACGCTACAATCCTGTACGGTGCAATGACGAAATAATACACTGCGCCAGGTTATACTCAGATACTGTGCACTGACGAAATCATACAATGCGCCATGTTACAATCAAATAATATGCAAGGAGGAAATAACGTGATGCATAGCGCAGCAAGCATAAAGTTCATTCGGCCCAAATGAGGTCGGGCGTCATACTACAGTTCAATAGTTCGTTAGCAGCAATAATGCAAAGTGTAATATAACAATTTTATGTGCTCCAGTAACAGTGCCCCCACAGCTGACTGAGCGGGAGGCCGAGAGAGTGTCCATCCGGGCCTGCACCCCACCCCAGGTGTTGATCCACGTTACCAGGAGGGGCGTGATCCCACTCTCCTCCCCGCCGTCAGCGACTTGGGCCTTGATCCAGAACTCCGTCACAGGCTGCGGCGGACTCGGGCTGGTGGCTCGGCTCTTCCGTGGCTGCCGGTCCGGGCCGCTACTGATGGACTCTGAGGGCCCCAATGACTTGGCCCTCACTCCAGCAGTCTTAATCCAGACTGAGACCCACCCTCAGTGCTGTGGAGACTTTACATCAGTTCAGTGCACACCCTAACCCGGCACTCCTCACCAGCCCCTCAGGTTGCACTTCGAAACACATACCGCGTGTCCGAGACTTGCCTCTTCTTTGCTGCTCACGGCGATCCGGCGCTCTTCACCAACGTCCCGCTTGCACCTCAACATGCACCCTGCGCGTTCGAGCCTCACCTCGCCTCTTCTTCCGGTGCACACGATGTCCAGGCGCTCCTCACTAACTCCTTGGCTGCACCAAAACAAGCACTCTTGCGCGTCTGAGTCTCACCTCTTCTCCTGGTGCACACGATATGCAGGCGCTCTTCCCTGACACCCTGGCTGCACCACGACACGCACCCTTGCACGTCGAAGACTCACTTCCTCTGGTGCCTACGAGGCCCAGACGCTCCTCACCCAAGCTGCACCACGACACGCACCCAGCGGGTTCGAGACTCACTTCTTCCGTTGGTGCGCATGATGTCCAGGCGCTCCTCACTAATGCCCTGGCTGCACTACGACACGCACACTGCGTGTCCGAGTCTTGTTTCTTCCTTTGGTGCACACAAGGCCCAAGCGCTCTTCACTAACACCGGGCTGCACCACGACATGCACACATGTGCGTCCTCGCCTCGCCTCATCTCTCTGTGCACACCACGACCAGACGTTCCTCACCAACGCCTTGGCCTGCAGCACGACATGCACTCTGTGCGTCCGAGACTTAGCCTACTCCTGCGTGTCCACAATCACAAGGCACAACTTCTGAGGGTCACTCAAGCAGCACAAACCACGCGCACACCGTGTTGCTTGGGACTTCTCCAGAAACGTTTATGATCCTGTATTTCCAAACAGGGAGCCAGCTCACTTCGGGCCCGTGGGGTTACAAGACACATCATAAAGCACAGTCTTCTTGAAGCAGGGGGACCCAGCGCCTCCAATCACAGTCCCAACAGCCTCTTCATTAGTTAGAAAAGCAAACTGCAGACCAGCCCCAGATCACGAAGCAAGGATTGGTCTATCCACCACAGTCTCTTCAGTTGTTCCCTCTTTAGGAGAGGTTCCTCTTGACCATAGAATGGGGGTCCAAGCCTTTTCAGTCTCAATCCATATCTGTTTCATTCCCACGTTGAGGGGTTTCAGCTCTCATAGTTATACCCCTTAATGTCTTTGAAGTTTGTATGTGCTCAGGGGTCCCTGACCCCTCCCTAAATCAGGTCTGTGTGTCTCCCTCCCAGTGTCATCTCTTTCCCTTTGATATTGGGGCTCTGGATCCTTAATCACTCAGCAAGAGATGGGCAATTGGTTTATAGCACCAGCCCAGGCCTTTTCACCTTCCAGGCTTCTCCTCCCCCTACTCTCCAGATGCAGGGCAGCCTGGTGCCATCTCAACCCATCCCTGGGTCAAGACCTCTCCCAGCTCCTTTCAACTTTCAGTTCCAGACAGACAATCCACATTTCAGAAACACACAGAAATGCTCAGAGCACAAAACTCAGTCACTTTCTAAAAGAGTGGTTTATAAACACACAGTGGCAAAACCACCTTTACAGAAAGATGCATTATGACACTGTGAGTTCACACATACCAAACCTCACCTCTCCATTATAAACTGACAGGAAACTAGGCTACCAAACACAACACCCACCCTCCCCCATTTTATCCTATGGGCCGAATGACCTTTCAGCTGTGGAAAACGAAATGGAGAGTTTTTCACTGCCAGAACATAACACACACCTCAGTTTATGTTCTGCCTTTTACCTACACTGCACCTTCCCCAGGGGTTACCTAGAACCTACCACAGGGGTGCCCCATGTGTATGTAAGAGGCCTGACAAGTGGTTGTACTTGTCAGAACAACATGCTATCTTCGCATTCTGCATGCAGGCCCTACACTGAAGGCCTGAGTTCCCTACTCTCCGTGCCCTTGCATTATTAGCCCTTGCACACACAGTGCATATCACTAGGGACTTTTACTAGTAAGGCAAACATACCAATCATGGCCAACCAATCACCATATATTTTACATAGGGAACTCCTGTACCCAAAGCATCTAAATGCAAAAGTGGTAGAGGCAAAAAGTCAGGGGTAATCACGCCAAGCTATGCCAGGTCTAACAGTACTCTTGTATAGTCCCCTCCTGGGAAAAGCCAGCGGTCCATATTATATCACGGATCGTCTCAGGGTCTATATATGCCTTGATTTATAGCAGCTAGATGTGATAGATGGCTAGATGTGATGCTCAGTTGTACCTTCTGACAATGGTAATCCAATGCCCCCGTTGTACCATCCCCTTATTAAATTTTGGGGTGCTATACGGAGCGGTTTTCCCTCCCACAGAAGATCTCTTTTCACCCCTCAATGGCCCTAAAGTATTCAGTGGGAACCGGGTTTGACGAATTTTGTAATATATATAGAAAGCGAGGCAGAGACATCATTTTAAATAATGTGGCTCAGATTAGCAAGGACAGAGGGAGAGACCTTACGTGCTTTACATCGCTTCTAAGTCACTGCAGCAGGGGCAAGAGGTTGCTCTCATTATATGCTGAAGGGTCCTTGATGACGTATGTTCCCAGGTACTTAAAACCTTCCTGCTCCCCTTCTATCACATCATTTTTGGTTAGGGGGAAGCTCCCTCTTAGCAAATAGATGACTGATTTATTCCAATTTATGATATAGCCAGAATATGTCCCAAAATTAGTGAAAATTTGAAGCGCTCTATTCATCGAGGCTCTTGGCGAGGCCAAATACAGCAAAATATCATTGGCATACAAGGAGATACGGTCCCCCCAACTTTCCGACCACCGCAAACCCCTTATAATAGGGTCTTTTCGTATCCACCATGCCAATGGTTCCAGTATTAGGGCGAACAACAGGAGGGATAGGGTAGAGCCCTGCCTAGTTCCCCTCTCAAGGGTAAATGATGGTGATTCTCTGTTATTAACCACAAACTGTGCAAGGGGCTCAGTGTATAGAAGTTTTATCCAGCTTAGGAATTCGGGGCCAAATTCCATTCTTTTGAGTACCTCATACATATACGGCCACTCGATAGTATCAAATGCCAAAGTGGCACCTAAAGACACCACTACTGCATCTTTACGCAAGGTGTCGGTACTGCCCAGCACACCATTTAGATGCTGGAGGTTAAGCAAGGTATTTCTGTCTGGCATAAAAGTCAACTGATCTAGATGTACCAGTTTTGTTATAACTTGAAGCAGGCAGGTGGACAAAAACTTCGCCAAGATTTTGACTTCAGCGTTAAGCAGCGATATCGGTCTTTAGGATAAGCATTTATTTTTCAGTTTACCACTCTTGTGGATGACCACAATAGTTGCAAGTCTCTGGCCAACGGGAAGTTTCACCTGCTCGCGACTTTGTAAGAACATCTTAGTGAGGTGGGGAACTATTTTGCTAGGGGCCAGTTTGTACAATTCATGGGCAAATCATTGGGAAACCCAGCGCCTTTCTCGCTTGTAGGTCCCTGATGGCTCGCTCAACTTCCATGACAGTAAGTGTGCTGTTCAATACCTCAAGATCATTTGGTGACAGGGTTGGTAACGGCATGTCCGATAGCAGGGACTACGACTCTTCCTCTGTGGAGGATACATGGGACTTGTAAATTTGTTTGAGGTGTATCGCAAACTCGTCCACGATCTCTTGGGGGTCCTTGATCTGCCTGTCCGCTTCGTCGGTTATTTCAGTGACTAATCTATCGGCTTCCTCCCTACGGTCCAGCCAGGCCAATAACTTCCCAGCTTTATCCCCTGCCTCATAGATTCTGCAGAGCGTTGTTCTGTAATGGGCCTGCGCAGCATCTGTAGCTAGGTCTTTATATTCTTTGATAGATGTTCGTGCTCTTCCGAGCTCTCCCCTAGTGCCCCCTCTCCAGCTCCAGGATGTCAGCCTCCAGCTTAGTGCGTTTTTCTCATTCCAAACCCCTGCAATCAAAGAGATCGCCTGTCCCCTGGTGACTGTTTTGAAGGCCTCCCAGAGTGTGAAGGCGGAGCCCACCGAGCCTTCATTTTCCTGAAAGTACTGGTCAATTTCTAACTTAAATTTTTGTCTTAATTGCGGGGTTTCTCAAATACCAGGGATTTATTGGAGCTACATGTCCCACCTGGGGTTCACCAATCCTCATTATGGGACATACTGGGGAATGGTCCAATATGCCCCTCACAAAGTGGCGTACTTCTTTTATGTGACCCATCTAACCTGCTGGCACTATTATGTAATCAATTCTTGAGAGGGTGTTATGAGCTCCTGAGTGGAAAGTAAACTGCCTCTCAGCAGGGTGTAGGGTGCGCCATGTGTCAACTAGTCCCATTGCTCCCATGAAACCGTGGATCTGCATTATTGACGGTCCGTCTGACCTGATACTATTGAGCTAAAATCACCTCCCATGATGAGCCACCCCTCAGGGAATGTGAGCAGGAGATCCCCCAAATCCCTGAAAGTCGACGCGTGAATGCCCATTGGGATATACACCGACCCCAATGTGAGTATTTTCCCATTCCAATTCCCAGTGACAGCCACGTATCTGCCTTGATTAGCCGTCCAGATTTTATCTGTGGTCATTGGAATTTTTTTTTGCATCATCATTCCGACTCCACTGGATCCGGTGGTGAATGCCGAGTGAGCTACCTGTCAATACCCCCACCTTGTCAAGGCTCCACAGATGTTTCCAACTAAGTGCGTTTCTTGCAGGAGAACAATGTGTGGGGCATGTCGTTATAAATACTGAAGTACTATTCCCCTTTTGAGCTTGTCCCCTAAAATGTTTACGTTCCAGGACATCAGTATGATCCCTTTTTTAGTCCTTGATTTGATTACCGCCGATTCTCCTAATCGCTTGCGGTCTATATGAGTGAATTAGACTGGTCTGTGTCTCCTCCCATAAGTTCAAGCTCTCCATAGGGGAGGACCTGCATCTGTTGTAACAATGAACAGTTCCTATCTCTGTTCTGTGATATTGTCATTTAAACTTCCCATACCCCCCTACCTGCCTCCCTGCCTTTCAGGCTTAAAACTGCCCCAATCCCCAACTATGCAGAGTGCCTGTTGCCCCATTGAAAACTAAGTTAGAAGTGGTGAGGGGGGTCTGTTCTACGCCTATGCCCGCCGCTACTACATACTAGATATGTCATGTTAGTGTAACAATTGTTAGTCATACTAAGAAATCACTTAGCCATTATAGGGTGTTCTGGATACAGCATTTTTACTTGCGTCCAGTCCGTGTCCTTGATAGTATCTATGCCGTCTTTGCATTGTTACTGCCAGTTCAGTGTTTCTATCCTTCTGGACCGTTGGGTTGCATTTAAATAATATGAACACTATAAATGGCTTTTGGCAAGAAAATTATGGTGTACATGTACATGTTTCAATGTTCTTAATAAATAGTATTTGCATATTATTAGATGGATTTTGGAGTTATGGATGTATTAGAGTTCACATGGTCCTAAACTGGCATAGACCAAGAAAATTAAATTGATTGTGTCTTTACTTCTCAATAGGCAAACTTAAGACTATGCTATATATACTTGTCCTCTCATCGGGTTGCACCTTGGCTTCTGATATGATGCTGTTCACCATAGGTGGTTAGCATTACATCATAGAAATGTGTTGGTGTACTGTTGTGTTGCTATTAGAATAGTCTCAATGAGTTCAGGTACAGTCACACACCACTCAAAATAATTATTTCCCCGACAATAGTCAGATGTTCTTTCCTTTTAGGGGTTTGAATTGAATAATCACTGATGTAAAACACATATATACTTTCACTTGATAAAGTGGGTTTGTACAGAAACCCAGCTGTCAAATTGTGAAGCGATGTGCATTTCAGTTTTCTAGAAGTCAATTGGGAAAAATGCACCTTCACTAAGATCAAGCATTGGCCAAGTCAGGAGTTCTGAGTTGGCTGCCAGCCTTTTGGCTTTGTCAATGCTTGTTTTGTTTTGTTTTGTCTTGGCTTGTGTAAAACTTTATTTAAGGGGAAGCTGCAGACTAAAGGCACACATTTACTATGGTCTCCCTAATCCCTTTCTAGAGACCCTTACCTCTTCCATCTCTCAACCAAATCCTCATCTTACCACTATGATCTCCCGAATAACACTTTCTAGACTCATTCTTATACTATTCCTCCATTATCCGATTCAATCCAATTAATAGACTTGCATGTCCATTGCTCATATTTACTCATATTTTCCTATTCTAATCTATCACTAATCCTTTTTGGGTTCAGGAGTCACGTGCGACATGCCGAAAAGCGCTTTGATGCCAGGGTTAGTAAGTGCTATATGCAATTAAAATTACTATTGCAATGCCCATCTTTTTTAAAAAAATTCACTCTGTATCTTTTGGTAAATATACAATTGATGAGCTGCAGAATTGAATAATGAAATGTCAGCAAACTCTTTAGAATGATTTTAATTGTTATTAGAAATAATCTTTGATTTGTGTCGCTTAAAATGGCAATACTTAATGCTTGCATTTTGTTCATATGGTTTATTTAAACCTGCAAAAAATGATCGATAAAATAAATGAATAGGGGGCGCTTGTTTGACATTGTTCTGAGGAATCATACCTGATTGCTGATAGCTCGGGTCCCGCTCTGGTCCCGCCGAAGGTCTCTCCCCGCTGCCGCGTCCATTTCCAGCAGCGCGGCCGCAGTGAGGGAGGGAGGGAGATCTAAACTACACTACCCACAAACCTTTGCGGCAGGAAGCCGTCATCGGGGGATCCCTTTTCGCGCCAGGAGGCGTTTAAAGTTGAGAGGTCTTCCCCGGTGGAGTGGGCGCTTGTTTGACATTGTTCTGAGGAATCATACCTGATTGCTGATAGCTCGGGTCCCGCTCTGGTCCCGCCGAAGGTCTCTCCCCGCTGCCGCGTCCATTTCCAGCAGCGCGGCCGCAGTGAGGGAGGGAGGGAGATCTAAACTACACTACCCACAAACCTTTGCGGCAGGAAGCCGTCATCGGGGGATCCCTTTTCGCGCCAGGAGGCGTTTAAAGTTGAGAGGTCTTCCCCCGCGTCGCGGGACGCGCGCGGGACACGCCGGGCTAAGCCCGGGCAAAGGGTGGGCCCTCTGTGGCCCTCAGTGGACGGAAGAGGACGGGACGGGCCATAGAGTAAGGACCGGCAATTGACAGTTTGGCACACAATATATATTGTGCACCTTGGTTAGTTGTGGTGGAATTTTGCTGATGTATTCCCCATATGATTTCTTTTTTTTTTAATTGTTATATTCAATACATAAGTTTTACATAATTGATTTTGATCCTGATATATGCGTACTAGACATTTTGGGTATTGTATTTCGTATTAGTCAGGATAATCCTGTCTTACATATAGCCTGTACAGCATGAGTATGAGGGAGACCAGAAGTAAAATCGTGACGGGGGGAAACAAGCTGACGGGAACATTAGATGATTTCATTGTACGTACTAATACCCTAATAGATCAAGGGATAGTACTAATGGAGAGAAGGGTATCCCAAGACCTAGCCCTTGCCAGGAGATCATCGATGGGTAACATAGCTATGGCACGTAGCCCTGAAAATACTCTGCTTGTTTCTTCTGTACTACAAGTACATCCGCAATTACATAACAGTGTTGATACTGATTCTCCTTCTCAAAACTCTACCATTATGGGTCTTGATCCATCTAATCCCCCGGGAGAATCTATACCAGCGGCTCACTCGGATACTGCGATTGAGATCGCAAACCCAACTCATACGGGAAAAAAGCAGGGAGCAATCCCAAAAAAGTGTACTAAAAATAAAAACTCAACCTGCAAAAAAGCTAAGATGAAAGTAAAAGTGTCTGAGAAGGGTGGTAGGAAAGATCCTATGATAAGAGAAATTGGGAATAGTCTTGAAAATGAAGCAGTTAACCAAAAGAAAGTCTCCCTGCCCATGATGGATGTTACTATATCAGATGAATCATTAGTTGATATCCTTCATGAGAGCATGATAACTAATGGTATAGATGGACATGCAGATAGGGAGGATTCTATGATATATACCTTGACAACATTAATAAAATCTTTACTCGCCCCTATACAAGATAGGCTATTTGGTATAGAAAGGCTACTTCAAACATTGCAGAAGGATATAAAGACTCATCCTCCTACCCTGGAAAAAAAGGCCAATAATGAGACCATATTGGTGGATAAATTGACGATTTTAAAAGATACCCGGCTGGAAGGGAAGAAAGGCACTCCTATGAATCCCTCATCTCAACCTATATTAAATACAAATGGCACCGCAGTGTGCATAAATACTCCCACACTAATCCCTGTTCCTGAAGTAACCACACCTATTACAATTCCGCCTCCTGCACTCACTCCTAATTCAGTTAAAATACAACAGGAGAAAATTGGAAAGCGCAGAATTATAAATTTGCCCCCAGATGCAAGTCCCTACGTGATAGTATTAACTGGGGTCCCTGAATTGGCTCCCCATATCATGGAACCCTTTGAAGCACTCAGAAATAAGGTGATTCACTGGTTAAACTTTAATTACCCTATACCTTCAAGTCTGGCCAGTAGAATCTTAATGGTCCAGAGGGTTCCATGGGTAGGCTATAATAGAAAGAAACTAAAGGGCGATTGTGTGGTTATAACTTTTGAAGACCCGCAAACAGTAGACTATATCTGTCAGGGGTCCCCCAGGAATCAGGATTTGTCGATCACAGCAAGATCCTTATCTTATTTTTATACTCCAATTGAACAACTAGAGGATAGATGGAGTGGGATTAGGAATGAAAACTGTGCTAGGGAAGGGAGGACATATTACGGAGATCCAACCTATAAAAGGCAAGGATGGAGGGAAGAAGACCACTGGACATTAGTACAGCGAAGAGCTGGGAGAAATCAAAAGGGAGGCTTGCAACACTGGGGAAATTGGCAAATGACACAGTTTGCTCCTTCCTCCCTCCCATGCTATAATAGATTCAGTCCACTGGATATGGTTGACTGACGCCTAGGGATTGAAGAATTTCCCGACTTGTCGTCATCTGTAAATACTACTTCAAACCTATTAGCGTTCAGTATTTCCAAGGAAAATTTTGACCTGATTAATGGTAATGAGTCTGATAAGATTATACCACTAAACCAAGAATCGAATAGTCTGATTAAACCTATGGTGCATGGGGACATAAAATGTAAAAAGGGATTACCCTATTATAGTAATCAAAACTTAACTAATGATAGAAAAGAACTTATGGGCGAACCCATAGTTGAAATAGCTAAGACGGATAGAGGTTATGCACCCATAGACGACGCAATAATATTTAGCCAAAACAAAAATTGTTCTGTGATGTTCTGGAACGTGGCAGGTTTAAAGAATAGAATTTCTAACCCATCATGGAAAACGGCCACGGATAGCATGGATATTATGGCCGTGCAAGAAACTTGGACCATAGACCCAATACATCTAACTGGCTATAAAACTTACTGTACTCCTGCAGTAGGAGGGACATATGGGAGACCGAAAGGTGGTATAATCACCTACCTTTCAAACACCTTAACATATGAGAGGGTCCGTTTTTATCAAAACTGTAGTTTCTATCATAAAGTAGTTATAGATACCAAATCGGGGATCAGCTTGGTCATTATTAATTTTTATAATAATATCCCATGCACTGCTGTTCAGAAGATTATGAAAAGCCTAAATGAGGATCTACAAGGGGAGATAGTCAGTAAGACAAGAGAAGTAATGGTTTTATGGGGGGGGGATTTTAATTGTCATCTTTGCAAAAAGGGTCAAAAAGGTTTCTGTGGTTTGATGTTAGAGCAAGACATTAACCTTACGCATTTTGACCATACTCTAACAGGTGATTCGCTGAACGAAATACTGTTCAACTGCGATTTGGGATATGCTAACGAACTGGCCACGCGCCCAACACCTTTTGTCCCAACCTTTATTGGGAGGGGTGCATCGACCACCATTGATTTTATTATCTGTTCAAATACCTCTGGTTTTAGGGACTCTAACTATAAGATTCTTGAATTACCACTGAGCGATCATTACCCACAAGTCCTTGAAATCGATATCCCATTCTCAGCATGCCAACAAAATAGCTTGCAGAGACAGGTAGCCCCGGATGTGCTGATGGGGAGACAAAATGGGTATTCCCTCAAGTGGAGCAAGGTGGTCCCGAATGAATTCTTAGCTAAACTAGTTGATATATGCACAGATAGTTTTAGAGTCTGTTTAGATGAAAACTCAAAGAGTGATAATATAATTGAACATTTTTATATCATAGCAGCCACCATTAAAGAAAACTTGAGGGTGGCTTCTAGAAAAAGACTCAAAAATGGTAGAAGATGGTTCGATAATGCATGTACTAAAGCCCTGACTGAGCTTAAACACGCTATACACCGGGAACCACGGAACCCCACCCAAATAAGAGATTTAAGGAACCGTTATAATCTTGCACTCCAAGAAAGAAAGAAAAACATAAAGAATTTGGCCTGGGAACAACTATGCGATGCCTCACAGGCTAAAGATTTATCGGCATTTTGGAGGGTGGTTAATGCCCCCCTTCTTTTTGATAATACTAAGGCTCGCATAGAAATTGCTATAAATGAGGATGACTGGGTTACACATTTTTCCACTCTATATATGTGCCTAGAACAGTCCCCACAAAAGGTTTCCCAGTCTTTATGCGAGAACGAGATAAATATACAAAATGTATCGGTTATACCATCGGAGGATTCTAGTGAGAAAGGGGGGGTCCGTGAAAAAATAGTGGTTACGCTGCCTGAAGTTTTATTGAGCTTAAAAGCCACAAAGGGTGGAAAAGCACCAGGACCGGATGGGATCCCAGCCGACCTGTATAAAGCTAACACTGACCTCTGGGGCCCCATTCTGGTTCAGCTTTTTAACGCAGCATTGGCCAAGGGCCTAAGCCCGTCATGGTTTACATCCATTATTGTTCCCATCTATAAAAAGGGAGACAGACAAAATTGCGCATGTTACAGGCCAATATCCCTACTTGATTCAACTATAAAAATCCTGGGTAGAGTTATTTTAGTTAAACTGCAAAACTGGGCGGAGGACAACGGGGTAATAAGTGACCTTCAGTTTGGTTTTCAAAGGGGTTTAGGAACTATAGAGCAATGCCTAAACCTATTTTTAATTCAGCAGAAGTATATAACGATAAAAAAAGAGCGCTTATACCTTGTATTTGTCGATCTAACTTCTGCTTTTGATTGCGTGTCTCATAGCAAATTATGGAAATTGATGCAAAGGTTGGGCGTGGACGATTCGATTCTTTGTTTTTTGAAGGAGTTGTATTCAGGGGCTACAGCAACTGTTCGTTATGGAAAAGGGGGGGAATGCAGTAGACCTTTTGGGATAGGGCGTGGAGTACGCCAGGGATGTGTCCTGGCCCCCTTCCTATTCCTGATTTACATAAATGGGCTGGAAGACCGTCTACTGCAGGAGGGCAGGGATGTCCCGGTTGTTGGTAATAGGCGTATCCCTACGCTCCTTTATGCGGACGACGCTGTTTTAATGGCGCGAACACCGAATGCCCTCCAAAACCTATTAACATCCTTCAATAAGTTCATGAACACTCTGGATTTAAAAATCAACTGTAGTAAAACTTTCACCATGAACTGTGGAACACGATCTAAAAACAAGATGAAAACTATTTTAATAAATAACGTTAGTTTAGAAAATACGCCTGCCTTCTCTTATTTAGGCATCCTATTTCATGAGACTGGTTCATGGACAAACGCGATCAAGGCAAGAACTCTTTTGTTCTCAAAGACAATAATGGCCTTAAAGAGTTTCATACAGAAACTGGGAAAAAAGCCTTTTAGGGAAATTTTAACTGTTTATAACGCAACATGTATATCGGTGGCTGTCTATGGAGCAGGACTCTGGGGGTATGCAAATATTGATGCTATCCAAATAATTGAAAATAAATTTATGCGGTACATGCTGTCTGTGCCCGATAGCACTTCAACCGTTAATTGCCATGAGGAATTGGGGCAGCCGTACATTTCAGACATAATAAGAATTCAGCCCATATTACTATGGCATAGGGTCTGGACTGCTAATGAGTGTGTTATAAATCGTGCCACACTTCGGGATGTGTTATCACTTGAAAATGTAAATACATTTAAATGGTTAAATTATGTGAAGACCTCCTTAATAGAAATGTGCTTTCAACAATATTTTGAGGATCCACTATCCATGGTACACATCACAAGAAAATCATTGAAAAAAGCCTGTATGGAACATCTTAGGGAAAAAAGACTGTGTGTGGAAAAAAACAAAAAGACAGTGTGTTCCCACCAGTTGATATTAAATGGCGCTAGTCTACAACCATACTTACGCCTTTCCATGCCATCCTATGACAGGTTCTGCCTTACACGTTTTAGGTTTAATATTGTTTTTAGATTACTAACATTCCCAGTAATGAACTCTTGGTCTAATGAATTGTGTTTATGCCCATGTGACGAATTATCCACGCAATCTGATATTCATGTACTGTTCTTTTGTAGATTCTATACCCTGCCCCGCAGGAAATTTATAGTCCCACTTCTTAAAGAGTTGAAGGTAAACAGATGTCGCCCAGCATTTTTAGTATTGCAAAGAATGGACACTGTATTTATAGTTATTTCATTGATAGAATTTTTTAAAAATGTTTTTAAACTACGTAAATCAATGGACAGATAATTTTTAAAAATTCGATATAGAAATCCTGACATTTTCACTTGTAATAATAACTATGTATTGAACTATTTCTTCTTCTTAATTGTATATGTATTATTGATGCTTTTATGGTTACTGTTTTTTAACCGAATAAAGTACTTTTTGAACTTTTGAATAGGGAGGTAATGGGGTAGGTGAAGAGAGGTGACTGTCGGGGTAACATGAAGGGGAAGAGGCGGGGTGGGATGAAGTAAGAAATGGGGGAGTGGAGGATATTGGGGTACAAGTGGGGCAGAGTGTAACTGGAGTAGAATAGGGCGAGTGGATTAAGTATGGAGAAAGAGAGTATATGGGCTGTATTGATAGGGTTTAGGATGTTTAAGAAGAAGAAAGGGAAAGATGGGCAAATAAAGGGACTCATGGAGTAGAGGAACCCAAGTAATATATTAACAACTTATGAGTGATGTAAAAACCCTTAATATGTTTGAGCTATGTTTAATAAAATCCCAAGACAAATCAAGTCCGGACTAAATTTATTGTAAATTGATCGCATTATTTGCAAATAAATGAGGAGAGAGGCCCCCATTCTACTATTGTTATCAATCAAAGCAGCAAATTGTGGATGAAATTGCCCATTGTTTTTAAACGTTCACTAAAGGGAGGTGTCAACAGCATTCATTAATGTTCAGAATCTGCATGACCTCACACTCATTTGGGCATCCAACTGTATAGCTTTAAATTGATAGATGATTACAGTTGCATCCTGGAACAGGGGTGTATTATTGTCTATTGTGTCAGACAATATTTGTATTTAATTATTTTAGCTTCCATAGTGTTCTGCTGGGTATATGAGTCCCAATTAGGCAAGCAGTACAAATGAGTCGAAAATGAGTCTGAGGGCATCTAGGAAGAAAGAGATGAGGTTTGTCAAACAGATTCACACACCCTTACCTGGTATGTGAAAATAAGATAAACATCTGTAATACACAATTGAATGAAATACCTATAAAGAATTACAGACTCAAGTCATACCCCTTGACACACCTTTCAGAATAGACCACACATTGCTCATGATATCCATACAGTCTGTCCCATGGATAGTCTTAAATTCCTTTGCCATGGGTTGTTTGCGTGCCAAACACATTATTGACTTCATGACTACAAGGCTACCCATCTAAATAATTCCATCCTACACTTAATCTACTGCATGTCTCAACACAATAGGGAGGACCCAATGTGATGGAAAAGTGACCACAACCAAAACCCTGACATGGGCCAACCACTCAACCTCTGTATCACTTGTCTTGCAATGGCTTAAGCCATGACTAATGGCACATATCGGATAACACATATGATCATATTTCAAACGTCACCAACATTCCTTTCTTTCAAGGTTAGTCTCATGCACACCTACTAATCGGAAAGGCACATGACAAAACCAGTTTATTTTGACCATGACAAATAAACTTAAACTCCATTGCACCTGTCATCATGTGGCAATGACACTCACACGGAGCAGCCCCTCCCAGTCAACTCATGCAGACTGCAGTGCAGCAAACAGACACAGTATTGCTTTTGAAAGCACCTCCTCGTTAAAGAAATGGTGTAAGGATCTGTCAAATAAACAAACTCCATGACTCTATGGGGTATTTTTACTAAACTATCTCACAGCGCAGTTCAGCAACCCATTTTCTGTGTTGTGTTGCGTGAGAATAACAGAGCAAGAAAGTGCCATATGTCCTCAGATATGGCACTTTCATGCCCTCCCCCTGTGCTGCGCACAATCAGAATGCCAGCACAACGTATTCACTATTACACCACAGTGCAAACGGCGTCTGCGTCAAGTCTAGCACGGGTGTTGTACTAAAAGTGTAGCATTTTAATTTACATATTATGCTTAAACTAACTTATGAAATGCCTCACTTTGTATGTGAGTTGTACAGTTCCGCACACATGCAATGTCTAAAACGATTGTAGAAATAAAAGCATTTCTCCTGGATATGCCAATGTCAAAGCAACATTTTTTTATGCAAAACCCTATCTTTTTTTTTAGTAGAATGGGTTTGGCATCAACAACCATGGGTAGTTGCTTGGGAACACCCATGTACCATCAATGGAATACCTCCTTGACGCTAACTATTGTAAAGAGACTGTGCATAACGTCCAGGCGACTGGAAAGTATATTGCAAATACACATTTTGCAATGATTGGCATCACAAAACTGGTGCAAAATGTAAGTTAATATACTACTGGATCTCCAGATCCACCAGGGGTTTCAGTAGCCGGTCAAGGCACCTAACATCCCGTATCCGTATTCCCTGAGAGCTGCCTTCAAGCATCCTAATACACACTGCTTGCCAGCCTCTAAATATCACACAGACCACAGAGATGGATATCACAAAGGACTCAAGCAATAGCATCATATATGCATGAAGTAACTCAGCTGGTGACTGCAGTAATGTAGGCAGCTACCGGCAAAATACTCAACTTTTCCAAAGATTAAATGGTCGTCCATTCATAATATAACTGCTCTCCCACACAAACAAAAGAGATGTGGCCAAATGGTGCTCCATCAACAAGTTGCTTTGGAAGCAGGTGCTACACAGTCACATGCTAATACAGCTGAAGATCAAACACCAGCAAATGAGTGTCCCTGCCAAGAGGGAGTTAAAACATGGATGTTCTTGGATGATGTACCTAGTACACATTTGAATGACTACCACTAGGCTATTATCACAAATGCCTGGAAACATTATGGAATGAGTTGCACTGTCATGGTGGATCAGATTTCTTGCACTTCCTCAGCCTACAAGGCCAACCATGATAAAGAGTCACATCTCAACTACTGTCTCTCAGTGCATGCTTCTTGGGGAAGCCTAGCTCTGGCATAGATTGTGGATTTTACAGCCCGATCTACATACTGCAGGATCCTCAATATGTCCTGGCAAGAAACTTTATTTAGCAGAAATTGTCTTGTCCCCCAAAAATGTCTGTGAGAAACTTTGGTTTGTGAAGTCCCACACCATTAAAATGTACTTGTCCCTCAAATGTATGAAAGGGTTCTTTCATCTCTAGTGTCCTGTGGCCTTCAAACCGCAGACATTCGAACTCGCCTCCAAGTACCGCTTTCAGTATTTGGCATTAAAGGTAGCTAAGCAGAGCAGTCCAAAATCGACACAAAAAGGTGCAGTGGGCTAGAAATTCAGAACTCTGCTAAGCACAAAATAACATTCAATAATTCATCGTTCAGCCAGGGTTTCATCTTTGAAAAAGTACTTCAATGAGCATACAACTAAAAACCTTCAAAAAATATCTTCAAGATTGCAGGTACAATTGCAAATGCAACCCCTCCTAAAAAGACCTTACAAAATAACCTTGGGCAGATCACATGCCCTACAGAAATGTCACAGCAGCAACTAAACTCCTACATTTATGGCCATAGGATGTAATGCACCTGTAATAAGGAGACCCTGTCAATTTTGTGATGGAGAAACCCATCTGCCTACCTCTAAATAAAGGTCTCACACTGTTGTCTTTAGCTGTAAAATACCAAGTAACAATTTGGACACCAGCATGCCTTGATCCTAGAAGCAGAAACACCCTGTATATGTGCCCAGTAGAGAAAACAAGTATGGATTTATCAGTCTATTCCACAATCAATATTTCAGACCTATATATCTTGTCAATATATGTTTAATCTATAAAGTCATGCATTTCTACTTTATAATGATGTGAGCAATATTCCCTTTTCACCATATGTATATCAAATCTATAGGTGTAAACAGCAGAATTTTAAAGTGTATTCAAACAAGATATACAGCTCTTGGCACGAACAGGAGGGGAAGAAACCTATCAACTTGATGCACCCTCTTTGGTTAGGTGAAGATACAGTTCTTAGAGGAATTCTGCTCAACACCTGGTAGCCACATAAAAAACAGCACATATTTCTCAGAGAGTTTTGTGTTAGGTTCACGCAGTACCAGCAATTTTCAAAGAACATAGCAGAATACAATTCTCCATCCAATTTTCAAAAGTCACCTATTTAATTAGCAAAAATACACAGAAATCTTTACAATAAGTTAAGATGAATTGGAGATGTGAATTTCCAAAGTTTTATTACTGAGACTAATAAAGTGGCAACCAAAAACAGCCGTTGACTAGGATCAAGACACAAATGCAGGCTAACTGCAATGAAATGAAGGTTGGATAGACCAAGTGGGTTATCCTTGTGTATGCTTTTTACCTTTGGACTTAGGGGGTAATTACGATGGCAGACGGAAGCCTATCCGTAGTGGTGGTGGTGACGGAAAACATTGTTTTTTTCGCTCCTGATGAAGTCATTGCAACCACCATATTACAATGAGCCAACAGGGGTGATTTTCCGTCTGCTGCGGTGTTTAAGGCTCCGCATGTTTTATGGTTACGCAAGGGTGGCTGACGGAGCCCATAGAGCAAGACCAGCGTGCGGAATCATGTTCCATCCACCAACCAGATTACAATGTATCAAACAGTCCTTGCCACTGCGGCGTAATAACCACCACATCGCACAACTATGGAAAGGAAAAGCCGCCCCAGAACACATCCATATCATCTGAGCCGCCATGGACCCTGCGCAACAGGCCTTTCCACTGCTCTGGCAAATAAGATGTCGCAGCGCTCTACAGCAGAGGTACGTCCAAAACAGCTCCACGCATGCAACCCCTGTTCAACTACAAATCCCAGCAAGTGTGCAGGCAGGGCCGGCTTCACGATGTATGTGGCAACATGCCTACTGCAATGTGCGAGGCCCACCCAATTTACATGAGTGACACCCTCTGGGCTCCAGAAGGCAATTGGGGCAAATGCCGGGCCCCGCAGTTGCGAAGTGAGCACACCGCCACATTCAAAAATTGAAGCCGCTGACGGTTCCCATTGGCTGATTGCCCATTCGCATAGACGGTGCTACACTGCGGCCATCAGGTAGCATCAGCCGCAATCCTGCATCATTCAATTGGGGCCAATGCGTGTCATCGCTGTGGATGCCAGCTACTGCGCCTGTAAATACATTCTGCATTTGCTTTGTCGCCATGCGAATTGCATCACACATCCCAACACATTTGAAAAAGTATTATAGAGTGTGACCTTTGGGTCAAGTCTTCACAGACATGGTATGTCCAAGAAAAGGAAAGTGAAATTACATTCTTTGTCATTCCTCGTGGCCAGCATGGACTGAAATGAGTTAAGGAGTCAAAAAGGACAAAGGCCTCTCGCACTGTGCCAATGTTGTGCAATGAAACATCCAACCTATGTACACTGTTTGTATACCCTTGCTATTTGACTGGTGATTCCCTGGCCATGGGTCGTCTTTTGAAGGGCCAGTGATGTAGGCTGACAATCAGAGCTGTCCATTATCTGCAAATCAGACATACTTGTAATCTCTAGCACTTTCAACACACATACTGGTGTAGCATGCAGTGTGCCTAGCCGCTATTGTCTGTTAATGTTTTCACACACGTCATAGGAGTGCACATGTGTTTAAAAAAACTTCGCTCTGGTCGACATCATCGGTCATTTTCAGCCATGTGTGCATGCATACACAATCCTTGTGTATATGTGCATCATGTAGGTGAACATGGCAATGTCTGTCACGCAAACTCCTCACACAGTCATGATGGACTGACCATATAATGTTCATATTTGTCCGTCCACCGTGCTGTATGTCCATGTATTGTTATCAAGCTAACACTCATTGCCCTCATTTCGTAATGTTGTTGTGTATTGTGGGACTAAAGCTTGAGGTTGTGCAGTGAGAGCAGCTACATGCTACTCATCATTGATGCTGGTAAACACAAGTGCTGTGCCATCTACCCACAGGGCAGCTCAACCTTGATGTAGCAGTGTACCCTATGCTATACATATCAACTTTTTCTGATGTTGTTGTAGTCATCATGTCGAGTGAGTGAGGAAAATCAAGGTCTGTATGCATGTCACTTATACATTTCACGTGTCCAACAGTCCTGTCAATTTTGTGGTTGTGTGAGTCTATGGTGAAGCTGTTTACCACATCTCATCTTTAACTCATCTCCTGCATGTGTACCCTGCCAGAGTACATAGGAGGAGACCACCTATCTTTTGACATGTCCCAGACCTGGCGATGATGGAGGACATCAACATCATCAGAAAATTCGGTTTGGACCGCCTCACACTGCGAGAGCTATGTGCTCAGTTGGAGCCCCATTTGAAGCCAAAAAGAACATATCTGGCTGCATTGTCTGCTACTGTGAAAGTGATGGTTGCACTGCATTTCTACGCCACTGGGTCTTTCCAGTATACCATGGCCAGCACCGGTGGGATGTCACAGCCCATGTTCATCATCATGGTGTTGCGTGACGTTCTGTCAGCAATGCTGGTTTACAAGGATAGCTATGTCCACTTTCCAAGGAGGAATGAATTGGCAGCTGTGAAGGGGGATTTTTTTCATCTGGGAGGCATCCCAAATTTTGTGGGGTCCATTGACGCTACACATATTGGCCTAGTTCCACCACAGGTACGTGAACAGATTTATTGCAATCTCAAACATCACCACTCCATTAATGTGCAAGTGGTATGCCAGACTGATTTGATCATTTCACACGTTTGTGCAAAGTATCCAGGTTCAGCACATGACTCCTACATACTGTGGAACAGCAGCATATCACAATTAATGGAAAATCTTCACCCAGAGCGGGCCTGGCTTGTTGGTGAGTGGGCTATGTCAATGACTGTGATGTATGTGTGACATGCTGCTCTCCTCACATATTCCGACTACATTGTTTGTCCGTGTTCTCACAACTAGGTAACTCAGGGTATCCCAATCGTCCGTGGTTGATGACCTCATCGAGGAATCTAACTACGCCCGGGGAAGTCCACTACAATGATGCCCATGGGAGGACACGTCGTGTGGTGGAGCTCACTTTTGGACTTCTGAAGTCTAGATTTAGGTGCCTGGACAAGAGTGGTGGTGCACTTCTCTACTCACCACAGAAGGTGTGCCAGATAGTAGTCCCTTGCTGCATGCTACACAACCTGGCCTTGCGCTTAGAGATACCCCTGATTCTAGACGATGATGAGCAGCAGCAGACCCTGCTCCAAACCCACACATGCCCAGTGACGATGTCAGTAGTGAGAAAGGTCTTGACCAGTGTCAGCAGCTCATCGCCAACTACTTCCATTGAGTGTAAGTTAGCATTGACCAACTATGACTGTGTTTGTGTGCTTTGCTGTTGTCTCCCAAACTTTGAGGATTATTGCATGGATTTTGTCCACATACAGATCTAGCAAAAGACACACAATTGATGGACGGAATGCAGAACAAATCAAAACATTCACCCCAAGTCAAAAGATCTGGGTTACATCCATCATTCTTTTGCTCACCATGCCACCCCAGTTTAGACCTGGCCATATGCAAATCAGTCTTGATCCTGTGCCTCATGGGAACAGCCCAGCCCAAACTACCAAGCCAGGTCCTCCCTGGACCGGAAACAAGCATCCTAGGACCGGTTTCGGGGTTTCACCTCTCTTCAGCTAGGATAGCTTGATTCCAGTGGCACAGTGAGCCCAGGACCCACGTCTGGGCATACCTGGAGCACTTAGGGCGAGAAAGCAAAAGACACACAATTAATGGACGGAATGCAGAACAAATCAAAACATTCACCCTCAGTCAAAAGATCTGGGTTAAATCCATCATTCTTTTGCTCACCATGCCACCCCAGTTTAGACCTGGCTATATGCAAATCAGTCTTGGTCCTGTGCCTCCTGGGAACAGTCCAGCCCGAACTGCCAAGCCAGGTCGTCCCTGGACCGGAAACAAGCATCCTAGGACCGGTTTCGGGGTTTCACCCCTCTTCAGCTAGGATAGCTTGATTCCAGTGGCACAGTGAGCCCAGGACCCACGTCTGGGCATACCTGGAGCACTTAGGGTGAGAAAGCAAAAGACACACAATTGATGGATGGAATGCAGAACAAATCAAAACATTCACCCCCAGTCAAAAGATCTGGGTTAAATCCATCATTCTTTTGCTCACCATGCCACCCCAATTTAGACCTGGCCATATGCAAATCAGTCTTGATCCTGCGCCTCATGGGAGCAGTGCATCTCGAACTGCCAAGCCAGGTCCTCCCTGTACCGGAAACAAGCATCCTAGGACCAGTTTCGGGGTTTCACCCCTCTTCAGCTAGGATAGCTTGATTCCAGTGGCACAGTGAGCAAGGGACCCATGTTTGGGCATACCTGGAGCACTTAGGGCGAGAAAGCAAAAGACACACAATTGATGGACAGAATGCAGAACAAATCAAAACATTCACCCCAAGTTTCAAAAAATTTGGAAGGTCTTCAGTATCAGACGCTATTAATATTTTGTGCCAGTTGCCCAAAAAGAAGTGGGAGAGTTGTGTTTAGCAGTGACTGAATCGCGTGGGATGCTCAAGACACCTGGAATTCGAAGGTCTCACGGGCTGATGTGAGAGTGACTACTTTTTTAAACAAAAGCCCATTGAGCCTGCATCACTTATTGAAGTCTGTTTTCTTTGTGGGAATGTGAGGCCACAACTAACTATCTACAATCACATATGGGGGATGAAAGAGAACATTGCTACAGCAAGGGACACGTTGGGCAACTGTTCCTATATACGGGACACCTGCCCATAAAATGCAGAAGTTGTGGTCATTCAGGATAAGATAACTTCCGTTAATAAGGAGATTTGGCGTGGGTATGTTGTCAGGGACTGGTGTTCATGTGGGAAAACATGCAAAATTCACGCAGGAAACATTAAAAGCCACTTGTACTTAAGTTTGTGAAGGCAACAATGTCACCATCGGCCACATGACAGGATGTGTTTTGATACTGGCTTTTGTCGGCACACTGCTAAGGATTTCATTGTTCTGCGCTGCGTGATTTGTAACAAGTTACGTCATGTCTATGTTGATGTCAGTAGGGGGATGGGAGCACACTGCTTCACCTCCCGCACAGTTGACCCCTTAGCATTCTGGTAAATGCAGTACAGTTCAAATGTGTACATGTAATGTAGCTGAAGTGTTTCATATGAGTTTGGCAGGGAGAGGTACAGATACCTGAGTGGATTGTATCAGCTTTCTCTGCAGACACCAATCTCAATGTATCTTACCTCTACTGATATAAAATAATTTCGAGTGACACATGTGTCTAGAGATTGACAACACTAACCTACACCAACCTTGGTGACACACTTCACCAGAAACACAAGTCAGTATTTCAACTGAAGTGCATTTACCAGGATGCTAAGGGATGAACTGTGCTGGGAGGTGAAGTTGTGAGCTCCCATCCCCCTTCTGTCCATGTTAATGGTGTTGGCCTGTGTTATCTGGAATGCATCTTGTACAGTGTTTCCTAGTGGTCTGATTTTGCAGTAATGCTATCATATGTCAACTCCCTGTTTTTTTCTTGTGTGGTTCCAGGTTCCTCCACTCTCTCAATGGATTGTCGCATTCACATTTTATGATACATAGCAATGTGAGTTAACATGCTACTTAGTATGATAAAAATGCTCCTGACACAAAGGCATACAGGTGTGATTTGTGTTTATTTTGAAATGAGTGACAGGTGAGGGGTGAAGTTGAAATAGATGGTACATGGATAGTTAGGGTAGAACACACAATGGTGGAATTCCACAGTCCAACAGAAGACTCTCATTCTTATTGCAATGTGGGAGTGTGTTTACAACAAAGTCAATGCTTGGTGTGACACTGGTGACATCAACGGTTGCTCCGAGAACTGGTTTGGCACAGTGCTTTGCAGCGTGATCGTCCAGGTTTTTTTTTTGGACATCCCCTCTGCCATTTGGCTGGGGGCGGAACCTGCTGCATGCTCAGAGGTGTCTGAGAAATCGCTGAGATGGGACTCACCCCTCCCTGTGGCTTCTGCTGAGGTGTTGTGACTTTCAACCGGCTGGCCACAGGGGGGTTTGTCAGCTATTTGAGCTTCATGCATGTCTCTCAGAACATCCACAAGCTGGCCCATGTACTCAGCAATTTGTGCCAAGCGAGTGTCCATGGAGCTCTGCAGCAGGCGGAGTTCCCACAGTTCTTCAAGGACCTGGCCCATCTTTCCCTGGTTCTGCTGGTATGCACCAAGGACAGTTTGCACAATGGCCTGGTCCTCAGTCTCATAGTCCTCCTGTGACTATCCCCCAGTTGGCCTCTCACCTTTGGCAGAGTCTGGCGCTGCCACCGCACACCCCCAGGCTGGCTGGTGGGATTGGCAGCAACTGACACGTGGACAGTGTTGGAGGCAGCGGTGGTGATGGTGGGGGTGGCTGCCACACAGGTCATTGCTGCAGTGGTCTGCGTTGTATGTGCAGCTGTTGTGGGAGTCGTTGTGGTGTTGGTGGGGACAGTGTGGCCTTGGAACTGAGCTTGCCTGAGCACGCTAGAGGGGTCAGGTCGATCCTCCTCATCTGAAAAAACCAAGGAGTCTACATCCGAGGGTTCACCTTCCGGGGGGGAAACAATTAGATATTGTATTTCCAAGGACATGTCCTCTGGTACCAACTTGTTGCTCATCCACTTCAGTTCATGCTTGGACATTTCAGACTTTTCTATGAGTATCTGTCTACTGTGCCGCAACTTCTTGATTTGTGTTGTACTTTTGTGCTTACGCACTATGGTTTGTGAGGTTTGACTAAGTCACCATGCATGTGTTGTGTTGACCTGAGTCTTTCTGCTTCGAGGCAATGGGACTTGCACATTAGATTTTTGTGATTGCGTTCTTGTGTTTTGCTTTGCAGTTACATGTGACTTCATCAATGACACTGTGAATCATGTGTCATCTCGATAGTATTAGCTATATGTGCACTTCCTACAACTTATGGGGTTTTTCAGAGTTGGCTACCAAGTGCGGGATGGGGGGTCATATGGCTCCATGCTGTTTTGGGAGGTACGACCAAGGGCCTTGTGGGAGTGGTGGTCTTGCTCTCAGGTCCCAACGACACCCTCCCCAGTAAGATGGCTACATACCTGTTAAGTGAAGCAGAGGAGGGTGATGGCTGCCACATGGCTCTGGGGTGGGGAGGTTGCTCCATGCTGTTTGGGAGGGAGGACAGAGGGCATTATGCTGACTACCTACCTGTGAGGTGAAGCAGAGTAAGGAAATGCAAGCCTAGTGAGACATTCATTTTGAAAGCGTGCATTCTACATAAGTTTGATTGAGTCTGAAAATTGTGGCTCACTTGTTATGCACAACAGTACATTACAGTGGGATGTGATCATTTTGTTTGTACTTACAAGCCTCCACTCCCCCCTCGATTCCTGTGAGACTCTCTGGATATAGTATGGCAAGCACCTTCTCCTCCCATTCAGTGAATGATAGTGGTGGAATGGGAGGTTTGCCACCAGTTCTTTTGGCCGCCTCGTGGTTCCTCTGGGCCCAAGCCTTTACCCAGGACTTGAGGTCGACCCACCGCCTTTTGATGTCATGCAGTGTGCGTAAGGTGGTCCCTACAGCATTGACTTAGTTGTAGATCCTTGTCCACATCTGATTTTTGTGCACAAGTGTGGTGTGTTGGACCAGGTTCCCATACAAATGTGGTTCTACCCCAATTATCTCATCTATCATCACTTTCAACTCTGTCGGAGAATTTAGGCAGTTTTGGGGTGGGCATGGTGCAAAGAAAAGAAAAGTGCGGGGTGCAAGCTGGTGGTGAATATATGTGAATCATGTCAGGTGTGAGGTTGAGAAGTGGTGTTGTGTGGAGATAGGTGGGTGTGATGCTGTGCTGTGTGAGGAAATGGTGAACTGTCTCTCTGTGTGTCTCTGGTTCAGCTTCTTCTTTGCAAAGGATGCTGGTCTAGGAAGGGATTGGTTTTATACTGTGGTATGTGGGTGTGTAAACATGAGCGATATCATTCAGGTGTATCTTACATGCTGAGCATGTATTTCATTACCAAAAGACAGTTGAGGTGTATCATTGGGGCATGTGTGATGTGCTTGAGGGCAGCGCAGAGTACAGGCACACTTTGAGCATTGTTATTAAGTTTGTTCCGATCGCCATTCATTTTGCCTATGCTCGAGCGCAGCGGTTGGAACGCAATGCTCATTCCACCATCTGCGCAATCTCATCGTAATTAGCCGTGCGGTCATACCGCGGCAGGAGCGGACTTTTCAGTCCATTGAACAGCTTTCTCTGGCTGCAGTGGACAGATTTGCAGCTTTTCCGACCATGGCGGATGGACTTTAGTGAATTCTGTCCGCCACGGTCAGATTTTATGTGCATTGCATCGTAATATGACTGACGGTAGTGCCGCGAGCATGGCGGACGGAAGGCTTTTCCGTCCACCATCGCAATGAGCCCCTTTGTCTCTGACATGGAAGTCAAACTCTTCCTATGGGGCAAGGTCCAAGAGCTCTTACTTCAGGTAGAGACTTCTTAGACCCAGGAATGTTCTGAGGAATTAATGGTTGGAGTGCCAGGTTTATTCTGTGTACAAGCCGATGATTGGAAAAATCCTGAAACCCAATCCTTGTTCCTTGAAGCCCCACACCTCCTTTTGCTTCACATACCCTTTGACCTACTTTTAAATTGCCCACTAACATCTGTTTCAGGTTGCAAAAACACATCTCATTAACTTATAAATTGCAGTGGTGCACTTATAGTTGAAAACTGAAACCGATAAACTATTGTAATTATGGTTAAGTCTGAACTTGTACAACACCCGTGCAAACCAACACATGCAATGCTTATTACCTCACAATATTTATAACAAAAGAAAACACCTTAAAACATAATGTAATTATATAACTGCACATGCTGAAACCAATTATTAATTGTACATTCATAGTCATCAATTTATTATTTTTAGGAAAATTATGATTTTTTACCCTCATCTTTATTTAACACAGACCCAGCCATAATTATATTTACTCTGGCATAATGTTGTATAATTTCTGGTATTTTGCAACATGACTGTTAATGTGAAATGCTATTATACCAAACTATGTAATGGATATTTCATTCAGGTAAAATTCCTGTTGTGGAAGCATGGGAATATTGTGAATGAACTGAAAGAGGGCTACTGGTATTTGTGTCACACTTGATTTTGCGCTACTTTTGTACCGTTATATGCACTCTCTATTCCTAAAAGAGGTTGAGTATACATTTTGTGCTAAATAAAAGCTGGCTCAGTATGTCATGTCACATAATAACGTGTAATTATTCTTGACTTATTGGGCATTTCACATTATTTTGCCGTAGATTAGTCCTTAGCCCTGCCTTTAGAGAGTGACTTATGCTTTTCATTGGTTTGCAGACGGTCCTAACCATAGCTTTCTAATTTAAGTGTTTTTTGTTTTCAAGTTACAGACATAGCTTTACTGTACCCATGAATTTCTAAGGGTTTCTACATATATTAAGATGTTGTAAGCACAGCTAACAATAAGTTCAATTTACCCTCTGTTCTATCTATCTATCTATCTATCTATCTATCTATCTATCTATCTATCTATCTATCTATCTATCTATCTATCTATCTATCTATCTATCTATCTATCTATCTATCTATCTATCTATCTATCTATCTAGCTATCTGTCTGTCTGTAGATCTATAAATGTATATATATATATTTATAAATATGCACATGTGTGTGTGTTTGTATGTATGTGCTTAAATGTATGTGTGTTGATATATATTCAAAGATTTACCTGTCCCATAGGTGTTTAGACAAAATGTTGAATACAAATATTTTGATACCTAATTATTGTGTCAAGAATATTAGGATGCTGAAAATATAGCTTACAGGAATATCGATGGTAAGAATATTATTTTAATATCGCGTTAAAAAAATGTGACCTGATTACCAGTCTGGTGGTCTTGCGACCGTTAGACTCACGGTGGTGCAGGAGTGGCGGTCCACTGTTTTGCAGATTACAACTTTGTAAGTCGTATCGGTGGTGGACTGTTGGCTGCAGCAGGGAAATGTTATTTCCTGGCAGTGGCGTAAGAGCGCTACAATGCATTATGCTGAGCAGGGACTGGCGCAGTCCCACTCAGCATATTTTTAGTTCCTGGACCGCTAGCCTTTTCATGGCAGTGCACAGCAATGAAAAGGCTTGTAGTGCAGGAACAAAGGAGGCCCTAAAGGGCCCTAATGCCCCCTTTGGGGATATATTCAGGGGGGCACCACTTGTGCCACCCTGTCTGTATTCTACCCAGTTCCAGCACAGCATGGACATCTTGGTCCATGCCGTGCTCGAACGTTTTGGCTGTTCCCATGGCAGTGCCTGTTTCTCAGGCACAATCATGGAAAAGGCCAAAGGACTGCCGACCGTATTTCGAGTTGAACTTGTATAACAAGAGTCAGCATGTAATATGGCTGGCGGTCTATACGTAGCTTTGGTGCAGCGGAGCTGATGTTTCACCTCTCGGCCAAACTCGTAATCAGGCCCATTGTTTTAGAAAATAGCATTGTATATAATATTGTTTGTAAGTGTTATTTAAATGCTTTTTTCCGGTGTGTTTGATTTTATGTGTTCAAGTCAAGTCAAGTACAGCTTTATTCGATTGCTATTTCAGACAATCATAAAAGCACATAAAAAATATATATAAGGTTAAAAGAAGACCTACTATATACATTGCTAATTCAATTAGTTGTACATTAAGTAAAAAGCCATTTAAAAACTGTGAAACTATTAAAAGAAATAGCAGTATCAAACGAGGATCATCGAGTTCTTAAGTTCAACAATACAAATTTACCCTTTGAAAACCGTGTGACCTTTAGACTTGAATTGCCATCCTTTTCCTGAGGTTGGCTATGTGCTTTAAAAACAGTGCTATCTTCCAGGTAGTACGTACATTGTCTAAGAATTGCAAATCAATGAAAGCTGTCCAACATTGTCTAATCCCAAAGCATTTTAGAATAGGAAGGATCCACACTTTTCTCAATTATAGAATTTACAAAACAACAACACATCGATGATGGATTACTCTAACAGATTATCATATGAACACAGTTGCAATTGGAAAACTGACAAGTGTGTGGACGATCCCCAGTCTGAATCTAGTTAGTAAAAAACAATCATATCCACCGGGAACCACTTTCAAATATAGCTGAATTTTAAAAGTAGTTAAAATCTGTTGATTCTGCTGGACACTAGGCATTAAAATCCCCGATGATAGTCTTATGGCGTCCAGAAAGTGTAGTCCCTCTTTTTTTGGATCTTTTCTCCTGAACTTATTTAAACTACTTGGGTCTGTGAAATACTCAGGATGTCCGAGATCCTTCGTGAAGTTGCGGATGTATCTTATCCAAGGGATCTTTAAAGCCCCTTCCAGCTTCAAACTATCCAACAATATATCCCTGTTTAGCTTGGTCTCTATTTTAGTCCACACTCTATGCCACAAAAGAATGGGCTTGAGTTTAATAAGGTCTGATAATATATGAGGATGTTCTAGATGGGACAGACAAGCTATATCTCAGGAAGGTATGTTCTACTGTTTGTAGCGGGAAGGGGTTAGCAAGGCTCCATACCCCTGATCCATATATTGCTGTGGAGACACATTTGGCTTTGTATATCTTAGTGAGATCCACAGGTGGTCTCCTACCCAGTTTCCTTGAGAAGTGTACAAGGGCAGTAGTAGTTCTTGCAAAAGCAAGTGTTTTTGCTGAAACGGCTTGAGCCCAAAGATCTTTTCCTCAAAGACTATTCCAAGATATGAAAAACTCTTTGCAGGCTCAATCTTTTGTCCGTCCAAAAACATGTCTTTGCATCTTTGACTTCCACGCCCTCATCTCATGATAAAGGTTTTGGAAATATTAACCTTAAGACCCAGACCATTTATGAAGTTAGAAAAAGTGTCTAAAACCCTCTGTCAGCGTTTGAGACATTAAAACCACATAATCCGCATAGAGGAGGGCGGGGATAGGACGTCCAGCTATCTGCAGAAAGTCATAACTATGCTTGGTTATTGCTTCTTCTAGACCATTGATATAAAGACTAAAAAGAAAGGGGGCCAGGACACAGCCTTGTCTGACCCCCCTCTTAATAAGGAATGGGGCAGTGAGTTCACCACTCGAACTAAATCTGACTCGGCCCTGGGCATTATTATATAAGCGCCTGAGGAAAATAATTAGTTGAGCTTCCACCCCCATCGCCTCGAGAATCTCCCAAAGCTTCTCGTGTTGTACAGAGTCAAATGCTGCGGTGAGATCCATAAAGGCTAAAAACAGTCTGCCCCCTTTCGCCCGTGTATATTTTCCTATAAGAATGGCTAGGTTTAGGCTCTGCTCAGTTGTTCCCTCCTGAAAACCATATTGGATGTCTGAGAGGACTTTGTTTTCCTCTGCCCAGGCCTGTAATCGTTCTAAGATAATTTGGCCCACAACTTTAACCAAACAGTCCAAAAGTGAAATGGGCCGCTAACAGCCCTTGTCCTGATGATTACCTTTTTAAAAAATGGGCAACATCACTGATTCAGTCCAGGTACTCAAAAAGGGAGCAGAGCAACATGCATTAATTACCTGGGTAACAATAGGGCCCCATAAAGACAAATTAGCCTTAATCAAATCAACCTGCACTCCATCGGGGCTGGGTGCTTTGTCCCCAAGACTTGCGGAGACTGCCCAGTTTACTTCATCCAGCGAAAACTCAAGATTACAGTGGTGTATATTAAGGTCCGGTGAAATTTCCTCAGTACCGACTTCAGATTTATTGCCTGAATCATAAACCCTAGTGAAATGGTCATCCCAATCGTCCTTGCTGATTGCGGTTTCCATGGGCGGACCATTTCTAGGGTTCAAAAAGGTGCTTTGACAGCTTTCCAGAAAGCCGAGCTCTCTCCCATTGACGAGGCTTTAGACAGAGATTCCCAAGCTTCATTACGTAGGTCAATTTTCCTCATCTTGAGAGCTAGTCTATAACCAACTCTTGCCTGCTTCACAGCATTAGGATTTCTAGGGGTCTCGCGTAGTACTTTTTTTAGGTACTTATACGCTTGAGTGCACTTAGTATCAAACCAACCCTCGGTTTTCCTTCTATTTGAACTCTGTACATGTAATACCTCCCTCACTGCTGTTGCAATCAGCTGAAAGGAGGCCAATATATTGGCAGGAACGTCTGTGTCAGATAAGCAAGTCTCTACAGCTATTGTACATTTTTCTATCACTTTCTCCGTAACCAAAATAGGGTCCACTAGTGACCAGAGCAAGGTATAACCGTTTATCGTATCCAGTGTAATATTAGATATTGCCTCGTCAGTGTTATCATGCCTCGGTATCTTACTTAATGGGAGTGATATGTAGTAGCATAGTAGAAAATGGTCACTAAGTGAGATATCTCCGACAGAAAAAGAGCGAAGTTTAGAAGCATGATTACTTGTCAGAAGTACATAGTCTATAGTACTATATGAGCCTCTTCCATTGAAGGTAATGCCCATAGGGTCTGGTCAATCGCAAATTTCGTTCGCAAAACCTAAATTTAGGGAGAATATCATTTTGTTATACATGTCCCCCAGCACAGAGTGACAGAAATGATAGATTATATGTGTGTAGTAATGTTAGAATTTGTGTATTCAGTAAGATAATTTATCATTTTGAAATTTTTTATTTTCAGTTGTATTAAAAGTAAAATTAATAGATGTGTGTTTTTAATTTTTATATGGATTAAGGTGGGGAGATTATGGAAAATGTCATATTTTCCTTTAAATGTAATGTTTATTTTTTAATGATATGCAAATTAATATTGTAAAATCAAGAAATCTATTTTGTAATTATTATTTGTATTACAAATATGTTTTTATTAATTTTAATGTATTGATAAAATGTATTTTAAATACATTGGAATTTTGTTGTAAATATTCAAACATGTTTTTTAATTAATATTGAATAATGTAGAAATGTTCTGAATTTACTTTTATTACGTTTTCAATTAATAAATGTATTGTTATGACATTTTTATTGGAAATCTTATAATTTGTTGTGTTTTTATTTATATGTTGAAAATTATACTATCATTATTAATAGGTTGTTTCAATTTTTATAACCTAAATAATATTGAAAATTGTCTAATTACAGTAGGAAAATATAATAAATATATATTATTTAGAATTTATTTGTGTATTTATATATTATAACTTTATTTTTTAACATTTTAATATCATAAATATTAATAATGACAAATGTATTATTTATATTATTGGATTTAGATCAGTTTTTGGGGCTAAATACTGTAGTATTTATTAATTTAAATGTTACATATGTATATTTATTAAATACTTTTTAAATGTGTATGTTTTAATATATTCAAATATTTTTAGCTATGAAGTATGTATTTATTTTTCATGTCATTTTACACGATTGCACAATATTAATAAATAATTATAAAAATATATTATTTTTAAATAATTATTAACACATTAATTGCTATGTTAATGTTTTATTTTAAAAATATAGGTTTTTGGATTGGAAACTGTGCCTTCTACTGTATATTGTATTTTATACATAAAGTATTAGGTGCTACTATGGAGTACTGATTGTGTATATAAATAAATTCTTTAGTTTCCAACACTTTCCCTAAAATGGTTTAGATTGGAGTGGGAATAGTAAATGTCACCTCTTTAGTGTCCAACACTTTCTCCAAAATGGTTTATATTGGAGTGGCAATATTTATGTTGACTCTTTTAGTGTTAAACTCCTTTGTTAAAATGTATATCAATGTAGTAGGAGTAGTTTATATACATTTATTAGTCTTTTAGATATTTAGAAAGATAATTAACATGGTAATTGTTTGTATTTGTAATAAACAACATTATTATTTTAAATATTTCCTTAGAACAAAGATATGAAACACATTTTCCGATTGTCCTTTATTCTTTCAAATTTGATATCATCAATATTTTTACATTTTCTTACATGTGTAATTCTAGTTATAGAAAACACTTATATGTTGCTATATAACAAAATGTAAATACATTTGTATTATTGAATGATCAATGTAAATCATATTTAAATAGTATTGTATGTTGTTAATTTTTCAACATTTTTCTTTTTTTGCAATAATTCAGTTGTTTCATATATACATTTTTAATATTTTTTTTTTACACAGTGCCTTATTTGGATGTCAGTTGGACCGTCACAGGCAGGTCGTCTGTGGTGGTCAACCTGACAGCCAGGATAGCGGTCTAATTGCCTCATTAAGATGGAGTCAGTTGTACTCCAGTGGCTGGAGGGACAAACCGAGGCCTCCGACAGTCTCAAAGAGCTTGTCCGGGCGTAGATCAGACCGTAATCCCTACAATGGAGGCGGTGCCTGGGCAGGCACTGCTGTGGGAATTACAATGTCCTTTTCCGACAGCCTTTTCATGCAGTCCCACCGCCACGAAAAGGCTGTTGATAGGGGACTTTGGGGGACATGTGGTGCCCCCCCATACATCCATGCAGTGTGTGCCAGGCATCACATGGTGTCTGGAACATGACGCTTGGATGTCCAAAAACCTCCTTATTTCAATTGCAGCCCTTTTACGGGCCACAGCAAAAGCCACAATAGTTAAATGCATGTTTACGAGCACCTGCACTGTGGTCCTATCTTAATTGGGCTGTTGGGACTGCCAACTTCTTGTCAGGCGGTCTCCAGCACAAAACAATGGCTTTCAGACGTTCGTCCGACTGCCATCGTAATGACCCCCTTAATTTTTTCAGTACATATTAAATAATGTTTATGTTTTGAATATTTTAACTGTATTTTATAATATGCTTTACATGTTTAATACTTTTTTACAATGTTGTAACACATTTTTCAACATTTTTAACTTATAGTCCCACCTTTTTCGATGAGGAGGTACTTTTTTTAAATCGTCATTTAGCAGCCTTTTTTGTACTGCTACTTCTATTTTGTAGTCTATTTAGCTCATTTTTAGTCTATTTTCTCACATCCAGGTTGTGGTAAGCTGCTGCTGTTCATTGAACAGGTAGGTCTTTTCAATGTTTTTTTGGGGGTTTTTCAGGTTAGGAGGGATGTAGTGGGGAGCTCTCGAGGTTAGTTATAGTGTTTTTGTGGGATTTCAGTATATTTGAGCCTAATTATGACTTTGTCGATCTGACCGTTGAACCGCCGAAGTCGCATACACCTCAAGACCGCCATGCCAGCTGTCTTAAAACTGCCTCAATACGACTGGACTGCCAGGTCGGCCGTGTGTCAGCCCCTTTATTGCGCTCTTTGCATGCTTTGGCTCACTGACTGAGCCTGAGGCCAATGCAGCATCCCGGCAGCGCCTGCACCACGTCATACATGCCACACAGTGCATGCACAACAGTGCAGTTGTAGAGAGGCACAGCATGTGCCCCCAGTCACATTACTGACTGGGCAACGACGCCAGGGGGCTCAGTTTGTGGCTTCTCCTTGCCTTTCTGCCATTTTTTTTATGACGGTTTCACTGCTGTAAAAGGCTTGCAGAAGTCCAAGGCGTACTATGGACGGCAGTTCCAGCAGTGTCACAGCGTGCTGGTGGTGGTACGACTGCCAGACTTGTAACTAGGCGGTGGGAATACCTAGGTTACGGTGTTCGGACCGCCACCACAGGTAGTTCGGTCTTAATTCTACAGTACTAATAATGAGCCCCTTAGTTGTAGTAAATGTAGTGATCTTCACTAGTGTGTGGGCTTAGATTTTTAGTAATTAAGCGATATGTTATGTTATATTGTGGTATGTCAGTTGCTTTTTAATGATTAAGGGCCTAATTACGAGTTTAATGGTCCT
This sequence comes from Triturus cristatus, assembly GCF_964204655.1. Classification (NCBI taxonomy): domain Eukaryota; kingdom Metazoa; phylum Chordata; class Amphibia; order Caudata; family Salamandridae; genus Triturus; species Triturus cristatus. The sequence goes on along the minus strand of NC_140584.1, from coordinate 1,114,752,042 downwards.
ACAGCTGTACCACCAGCCACCGTATAACTATGTTCCCGATGGGCAGGCGGTATTCTTTTTGATGGCGATGAATGTTTTTTCATATTTGTCAATGCTGGTGTGTATATTTTGGCGGCACAATGGAGACATATACATGTGAAAAAAATACCTACCTGTTGCCAGTGTCTGGCCCATATGTGGCAAAGGGTGTATGGTACAAAAAGGACTTACCTGTAGATTGCCACAAACAGGGTCGTATTCTTCAGGGTGAAGTGAAGGGGGGCCTAGAGAAAGAGATTAATGTCGAACTAAGGATCTTATTATGATGGCAGGAACCACTTGACAAGCAGTCAGCAGTCAAACTGCCGCATAAGGATGTGACCACCGGGCTGGCAGTCGGAAAGTGCTCCTTGTAAACAGTGGCTTGGGCTTCACCCTAGAAAAAGCACAAGCCTCATTGCAAAAGAGCACTTCCTGCACAACAATGCACCATGTGCATTGCTCCATGTGGTACATGACACACAGTACATGTAGGTGTGTGGGGGCACTACATCTGCCCCCTGGTCCATAATGGCCATGAGCACTGTTTGGGCGCACCGAAATCTGTTCCTGAAAGCCTTGTCATAAAAAGCCTGTCGGAAAGGGATATCATAATCCCGATACGATTGGATTACGATTCCAACTGCTGCCCCGTCCGGATTAGATGACCCCAGATGATCCCCCAACCACCTTGGGTTTGCCCACCTGAATTAATATGTTGGTAGAATAGGAGAGGGGTGAGAATGCATCTCAAAACCTTCATTGCCGCAGACCTGAAGCTGGCAGCCCCAATGCCACAGTCAGCTCGTCAAAAAGCCAAATCATAATACAGACAACAGTAAAGCTCCTCAGTACCACCCTATGACAGCTGGTTTTCCCTGACAGCGACCCCGGTGAGGAGCTTGATGCGGTCAGACCGAAACCGCGGGTACGGTGACCAAACTTGTATTAAGGCCCATAGTGTAGATTGCTATTGATGTCTCCATTTGCTTTGATTGCTATGGTAGTAGCAGCCTTGTATGGCTGTGTGTGGGGAAACATTTAAAATGATTTGAATAAAGGCTTGTTCAAAGTCTATGGTTATTTCTTGTGAGCAGTAGTTATTTGTTTTGTGTTTAATACACTTCAATAGTTTGTAGTAAGTGCTACTTTTTTTACTTGGTAGTAGAGCATATATAAAAAAGGATATTTGCCTTGTGATATTCATCATATGTGGCGAGTATCTGAGTGGATGGTTTGGGGACCTTTTTCAAAATCCCATCATCATCCAGGTCTGGCATGGTTTCGTATAACCCTGTTATCTGCTGTAGGAAATGTTCAGATTTTTTTATCATTGTTTAGGTTGTCATGTAACAGGAAGAATTTCTCATATTGTACAATTTTTAAGTGTTCAGGCATTTCAATATCTGTGTTTCTTTTAGAGGCAGGAGGTGTATCACTGGTTGCTTTGTTAGTGTGTGCAATTAAGTATTTTAAGATGGGTATAGGTTGTAGTTGGCCTGTCATGTGTTCGGAGTCTTTAGGGAGTATATCCAACACTTGGCCCATACCCACATGACAGCCTTGCAGCACCAAGATACCCACTGGGTGATAGTTGCACTTTACAAATACTTGTTAATAATAATATCAAGCTAGAGCTTGCCTCTCATATATACTGCAATACCACCCTTACTTCTATTTCTGTCCTTTCGAAGGAATCCAATAGCACCTGTGAATAGTATTAAAATGGTTCCTCTAAGTACAGACGATTTAACTGTGCTATATAACAATTTTAAAAACTAGAGATAGGGTTATCAAGTTATTGGAAGACGATTTGGATCTTTTTCTGATGGATGTGGGAGGTGACTTTATATTAATTTGGGGGGTGATTTTAACTGTGATATATGTGATATCGAAGCGGGAGAACCGTGTGGATTTTGTGACCGTTTCGGTGACCGAATCCCTCATTTTTCCCATGAGCCCTATGGGGAGGCAATTATTAATGCTGTTTATAAATATAACTTAACCGTTGTGGACCCTATTTTTCCTGATGGAGTAACAAACTTACAAACATTTATGGGACTGAGGTCATCGTCTAACATCGATCACTTTATAGTCTCGGCAAATTGTCGGGATTTGGTGGAAAAACCTGTGATCCATGAGAGCCTTCAAAGTGACCATAACCCGTTAATCTTGACCCTGAAGATTACACTGACAAGCCAAGAAAGGCGTAAGGCTATGGATTCAAACAGTAGGGTTCAGGGTAATAATGGCACTACCATGCGGTGGTCAGGTGTTGATCCTACTTCCTTCATGGATAAACTTATGGGACGGAAATTGCGAGAAATAGCTATATGTTCCAATAGTACCACAACAAACCTGGTTGTCATAAATGCATTTTGCAGAATTATCACCGAAATAGCAAACAACTTGACCACTAAGAGGAAAAAAAACGGTTGTGATCCTAATCCTAGATTGTTTAATCGGGTATGCCCGAGGCTAAATGGGGATTTAAAAAAGGCCCTGAAGTCAAGGCCAAGAGACAGTGCGAGGATTACCTCAATAAGGAAAAGTTACAAAAAGGCCCTGAAAGATAAGAAACAGAAGATGTGTGAGGAGGCTTGGAACACATTATTTGCGGCTGCTGAGACACGAGACTCAGTTTTGTTTTGGAAAACTATTGACCATTCATATTTCAGGTAAAATACCGCAGTAAAAATAGACACTGTTGTTCCTCCAGGAGAATGGATATCGTATTTTGAAAGCATTTTTAACCCTGATTCTGTCAAAGCAACTAATAGTAGTAACGCTAACTACCTTCTAGTGGAGCCAGTAACATCATCTCCTATAACGCCAAATGAAATAACACCTGCCCTACAAAAAAGCATTAATGGTAAAGCTGCAGGTCCAGACTGGGTCCCTATTGATATCTTTAAACATAATATGGATTTCTGGATTCCAATTCTATTAAATGTTTTTAACGCCACCCTAGGTGGAGTGCTGCAAGTATCATGGGTTGAAAGCGCAATTGTGCCTATATTCAAAAAAGGGGACAGATCCCATATCCCTTCTTGACTCCACCTCCAAATTGATGGGGAGAATAATGCTGGAAAGATTAGAAAAATGGGCCAATGATAATAATATTTTGCCTAACGCCCAGTACGGATTCAAAAAGGGTATCGGGACGGTGGAACAATGCGTCAATCTGGATTTATTAATAGGAAAGTATACCCTAGCCAAGGATTGGGTTTTGCACCTTTGTTTTGTTGATTTAACCAGCACCTTTGATCTCGTTAACCATGCTGAACTATGGGTAACATTGAAGGCGCAAGGTGCCCGATCCGATATAATTACATACTTGGCCCAGATCTGCACCTCTTTAACCTCCAGAGTGCGGTTTGGCACAATTGGGGAATGTACCCCGGATTTCAGAGTAACACGTGGAATCCGGCAAGGCTGTGTCCTAGCGCCCCTTTTATTTTCCTTGTAAGTTAATAATGTAGACTCTTTTTTACAAATTTCATCTGTAGATGCACCAGAAGTAGGTGCTCGCCCAACCCCTGTCCTCCTCTATGCAGACGATGCGGTTCTGTTATCAAGGACTGCAAGCGGACTGCAACGTATAATAGACAACTTTGTCCTGTACATGTCTGGAAAAGACCTTCAGAATAAATTTTTAAAAAACGTTTTTGTCATGACATGCGGGAGCTCTAAATCAAAGAACAGACAAAATCATGTGGAAGAAACACTGGAGGCATCTCAAGGTTCTCGGCCAAAATAAGAAATAAACCCATACGGGACATTCTTACCTTGTATCGTAACAAGTGTGTCACAGCCATTTGCAATGGGGCCGCATTTTGGGGGAGAGCCAATATTGCCCCTTTACAAATCCATGAAAATAAATTTTTAAAAAGATTGTTGGTGGTCCCTAGTTCGACTGCGAATTTTATAACACACAAGAATTATTCGTACCATTCCTAACTGATTCAATCAACATGGCCGGTCTCACTCTGTGGCAAGGAATATGGGCTAAAGAAGAGACACAATTTACACAGGACCTAATTTTAGATTGTCTATCTCTTGACCACAGAAGCAAAATTCCCTGGCTTGAGTATATATATATACTCTCTTGGCCCACTGCAGGGTGTATACTGATAGAAAGAACCCTGCAGCAATTGCAGAATACTGTAAAAGAGAGCTGAAGACAACGTATTTAAAAGTCACGGAAGGAGCAAGAGAGGCTATTGTGAAATTCCCTCTGTAAGGTGTACCCAACCGTATCTTGTACAGGTGTGGAATACACAATTCAGATTTTATTTGACAAGGCTTAGGTTTGGTACCCTTCATTACCTAACAGCATTCCCCAAACAGGAAAAGTGGTGCCACAAACTCCCGTACTGCCCGTGTGATGGAAAGTCTACCCAATCTACGCTGCACTTTTGACCTTTTTGTAGGTTTTATATGGATTTCGGAAATCCATTTTAAAACCTTTGTTTTTATCTAAGAGACTTTTTTTTTATTATAAACAGGCTTTTAATTTTATATGAAGCTTGGAAAATCAGAAAATTACAAACGCGGTTATTTTGTATATACAATTGGCAATAAGTAGAAGAAAGGCTTATGCATTCCTGGACGCTTTGTCGTACATACAATCAGATGATGGTCCGTAGCTGAGGTACATACACAAGCACTAAACACTTTATATATCTGTATGACAAAGGCCATCATGTTTGCAGCCCATTGTGTTTGGACATTTACATGGTACACCTGATAGCACTGTGCATTTAAAACCAGAACCATTTTATATACTTGAACATTTTGCACTTTATGTATCTGAATGAATTGCCGATTGTACCCTCTTGACTGTATGTCATTTAATTTATGGTTAGATTGCACCTTTGCACATAATATTGTACTGTAGCCTGACATATTGTATGACAATGGAATGTTGATCCTATCTTCCGATTGCATATTTTGATGTTTTAAAAATGTTTTTATTATAATTGTTCCCTCTTAATAGAATGCTTTTATGGTGAGACCATTTACACCGAATAAAGCTGATCTGATTTGGTTTGAACAATTTTGATGACACTTGCCGCAGCACCCCAATCTGTGCATCTGGCATGTCCTTTGCCCAGGTTGCATAAGGAGACTTCAGCTTCTCATCTGTAGCTGAGACTAAATACCAGTACCAGGTCAAAACTTCTCTTTCTAGGAACAGTATCTTGTACTTTACATCTGACATATCCCGGGCGCAGGAGCCTCTTGAGTGTTTAACCAGGAAGTTCTCTGCAAATAATAAAAAAATTAAATTGAGCCCCTTATTCTTTCAGTCCATAGTCCCCACATCAGAGCTTTACCTTCCAGCTACAAGTCCCCCCATATTGCAACTCTGCCCTTCTTGATCTGGCAACACAATCTGACATTAAAGGACTCTGGGGCCCCAGGGGAGTTCCACATAAGAGATAGTGTGCTAAAATATGAAATGCCAAAAATGTTTCTGACTTCAAACCCAACCTCGCAGAAGCCTGTAAATCCTTCAGCCCCAATTTTTTTTTAAATGTTTGCGTTCCAAACTTGAACATAAACCCAAATTGGAGATGTCCACTGTCTTGCAGGTCAATATCCAACCAGTCCTACAAGGGTCTACTGCCCCAATAAGCTCTCTACAGTTCTTCAGCTGGAAGGTCCAGCAATAAAGTTGGATATCCGGTAGGCTTAGGCCTCCCTTAATTAGTTTTCTCCTCAATTGTGTTCAGGTTACTCTAACCTCTCTAAACACCCAACTGAAACTGCTTATTTCACCCTGCATTTTCGTACTTGACTTGTTATCAAAGAATAGGGGAATGATGTCAAATGGAAAAGTCAACTTCAGCAGTTTCATCATGTTAACCAGATTAACCCGAATATATATCATTAGTGTGTCTGCTTAATTTCTCTCACAACCCTATCCAAATGTATTTCTGTTACTTTCCTCAAGTCCTAGACCACCTATATTCCTAGGTACCTAATAAACTCTTTCTCTCCACCTCCTTTCCAGTGGCAATTCTAAGACATTATTTCAGTCTAACATGAGTTGACGTGTTACCCTGAAAAATGTCCAAACGTTTTTATTTCCAGCACCAGATACCCCTTTCCGCATATAGTGTCAACTTTTTCTCAAGGACCTTATGATGGGAAGGAACTATCCTCTCACGTCACCTAAGGCACTGAGTCGGTAGACTCTATATACAGGGTAAAAAGAAGTGGGGTGAGTGGGCGCTCATACCTCGTACCTCTCTTTATACTCACTTGATCCGTTAAGATGCCATTTACCAGTATCTTACCCACTGGCGTATTATAAATTAGATGGGTCACATTGCAAAACATTTCTCCAAACCCCAAGTGCCTTAATACTTCTCTCAAATAGGCCCAGTTAACCTGATCAAAGCCTTAGCTGCATCTATTAGGACCAATGCTGAAGGGACAGAATGAGTAGTGGCTAGGTCAATAGAATTTACTAGAGCATGTGTCAATTCATATAAGTTCCTACTTGGGATAAACCTATTCTAGTCTACATGAACAATTGATGTTTTATGCTTAGCTAACCTCTTTTCCAAGACAGCAGTGAATATCTTGTAATCACAATTCAAAACATGATATTGGACAATGGGAATCACATCTGCAAGGAGACTTATTAGGTTTCAGAATCAACTAACTGCCTCCTGCCAGGAGGCCAGCAATTGTAGACTCCCCTCCATAATCCCATTAAATAACACCTTCAGCACTGGTACCAAACTTTTAGCTAACTTCACATACACTTCTATCGGGATGCCATCAGGGCGAGGGGATTTCACACTCTTACACTTCTTTAGTTTGTGGTATATCTCAGATTCTCCCAATTCCTCTTGCTGTTCTTAGCTCAGCTTTGACAGATGCTTCCCATTTAGCTATAGCCTTAACTTTGGGATTTTCTGCTCACTATGTTCACTGTATTCATTACTAAAAAAGGTAAAACATGCCTTCCCTATCTCATGATTGGAACTCAATGGTGCAGTCATGCTGCTATTTCTGATCTCTTTTAAATGGTTCCTATTCCGATCGCCTCCTGATTTCCAAGCTAACAGCTTTCAACACTTCTCCCCATACTCAAAATAGGAAAACTTACTTGATGCTAACTTCTTTCTCATCATGGTTTTGAGGTGTGATTTTATCCTGTCTTGAGCACCCTGAAGGCCCAAGACAGCAGCACCCTTGTAAATTCATCCAGGTTTTCATTAGCTAATTCCTGTTGTATGTCCATGATACACTTTTTCATTTTGTGGCATTCTTCCCTCCTCCCCTTATTAGTATGAGAGGCCATACCTACCACTGCCCCTCTGGGGAAGGTTTTAAAGGTGTCCCAGATTATACGTAACTTCTCTGACCCTTGATTCAAGTTAAAAAAAGTGACAGCACTACTCCTCAATTCGAACAGAGCCCCTTCTTCATTTAGGATCCTCCTATCTAGGGCCCATTTCGGTTCACCCTCGAGAAGTTGATATCTAACTCCAGAACAACTGCAGCATGATCTGAAATATGTTTAGGGAGGTGCTCTACGTGTCTTTTTTAGGTCTCGCCTGACCCAGCGCATGCGCTGGTCTGGCGAGACTTTTTGAGAGGGCTCCAAAAAGTGCTACCAGGCCAGCCTAGAGCTACAGTGCATGTGCGCGGGCGCGCGCGCCGCGCTTTTCCGCGATTACTTTCACTTTCGCGCTTTCGCGGCCGCACCGCCGCTTGGCAAAACCAATATGTCTCGCTTTTGGGACCTTATAAGTATTTAGTTATGCAACTGTTGCATGACTAAACACTTATAAGGTCCCAAAGGCGAGACCTGTTGGCTATGCCAATGCTTGTTTGAACTTCTCTGTTATCTATAAGAAAATAATCTATATGTGAGCAATGTCTATACGGTGTACAGTGGTAGTTATAGTCTAGCCTCTTTCCAACCCTTGGTGTCTAGATCTCGCTAAGCCCAAGCTCTTACTTGTAATATCATAATCTTTGGCTTCTAATTCATTAAGTGCTGAGCCACTAAGACCTGCTTTCTTTTTATTCTCAAATCATTCCTATTCAAGTTTAAGAATGGCAATGGTTGACCCCCTTTTTACCCAGTCTACACATCCAAAACACCCAGACCTAAACCCGAGCACCCCACAAAAACATCAGCTTATGCCACCGCGGGAGGAATGTGCTGTCCTGCTGATGGAGCAGAATGGGAGCACATGTACAAAGATGCTGAGCAATTGATTTATTTTTGGCCTCGGAAAGAGAAGTAGTGAGCAGTACCAAAGCACAAGGAAAGGCACGTTATAGGGCAGTATAGGAGAATATAAAACGCCTCTGCAACTCAGCTACAGACAGTTAGATTTACCTCGAAGAGTGCGCTTCTCACCTTTCCTGACTGCGACCTTGCCACTGTAGAGTCGATCCCGGCTGGAGTGGAGGAAAGGGCGAGTGCCCCCCAGCATATCTCCTTTCGGGAGAAAGTGTGAGGAGGTAGTGCAGCCAGCGTGCTCCCTAGATGCGTCACGTTGTAAATCTGTCACAGCATGGCGCATGGTTTACGCCGCCGCTGCGTCACAGAAGTGACGCAGCGGCGGCGTAAATGTCTCGCAAGGGGCTTGTAAATCTGCCCCATGATGAGGGGTGGATAAGATAAGTAAAAAAAACTGTGAATATTCAGGAAGAGATCACAAACAACTACCGAAGACTAAATCTGCCTATAAAGGTTACTCCCTCTCTCAGGTCCTTCTTTAAAGTAAAGATGGCATCCCAGTTGATGATGGAAAGTGAAGTGCCAGAAGCAGGGGGAATATGAGGGATGGATCGCCCAGAAGAAGCAAATAAGGAATGGGGACTAAATTAACTTGGGTCTTGTTCCATAGAACTTATCACAAGGCAAGTGATGACTATAAGGGTCGCCACTGCCAACAGGTTTGATGGGCTTCACAGTTTGATACCACAGTTCACTGGGAGGAGAAAGGCCGAAAACAAAAATGATACGAGCAGGGCTAGGTTCCGGAAGGAAGTGGCAAATCAGCCCTAGCCCCAGGATCAGTGTCAGGATGGCTTTGAGGACACTCAGGCAAGTCAGACAGACTCTGGGTAGACCGGTATATATAACATGCTAAAGACTTTATCTGGAGACAGTAGGAAAGGGTTTGAGGTCTCAGAATCTAGTAAAAAGGAGATTCAGAGTACTGGCATGAACTTTGAAAAAATATTGGATTGCTTTACAGTCCACAATGAGGTTCTGAAAAAGGCTGTTCAGAAGTTAAGTGCTACAATGGAGGCTAATGCAGTGGATATTGAGCATTTGTGGCAAAAGAGGAATGTGTCCCTGGATCGAATAGAGAGACAGTAAAACAGTGCCAGAAGTAATCATTTGTGTTTTTTTAATGCACCAGAAGTAATAATTTGTGTTTTTTTAATGCACCAGAAGGCGGGGTGAAAACCCTAATGTTTTTGTGATGAGCTTGGTGAAGGGGGTTGTATTTCCAGCTGACTTCCTGATAGATCTGGCACAGGATTCCCAGAGGGTGCACCGGAATCCTTTTAGATTAGTATCTATTCGTGAGAAACCCAGAAAGATCCTCGTGAACCTTTTGACAAACACTGAGAAAGAGTAGAGTTTTCACTTAATGCGTTGTCTATCCAGACTAAGGCTGTTACCTGTGAGATACACTCATATATTTCCATGAGTCACAGCAGATAGACAGTGGGAATTGGGGAAGTACATTGATGAGTTGAGAGATTTTGGGGCTAAAGCTCAGATAAAATGTCCTGTGCTTCTTTAAGCTATGTACAACAATCTAATGCAAAGCTTTGTGAAACCTGAGGAAGTGGATCAACTTATTATGCAAATCAAGACGGAAAAGTACAAGTGAGTTTTGGTCTTTGTGGTGCAAGGAAGGCCATCTTTTAAACTCTAGCACCCTAGCTCAAACTATGACATGAGATCAATGTCGTATAAGATGGAGGGATGAACGTCATTCAGCAGTTCACCAAACCCCCCAGCGTAGCCACATACATCACTCCTTCTCAGGACCTCTGCAACAAGCTCGGCTCCTAGTTCCACCTAAAGATCAAGTCCCTCTATGACAACTTCAGTGAACAGACTACAGACACCGCGCTCCTCCCCACGACCGGCAACCAGCCAACCATCAACACCTGAAGATCTGCCCCCACTGAAGACACCACCACAACCATGAAGAACACCGATTCAGGAGCCCCCCACAGATCCCTGCCCACCGCACATCTACCACAGAGCAGCCACTGCCATAGCACCCGAACTAGGCTGAACCATCAACACCTCCCTCGATACCTGCATCTTCCCCAACGACTGGAAGCGGGCAGAGGTCAAGCGCCTCCTCAAGAAGCCCTCGGCTGACCAGACAGACCTGAAAAACTACCGGCCCATCTCTCTCCTCTCCTTCGCTGCCAAAGTCACAGAGAGATTCATCAACACCCAATTGACCACCTTCATCGAAGAGAACGCCATCCTCAACCCCTCACAGTCCGGATTTCGCAGCAACCACAGCACCAAGACCGCCCTCCTTGCTGCCACTGATGACATCCACATGCTACTCGACGAGGGCCACAGTGCGGCCCTCATCCTACTAGACATCTCTGCAGCCTTCGACACCGTTTCCCACCGGAATCTTGAAGCCAGACTCCACAATGCCGGCAGACAGGGGAACGCCCTCAACTGGATCTGCTCCTTTCTCTCTGGCAGCACCCAAAGGCTCAGACTCCCTCCCTTCCTCTCCAAACCTACTGAGATCAACTGCGGAGTACCCCAAGGATCCTCCTCAGCCCCAAGCTCTTCAACATCTACATGGCCCCTCTCCCCGCCATCGTCAGACAGCATGGGCTCAGCATAGCATCCTACGCCGACGACACCCAGCTCATCCTCTCCCTCACGAAGAACCCCAAAGACACCAGACTCAGCTTCCAAGAAGGAATGAATGATGTCCCAGCCTGGATAAGAAACAGCTGCCTAAAACTGAACTTGGAGAAGACAGAGGTCCTTGTCCTCGGAACCTCCCCAACTACGTGGGGCTAGCTCTTGGTGGCCCCATGCCCTCGGACACACACTCACCCCAACAGACCACGCCCAGAACCTCGGCATCATCCTAGACTCTTCCCTCACCTTGACCCTCCAGATCAACACCGTCACCTCACCTGTTTCAACTCCCTCCACATCCTCCACAAGACATTCAAGTGGATCCCCCCAAATGCAGAAAGACTGTCACCCACGTACTCATAACTAGCATATTGGACCATGGCAACACCCTCCACGCTGGGATCAGCAAAACACTGCTACACAAGCTCCAAACCATACAGAACACCGCAGCCAGACTCGTCCTCGGAACCCCACGAGACAAGCATCTGACTCAGCACCTACGAGACCTCCACTGGCTCCCCCATCAAGAAGAGAGTGACCTCCAAGCTACTAACCCACGCCCACAAATCCCTCCACAACATTGGACCCAAATACCTCAACGAAAGAGTCTCCTTCCACGTACCCAAAAGAAACCTCTGCTCTGCCGAGCTCGCCCTGGCAGAGACCCCACGCATCCGCAGGACCAGAGCTCCCTGTCTTCATCAGATGCTCCCCCACTCTGCACACCTTCAGGAAGTGCCTCAAAATGGGTTCTTCGACTGATCCGGAGCTGCACCTCCACCCTCTAGCACCTTGAGACCCTCACGGTGAGTAGAGCGCTTTATAAACCCTCTGATTGATTGATTGAGGGGAGGGTTCCTAATGGGGGAAGGCACGGTATGGAGAGCATATGGAGAAAAATGAAATATTACCAGTGTGGCGGCCGGCCTGCAGCAGGACCGCAGCATTCACCAGGACCCCGGGATCCCGCAGCAGTTGTGCACCGGACAGGGTCTTGCAATATGCTGGTGGCGCAGCTGCAGCACCTCCGAGTATATTATGAGCTACCTGTCAGCTGCCCCTTTCAAGGCAGTGAGCCCGCCATGAAAAGGGTGTCAGAGAGGCAACAAAGGGGGCCCTATAGGGCCCCCCTGCTGCTCCCAAGCCTGATGGTGCATCAGGTGGCACATTGTTGTGCCCCGCTGTATATGCACTCCTAGTGAATTCATGCCACACTGTGCAGTCGGCGCTCTTACGGCAGCGGTCTTCATGTTAGACTCACCCATGAGCCTAACAGTCCACCATTTTCAGACCGCTGCTGCAGTGCTCGCCCACCATGGATTAAACTTGAAATCTGGTGGACGCACTACGACGGATGGCATGGTGGTGGTTCTGTTGGAGGGCCACAAAAGTTGTAATAGGGCTCCTAAATGTTTAGGAATTACATTACATTTGGTGCTTGAAAAAAACCAAATAAAGTGCAACTAGATGTAGTAGAAACCAATAGCCATTGATCAAATGGAATTTCCACCAGTGGCGATAGAGGGCAAGAACATTCCACTAAAGTATGGTATACAATGTTCCGCGTCATCACTATGTGCCTGATGTGCATTTCTGAATAGTTTTTCGATTGTTTCAGATCTTTTCACGAGCACCACATACAAAGCCATTTCTCTTGTGCTTCCTGATGTGGGACAGCATTACATGACCATTTAAAATGTTGTGCATGTTACAGTAATTTTGCAAGCTGCAGAATGTTGTGTTCAATAACGTGGGCAGCTATGCTTCAAAAGTTGAAGGCACCCGAGGAGGGGAGACGCAGCAAGAGAATGATGCAGGTTTCACTTCATGTAAAAGACAGCGTGACAAGCTTTAAGGAGCCGTCGGGAGATATGCGACTGACAGATCAGTTCTTGAGTTACTTGGCTTCCAACATAATTGGAAACACAAGCTGAAGCGCCTTTCCGTGGCACTGAGGGCTGATGACAGGGGGGGCTTATTAAATGATAAGAGATCCCAGTCTTGTATGCACATGTCAGATGTCATGAAACACAAAATCGACTAATAGGCACCCAGGGACGTTTTTTGCTGGAAACTAGAAAGTGGGATGTTGATTTTGCAACCCTGCGTTTAGTGCAGATGAATTAATGGTGGCCCAAAGCATGCCCTCTGGTTTGTCTATTTCCATTCTCCTGTCTCAATGCTTTTTATGTTTTTTTGAGCTGTCATATTTTTCTCTGGACTTTCAAATAGCATGGGATATTCATCTTCCTTAGTTACCTGACTAGAAATGGTGAGTGCTCGGGGGATGTTTTTCCTGAATTTATAAAAAAAAGGACACCCATTGCTGATACTTTGACGTCCATTAGCTTTCAGTGAGTCCACAGTAGCTGTCCAAGCAGCTTGGGCCCTCCTGACACAGTTTATTACACAATGATTCTAGTAGAATTATAATTACGAAAACATGTTGCTTGGGGAACTGGGGGCCTCAGGAGCAGCGCGGCGCCACATGCCATTTAGCCGTGCCGTGCTGCGTCATTTTCTCATGTATTAACAACAATAGGACTCATCTCTGTGCTTGCCCTGCACTGGTGCACAATTGGCTGCCATGCGCCAGCGCCAGCACCCTTGTGTCATTTTTCAAGGGTTCCTGCGCTGTGCGGATGATTGATTTAGGGCAGGAAGGGACACCTTCCTGCACAAAAGCAATCATGAATGGCATATTCCTTTGTCTAGGCATGCATGATGCAGAATGCAGCACACAGAGGGAGAGGAAAAAACGAGGAGAAATAAAAGAATTTCTCCTCGTTGAGCCATTCCTAGCCCCATCCCCTGGATCTTGGTAGTTTTAATGAAGCCTATTGGAGCAAACAAAGGATGATTATGTCTAAAAAGCTTATTTTTGGTGTTAGGGGCTGAGGAACCCAAAGCAGCCCAGGCTAAAATGTTCAGAACAACCTTCTAGTGATTGATCCATCCATCCATCCATCCTTCCTTCCTTCCTTCCTTCCTTCCTTCCTTCCTTCCTTCCTTCCTCCCTCCCTCCCTCCCTCCCTCCCTCCCTCCCTCCCTCCCTCCCTCCCTCCCTCCCTCCCTTCCTTCCTTCCTTCCTTCCTTCCTTCCTTCCTTCCTTCCTTCCTTCCTTCCTTCCTTCCTTCCTTCCTTCCTTCCTTCCTTCCTTCCTTCCTTCCTTCCTTCCTTCCTTCCTTCCTTCCTTCCTTCCTTCCTCTCTGTCTGAAACCCTTGTTCTCTAAACCCTTGTTCTCTCTCCATATCTATATCCCCCTCTTTCTCCCGCTCTCTTTTAATCTCCTGTGGATCCGGCAAATCATCTCATGGACGTGGCAGAGGCACCAGCTGCACCCTAGCTTCTGATGGCTGCAGCTCACCAGGGAAATGCATGGTGGGAAAAAAGGCCCTCTGGTCCTTGTGATTCTCAGCAATTCATCAATGAAGTCATTTTCGCGCCAAGAGGAGGCTTTATTTCATGTTGAGGCAGAAGCTTTTTCCCTGTGTCTAAGGCAAATCTCAATGGAGAACGTTCGAAAAAAAATTATATTCACTTATAGTAAAAGTTATTATTTAACATCTGAAACAGTGATTCATTTCTATTGTTCATGCTTGTCCTTTTTTTTTTAAAAAAAAAGCAGACCCTCTTCCTTTATATGAAAACAGACTGCATGCAAAAAAAAAAAAAAAAAAAAAACTATTGATTTATTTGAAAGTAATTGGTGACATGCAGGTCTGCTGACCTCAGCCAGACACCATATATGTGATGGCCTCCAATCATAGTGACTCGCAATTTGTGACCTACCTCAATAATATTCATGTTTTATGTCGAACTATGGCACATTACAATTCAGAATTTTAAGAATGGATCATTAATACATAAGTCAGTTCTCAAACTTCTGTACTAGTGACAAACAAACTAGTCACACATTCCGACCAGTAATTTGCAACCTGTGAATCATTGACCTGGCCCTGGTTCCCAAGCTCAGGTGGAGAACTAATTGGATGCCATACATAGCTGGAGAATAACAAATGTGTTTTCAGATTCTTTCTGAAAGTCATGAAGGAATGACAAGTTGGATCTCTTCTTGGAAGCAAGAATACATTTCTAGTGACTGTGAATGCTTTCTATGGGTAGGTCAAGGAAATTATTCGATTTTATTACAGCTAGCATGCCCACTGTTCACATATAGCTTCTTGAAAAATATATCTAAGGCGACATTCCAAGTGCAAAAGCTACATTCCGACAGGGGGGCGTGACTTGGTGCAGTAGAGGAGCTCTGTAGTGGCCTTCCCATTCCGGACGATATCTAACCGCCATCCGCCTGACCCAGACAGTCTGAGACAACTGGGTGTTCATAAGTGCAACAAGCAACCCCTGAGGTCTATCGCACCCATGGGTGCCGAACGGAGCCAGGACCTGCCGGGCCAGTGTGCCGCTCGACTCGAGCCCATAGGCATGGATCCCACTGCCTTTGGCAACAGCCAAGAGCGATGGGCCTGTGTGGTGGCTGGTCGGTGATGACTGCCACAGACGCAAGCAAAGCGGAGAATGAGGGTGTTGGACCGGACCCTTGGGATCGACGCGTAGGAAGATCCAAGCTGAGGCCCGCTGGGCTGGGGAACCGCCCGTCTTGGGCCCCGGGGGCGGCGATCCCCCCGCCTTTGCGACAGCGGAGTACGACAGGCCTGTGTGGTGGTCGCTGTGCGGCAGCTGCCTCAGAGACAAGCAAAGCAGAGAATAAGAGTGCCGGGCTGAGCCCCAGGGATCGACGTGTGAGTGGGCTGAAGTTGGCTTGAGCCATGAGGCGGGAGGACTGCGGCGTACCCGGTGAGTGGCTCGTGAGCGGCAGGTGCCGACTGAACAACTGGACCACCCCTCCTATTTGCTCAGTCAAACCCCACCCACGCAGGGGTGGCCGGCTGCTTTAATTCAAGTCGGGATTCCAGAGTGCGTAGTTAACCGGGGGGTGCGTCTAATTGAGAGTGGACCAGAGATAGTGGATCAGAAACAACAACCCCCCCTTCCTAAAATAATTGGGGACTGTTGGGGTGTGGGACAGAGGGATCATGAAGCACGCCTGGTAGGTTCGAAGAAGATGTTTATTGCCACTTTGTCTTATTTCTTTAATAAGGGAATTTTTAGACAGGTGCTTGACAAAAGAAAAATGTCACTGAGGAATGCGCCAGGAATGCTGCCATGTTAAATGACATATCTGGTAGACTAGTATACAGCAGAGAACAACTACTGCAGCTGAACCTATCTAAGGGTTACAATCCTCTGGGCATTAGTCTTTCCTGTGGACTAGTTAACAGCCGGTCACTAGTTAAACACTCCTCTGATGTCTATGGTCTCCTGGAAGACCTAGAGCTAGACGCCCTTTTTATAACAGAAACTTGGGCCACGACCGAGTCCACAGCAGCCCTGAGCGCGGCTTGTCCCTGTGGTTACAAAATCTTCCACAAACCCCGAAGCTTGGGTAGAGGAGGTGGAGTGGGTATGATTTTTAAAGACACCTTAGACTTCAGACCTCTCCAGATTGATGAGGTAGGGGGGATAGAAATTATGGGCTTTTCTTTACAGTCTCCCGGAGGGAATCTACTCACGTGGATGCTATGCTATAGGCCCCCGGGTGCAACCACACATTTCCATCTCCTCGCTGATACCATCATTAACCTAAAACTTGCCCACACCAACATGATCATATTAGGTGACTTTAACCTCACAGAGGATGGAGGTCTCGGTAGCCAACTGAGAGACCTCCAGCATACCTGCTCTAACCTAAATCTCCATCAATTGGTGGCCAGCCCTACCCATCAGAAGGGGCATATTTTGGACTTGGTATTTGCTAACCCAGTTACAATGGGGATATCAAGTATTATGCCCTTGAACTGGACTGACCACTCCCTCATACATCTGAGCATGGCATTGCCCCGCTGGAAGAACAAGCCCAGCCAGCAGGGCTTTCATAGGAAGGACAGAGAATGGGCCTGATTGGCCAAAGTTGACCCCTTAATTCTAGAGAGAAGGCCAGCTGCGTGTCGTCAGCGCAGTTCACCAGACTGACTCCAAAGGATTTAATTAGAGGAAACAGGGGCCGTAGGTAGATGTTGAAAAGGACGGGGCTAATAGCCGATCCCTGCGGCACCCCGTGCGCAACTGGAGACCTGCTAGGTACAACGAGGAGCTGTATCAACTTAGACTCTCTCGCAGGCAAGCTGAGAGGAAATGGAGAAGAAAGTATGCCGAGGACGACAAAAAAGATCTGAGATTGATACAATTACAATATAAAGCTCTGATCTTGAGGTCCAAGGCAGACTTCTATGCGAGTTCCATCACCCAGGCCTCCAATGGGACTAAAGCCCTCTTTAAGATTGTTCGCGATCTTTCTAACCCGGATTGCATGAACAATAGAGTAGCTCCCTCACAAGCCTTGTGTAATGAAATTGCCTCCTTTTTTCAAGAGAAAATCGCCAACATTGTCAATACACTACATGACAATACTCAGGATGGTTCTGAGGAAACCGCCAGCTTAGGCGACGGAGATGTCTCACTGACCGTGGCCCTAGACCGCTTTCAACCACTCTCCCAGACAGCTTTTGACAGTCTAATAGAAAGTGTGTCTTCTGGCTCCCCTCTTGACCCTCTCCCTCATAAAATCTGGAAACTATATGGGCATTACACCTTCCCCGGCTTGAGGGTGATCTGCAACCAGTCTCTGATGGCGGGTTCTGTCCCGGACTGCTGGAAATTAGCAGTGGTAACCTCACTGATTAAGAAACCGAATCTGGACCCTTTGGTACCAGCTAATTTCAGGCCTATTTCACTCTTGCCTTACCCGGTGAAAATTCTTGAAAAGTCAGTTAGCAAGACGCTGTCCTGCTTCCTGGAGGAGGACCTCCTGCTTGACAGGGATCAGTTCGGTTTTCGTCCCGGTCATGGGACTGAAACGGCTCTAACTACCATGCTGGATAATCTTCGAATACGTGCCGACAACGGGAATGCCATGATTCTGGTGCTTCTCGATATGTCGGCAGCGTTCGATACGGTGAGCCATCCAGTCCTGGTGAAGAGACTGAAGCAGATAGGTGTCAAAGGTAGAGCGCTGCAATGGCTCCAATCCTACCTGGAGGGTAGACAGCAGGTAGTCACCATGACCCCTTTCTCATCTAGCAGGTCTCCAGTTGCGCACGGGGTGCCGCAGGGATCGGCTATTAGCCCCGTCCTTTTCAACATCTACCTACAGCCCCTGTTTCCTCTAATTAAATCCTTTGGAGTCAGCCTGGTGAACTGCGCTGACGACACGCAGCTGGCCTTCTCTCTAGAAGGGGCTGATGCATTATCCATGGACCGGTTCCAGCAATGCATGAAGCAGACCACGGACTGGCTTAGAAGGAACTCCCTCCAGTTCAATAGTGGTAAAACCGAGGTGGTCTTCTGCTCCCCAACCAGGGTCCCAAAACATCTAACTCCTGAATTAAGACTCTCTCCAGAGGAGGACCCCCTGATACCGGTCAGCAAGGTACGCAATCTTGGGGTAATTTTAGACGACGATCTCCAGATGGTATCCCAGGCTAGTAAGACCGCTTCGGTCTGCTTTGCCCTGCTACGACTACTCCCAAGCATCCTACCTTTACTTCCTAGGGAATTGCGAGCCACGGTAGTACGTAGCACGGTATTAAGCAGGCTCGACTACTGCAACTCCCTCTATCTGTGCACCCCGCAGTATATCTTCCAGGGACTGCAGAGGATACAGTCAGCAGCAGCTAAACTAGTGCTTGATCGACGACGCAGCTCCTCGGCTACCGGAGCTTTGAGGGACCTACACTGGCTCCCGGTCAAGGAGAGGGTCTCCTTTAAGTCTCTGTGTCTGACATTCAAAGCAGTGCATGGACTAGGTCCTGCTCCTTTGCAGGATAAGTTTGCTTGCCATCTACCAACTAGGCAGCTCCGCTCCTCCACAGCAGGCCTACTGGTAGTCCCGAGATTTAAACGCTCTCAGTTAGGCGGCAGGGCCTTCAGCATAGTAGCCCCCGGCATGTGGAATAAGCTCCCTATGAATTTAAGACAGTGTAACTCTCTACTTGAATTCCGCAAGGGACTTAAAACCTGGCTCTATCCCAAAGTATAACCCAGATTCGCTCTCCCTGTCCCTTTATCTGCCTTCCAGTATGGCTTCCTCAGTCTTAAGCGCCAAGATGCCCATAGGGTGATAGCCGCGCTCTATAAGTATCCAATCAGTCAATCAATCAATCAATTGGGGACTGTTGGGGTGTGGGACAGAGGGATCATGAAGCACGCCTGGTAGGTTCGAAGAAGATGTTTATTGCCACTTTGTCTTATTTCTTTAATAAGGGAATTTTTAGACAGGTGCTTGACAAAAGAAAAATGTCACTAAGGGTACAGATTATATCCACAGTCTCTCCAGGTCCTCTTATTCGGGCTCTTAGGCAATGGAACTTCTGGTTGCACTTGGCCTCTTCCACTGGTCCGGATTTATCAGTCAGCATAAAGGAAAAAGAGATAAATAAACCAGGAGGTTACCGTGTATGCTACGGCCCTTTTCTTTCTTTACTCTGTGCTACCATCACCAAAAGTAAGTAAAGATAAACAGGTAGTGAGGGAAGGATGTGAGGGCAAAACTGATGTGGTGTAAACTCACACAAAAAAATAAAATAGTGATAACACACACGTACCTCCCCACCACCCCCACCAGAAGGACCCCCCTAACGGTACTCGCCTTGAACCATGGTCCGAGTCCAGGATCGTGGTAAAGGGACCCGTGGCGCCTTCTCTCCTTGTTGAACCGCGGGGCTGGGTCGCGATATATGCGGCTCTCTCCTTGGTCTTCTCTCTCTCTCCAGCGTTCTCCTCTACGTCCTCTGGACCGTCTGCTCTCTCTCTCAATTCTTCACTCGCCTTCTCTGGGTCAGCTCTCGAGGCCTCCGACTCCATTGCAGCGTCTTTTCTTCCATCATCTGTTGATGACGTCAGGTGGCCTTCCGGGTTCTTCTCTGCCGATGCTAGACCGCGCACTTCATCCGGTCTATGCAGCGAGCCGGCACCTTCCGTAATGCAGGTCCGGTGTATCTCCTCCTCATAGGGACATAGTGGGGGGCCAGGGTTGGGCCTAGACAGGCGTGCTTGAGGCAGCGGGCCAGGAGTCACATACAACGGAAGCAGTGGCCTAAGTGAAAACAGAGCGGACATCAGGGGCCAGAACTCGAGGCACGCAGAGGTCTGATAGGCCCACCGGCGACACAGCTAGCACTGCTCTCATTGGGGGTGGCTCCTGCAATGTGACACATGTGATTACTTGGAACTGGTACCTCTACAACCCAGCCACTCTCCACTGAATCTACAACCAGGGGGTGTGCTGTGTGGACACTGCACTGAGACACGACCGGTTGCCCTCCAATAATCCACTGAGTACAGCCATATAATACGACCCAATGGGGTCCCCCCACTCCAGTTGAATGAACTAGATAAATACGCAGTACCCAGGACAACAATGGCAGAAGGCGCAGAATCACAAGGGAACCCAGGCATGGCAGAACCCTCTCCAGGGGGCAATAATAGCAGCCATTTAGGCACTGGGCAAGGAACCTAGAGTCCAAAATAGACAAAGTCACGATCAAAGTCAACCTGCTATGGGCAGATATGAATAAGAACATTGTAAAAGTAGCTGTAGCAGAAACTAACAAAGGTGATCTACAAGCCGCCACCAAGAGAATGGATGATCAAACATAATGACTCACAAACTAATGCAAAATAAATGGCAACAAAGCTGGAGAACCAGGAGGGGAGCGCCCGGAGGAACAACGTTAGAGTGGGGGGGTGCCTGAAGGGGCGGAGGGCCCCAGAATGAACCTATTTCTGGAAGACCTCATACTTAAACACATTCAGCCTAAATGCTTGTCAAACTATTTCTCGCCAGAAAGGGCACACAGAGCGCCGGTGCCGCAACCGAACCCATGAGCCCTCCCAAGAACCATTATTGCAAGGATCCTCAACTTCCGGGACCGAGATGCCATTCTACAGGCCACCCGGCCACCCAGCTACCCTATGAAAATGCACCAATCTGCTTCTTCCCGGACTTCACCATCATGGTCCGACGACAGCAGCGCACTTTTGATGAGCTTAAGCGGACACTACGGACCGAAAATCTCAAATATACAATGCTATTTCCAGCTAATTTGAGAGTGTTGGACAACGGCAAAACATGGTACTTTGCATTCCCCAGTGAGGTGTGGGACTGGCTTGAGGGAGGGCATAAGGCCACCGGACCAGTTCAACAGGGTCCCAATCGTCAACGAGGGGAACAGAGAGATGCCCTCCTCAGAATCTCCACACAGATCACAAACCTGTAGGCTCAATGACAGGGGCCGACCCCCCCTTGATCAGGCTCTGTAAGGCTTGACTTGAGACTGCACCTGGCAAAAGCACTCTAGACCACTCATGTGCCCGGAGGGTGTACCCAAGCCTATTCAGTGCCTGATAGTAGTGTCACAGTAAAATAGATGTTTGGAAACATCCCTGGGCCATGTGATAGGCACCTCATGATGCCTGCCACACTGTGCAGGGATGTTTAGGGAGAAACTGCCTGTGCAGGGATGTTTAGGGAGAAACTGCTGCAGATCGGCGCATATAAATTCCCCCTACTTCCACGGACAGAGTAAATATACAGTCACACGCATATATACTCTTCATACGCTAGGGCCCATCACACTAAAATTCACACTATTACTCTATCCACACTGAATACAGGAGAGGAAACCTTGTTGAAAATTGAAATAACGATGTGAGTAAGCATTCACTAAAGACATGAATTCCCCTTTTATGACCGAGTTTCTCCCGTTATGTTGACTAAAGTCTGGACTCCATTTTGTATTGTCATGCCTCCACGTGCGTAGCACGAGAAGAGTCCTATCTTCGTGTTAGTTGCTCTTGTAATCTGCCTAGTAACAGTCTATAAATAGCCCCTTTGTCCGTCTGGCGCATGCCCACACTTGACCACATCTGTTATCAGTTAGTCCTTGCTTGACCATGTTTTCGCGGGCTCAGGAAATTAGTTCCTCCGCCCACATATTGATTCTGTATCGAAAATGACCATAAAAGGTAATACTCTTTGCCTCATGTTGTATCCACCCACTTATGAGCCCCTCTGTTGTGTATAAAAGGGGACCGTGTACGCAAGTTCTTTGTGCTACCCTATGCAATACTGAAGAGTGTTGTATGGGTTGTAGGACCACCCTTAAGGGTTAATAAACTTTGTCTTTGTACTTTGCAGTTTCCGTGCCAACTTACTTGTAGATTCCATTTGCAGGAGAGCGAACCCTTGTGTCCTGCTGGCCTAGCTGGGGCCTATACTCATCAACCTAAACCAATCTGCATCTAAACGAGGCCAATGTAACCATAAAGAAATTGTCCTGAGTCATGATTTTAAACATAGGAAATACATTTGAAACTCAATAAATGACAAAGAAATAACCATCCGACACAGATATTCAAACAAATGCTTATTTATCTAAATTTGTTCAAAATGAAAGTCAATCATTAGCAAAATCATTATTCTCATAGTTACCTATTCTAGCTAAAAGGGGTCAGGACTGGTTTCTCGGTAAAGTCTCTCGAGCTGCTGTCCTCAGCATAAGAAGTCCAAAACGCGATGACCACAAGGGACACGATGGATGTAATGAGCGCAAAAGAACAGCCAGGGACCCTCTCTAGTCTAACATATTTATAGGGAAAATAACAAATAAAAGTTACAAACAATCTTTGGATATCCATTGAGCCGCTGAGCAGAGCGAGCAGGAAAGGAAGTCTCTTGGTTACATTTAGAAAACCTCCGCTCAGGAAAAATCACAAAAATAAAAAATACGGAAGAAGGAAACTCGAGTTTGCAAATGTAACTTTCACGAATGCTCTTCCTTGGTATCATAGCAGAGCCACCGCAGACTGGTCATTGTTCATTGTGGCTTTATCCTTCTCCAAGGACAGTTGGAATCATTCCCAGAGCTACTGTCCTCACGGAAATTTTCTACTCAGGCAGAAGCTGTGGTCAGGTGACTTTCGACCATGTTCAGCAAGGCCTCTCATCAAAATTCAATCACTCAAGCGCAGGCTGTAAATGGCAGCCATCTTGTTTTAGGCCAGAACGGACCATCTTAATTAAAAGAAACACAAAACAACATTACCACATCATAATGATTATACAGTGTTAATCCCCACTAATACCCTTATGTGTATGTAATTATCTAGCCTTCTGCAACTCAATTAAGCATTAGCACACGTTATTTTAAAAGCACAAACTCGAAACAAATAGCACTTTTGCGACACTTATTTAATAAAACCGCACATTATTATTAAGCAACATATATGCAACCCACATGTAGTTTCTCTCATTAGTAATGTTGGTTAATCCGGACAAAACAAACTATTAATGTTTCTAAATTAGTAATTTTAATCATAACATATAGACGAAACTGGAGCTTAAAACTCGATAAATTTTCAACAGAAAACTCTGCTCCAGCAATCCCCCCTTTGGTGATATATTATCACCACAAAAACCAACCCAAAAAAAAAAATAATAATTTGTCCCAATTTTTAGGAGAAATTGAAAATGTCTTTTATGACACAACATTAAACACCAGACTCTCTCACATCATCCCTCTTCGACTCCAAGTACACACTCTCCCTCAATTCTTCTAATTCTATTTCTTGTGGGTCTCTCCTTGACCTCTTTTGTTTCTTTTCAGCATTTCCTCTAATTATTCTCTTTCTCCCTCCCCTGTTTTTACAACACAAACACCCCAATCTTAGCATCAATAAAGCAACAATTACACATGTCAATGGAAATAATATTTTACCAATAATGGTACTACCTATCTTAGCAATAAAACTCTTAACAGCGACTATCTTATTAGCTATTTTAGTCCAGATACTTTCAGCTTCCAGTGGTACTAATTCTTCATGTAAATCAGTAATATTTTTGATATAGACCTTTAGGTCTCTGCTTTCGTCAGGAATGTAAGTGCAACAATGTTGAACTTTCAGCATTCCACAGACTCCACCCTCCTTGGCTAATAGAATATCAAGGGTAAGTCGATTTTGCATAGACATGGCACGTACGGCAATCATCTCCGTATTTACCAAAAGAAACCCTCCAGCGGTACTTGTCGATAAGCGATCCACCACTGTTGACAGTTTCCGAATTCCATATGCATTTAAAGAAATTCCCACTGCTGGAATTAAAGCTCCAAAGATATCACCTACAATTTCTGACCAAGTTTCTCTCTTAAAACGTGTTAGTAAATGAATGTGTTCTACATCTTCTATCCTATCTATATGAAAAATCTTTGGAAAGACCAGGCCCACATAACACGTGCCATACCAATGGTCAGGCAACTTGTAATAAGCCTTGTTCCCACAAACATAATACACTCCTGGGAAAACTGGATCCTCTCCACCTTTAAAACCCCATCCTGTTGCAATGAAGTATGTATCATGACACTCACTAGTCCCAACAAAATATGTATCCTATTGGGATTTCTTTCTGGTAATGCATAGTTTACCCTTCTGTGGTGCATCTAAAGCCAAAGTCGGGCTGGCCCCATTCCTCAATTCCTTTCCCATTTCAATATCCCAAATTGTCTCACTCACTTTATATTTCCCTGCCTTTTCATGCATGCTCATTCTCCTTTCCTCTACCATGTTTAGGAAAGCCTTCTCCTCTTCTTTCAGACTGCAAGTTAAATTGTTTCTAAAAATGTAATCTAATGTTAATTCTTCTTTCTCAATAAAAATCTCACCAAAAAAGTTAGCTTCTTTAGCTGGATTCAGCTTCTTATCCATAGGCAATTGCCCAAAAAGGTTATCTTTGTTAGACATCTCGTAATCTATTTTCCCTAACAAGTAAAAAACACTACTTAGCACACTACATGAAATCCCATACGTAGCTGGTAAATGGTGATAAGTAACACCCTCTGAAACGGATGCAGGTAATTGCATACAGACGTAGCAATCCCTAACTTCCATTGTCTTTACGTATTCATACAACAACTTTGAAAAAACATTGCTGGAAAAATCATTAATTGACCTATCTTTATGTACGTAAATGTTACTAATTCTAGTTGGAACTACTTTCTGTGAACTCTTTTCTACATTAGTCACATTCTCAGTATGCATTCCAAAAGTGTCTACTGTAACTCTAAAAGTAACTAATAAAGCTAATACACCCCATAATAGCATTAATAATCCAGTACAGCAGCAGCACATTCTACACCATCTCTTCAAAAAGGCACATCTATTTTGAATATTCTCTGTGTTAGCCATTTTACTACTTTGGCAGTGTCTTTTGACTTAGCCTCTTTTACTCCACTACTGAATTTTAGTACTCTAGATTATTTCACACAGCTAATTTCAGATTTACTCTTTTCACTTTCCTCCAAGTGACTCCTTCAGTTCACTCAGTTTGGATTTTCATCACTTTTCACTTCGTCTTCTGCAACATCAAATTGTATCAGATCATCAACAACATCCTGTGCATCCGACTCTTTTCCAATGTCAGTCAGAATAACTTTCAGGATTCCAACAGTTTTCTCCTCAACCACTTCTCGTACGGTCCCCTTTGGATTTCCTTGACCCTCTGCCTCTTCACCTTCAGACAGCGCCACGTACGTCCATTCCGGTGACGTATACTTCTGGTTAAGCTTTCTTATTCTCTTGATCTCCTCTGGTTCTTTTGTAACTTTTTGTTTTTCACCTTTTGCTTGATTCTGACTTGACACCTCGTTCACCTGTTCAGCTTTCGATGAATTTGCTCGTGTCAGTCTGTACCTTAGCCTCTTTATCCAGTTGGGCCAAAGATCTCCTCTTACAACCCTTTTCGGTCTCACCTCTTTATTATTTCTTTCTCCAATCCAAGTTCTCTTTCTCAGAACTCGACCCTCTGATTTCTCATTTTCACTCTCATCTGATTCTGTCTCATTTGCCTCTTGTTCTTCAACAATTTTCTTTTGCTCCACAATCTTTTCCACCACCGATTGAGATTTCCCTATTTCTGTCCCTCCTCGGGTCTCCGACACGCAATCTTCTTGCTGTCTACTTGTCCCTTCACCTAGCTTATCAGGAATGTTCCCTACACCTCCTCGGGGGTCTTCCGCAATCTGTCCCTCTCTATCTTCTTCTGACCCTGCTTCTTCAGGTGTAATCTCAAGTGGATTTTCAACCTCCTCATCTGATTCAGGTGTAGTTTCTGTGGAATTGCTCTTTTCTCTTCTTTCTTCTACACTGCTTGTTGGAACTTCAGGCACTCTTACAGAATCCGATCTCTCCTCTGAGACTCTCAATGTTTCTCTTGAAGCCTCTCTTGGAAAGAAAAAAGAATCCCCTGACTCTCTTTCTCCTTCACCCCTTTCAGGATTCTTTTTTCTTCTCACTGGTTCAGTTTCTGCATCATCACTGGAATCTGACTCCTCAAAATACTCTTTACCAGTCCCATCTTTTGGATTTGGAACTCTCAGAGTATGACTCGCATGCACCCAGTTTTTCACACCAGCACACTTTACTGCAGTTGTCGTAGTCAGAATGACTTGTCTTGGCCTTCCCCACCTTGGAACCAAGCAATTCCTTCTTCTGTGCACCTTAATCCTCACCCAGTCCCCTGGACTCAGATCATGGGCTTGCTTCTTCTCAAGTGTGGTAGCGTCTTCTCCAACCTGGTGAAACACAGAATGAACTGCGTCAGCCAGGCCTTTACAGTAATCCAAAATCATGTCATCAGTTATTGTCATCAACTTGTTGACAGGCACAAATGCATGTCTCATCGCACGTCCCATTAAGATCTCGTGCGGACTCAAACCTGTGGTTCTATCTGGAGTAGACCTAATAGTCATAAGCACTAGAGGCAAGACATCAGGCCATTTCATTCCAGTGGCTAAACACATCTTACCAATTCGGTTTTTTATTGTGCCATTCATCTGTTCAACGACTCCAGAAGCCTCTGGTCTGTATGCACAATGTAGCTTCTGCTGTATGCTCAATGCTTCACAAATTAAACCCATGAGCTCATTATAGAAGTGTCCACCTCTATCAGACTCAATTGTCACTGGGAACCCGTACCTAGGAATCAACTCTCTTAACAGTAATTTTGCAACTGTTATTCCATCATTTCTCCTAGTCGGATAGGCCTCCACCCATCTTGAGAACAAACAGACTACCACTAGAACATACCTCAATTTATTCACTTGGGGCATTTCAATGAAATCTATTTGCATTCTGTATAAAGGACCTCCTTCTCTGCCTATTGTTCCTAGGCTCACCACTGTCTTTTTTCCAGTATTAAACTGCTGACAAATCAAACATCTCTGACAGAAGCTTTCTGCAATCAACCTGAACTTTGCATTGTACCAGGTCTGCTTAAAAGACCTAATCATTGCATCCCTTCCCTTCCCAGATGTCCCTGGCCATGATACATTCTTGCCATTGTCAACAGCATTGAGTTGGGCATGACTGGTCTACCATCTCTATAGATCCAAACATGATCTGTTTCTCTTGGGGCACAACCTGCCTTGATCCAATCTCTCATTTCCTCATCTCCTGCCTCATCCTGCAACTGTTTCACTTCATCCCACGTCTCTAGGACATTAGTAAACATCACAGAACAAAAAGACATTTCCCTTTCCCTTTCTCGTGCCCTATTAATCGAATGATCGTTCTTTGCACAATACTGTGCTATGTCATTGGCAAAACGATTACCAAGAGTAACAAAATCATCTCCTTGTCCATGAGCAGCACATTTCACAACTGCTAACTCTTTAGGCAGCTGTATCGCCTCAAGCAATTTTCCATCACTTCAGCATTCTTTATTGGAGTCCCACTCGACGTCAAAAAACCTCTCTGTAACCAAAGCTGGCCGAAATCATGAACAACTCCAAATCCGTACTGACTATCAGTCATCACAGTCACTCTCAGATTTTTCCCAATTTTGCAAGCTTTTGTCAATGCCACCAATTCAGCCACTTGAGCAGATCTCACTCCTTTCAAAGGCGAAGCTTCCATAACTTCTGAAACCTTGCACACCGCATATGCTGCACTCAGCACACCATCATCAGTTCTCAAACATGATCCATCCACAAACAGCACATGATCACTCTCAGGCAATGGCAAATCTCTTATGTCTGGTCTTGGTTTTGTGCAGTAGTCAAGCACATCCAAACAATCATGATCAACATCATCTCCCACATTCACATTGTCAGCATCCGGTAACAACGTTGCTGGATTCACATTCACACATCTCTCAAGAGTCACATTGGATGCTCCCAGAATGATTTTCTCATATTTAGTCAACCGACTATGTGACATGTACTGAGTCCTGCTTCTCGTCAAAAGAATTGCCACATCATGAGGTACGAATACCCGTACAGGATATCCCATTATTATACCCTCACTCTGTTCCAAGCTTCTGCATGTAGCAGCTACTGCTTTCAGGCAACCTGGCAAACCCACAGCTACGGGGTCAAGTGTCGATGAGAAGTACGCAATCGGCCTTCTCAGTTGTCCATGCTTCTGAATTAACACTAAAAGTGCACATCCATTTCTCTCACTGCAGTACAACTCAAACTCTTTCTCATAGTCTGGCGTTCCCAAAGCAGGGGCTTCACACATTCTGCTCTTTAACTCTTCAAATGCTTCCATTTGTTCACCATCCAGTTCCAATGGGTCTCTCACCTCACTTTTGGTCAACTTAATCAGTGGCTTTGCTATCAGGGAGAAATTACTTATCCACTGACGACAATAACCCACCATCCCCAGAAACATCCTCACCTCTCTCTGGGTCATCGGGGCTCTCATTCTTCTGATAATTTTGATCCTGTCATCGGTCACCTTTCTCAGACCCTTTTCAATATTGTGTCCAAGATAATGCACCTCTTTCTTGCAAAACTGCAATTTGGCTGGAGACACCTTTAACCCTCCATCTGCCAGATGATTCAGTAAAGCTATGGTATCTACTTCACAAGCTTCACGTGTCTTCGAAGTCATCAATATACTGCACTAGCACTGAGCTTTCAGGCATGATCAAACTCTCCAATGATTTTTTCAGTAACTGATTGAATATCGAAGGACTCTCTGTATACCCCTGTGGGATACGACACCATGCTAAAATACGCTGGCCAAACCGGAATGCAAAAATCGGCTGGCTATCATGATGCAATGGAATTGAAAAGAAAGCATGGCACAAATCAATCACTGTGTACCACTCAGCATCATGAGGAATCTGATACAAAATCACTGAAGGATTTGGCACAATGGGACAACATGCCACCACAATTTTGTTAACTTTTCTCAAATCTTGCACAATCCTGAACTTTCCATTAGGTTTCTTCAGCCCCATTATCGGTGAATTACACGGGCTACTCAGTAACTCTCTCAAAACACCCTGTTGAATCATCTTATCAATTATAGGAGTTATTCCCTCAATTATTTCCGGTGTCAATCTATAGTGAGGAATATTAGGATAAACAATCCCCTCTTTCACTGAAATCTTCACTGGATCCACATTATTCATCAATCCCACATCTTCTCCAGTAAAATCCCAAACTGCTGTTTTCACTGTGTGTCTCAACTCCTGTGGCAAATCATCTGGATTAAACACAGCATATGTACCAACAATTTCACTCTCCCTATTATCTAGAGTCATCCGGTACAAAACATCCTCATCTGGTGTCTCAAAAGCTATTCCATCCGGAGTACAGAAAATGGTACAATTCATCTTGCACAATAAGTCCCTACCTAGCAAGTTCACTGGACTAGTGTCACAGACTACAAATCTGTGCATGTCTGAAAATTTCCCTATTCTTACCCTTACTGGTTCAGTAAGACGAGTCTTAATCTGTGTATTGGCTACACCAACCACTTGGATTGCTTCGTCCGAGAGAGGAAGATTTCTAATGTCTGCTGACCTGACAGTTGATCTTGTCGCTCCTGTGTCTACCAAAAAAGTAACACTCTCCCCATTTATTTTCCCATCCACAAATGGTCCTGCCTGGTCTATTTCTACAGTTGCACCAAGTATGCACTCTTCCTCCTCTCTTCGGCACCGTCAATAGTCCCCTTCAGACTCACTCGCCTCATTCTTTAACCAGTACTGCTGTACCAGGTTAGAACGTTTCGGTTTGTTTACCTGCTCATCATTGTAGAATCCTGAGTCCTGGTTATACTTTTGGGACCCTCTATTCTGCGGCAAGGGCGGTTTTGGCTCTTGACTCTGCTGTCTGACAACCTTCTGCTGTTGCTGCTGTTGATTACACCCCTCGTTCTGCACCTGTTGATTTAAGGGTTTACTCTCATTACTCACTAATGGTGGATTGGTACACTCAAATCTCCAATGCCCCAATTGTCCACAGTTGTGACAAGGGAACTTTTTCTTGGCCTCCTCTAGATTCCCCTTTCCTTTTCCCGCATATCTGGGTCTAATTTCTGGATTATTTGCTTGTTCCATCAACTGTGCTTCTTGTCTCTCAGCAACTTTCACCTGTGCCCACATTGCTTTCTCTTTCAGCTTTCTCTGTTTTGCCTCAATCTCATCACTGAAGTACTTTGCTTGTCTCAAGATTTCATCAATCTTTTTACTCTGCCAATCAACTGTATGCTCACGTATTCTTTCACTGATTTCAGGTCTCAGGCCATATACAAACCTGTATACAAAATGACTCAAATGCTTGTCACCCAGGTGTTCATCTCCACTGAACTGTTTAAAAGCCAGTATCAGCCTTTCGTAAAAAGCATGAACTGATTCTTTTGCTTCCTGATGTGTTCGATCTATCTTAACCCAGTCTGTCTCTTTCGGGGGTACCTTATTTTTCAGGAACACAATTACCTGATCATATTTCTTCATAACCTCTGGATCTGGTGCTCCTGTTTTCGGATCTCTTGGATACTCTTTAGCAGGCCAATCTACAACTATTTTACACTCTGCCCACAAGTCTGCTGGAACAATTATATCAAACAGACTATTCAGGTCAATCCACAGCACTTTTGACAATTTCACAAACCTGTCTACCTGCCTATACCACTCGACGGGCTTTTCTCTCATTAGAGGGAAATCATTCGTAAATGACAAAATATCCTGTCTACTCCATGGGACATGTACGTATCCCCCTCCAGGAATCTCTCTCATAGGATAAGCATCCACTGTTTTCTCTTTTTCTCTCATGGGAAAAGCTGAGTAAGTCCTGTCCACTTAATCTTCCCTTTTCTTGTACCACCTATCCTTCCACTTTTCCACATCACCCCATTTTCGCAATAAGGCAATCATTTCCTTAATCTGTCCTGTTCTGCCAGCACCATTTAGATTTTCAATATCTTTGTCAGAGAAATCCACCCTGTAAGGCTTCTGCAAAGCTTTCACCTTATCCATATCAACTCCTTGGTCACTCGCTATCGCTCTTAACCTATCATGTGTACTCCTAGCCCTCCAGGTGATACTTTTACACATAAATGACAACTCTCCATCATGATGGTTTTTCAGTATATCTGTAGGAATTGATCCTGCAATAAGCTCCTCCAATTCTATGCGCAACCTGGCTACATCAATCGCCTGTGAATCTTTATCCTTCTTTTGAAGAACTTTCAACCAATCATTCAAATCTTCAGCTGTTATTTCAGTAGACTTTTTCACTGCACCCACTTGTTCTGTCATCCTCTGTGGCTCCAAAATAGTTCCTCCCAAACAACCAGTATTCAATCCTGAATTAGGCTGCACATCTAATCCTCCACTACATGTGTCATGTCTCGACTGCGACTGTCTCAAATTATTTTCTCCTGTTCTCATTCTTGATTCCTCCAAAGTACAAGTACCAACCAAACCATTTCCAACATAGGGAACCGTCAAACCATTTTCACCCATTCTTTGTTTATCAAAAATAGATACAACCGGACCAATCGTTACAGGCACTGTAACTGCTTCAAGATTTTTCGTCAGCTCTCGGATTTTCTCAGTCAGCTCAGATGTGGTTCTGGCTAATTCTCTTGTTTTCTCGTCACTTACTCGATTCTCTCTCTCTCGCTCTCTCCCTCTCTCCCTTTCCGTGAAAGAGCTACCACTTTTCAGATCAGGTGTCACAACCTCAGTTTTAATAATTCGCAAAGTATCTCTTACAGGAGTAGCAACTGGCGTGCTCTCTTCTGGTTCTGGTCTATACGGAGGTGGTCTCTTGTAAATCATGTCAACCAAAACCTCATCCTCATAATCATTAACTCCATACCTTCTCACTTCTGTATCAGGCACCTTTTCTGCACCTTTCCTCCCTTCCGCTTCCTCAACAGTTCTCATAGGATATAATCCCTCTGACATACTAGCATCTCGCCATCTCCGCATTCGATCATGATGAGTCTCACGATCTTATTTCCTCCCAAAAATGTATCTATAGTTGCCTCCACTCCTCTGCTTTTCTCGCTCATGCACCTCATCTTCCCATTCCACCAACGCCTCGAACTGTGTCGGCCTTGGTCTAGGCTCTAGACACATCATTTTCTCCCGTAAATTTCTCAACACGGCCAGATTAAATGAACCATGTTCCGGGAATGCTAAGACACCATCTTCCTTAGTATACTTAGCCCAGTTATCCAACCATATACAGGTATAATACCCATATTTCGCAACCATGAAGGATGCAGGAGTTCTCGTCGGAGGTAGCAATTCACCCTCTCTAGTTATTACGTTTTTATCCTTGTCGAACCACCTTTTTATTTTACCGAACAAGGATTTCTTCTTCTTTTCCTCCGGTTGGTAATACATTTTGACGTTTACCAATATTCTCAAGTCCCTTCCGTAACTGTACGATCTTTTGTCCAATAACAGCGCGATTCACACCAACGCACCAATCCTGGAGCGTCTACGTCACCCTGTACTCCTTCCAATCCCTGCGCGGCTCACACCAACGCACCAATCCCAGCGCGAGCACTGTTCTGATCCACTACCCAATCAGAGCGCGGTCTGTATGACGTCAGCAGTCGCTGCAGTCGCTTCTGCTCCTGTCTTCTGTCACTCGTCTACCCCTCCTTTACAAAGCCTTCTCAGTAGACTTCGTTTCAGATTCTACAAAATCTATTAGTTACAATATATAAACATCTCCATTGTCTGCTTCGCTAACCATAGAATAGTAAAGAAAATCTTACTCACAAGAATCCCGCTTCTCTCTAGAACAGCGCTTACCTCTGCTCCACCACGTAATAATTACTTTCGTTGACACAGTAGCACATCCCTCTACTCTGCCCTTCTAACATGCATCCATTAACTGTTTCCTCTAGGACTGCTCCAAAGAGTCTTACAATCAATTAAGTGCTCATACATTCACGCACTTTCACACCAGAAAATGTAGCACATGCACACAGAATCCTGCCTTTCCCAAGAACAGCGAACAGTCTGTCCCACTACAGAATTATAATACGCTTTAACCAAGCAGCGCTTACCTCTGCCCAGTCCTTCCGACAAGCTCGGAGAATACCTATTACTCCTCCCGCGATAAGCTTTAACGGCGAACCTTACGGATCCCTGGGACTTAAGACCAGAGTTTCACAGATTCACACACTCCTTTTATACTGAAAATATGTCCCTAATAGTAACACACGACGATGTCACTGATTCCGAACCCAGACAATGCGACGCGCAACTTCATTTGTCACACGTTTTTACCCGCATACGTACAGGGCCAACAATCCCGTCTTTCCCGAGAGCAGCACTCACTTCCCTCTGCCCTACTACGGAACCGTCACCAGCTCCCAAGTTCCAGAAGCCGTACACACTACATAGAACTCAATACGACGATTTCAACATATAGTATTAGTACATATACCAACATCAATCAATAATCAATGAACCAAAAAGCCTATGTACAAGCAATCTATCAGATCAAGACAATAATCTTAACCATCCTCTGCTACCAGGAAACTGCTGCAGATCGGCGCATATAAATTCCCCCTACTTCCACGGACAGAGTAAATCTACAGTCACACGCACATATACTCTTCATACGCTAGGGCCCATCACACTAAAATTCACACTATTACTCTATCCACACTGAATACAGGAGAGGAAACCTAAACCAATCTGCATCTAAACGAGGCCAATATAACCATAAAGAAATTGTCCTGAGTCATGATTTTAAACATAGGAAATACATTTGAAACTCAATAAATGACAAAGAAATAACCATCCGAGACAGATATTCAAACAAATGCTTATTTATCTAAATTAGTTCAAAATGAAAGTCAATCATTAGCAAAATCATTATTCTCATAGTTACCTATTCTAGCTAAAAGGGGTCAGGACCGGTAAAGTCTCTCGAGCTGCTGTCCTCAGCATAAGAAGTCCAAAACGCGATGACCACAAGGGACACGATGGATGTAATGAGCGCAAAAGAACAGCCAGGGACCCTCTCTAGTCTAACATATTTATAGGGAAAATAACAAATAAAAGTTACAAACAATCTTTGGATATCCATTGAGCCGCTGAGCAGAGCGAGCAGGAAAGGAAGTCTCTTGGTTACATTTAGAAAACCTCCGCTCAGGAAAAATCACAAAAATAAAAAATACGGAAGAAGGAAACTCGAGTTTGCAAATGTAACTTTCACGAATGCTCTTCCTTGGTATCATAGCAGAGCCACCGCAGACTGTTCATTGTTCATTGTGGCTTTATCCTTCTCCAAGGACAGTTGGAATCATTCCCAGAGCTACTGTCCTCACGGAAATTTTCTACTCAGGCAGAAGCTGTGGTCAGGTGACTTTCTAACATGTTCAGCAAGGCCTCTCATCAAAATGCAATCACTCGAGCGCAGGCTGTAAATGGCAGCCATCTTGTTTTAGGCCAGAACGGACCATCTTAATTAAAAGAAACACAAAACAACGTTACCACATCATAATGATTATACAGTGTTAATCCCCACTAATACCCTTATGTGTATGTAATTATCTAGCCTTCTGCAACTCAATTAAGCATTAGCACACGTTTTTTTAAAAGCACAAACTCGAAACAAATAGCACTTTTGCGACACTTATTTAATAAAACCGCACATTATTATTAAGCAACATATATGCATCCCACATGTAGTTTCTCTCATTAGTAATGTTGGTTAATCCGGACAAAACAAACTATTAATTAATGTTTCTAAATTAGTAATTTTAATCATAACATATAGACGAAACTGGAGCTTAAAACTCGATAAATTTTCAACAGAAAACTCTGCTCCAGCAACACCATAGGTGACCCAAAGGCCCAATAGCAGAGGGCCAGGGGGGAAGGGAGCCCTGCCAGGGGCCCTCAAAGTTATTTTTCAACAACATTTCTATGTCGGAAAAACTGACATGGAAAGGCTGATGGAAAATGACATCATAATCTAGACATCAGAGTCCAGAAAGGCTCTGCTATCAGTAGGGGATTATATTGTCTTTCCGAAGCTCCAACGGGGCTCTAGGAGCCTATCAGAACAGCAGCGGCAGAGTGCCTGCCGCATCGTACTGCGGCTGACGGATTGCAGGGTACGAGTATGCTAGCAACGATTTCATTGTTTTTAAATTGTGAGTATTCTTGGCAAAGCAGTGCTCGGCTTGATGTAGTGTATACCATTACTACCATAATAATACTAACGTTTACCGAGGCCTGAAAATGAAAAAAAAATGGTTTCAATTGGCTAGTCATTCATGGACTTACTTACACATTCATCATATCATGCAACCAATCATTCATACAGTCACCCATCTATATGTTCAGTAGAGAACAATACATTTGTGCACTCACCCATTAATCCATCGTCCCATACGCGAGCTTGTCCATTTATCTAATTATGCAATTATTCACTTACACGCCCATCCATGAACTCATTTATCTGTGGATGCATTGACTCATTCTCACATCCATCCTTTCTCCAGTCCACACATCTCAATCCCCAAATGTGCCACTCAATGGAGGAGCACTTTCACAAGCACAATAGACAATGCTTTCAGCAGAAAGAATTCAACTAATGGTACTCTGACAAAAGTTCACCTTCATATGTGCTCATCTTAGATTTCTATAATATTAATTTCTAGAGAGCGTTGTGATATCACCTCCCTGTATTCTAAAAAACACCTCACATACATTGTCATTTATGTTCACCTTCAAAACACCGTCTCTTCAGCACAGTTCTATTGTGCAGTAAGAACATTTGTATTAGGCATGGCTGGAAATATCTCATTGTTCCTGATGCATTCTGCTCTCTTCCTGCACCGGTTGAAGAGCCTGGAGGAGCTGCCGGGAGTCTTTCAATTGAACTCTCTGCTTTTGATGAGCTTCACTTTGAAGATCATCGGAAATGGAAGCCACGTGCGTTTCCTGGGCACTGGTGGGCAGCTGCCACGAGATGCTCTTTTAAATGGTCGGAGTTCACTGTCCTGTGGGGTCATGTCAGACGCCAGAAAACAGACAATCAATTAGTAGGTAGCCTGGGAGTAATTCTAGGCGGAGATGGACGGGGATTTAGCAAGAAGGACTTTTCGTGAGGTGTTGATAGGCTTAGGTTTGCTCAAAGCATGCCCTGGGGCTCCTGCTTCAGCCTTCCTTCTCCTCTTGTGTTTTTAAGTTATGCTTTCCTTGTTTGCATCTCATTACTGCGCCCTCCAGCTCGAACTTCATGACCTCGCCTAAGTATTTCTCCACAAATCCGCTCAAAGAAATGTTGTACCTCAGCGTCTTTGCACTCCATGCTTGCCACCGAAACTGACAGCTGTTCGTGTTTGCATTACTTTCATAAAGTGCGATCTACAAGCAGCTCTATTTATCACGGACACATATTCCAGGAACTCTGCTCGCATATGGAATTCTCTGCATTTTTGCAGGGTTTGTTTTTCTGCCACCATATGTTTGGCATATATTTGACTTCTTTATGTTTCTATCATCATAAATTGTTATTGTTTAGGCAGAATATAATGATGCTTTTTGTTAACGAGCCAATCGGAAGCTCTACCGAAAAATGAAACTTAGGGTTGTGTCTCGATAGGGGTTTTATAGAGCTGGTGCATGTGGAGAGGCATGTGTACATCACTGCTAAACCCCTAGCACAGGAGATTGCAGTGGAGAGGCAGGAGTGCAGGGGTGAGGCTTACAGAGGGGGTAGTGTCAGTCAGGAGAGTGACAGGAATGCAGGTGGTAGAGGGAGTGGCATGGTAGAGAGTGGGAGTGAGAACTCTTCAGAGGTGGTCGGACATCTGGATGGTTACACTTCAGAGAAATTGTTGCTTTATTACAGGGGTTTTCATATCCTGGTAATGCCCAGTTGAAATACATTTAGAGAATGTTTCATCTTCAAGGGGCTGGTTTGAGCAGCACATGTTTTGTGGGAATGTTAGGACTGATATCTGCCACAACTGAGAGACATTTTCTGCTTGAACCATTCTCAGGCTAGTACTCTATACAACAGTGCTACCCTTTCCTGGGTGGAGCTTTTTTCTCTCCCTCCACCAACAAAAACCTGCAGGATTTCAGGGGAAGGATTGCACAAATATACACCAAAAATGTGACTGAGAACTCCACCATCTTCAAACAGCAAGGCCTGCTCCAGAGTACGAGTCTATCGATGATGAGCTACAATCAGGGGCTCAACTGTCGATCCACAATCATGGAGGTTGAGGCAAATAAGGTGCCTGATCTATATCCCAGTACCATTTAAGATTATGATGCCTGAAGTCAGCAAGGAGGATTGCACAGAGAGCCAAGCCATCTCACGGGAGGATTGCACAGAGGGCCAAGCCATCTCACGGGAGGATTGCATAGAGAGCCAAGCCATCTCACGGGAGGATTGCATATAAAGCCAAGCCATCTCACGGGAGGATTGCATATAAAGCCAAGCCATCTCACGGGAGGAGTAACAGAGAGCCAAGCCATCTCACGGGAGGATTGCACAGAGAGCCAAGCCATCTCACGGGAGGATTGCATAGAGAGCCAAGCCATCTCACGGGAGGATTGCACAGAGAGCCAAGCCATCTCACGGGAGGATTGCACAGAGAGCCAAGCCATCTCACGGGAGGAGTAACAGAGAGCCAAGCCATCTCACGGGAGGATTGCACAGAGAGCCAAGCCATCTCACGGGAGGATAGCATAGAAAGCCAAACCATCTCACGGGAGGATTGCACAGAGAGCCAAGCCATCTCACGGGAGGATTGCACAGAAAGCCAAGCCATCTCATGGGAGGATTGCATAGAAAGCCAAGCCATCTCACGGGAGGATAGCATAGAAAGCCAAACCATCTCACGGGAGGATTGCACAGAGAGCCAAGCCATCTCACGGGAGGATTGCACAGAGAGCCAAGCCATCTCACGGGAGGATTGCACAGAGAGCCAAGCCATCTCACGGGAGGATTGCACAGAGAGCCAAGCCATCTCACGGGAGGATTGCACAGAGAGCCAAACCATCTCACGGGAGGATTGCACAGAGAGCCACGCCATCTCACAGGAGGATTGCACAGAGAGCCAAGCCATCTCACGGGAGGATTGCACAGAGAGCCAAGCCATCTCACAGGAGGATTGCACAGAGAGCCA
Organism: Triturus cristatus; assembly: GCF_964204655.1. Classification (NCBI taxonomy): domain Eukaryota; kingdom Metazoa; phylum Chordata; class Amphibia; order Caudata; family Salamandridae; genus Triturus; species Triturus cristatus. Next base: position 1,114,713,559 of record NC_140584.1, on the reverse strand, counting down.
AGCCATCTCATGCGAGGATTGCATAGAGAGCCAAGCCATCTCACTGTTGCACATGTTGAAGGCCCATTTACTTAACGTGGAAGAATCAGATACAAATGTCAATGAAGAAGCAGCACTTTTGGTCAACAGGCCTGAATACAAATCTCATTCTGTAATAGGAGATTGTGTCTTCTGCAGAGTACATCTATGCGGCTATAGAGGACAAACAAGGGCTATATACTGTAATTCCATTTTCAATGCAGGCTGGCTCCATTTATAATAACTAGATCATCAAGAAAGCAATTTTAACTGAAAGATGAAAAATTACAACTTTGAGGGCAAAGAAAAAAGGTAGTGCTAACTATACCAATGTCTTAATAACACAGTAATAGCCCCAAATTCAGAAGAATATCGCAATTGCAGCTCCTGCCACTAGTATAACAATCACCATTGCAAGGGCACACCTGCTGCTAATTCAACAACATCACTATCATCATTACAACCAACCTCTGCGATGGGAAGGTTTTAGGTGTGTGCAAAATTAATGTAAATGTGTTATGCACAATTATGCAAAATTTCTGATTCATTTATGTTAAATTACAATTAAAATTGTGTGAAATGTAAATTTGTAATTTCTCTAGGGGTGGGCGGAATTTGCGCAATTCACTTTCGCAAATTATCACGAAAATGTAAAAAATCTCCGCAAACATGCGGAAATATCGCGAAGATGCGGAAGTTTTTTTCCCGCCCGTTCGCGGTATTTTCTGCGTAGTCGCAGCTCGCCAACTTACCCATGCGGTTGCTCGCGGGCGCGGCCATCTGGTTTTCACTTGTCTCGCGGTGTATGATCACGAGAAGAAAGACGTGATCGTGCGGTGAATGATGTTCTTGCGGGCGTGAACTGTCGCGACACAGCGCAAATGGCTACCAACAATCCAACATCTTGTGGAGAACGCGACCGGATCGGGTAAACTTGTCGGCGAACGCGGGGATTCAGGTAAGGCGATCGCGTGCACGCGAGAATGAATTATTTTACAGCGCGAGCAAGCAAAAAATTTCAGGTAAAATGCAGATTGCGGAAATGTTGACATTTTCGCACTCTCCGCGGAACGCGAAAATGTCAAATTATCGCAATTTCCGCGAGCGGCACTGATTTTTAGCCCAGGCCTAAATTTCTCATAATATTTTAACGTGTATTGAAAACCAAATAATGGTGTACAACAGCTGCTCACATTCTGTTGTTTCAATGCACTTGAAATGGCACGTTTTGTATTACCTTTTTTCACTGCGAATGATGCATAATTACACAAATTGCCATAGTTTTGGGAATTTCCTGGAATAAGCATAACACAAAGGGGCCGAATCCGATTCTGACCGCAAAATGTACCGACTGACACTGACCCGGGACGGATACCGACCGACACGGACCGGCGCCGTGCGACCTGTGCAGTACAATGCAACGCGTGTGAATTACAACCGACACGTACGGAATACAAGCTGTACAACTGAGCCGTAGGGAAAACAGTGATTCAGCCAGAAAACCGGCGCGAGTTGCACCGACTGACATGTACCCGGAATGAACCCGACCAACACGTACCCGCGATGTCCGATCCACGCAGTACGATGCAATGCGTGTAAACCCGGACCGACTCGCATGGAGCCCAAGCCGCATGACCGACACGCACAGAAAATAGGGACCTCGAGCAATAGAGATCTCCGCGACCGACGCGTATGAAACACAGAAGAAAGTCAGCATGAACGAGCCGGATAAGCCCGCACGAGCCAACATCAGCGTCCATCTTGGTCAGAAGAACGTCTCCTTCATGCCTAGAAAACCCAAAGGAAAAAAGACAAAAAAGACAAAAAAGAACCAAACAAGCAATGACAAAGCCAATAAATATTTTTAAAAAAACCTGGAACAAAGACACACCCACAACTTCACCTATATAAAGGACATCAATCACTACCATGATGCTTTGCGAATAGGAGACAACAGCCAGCAGAAAACACCATCACACAGCAACCAAAGACACACTCACAACTCACCCATTACACAACTTTCACACCATTAGCACCTCACCAAAAGCACACATACAGCTAGAAAAACCAACACTAACCCACCCTCATTTGCACCCTCACACACACATCACTCACTCCCACCACCCATCACCATGGCCCCAAAGAAGAATCCAAAGTTCACAGATGATGAGTTAGAAGTGCTGGTAGACGAGAGCATCAGAGTAGAGCCACATTTGTTTGGTACATTGGTCCAAAGGACCCCCATGTCACATAAAACCAAGATGTGGTCGAGGATTGTGGACAAGGTGAACGCACAAGCAACAACGTTGCGCACAAAGGACGATATCTAGAACAGGTGGTATGACGTGAGCAGGAGGGTCATCCAGAAACTCGTCGAGAAAGATCATGTCTTGAGTCAGCGCACTGGCAGTGGCCCTCCTGCCAAACCAGTCTACTTCAGGACCTGGGAGGAGAAGGTGCGGGACATCCTACCACCAGAGAGCGTCCATGGTCTAGCAGACAATCCAGAGCCTGTTGAGTACACAAACAACATACTCAATATTTGAAGAAAAAATGGAGGCAGCACCAGGAAAGAAGTCACGAGCCAACAGGCGTAAGCTTATTCATAAACAGTCCTTTTAATTTCTTCCTTTTCAAAATACGGAAAAACACAGAGCAACAGCCAACGCGTTTCGTTCCCCTTAGTGGAACTTCATCAGGGCTGCAAGTAACAAATACAACATATAAATATTTACATAGATATCACATAAAAATCAACAAATACAAACATTTAAATAACATCACATAAATGACACTAACCTAACAAATCATATATACTTAGTTGCTGTAAAGAAATAGTAATGAAAACCATATATGTCAAACTCATTAAAGCATATAGACACACCAGTACAATGTTATAAAGAAGAGATAAAACAAGAGAAAAAACAAAACAGAGGGAAAAAAGAGGGACAAAAAGGAGAGAGAGAGGGGGGGGTAAAGAAAAACACCCCACCATCAAATAATACATGTATACATACAAAAGACATAGGATAACACATGTTGTACACACATTCATCCAAGTGCCCATAGATAATGCACTTAGATGAAATAAATCGATAAAAAGTGACTTATATGAACTCTCACCATAATTTGCTATCGATTGGACTTTTAACTTATAATAACCAGCGTGCGGGTCATCCGATATTAACCAACGAGTCGACGAGTATAATTCAATGTATCTAAAGATAAGTCATAGACATTTATTACAATCTCACTTCGTATCCAATTATATACTCATTCCAAAACACATCTAGATAGATGTATTGTAGACACAGAATGGCCCAGACACGTATGATTAGCACCTATGGCTTATCAAGGTTCATATTGGACCACAGTATTATATGCCTGCTTAACACATGTTGAGTTTTAACTATGAAATATTAGGTATGAACAGTTTTCGAATTATATACAAGGAGCTTTGTGATATTTACGTTGAATTGCATTTAGAGCCTCACCTCAGTGTAGGATGATACTAGGTATAAACAAGTCTTTGTCGTGATATATCTTGCCATATAATAAATGGGGACTGTAGCTTGTTAGAAACCTTTGGTCCCATATTTTGTAGAAATGATTTTTATTATTATCTAGGTGTCGTTTTGTGATCTGTTAAAAGGAGATAACATATGCCATTAGATTACCTTATAATTAAGTTCCCAAACATATGTGTCTGGGCCATTCTGTGTCTCCAATACATCTATCTAGATGTGTTTTGGAATGAGTATATAATTGGATTCGAAGTGAGATTGTAATAAATGTCTATAACTTATCTTTAGATACATTGAATTATACTCATCAACTCATTGGTTAATATCGGATGACCCTCACGCTGGTTATTATCAGTTAAAAGTCCAATCGATACCATATTACATATGTGTCTGGGCCATTCTGTGTCCATATTATGGTGAGAGTTCATATAAGTCACCTTTTATCGATTTATTTCATCTAAGTGCATTATCTATGGGCACTTGGGTGAATGTGCGTACAACATGTGTTATCTTAAGTCTTTTGTATGTATACATGTATTATGTGATGGTGGGGGTGTTTTTCTTCCCCCCCTCTCTCTCTCCTTTTAGTCCCTCTTTTTTCCCTCTTTTTTGTTTTTTCTCTTCTTTATAACATTGTACTGGTGTGTCTATATGCTTTAATGAATTTGACATATATGGTTTTCATTACTATTTCTTTACAGCAACTAAGTATATATGATTTGTTAGGTTAGTGTCATCTATGTGATGTTATTTAAATGTTTGTATTTGTTGATTTTTATGTGATATCTATGTAAATATTTATATGTTGTATTTGTTACTTGCAGCCCTGATGAAGTTCCACTAAGGGGAACGAAACGCGTTGGCTGTTGCTCTGTGTGTTTCCGTATTTTGAAAAGGAAGAAATTAAAAGGACTGTTTACGAATAAGCTTACGCCTGTTGGCTCGTGACTTCTTTCCTGGTGCTGCCTCCATTTTTTCTTCAAAAGTTGTTCTTTGGGTTTCCAAGTGAGATCTCTCCGCAGCAGGTCTTGGAGACGTCTGGCACAGGAACATTGATATTGTTGGGACTTTGATACAGATGTGCACGACATAAGTCGGCTGTGGGATTCTTTGTTTTTTCAAGAATTTGAATGGACTGTTGAAGCACTCTGTTACCCATTTAATATTGTTATTAACGAGAGTGCCGAAATATAATGATGGCCGTGAAGAGATGGCACTTAATTTGTTTGGAACAAGTGGTGTGAAATCAACCATTAATGTTCAAGGATCTGGTCAAATTAGTCTGAAAACCTTGTTTGTAAGATTAGAGAGTTAGGAAGCAGGAACTAAGTAGATGGTGGGATGGGGTTACTCTCAAGCAATACATGGAAAATGGTAAGGTCCCTAGAGGACTGAGAATCCTTATCTTTCCCACTTTCGAAGACCTCAGTGAAAGTTTACTTAAAGAATGGGAAGGAAACTTAGAAGGAGCCTCACGTATAATGATGGAGATTCTAGTAAGACACTCGATGGAGAAGGGGAGAAATTACAGGAGGAAATTGAGAAAGTAGAAAAGGATATTAATGAACTTGATGAGAAGGAGCTTATTGAAAAAAATTATGCTATTTTGAAAAAGGTAATGGATGATCATCAAGCCTATATCAAGGACAAAAAACTAAGCAAAATTAAAAGGGATGGCTGTGATTATAGAGATGGGCGAATTTATACCTTTGCCAAAAAATACGATCATTTATCTGGGCCTGAGGATAAGAAAAGGAATAGGAAGGAAAGGGAGGATGTGGATGATGGTCATTCCGTAGGTAACCTCTCAGTTTCCTCTACAAGCAGTACTACATCCTCAAATTTAAATCAGGAAATCCCTTTAGGAGAGGGGGCCTCATCCTTTCAAAAGGAACTAGCGAAGCTAAGGATATCAGGCCGTTTACAACAGAAAAAAGAACAACAAAAACCAGACAGGGAGGCCGTAAGAGGAAAGGGACAAACAGAGTGCCAGTGGAAAAATCGGAAGTTGTAACCAGGTCCAAGAGACCCTGAATGCCCAGGCCCCTGAAAATACTAATACTCAGGTGTTTGATAATATTAATGTGAATCCATGTGACATCATCGACAATTGTATCTTTAATGAGAATAGTTCTGATTTGAAAATTGTTAATCTTTCAAATAAAATACTAGCTATGGAAGAAATTAAATTATTGTGTAAAGGTTTAAATTTTTGCCCTACTCAAGCTGGGGATTTTGCAAATATACACGTTGATCTCTTTAAATTCACAAGGATATTGAAACTTAAGGACTTCTTTTCCAAACAGCCTCCCAAGCAGGTACTACCATCAACAATTAGGGAGGAAGGTACACATACTATTGCCGATGTGCGCAATATTCAGTGTCTTTTGTCTATCCCTGATGATGAAGGTCCGGAAATGTCTGGACTACTCAGTGATTTAGACATTACTCAAGTTATACCAAGCAGTAGTTGCGTACATCCGAGGTCCAAATTTATTCCTGTGGGTGGATATCAGCCGAATATTGATGTTTTCCACAAGAAAGTAGCAGATGACTTGTACAAGTTAGAAACCGGCAGTAAATATGGTAACCATATTAAAAAGAATCTTACGTACCCTGAGGGCCAGGCATTATTACGACTGAAGGGGGATCCTGAGATAGTCATACGTGAGGCTGACAAAGGAGGTAATATTGTCATTACGAACTGTTGTGATTACCTAAAGGAGATTAATAGACAACTTAGTGACAACAGAAGTTATAAAAAGATCGGTGAAAATCCAATCCCTAGCGTTGTACTTAAAATCAATACAATGTTATGTGAATGGAAAGATTCATGCCTCATTACGGAAGATGAGTATGGCTACTTAAGGGTTGATTGTCCTTCCTATCCTTGCATTTATATCCTGCCCAAAGTACACAAAGGGGGCAGGTTTCCACCTGGGAGGCCCATCATATCTGGGGTGGGCTCACCCACGGAAAGGTTGGCTGAATATGTGGATTTAAAGTTACGGAAATTTGTTTTAGACCTGCCCTCTTATGTCAGGGATAGCAAGGACATTTTAGTCAAATTACAGGATTTTGAATGGTCAGATGACCTGTTATTCGTAACATTTGATGTGGAAAGCCTTTATACCTGCATTAACAGAGAATATGGTATAATGGCGGTACAGTTCTTCCTAAATAAGGAAGGGGCAGAATTGTTTGCATGTAATGAGATGATCATCCATATGATTGACCTGATACTATCAAATAACTTTTTTCTGTTTGATGATCACTGGTTCCAACAGATCAACGGGACCGCGATGGGTTCCAGGTTTGCTCCCTCTTATGCCTGCCTGCCTCTTGATGGGGTGGTATGAGAGGGAGCATGCCTGGGCCAGGTGTGCCTCCCCATGGACACAGCACATCGTGTACTGGGGAAGGTACATCGATGATGTAATATGTTTATGGTCAGGATCGGTCGAACAATTGGAACAATACCATCAATATTTGAATGACAATGTGTTCAATGTAAAACTCACAATGTCATTCCATGAAGAAACCATTAATTTTTTGGATATTACTTTCTATGTCCATAATGGGGTTATGCAAAGCAAGCTTTACCATAAGGAAACATCGTGCAACTCTTTGCTGCACGCATCAAGTGCACATGCCAGCTCTGTGATAAAGAATATACCATTCGGTCTTTCAGGCCAATGTCCTTGAAACCAAACATAGGTTCCTAAGGCGAGGCTATGATATCAGAAACTTAAACAAAGCAGAAGCAAGGATTAATTTGACTATTAGAGATAATACATTGAGGAATGTACCGAGAAATAACAAACAACGATGTGGGAACTCAGTTGAAGTTAGGTTCATTACTCAATACACTGTACATAGTGATAAGATCTTCAATGTATTTCGTAAAAATTGGCATCTTCTGACCACTATTCCCGGATTAGAAGAACATCTGGGCAATCGACCATCAATAACATATAGGAAAGGCTTATCTATACGGAACCATCTATGCCCTAGTTATACAACATCTATGCCCAGTGGTGGCACATGGTTACCTCCTAAACCTAAAGGTTTTTTCAGGTGCGGGACATGTGTAATTTGTCCGATGGGAAGGAACAAAACAATCTCATTTTCCTATAATACTGATCGTACATATTCCATCAATCACTTTTGCAATTGTAATTCCACATATACTGTTTACATTTTGGGCTGCCCACGTGATAAAATCTACATAGGTAGTTCTATTCGACCCCTCAAATTACGCATACAGGAACATCGGAGGGCCATTCGGGACAGAGACACAAGGTGCCCAATTACTGAACATTATAATGTGGTACATGCAGGATATAATACCTTTTGGTTCCATGCTATTGAGCATATCCCAAAGTATAGGAGAGGTGGCAATAGGGAACTCATGCTTAGAAGGGCGGAAGCCAAATGGATATGTCGCTTACAGTCGACCCTATCTGGACACAACACCGATACTGAGATGCATTACTTCCTTTGAAACGTGCCTCGTTCCTGGTGATTGAATGACAATTGTTTTCCTCACGACTGTTTGGCAGTATATAATATGTGCTTAGATCACCTTCATGTCTCACATGGTTTATGGATTTGAGTGCGGTATATATGTAGGTATGCGGTTTACACCACGCACTATAATTTCTGAAATTTAGAAATACTGGGGCCGATTCACAGAACTAACTTAAGATAAAATCCTAAACTTACTACTTTTGGTATTCACAGAAGTTAGGATTTTGTCTTAAGTTTGTCTTAAGACAAACTTAAGACACACTTAAGACAAACTTAAGACAGACTTAAGACAGACTTAAGACAGACTTAAGACAGACTTAAGACAAACTTAAGACAAACTTAAGACAAACTTAAGACAAAATCCTAACTTAAGTCTGCCTTAAGTCTGTCTTAAGTTTGTCTTAAGTTTGTCTAAGTCTGTCTTAAGTCTGTCTTAAGTTTGTCTTGAGTCTGTCTTAAGTCTGTCTTAAGACAAACTTAAGACAAAATCCTAACTTCTGTGAATACCAAAAGTAGTAAGTTTAGGATTTTGTCTTAAGTTAGTTCTGTGAATCGGGCCCATATGGTTTATAGTCTGATAGCCATTATTATGAAACATCTCCATTTAAAAAACTTGGGGTATGTATGGCTTCAGGATGGAATATATTGTATATCCTGACCACGTCTCCTTTGGTCTTTTAAGTGAGTATCTTAAACAGCATTTCCAGGTCCATATAATTACAGTAGGATATCGTATGTTTGACCTGTTGGCATTTTCATTTTGATATTAATACCTGCGGGGCAACATTTTGAGAAAAAATATACATTGTAAGTAAGAGATTACCTTGTACTGCCCACATTCTAAGATGGCGCTGTATCTTACGGGTCTGTACCTAATAGAGAATGGACAATTTGTATGACATTGTATACCATTTGTACATCCAGACGATAGTATGCGACTATCATTGTGTATCTTTCGGGCGATTTGGCCGCTTTTTTCCCTCCCTTATCTTGGGCACGTTATCTTACAATATATGGATCGACTATAACGTTTACCTAAACAAATTGAAGGCTATCGATATCCGATCCATCAATATATAAAATATCTTTATAGGATTATTAACTATACCCTTCGAGGGGTGTCACCCAACTATATGCACAAGTCTCAGAATAGCGCCACATGAGTATTACATACATTTACTACATAGACATTGTAAAATGGCGCTGACATTGCGTGTATTTTCTGAATTACAAACAGTTCCCTATGCATGACGTCAGACGCTGTTACGTTTTGCCGGGACACACGATAAAAATGGCCCGCTATGTGGCGTTCGGTTGCGATCTTATTTACTGGACTGTGGGCACAAAGTTTTATGAGAGTTGCGTTGACCATAACGCTCTTTCTAAGTAAGTTGTTGAAACCGGCATATTATTTATGTATACAATTGTTTGCTTAACTTTTAGCAAAGGCGCTTAAGTATTGCCAAATAACATGGTGATTTGTAATTGCGAGATACGATATGTGGGATGCCATAATATATTGGGAGATTGTAATGCTATTTTAAGGGACACACAATTAAAATGGCCCGTTATGTGACGTTTGGTCACAACCTTTTTTTCCAGACTGTAGGCACGAAGTTTTATGAGATTTGCATTGACTATAACGCTAGTAGTGATTGTAGTGCTGTTTTTAGGGGAGTTGATTTAGTTAACATACTGTCCTCGTTTGTGAAAATTTCTTAACATAAGACTAGTACTTATGGCTTATCAAGGTCCACTTTGGACCTTAGGATTTTATACCTACTTAACACATGTTGAATTTTAACAAGAGATTAGCACCTATGGCTTATCAAGGTTCATATTGGACCACAGTATTATATGCCTGCTTAACACATGTTGAGTTTTAACTATGAAATATTAGGTATGAACAGTTTTCGAATTATATACAAGGAGCTTTGTGATATTTACGTTGAATTGCATTTAGAGCCTCACCTCAGTGTAGGATGATTATAGGTATAAACAAGTCTTTGTCGTGATATATCTTGCCATATAATAAATGGGGACTGTAGCTTGTTAGAAACCTTTGGTCCCATATTTTGTAGAAATGATTTTTATTATTATCTAGGTGTCGTTTTGTGATCTGTTAAAAGGAGATAACATATGCCATTAGATTACCTTATCATTAAGTTCCCAAACATGTGTGTCTGGGCCATTCTGTGTCTACAATACATCTATCTAGATGTGTTTTGGAATGAGTATATAATTGGATACGAAGTGAGATTGTAATAAATGTCTATGACTTATCTTTAGATACATTGAATCATACTCGTCGACTCGTTCGTTAATATCGGATGACCCTCACGCTGGTTATTATCAGTTAAAAGTCCAATCGACACCATATTATGGTGAGAGTTCATATAAGTCACTCTTTATCGAGTTATTTCATCTAAGTTCATTATCTATGGGCACTTGGGTGAATGTGCGTACAACATGTGTTATCTTAAGTCTTTTGTATGTATACATGTATTATGTGATGGTGGGGTGTTTTTCTTTCCCCCCCCTCTCTCTCTCCTTTTTGTCCCTCTTTTTTTCCCTCTGCTTTGTTTTTTCTCTTGTTTTATCTCTTCTTTATAACATTGTACTGGTGTGTCTATATGCTTTAATGAGTTTGACATATATGGTTCTCATTACTATTTCTTTACAGCAACTAAGTATATATGATTTGTTAGGTTAGTGTCATCTATGTGATGTTATTTAAATGTTTGTATTTGTTGATTTTTATGTGATATCTATGTAAATATTTATATGTTGTATTTGTTACTTGCAGCCATGATGAAGTTCCACTAAGGGGAACGAAACGCGTTGGCTGTTGCTCTGTGTGTTTCCGTATTTTGAAAAGGAAGAAATTAAAAGGAGTGTTGGCTCATGACTTCTTTCCTGGTGCTGCCTCCATTTTTTTTTCAAAAGTTGTTCTTTGGGTTTCCAAGTGAGATCTCTCCGCAGCAGGTCTTGGAGACGTCTGGCACAGGAACATTGATATTGTTGGGACTTTGATACAGATGTGCACGACATAAGTCGGCTGTGGGATCCTTTGTTTTTTCAACATACTCAATATTGTGTGGCAAGGGGACAGTGAAACCATGCACCATTAGCAAAGCCACAGTAACCAATAGATAATCATCCCAAGATGTGTATGCCAGTCAGACAAACACAATACCTGACATCTCATTATGACTTGGAACTGTGTCATGACATGTACCAACCTACAAACAAGTAGAGCAAAGCAGTGGCACAAAGACAAAAAAACACTGTCAGACAGTTTGCCACCACAAACATACTACCATACAGTGCAGCTGACTGACAGGAAGAATAGGGGGTATGCAGGTGAAGTGAGTGTATCCAAAAGCATGATGGGGTTTGTAGTCACAGATAATGCTCCCCCTCAAAATTGGCCCATCAAGACCACTCTGAACCATGCCCACATCACAGGGAGTGGAAAATCACTGACAAGATGGCTGACACTGGCTCCTGCTGTGGGGAGCACAAGGCCCTGATAGGGCTTGTGCGCAAATCAGAAGCAGGACACCACTGACTGACATCCTGAAAGACAACTTGCACGCCCTCCAATGGAAGCACGTTTCATGGTGGGATGTCTGACTGGGTGGGAAGGAGGACTGACAGCTCTGACCATACTTACCAGCATGTGGAGACAAACACACCCCTCAACACAAACTCCACACAACTGACCGGGTAGAATGCATTGACTCATACCGTAGTGAAATATCAGCCAAAGGTACACCGTACTGGGTGCTGCTGTGTGAAGCACAGGGGCTCCCTTTGGACTTGTAGCCAAACAAATACCAGGACTGCACAGTCAGCCATCTTGTCATTGCTGTCACACCCCCTCACAGAGAAGCAGAGACAAGAGGAAGGGAGAATGGACATGCTGGGAAAGGGGGTGTAGCCAAGAGCCTGATGGGAGTTGCAGTCACAGACAATCCCCAGCCACCCACATGGCCCATCAGGCTCACACTGAACCATGCTCGCCTCACAGGGATTGGGAATGGACCGACAGGATGTCTGACACTGGGCTCTGTTGTGGGGAGCACAAGGCCATGCTGGGAACTGGGCACCAACAAACACCAGGACTGCACAGTCAGCCATCTTGCCATTACTGTGACACCCCCTCACAGGGAAGCTGAGTCAAGAGAAAGGGAGTATGGGCATGCTTAGAAGGGGGGTGTACCCAAGAGCATGATGGGAGCTGCAGTCACAGACAATCTCCAGCCACCCACATAGCCCAGCAAGCTCACACTGAACCATGCTTACCTCACAGGGAGTGGGAATAGACCGACAGGATGTCTGACACTGGGCTCTGTTGTGGGGAGCACAAGGCAATGCTGGGAACTGAGTACCAACAAATACCAGGACTGCACAGTCAGTCATCTTGCCATTGCTGTCACACCCCCTCACAGGGAAGCAGAGACAAGAGGAAGGGAGTATGGGCATGCTGGGAAGGGAGGTGTAGCCAAGAGCCCGATGGGAGTTGCAGTCACAGACAATCCCCAGCCACCCACATGGCCCATCAGGCTCACACTGAACCATGCTCGCCTAACAGGGAGTGGGAATGGACTGGCAAGATGTCTGACACTGGGCCTGAGAAATGATGTGACTGACAGTCACACATATGCACTGGCCAAACAAAACCCGGTTGCACACACAGCCATTGCAACCATATGTTTAAAATCATTGTCTGGGTGATGCAGTGTCCAGGGGTGCCCCTCGGCCAGGCTGGGGAGGTGTGTCTTGCAGATGACAAGTGTGGAGAGCCATATATGGTACATTGCATAAAACACACAGGAACTCACATATATATCATTGACAGGGGGACATCGGACAGTGAATGGAATGGACAGACCAATATAGCCGACACCATAGCATGTTCGCATTCACACTCTGTGCTGTTGTGAGCTGCATTCCACTCCTACATCATGCTGAAACATATGCATCCTTCACACAACACACCACTCACTGACATAGACACTGTAGACACAAGGTCTAACCTGGACTGCATTGGAGGAGACATGCTACTCACAGCAGCCAAACTGCAACACACACACCACCGGCCCTCACTGTCATGAGCATTGAAAAGCCAGAGTGCTACCTTGCCCAATCCACGTCACCATGGAGAACATTGACAAGTCAAATCACATATGCACGTACAAAACTCAGCACCAGACTCATTAACGATGGTGACATCGTCACTTGTATGAAATGAGATGGGAACTAGGAACACTGTAAAAAAAACACTTCCTCCAAAGCGATCACAGGTATACCGGACTGTGACCATGTCATACCAATACACCAATGTGGCACACAAAGACTAGCAAACTCTGCTACCACACATGCCCCAATAGTACAACATATCCTCAGTGGAATAGCACGTATGTTCTTGTTAAAACTCACATGTGTACAGGGATGACACACCTGTGTCAGCAACGTGATGGCCCTTGAGAAGTAACAGTCATGTACAGACAAATCTATACAAGAGCTGGGCATGCACACACTTTGACATGCACATTGAAAGGTTTCGTTTTGGCAGGGCAATGTGCAACAACAATATCAATCTCTGTCCGTGACAACCCTGGACAAAGCAGTGTACAGGCAGGCATCCATTCATACAGTAGAAAATGTCATGTTTGTGAACCATTGATGCCTGTAGAAACCTAACTTACATTGTGTGTCTCTTCTAAACACAGGTGGTGCTGGGGACACAGCACCAAATGAAGAGGAGTCCCAGTCCCAGACTCTGGTGGACACTCAGCTCTCTGGTTCGAATCTGTCCCTGTCCTCTTCGGATGACGACGAACGACCTGGCACCTCCGGTGTGAGTCATCATGCAGCACCAGCAGCACCAGCAGCACCAACATCTGCACCCCCTGTACCCACGCCTCCAGCATCTGGAAACAGACAGGGCACCCCCGCCAACACAGACAGATCAAGGCCACAGAACACCGACAGCACAGGGACACAGGACCACCCGGAAGCTACAGACAACACCACCAGCAACACCACGCAAGAGGTCCCAGTGTCACCTGTGCGTGCCGCCGCAGGTCCTGCCCATGTGGATAGGGGTGCTGGGAGGGGTAGGAGGCAGACGGCGCACCCTGCAGAGGGGTCTGGACTACATGATGACCCCCAACTGGCACACATCATAGATGCGTACCAGGATAGCACTGGAGGATTTGGCCAGATAGTGGGGATCCTCAATGACATGCAACAGGAGCAGGCTGCACACCATGCCCACACGGAGGCAAAGTGGGATGCACTTACTGCGGTGCAGTGGGACATACTCCAATGCCTTCGCCAGATCAGCACAAACATGTCCACACCTTCCTGTGTGGCCAAAACATCTGTTGCCACACCATCTGCCAGTGCCTCAGGGAGGGAGGAGGACTCTGGCAAAGAGTCCCCTGCACTGCAGAGGCCTGCACCTGAGGATCCCCCCCCAGAGAAGAAGAGGGGTCGTCCGAAGAAGGACATGTGAGACGCAGATGTCCCTGCACATCCCCCAGGGTCTCTAAACCTGTTCTGGACAATGTTCTTTGTGCGCAACCCGTTCACCTTGTTGTATCTGACACAACTCGTCTACATGACATGGAGGGTTCATGTTGGTCCAATGTAGCAGATGACTGTGGACTTTACTCTGGACAATTACTCTACCAACACTTCCAACTCTACTGTGAACTTTGTATTCAAAACCCAATGTACAGCACCCACCACCCTGTGCACTATCCTCACACATGTTTGTAAATAAACTCACCAGTACACCATACTTGCCTCTGTTGTGATTCCAACTTGTCATGTGTCATAGAGATGTTGATCTGCTAAACAACACAGTGCATGCCAAATACTACAACAATGTGACCACCATTATGTGAGTCATGGTGATGTGACACATGTGAGGGAGACACACCACTATGGCACCACAACACATACTCACCATATCCATGTTACGCATCCCACACAATGATGTTGACCTGAAACATATTGGTATGCACAGACACAACACCTATCCACAGTCAGTGGTAACAAGTCCACAGGTGAGGTAAGCAAATGTCACTCAGATGTGGGAAGACAGACAAAGCACCTAACAAAGCATAGCACAGGTTCATTACACATCAGCAACATGTTTATTCTAAAATAGTTGCAAGGTTAATGTACGTCACAATGGACACACGGTCACACAGTGTCTGAGAATTGAAGTCCAGGGGTGTGTGGCACATCACTTGATGGGAATTGTCTACTCCCACTCTGGTGTTGGATTCTAGGTGTTGGTTGTCAGTATTGACCAAACTACAGGCAAAGTACCCTGGGAAGGACAGACACAAGACACAGTTAAAAGCACAGCAGAACAGGAGAGAAATGCAATACACATGCACAAAACATGTCACAAGAAACCTACACTGAAACAAGTTAGCAGTACTACACTATTGTGGAGTACAGACCACCTGAATGGACACATCACTGCATGCATCCAGTCAAGTGTCACACAGACACACTCAGACAGCAACAGAGCAGCCACAACACTTTTCAGGCTAACTCCATACATTGACATAACAACCCTGTAAACTCACATTCAGGTGAAGAACTTGTTGATGAGCTGTGTGCGGACGTCACCCTCATCATCATCATCACTGGCATAGTGTCCTAGGCCTGGATCCACCACAGGTGGCGGAGGTCGGTCATCGTCATCCTGGATGAGAGGCAACTTCTTCCGCACTGCCATGTTGTGTATCATGCAGCACACAAGGTTAATTTTGCCCACCTTTGCAGGGTCATATGGACGGTCTTGTCCAGGCATCGGAAGCGGCTTTTCAGGAGACCAAATGTCCGCTCAATCACCCTCCTACTCCGACCATGTGCCTCATTGTAGCGCAGCTCGGCTGGTGTCACAGGGTTCCTGAGGGGTGTCAGCAACCACAGCATGTTGGGGTATCCAGAGTCACCTACACACACAAAAATGAACAAGTATCTCAGTTTTGTAGGAGTGCAGAATACAACATTGACAAACACACACAATGAGAAACAGTCAGTACACACCGACAAGCCAGGCATGCTGAGCTGGCAACTGTGACATCAGCGTTGCAATGCGACTACTCCTCATAATGTAGGCATTGTGCGCAGAACCAGGGAACCGTGCAAACACTTGTGTGATTGACATGTCAGCAAGACAGACCACCAGAGCATTGATCAAATGGTAGTGCTTCCTGTTACAGTATGCCTGCTCATGTGCCTGTGGTGGTATCATGGCCACATGTGTACTATCAATAGATCCGATGACGTTCGGCATCCTCCCCAGTGTATAAAAGGCATCCTTTATTTCAGGGAGTTGACCTGGGCTAGGGAACTTGATGTACAGGTCAAGGAAATGCAACATCCCCTCCAAGACATCGCATAGCACACGACTAAACATAGTTTGCGACATACCAGCAGCAGTAGCCACAGTGTACTGGAAGGTAACAGTAGCAATGAAGTTCAGGGCTGCCATCACCTTCACCTCTGGGGTCAGTGCTGTAGGGTCAGTGCTGTAGGGTATGTCCTGCCAGGTAGCAGATGTGGCGTCAACTGCTCCGCCAACTCCTCAATCAGTGGCCTGGTGAAGCGGTACCGTTGGATGCATTCGCGTTCCTGCATGGTTTCAAGGTCTGGGAATGGTCTATGGACAGCTAGTGCCCTGCAGAACAGAGATGCACAAAGGACGATTGTCGTTTCATCCACCCATGTGGCTATGACCAAGCAAAATATCACATGATACATCATGACAATACACAATGTACTGAGGTGGGTGACAATGCGTACGCATTGCACAGTTCATGACCGAGCTGTGCGTACACTTTGCCATTGATTGCAATGAGGCCCGACGCGGGTGACAATGCGTACGCATTGCACAGTTCATGATTGAGCCATGCGTACGCTTTGCCAGTGACTATCATGCATACGCGTTGGGCAGGCATGGTCTGAGACTGGCGTACACCTTGGCCATTGAATTGTATGGAGATGGGTGCATGTGTATTTTCAAACTACGCGTTGTACAGTCAGTTGACCGAGCCGGGCGCACCCATTGGCTCTGGACTGTCATGGAGACGGATGCAGATTCATAACTTGTACGAGTTGTGCGCTGGAAATTCAGTTGGATGCCTACAACAATTTTGCAATTCCTAGGGTTTTATGAAGGTGAAGATTTGAACGATGCGGAAGACGTGTACGAGTCGTACATTTCCATGGATTGGCCAGATTCATAGAATGCAACCGTGTTGGACCTATCACTTGGGACACATGGCACAGAGTCTGCCTCTGCAGCACAGATATAAGGCCGGCTGGGCTGGCTGGGCCCAGGGAGATCACTTGCCCGCACTACATGCTGCTGGACCACATCCCTGCTACCACTGCCGCTGTCTCTGCATCCTCTGGCTACTGCTATGGCACGTACTCTGGAGAGGTCCCCAGCCTTCACTGAGGAGGAGAACCAGGCCCTGCTGGATGGGCTCCTTCCACAGTACAGCAAGCTGTATGGGAAACCAGGGGAGCAGGTGAGTGTGCAGTCCACTGCCTTCCTAATTGTGCATGCTGTCTGACTAGCAGTACTAGCAGTGTGTACACCAGTGGCAAGCATACTCACTGAGTACTTTCATCCCCCAAAGTGTGTAGGTACATGTAATGAACAGGTGTTCTGCACCTAACGTGCATTTGTTGAAGCTTCAACTTCCCAGGCATTGTTAACATGTCAGACATGCAGGGCATTTGTCCTTTTTCATGGGTGCACTACCTGTGTAACTCATTTTCCTTTTGATGATGACATGTATATCTAACTCTGTGCAGCACAAATATGGGGCATGTGTGTTAATGGACTTTTACTTTGTCATCCTTACAGGTTTATGCCCACCAGAAGCAGGAGATATGGCTGACCATCGCCCAGGCAGTTCGATCGGTGGGGGTATACAAGTGCCGGATCCGCAACTGCCAGAAGAGGTGGCAGGACATTCGGGGCTGGACCCGGAGGATCGCAAGGGTCCAGCTGAAGCTGTTGCATCCTCGCTGGAGGGACGGACACCGGACCCTGACCCCCCACATGCTCTGGATACTGGCAGTGGTCTTCCCGGACCTGGATGGGCATCTGAAGGCCAGACAGCAGCAAGGAGGGGGTAAGTCCATGCTCAATCTGTGTACTATGTCTGACATGCTAATTGCAGTCTTTTGGCCTGGTCACACTTCCACATTACGTAGGTCTTGTAGTCCAATACTCATGTCCCTCAATTGTGTGATGCACCCTCCTCATCTGATCCACAGGTGTGGACCCTACAGTCTGTTGCATATGTCACTAGGGCACTGTGTCCCTGCATTCAGTTATGCTTCAGCTTCCGGATAGCATCTGTTACCGTGACTCTGTTGTGTGTTTCATGGGTGGGTCAATTGTTTACACAATGCCTGAGATCTGACATGTGATCTGTGTGTGCCCTTGATATGTGTTCGAATTTTTAGTCTGACTAGCCACATGTGGCTGGAGTATTTCAAACAAACACATGCAGCAGGGGACTCCAATTTGTGTGCCTCAGGAGTATGTATATCAAGTGTGTCACACTTGCTTATCCACCTGAGTACTGTCCAGGGCTAAACACTGTTTCACGTAGACCTGGGCAGTCATGCCTACTCAAGGGCATTTAGAAACACTATGTAATCCCACTCCTGTGTATCAACTTACAGGTTGTGCTTAGTGGCATGTGCCCTCAGGTGTCTGCCTCTGTGTCATTGTGGTGTGGATTCCTTTTACGTACAACTGGGGTGTCCATGAGTTTGAGGGTCAGCAGGACATTTGAGATGTGACTATGAGAGACAAGACCTGTGTGACAAATAGGTATGTGATCACTTGACAGTGCACAATGGTGTATGCAAATGTGCACTTCAGGCAGCTGGGTTACATGCACAGCAGACTGTGATGTGCTAATGTACAGGGAGTTGTGTTCGCAGAGACTCATATGTCTGATTTGTATGATGTGGGGTCTTCTGTGTCAGGGATATGTTGTTTGCAGGGGATGGGTAAGTGCACTTGTCCGCTGCAGAGTTTGCTTTACCCCTGAGCTGTGATTGTGACACAGTGCATACTGTTGTTGTCTGGATGCCCTGCCCCTGTGACAGGAGACAGTGTAGACTGACTTTCCAGGCATGCCAGTGCAATGCATTTAACTTGCTATGAGTTATCCTGCATTATGTTTAAGTGTGCTCCATGCACCTCATTGTGGCATTGACTATCAGGACATGAGAACATCATAGTGTGTGTTGCTGGCATGCATCACAAGCCTGTGAAATGAGACTCTGCCCATCCCTTCATCCTGACACCTGTACTGAGTGAGTGGCAAGAGATGTGCTGTGTGTATAGTGACATACTCCTACATGTTCACTTGCATGTCCAACAAATGTGTGGGTGGTGCATGTCGGCACATTGGGGTATTAGCATCCAACATGCAACAGACATATGGCTGCAAGTCCAGGAGGGGAATGAGTGCCATGGTTGATGGTGAAACTGACAATTGGCTTATTCTAAACAGTGTGAGCACTTTGAGCAGTGTTCAGCTGATGATGCCACGGTTTGCCCTGTGATGTGATGTACTCACTATGGTGTGTGCAGTCAGTGCAGGTGACTGATGTTGTTCTCTTTTTTCCTAATTCTATCCAGATACATCCACGGCCACAGGAGGGGACAGCTCCACGGATCAGTAGGAGCGACAGAGCCTGACTGGAACCCAGTGGCATGGAGGGCGAGTGGAGCCACACCGAGGAGTCCTCAGCACCATCCACCCCAGCTGAGGGCCACAGCAGCTCTGAGGATGACTCCCTTGTGGAGGCGGGTGTCAGCAGCCACCAAACCCTAGCTAGTGAGGCTGTCCCCGCCACTGCCCCCACCACCACCATCATCACCCTCCCATCGGCTCCCATCCCAGAGGTCCGTGGAGGCTCCCGTGTTCAGGAGCATGTCTCCTTTGTGCAAGGCACCGCACCCCCTGCCCTTGTGTCCCCTGCTGCCCTGAGTGAGGAGTCTATGAACTTGCTTCAACAGATCCATGTAGGGCAGACATCAATGCTGAGTGTCCTCCAATTACACACCAGTCTGTTGACACAACTGGTGTCGTTCATGGAGGGTATTTTTTCGTGCATGTCTGCCCTACAGAGGACCAATCAGTCTGTGGCCTCCTCCCTGATGGCAGCAGTGTCCCTCCTCCAACAGTCCCGCACCCCTCCTACCCCTGCACCACCCACGATTCCTTGCACCCTACCTGTCCCAAGCACACACACACCTGCACATTCACACAAACCCACAGACACGGGCAGCACACAACCACCAAAACCAAGGTCTAGATGTGCACACAAGCAAGTGCAGGGGACTGATACTAGGGGATGGTTTGCAGACACACACACAGTCATCCACAACCACTCCGCAGTCCTCCGATACCTCTCCCTCCCGGCCCCTTTCCCTTGCCTCACCTGCAACCCCATCTCCACCGAAGCTCTTCCACTGTGACCTTGGCCTCTTCCCCACTGACCCAGCAGATCCATCTTACAAGGGGAAGAGGAAGTCCTACACACAGAGGGGAGTGCCCCTCACACCCAGACACCCTCCCCCAGGTGCAGTCAGACTGAGGCCCTCACCCGAAAGTCCCCCAGGAGCCGGCAGAGCGAGACCCCACCCTCGACCCGCAGCTCTACGACAAAGTCTCCGTCCTCCATCCCCCAGGCCACCACTCCACAGGTTTCCCTGCCACACCCTGCCCCAGGTTTCCCCACCCACAGATACACCATCCCCAAAATGCTGAGGCCCTCCCCCCTACCACTTGCTCTTCCACCCTTGGTCAGACAGTGTGTGCCACTGATGTGGGGACGTGTCCCTCCCCTCTGTCCTGCCAACCTCACCTGAACCCCATTCCGCTCCCATTGAGTTAGACACTGCAGTGGAGTCCTCGACCAACCCGTCTGACTTGGGCACTACAGTGGGGACCCAGTCCACTCCATCTGACCTGACCACTGCAGCTGTGCCGGCACACACCCCATCTGACGTGTGCCCCACAGTTGTGACTGCACCCACTACTTCAGTCAGCTCCACTGCAGTTGCCAGTGACTCTCCTGCATCCACCATCCCTTCACTGCCTCCTTCTGCTGCGCCCTGATCCTGTCCCTGTGGTGCCTGGCCGGCCCCCATGTATGCCCCTCCGAGGGGATGTGCCCTGTCATTACCAGTGCAGGCAAGCAACGTGTGACAGTTGTCACTCAAGTTAACTTCTTGTCGTTTGGATATGGACTGGCCATTGGCCTTTGTTTTGAACGGACTTTGCATTTTTCATTTGCTGAATAAAGCTTTTTTCTTTATCCTTGTGAATTTGATTTAGCTGTACATTATGTTGATGATGTTTAGCATGACATTGCAGTTGTAATGCTGGATTTCAAATGTTGAATACTGAGGTGTTGATGTGAGGTACTCCATGTGGTCCATGAAATATGCATCCTATTCTGGTCGTTATCCATATCATCCTTTGCAGCTAACTGGGTGTGTCATGATTAACAATTTGTGGACACCCTGTAAACATGTGCATGGTCACATCTGTGGCTTGCACACATGCACATATGATGTGCTTCCCATTGTCCAATTTGTCTATTTCCCTGACTGTGGGTGCATCTCCACTGGACATCTAAGTGTGGGCATCATTGGTGTAGGAGCGACTGGGTCCTCTGTGCAACTTGCTGGACATATGTATTGAGTGTGTGCAGATGACTTAAGTGACACTGCCGTACCTAGGCTGTTGTGACCAGAGCTTTCACTGTGTGGTAACTGATTGCTGACTGACCAAGTGTTCTGCTCACATGACTGAGACCTGCTGGGGCTATGTTTGGCACAGCTGAGCTTCCACAGGAGTTGAGTCCCCTCAAGTTGGTGTGTTGTTCTGTGACATTGCCTAGGCCCATGTTGTGTGTTGTGTGGGTATGTGTGTGTGTGTCCACATCCCTTTTCATACACAGACAGTGTTCCCTTGATATGTTCCTGTTGCTGATGCTTGCAGAGTGGTACTGTGTTCATCCCACAACTTTGCCATTGGCTACCAGATGTGTGGGTGCATGACACACTACTGTTAATTGGTGTTTCATCATTGGGATGTGTCTGTTTTGAGTGGTGACGATGTTGTCAGACGCAGATGGGACAGAGTCAGGAGTCCGTCGGGCACTTGTTTGTTCGCAACATCATGTCGTTGTTCCTAGGTGGTACCTTTCAGTGATTTAGACATGTGTATGTGTGTGTGACTACTCCCACTTGTCCGGTTCAGGGCTGCAATGTTTGCAGGTGTCAGCATGTGTGCCTTGTGGTTCTCCTTGGATTCTGCATTGTCCTGGGACTGTGGCAGGTATTCAGAAGCTTACGTGACCTTTGACATCATGGCCATGTGCTGCATACTGTGCAGTATGTCTGTCATTCACCAGGGTTGTAAACTGTCCTTGTGTGATGAGTCTGTGCCCCTTAGTCCCTCCCAACATTACTTTATTTGTCAGGGGTGCATGTGCAATGTCAACTGTCCATGTGGGCTGCACAGATGGACATTGGTGCAGTTCAGGGTGTGTGGTGTTGAGGGTGGACTGGTGTAAATGTTTCCATGGATGGGCCCCTAGCTTCCATTTGTCCATGGATGAAGGGCCATGCTGAGTGATTTGTGTTTGTGTATGTGTGATGTAAGTTTGTGGCACAGGACACATGTCTGGGGTTCACAGTTTCGTACGAAATCTACCTTTGTCATCACAGTGGACGTGTCATGCATGCTTGTGTGACCCCAATGTCTGGTCCCTGGGGGCAGTGCTGTTATGTGTCAGTCTCTTGCTGTGTTAGTTGCTGTTCATTCCAGCTTGTGTCACATGTGTCTGTTGTGCTCCCTCTCATCTCACAATGCCTGATTGCCCACTAAGGGGGAACCATTGATGGTTTACTTTTGTATGGCACTGTGTCCACATCTGACTCACTGTGGTTCAGCCCCCCTCGTGAGTTGGGTAGTTGCCTGGGGAACTGAGACACACACACACACACATGTGTCAGATGTGCAGTGTGAGGTTGCCTGTTTGTGTTTGTGCATCTGCACCAGTGCATTGGTATTGCTGTTGTGGGCCATTGTCTGGATGTTGTTTTTGTGATTTACCCTGCTGTCCCTGTGAGTCATGTCACATCATTCTGCACATTCATCCTGGTTGTTAGGTCCCATTGCTGGCATGAAATGGGAGTTTGTGACCTGACACCTACAGTCTACACAGGTTGTTTTGATTTGTGTGTCTATTTTCGAGATGGGTTTATGCTTTGTGATGGTCACTTCTGCTTTTGTGTCATTGTGCACTCGATGCAATGTCAGCCCCCATGGGTGGTGCTTGTCTGCACATGGCTGGGAGTATGTTAGGGTTTCACAGCTTTTGTCCCAAAAGTGTTTCATGTGTTGGGAGCAGAAATCATACATGCTGTTTGGCATTTGCAGCTTTGACCATGATGACACTTACTTTTTGGTCACCCTGATAAGGGGGTTTTTGACCCCATCACCACAATGCTTAACATTTTCAGCATTTTTGAACCAGACACTTAACTTTTCTGAGTGAGTGGGTGTTATTTTTACATTGACACAGTGCTAGTGATGCTTGCCTTGTGTAGGCCACACTCAGTTTTTGGTCACACATGTGATGGTAGTTACATTGTATGTTCGAAGTCATAATCACTGTTGAGGGCATTTGTCACAGACTACACACTGCTGTCATGATGTTATGGGGGATGTATTTTGCTAACATACCTAATGTTGTTGTATGATGGATGTGTGGTGCATCACCCATCCTATGAGTGGGGGTGGCAGGAGTGATGGGCAACAGGTCCACTATGGGTGGTGGTGGCAGGAGTGATGGGCAACATAAGCCCCATGAGTGGGGGTGGCAGTAGTGATGGTCAACATATTCCCTATGGGTGGGGGTGGCAGGAGTGATGGGCAACATAAACCCTATGAGTGGGGGTGGTAGGAGTGATGGGTAACTGGTCCCCTATGAGTGGGGGTGGCAGGAGTGATGGGCAACGGGTCCTCTATGGGTGGGGGTGGCAGTAGTGCTGGGCAACATAAGCCCTATGAGTGGGGGTGGCAGGAGTGATGGGCAACATAGTCCCTATGGGTGGGGGTGGCAGGAGTGATGGGCAACATAAGCCCTATGGGTGGGGGTGGCAGTAGTGATGGGCAACATAAGCCCTATGAGTGGGGGTGGCAGGAGTGATGGGCAACACAGGCCCTATGAGTGGGGTTGGCAGTAGTGATGGGCAACAGGTCCCCTATGGGTGGGGGTGGCAGGAGTGATGGGCAACAGGTCCCCTATGGGTGGGGGTGGTAGTGATGGGCAACATAGTCCCTATGGGTGGGGGTGGCAGGAGTGATGGGCAACATAACCCCTATGGGTGGGGGTGGCAGTAGTGATGGGCAACATAAGCCGTATGAGTGGGGGTGGCAGGAGTGATGGGCAACATAGTCCCTATGGGTGGGGGTGGCAGGAGTGATGGGCAACATAATCTCTATGGGTGGGGGTGGCAGTAGTGATGGGCAACATAAGCCCTATGAGTGGGGGTGGCAGTAGTGATGGGCAACATAGTCCCTATGGTTGGGGGGGCAGGAGTGATGGGCAACATAAGCCCTATGGGTGGGGGTGGCAGTAGTGATGGGCAACATAAGCCCTATGAGTTGGGTGGCAGTAGTGATGGTCAACATAAGCCCTATGAGTGGGGGTGGCAGTAGTGATGGGCAACATAGTCCCTATGGGTAGGGGTGGCAGGAGTGATGGGCAACATAAGCCCTATGAGTGGGGGTGGTAGTAGTGCTGGCCATGCAACCCCTATGGTGGCCTGTTGCTGGTGGCCAGGATATGCATCCCCTGTGTGTGTGTGACATTTTGCGGGTACGTGTCATTTGTTTGTGTGGTGGGTGTCTGACTTACCGTCTGCGCCGTCCGCGTCTGTTCCAGATCCGGTCATAGATGTACAGTACTGGTATGACCTGCGCGATGGGATTCATGATGTGTTCATCTCGTACACGCTGCTTGTTGCTCCATCTCGTACCCATTGCTAGCTGGTCCGTCTCATAGCCATGGATTGAGTTCTGGCGCGAATCGTACCTGATATGCTTCTTTTCCGGATGCTGTGACGTGTCCCACGTGGCGACCCGTCCGGCACATAGGAAGTACGCATGGTACTTGTCCGACCGGAAACTGCTATGGATACTGCTTCCAGGTGACTCGGTTCGACGTTTGGAGTTACGGCTAGGACGGAGAATGAAGCTTGAATCACAGCCTACGTGTCGGTCGGATTTTTGGCAGTTATGCGCATCGTACTTCATCAATGGGACGGACCGGCTCCGGGTACGGGTCGGTCGCATGGTAAGGCAACGAACAGCTCTCGGAGAGCTGTCCGACCCAGATCGGAATCGACCCCAAAGTATTCAAAATTGCACGTATTATGCTAGCGCTATTGAAAATTCTGTCTGGCCCCGCTGGTTTATGGAAGATCCAGAGGTGCAGGATCTCAGAAACAGCAAGCATCAACAACTATGCAATAGAACCAGACTCTCTCCTCAAATCATGGAGAAACTGACAATGATAAAACCAAATAACCAGTTAAACCTCCAAAATGTTCATGATTCAGAAGACACCATAATGGATATAGAATAAATTGGGGCAAAAGCGAAGCCCTTCCCATCTCGACCACCACCACCAAAGCAGCCATACACGGATACCCTTTCGATTGCAATCCTCCCATCTTTAATACCTGAGGAGTCTGGTTAACAGAGGTGTGATGGGGATGATCCCGGACAATCTGAATCCACTGATTTCTCAGATGAAACAGGACTTTGAGTAGTTGGCTGTGTTGGGGTTTTCAATGGGGTGTAGAATACAAGCTGTGCGGATGGTTACCATTCCGCGCTTCATATACACTCTTGGAATTCTCCCCATCCAGATACCTCTCGCCACACTTTGCCTCATTGACTACTGGATACAAACCTTTGTATGGGGCTCCTCAAAACCCCAACTGGCTGCATCTAAACTGATGGCCCCTGTTCCAGTGGAGGACTGGGCCTCCCCTCACTGGAACACTTTGCCCTTGCCCTCCAGCTCTCCCAACTGGCAAATATGCTGCCGGGGGTCTCAGATCTGCCGCAATGGGTGCACCTTGAGTGGAACCTGCTGTCAGCGGACACAGGCCTATCTGTCTTATAAAGGGCTGGGGCCTGTCAGCGTGACCCCAATCACCCTGTGTTCATGCTATGCAAAAGGCCTGGCAGAGCGCACACGGCTTATTAGGGACAAACCGACAGTTCCATAAGAAACCCCCCTTGTGGGTGAATATCAGCATACGTGTCAATGGACAGGCAGTGTCCTGGACCCACTGGAAAAAAGCATGTACACATCCTCGATCAGGTCCTCCATAATGGAGACCTCAAACCGAGCAGCTAAGGAAAGAGTTTGGTTTTTCCACAACGCAGTCCTGGTGTTACATTCAACTGCAACACTGCTTGAAGGGGTGCTTGGGCCCCCGCCCATGGCCCTTACAGGCCTCCCCAGTGGTATTCTATCTCCATGTATGAAGGAAACACAAAGGGGTGATGTCAGGACTGTATGGTACACTCTCATCCCACCTTTTTTCTTCACCCCTATCTCGAGCTCTCCTTACTAGATGGCAAGCCTGCCTGCTGGTTTCCTATGAAGAAGATGAGTGGCGGATGCCCGAAAAGCCCTGGACAGGGATACCAGAGAAGCCCGACTGATGGTCTGCCTTTATAAGACCCTGCATGATTGGCACTGGACTCAAATGAAAGTGAACTGATCAGGTTTACTTCCACACGCTAACTGCCAGAGATGCCTGAACACCTGCTGCGATACAACCCACATGATATGTGAATGCTCTTTGATACAACCCTTCTGGTCTTATGTAGGACAGGTCCTGAACACCTCCATGCCCCTCCACTTACCGTTCACACCCTCAGCTATTCTTCTTCATGACCTACGGAATGCACCGGAGCTATTGAGGCAGCAACGCCACTTCTTCCATACAGCCATGGCTACAGCCAGGATCCGTATCCTTGGACAGTGGAGGTCACCAACATCCCCATCGCAGAAGGCCCGGCTAATGATCATGATTCATACTGCCTTCCATGAATGTGTCATTTGCAATCTCTAAAACCAGTCAGATCTAATCCTACAAACATGGCTACTCTTCCTGTGCGAAGAGGGCGAGGACAGAAGCTCCACAGCCATTGCTTTAAGGACCGAAATGGGCAACTTCCCTGTGCACAACAGCCCACCCCCACAACACAGACTGTTTACACACCTCCTCCCCCACCTTACTGCACATTCTCCCTATTGATCTTGCTCATGCCCTAAAAATCTCTTTCACCCCCTCACACAACCACTGCTGTTCCACCACTCACCATACCACACCAGCCATCTCTGCTCTTCATACCTCCCTACAACCCTACTGATGATCTTTTCCACACCTCTCCCCCTTCTCACCAGCGCACTCTGATCCCCCCAAACCCCACCTCTCCCAAGACACGCAGATCTGCTGACCCCTCTAGTCAACAGATCCCTCCCCCTAAACCCCAAAGGCAGTGGTTGAGTCCACTGTCAGCACCGGATAGAACCACTCACCCTTCCTTTCTTCTCCACAGCCCACAAATATCTCAACAGTGATCTATGGCCACATCAATGATAGGAGAGCCGGAGGAAGCTCCTTTCAACCCCCATGGAGTCTCTCTTCTTCTCCCCTGCACTCTCTATTACCCAACCCATGCATATACCCTGCACGTATCCTAAGATGCATGGCCCCAGCCGTCCTACCAATGCTCCAGTTCTTTCGCTTCCAGCCATGCCTTGCTTCTTCTCTGGAATACTCTCCCCTGGCTCCCTCCAACCCGCAAACAGGGAGTGCCACCAGTGCCACAGATAGAAACCATTGGGGAGTCGACTTTATACCAGCGATATTGTGCACCGAGCACCTAACAGCTCACCTCCTCACAGGCAGATATCCGGACCACACGACCATTGGTGTTATCTGGAAATAGGCACCGGCACCCCCTGGGGGAACCTTGCTCATATCCCAACCCTGACTCTTTATCCCTTATATAGTTACACCTCCCGCACCCCAATTCTCACTGCTAAATACGATGTATCTTTCCATCCTTATTATCACTGTATGCATATGTTATATCTGTTTGGAATATGATGAGAAACCATGCAATACACCTTTAATACATTTATCAATAAGGAATTGCAACTCAAAAAAACTAACACCATAATGGATGAGGGGGATTACTTTGGCATCTCAACAAAGTTGTTGTAAAGTGGTTTATTGGTGGTGATATACTGGGACTTATCACTAGTAATAAGACTACAAACAAAATAAAAGTTTCAGGCAAGGTCTCCATAAATTATTCTCTTGCTCATCCCTTGGAACCAGGCAATGAGCTGACAGGCAGAACTTCGGAGACAGGTGTGTAAAGCATTTAAAAACACCAATACATAGGGGGGCGTGGCTTGCGCGCCGCGACGATATGGCGGTTTGCGTTTGAGCTCCGTGCTGAGCTGGAGCCCACGGAGGAATAGCGGTTGTTTTCGGCGGCCCCGGTCATCGCGGATATCGGCCGCATGGATAAGAACATGTCACGGATGTCTGGGAGAGGGTTTCCTGCTTTCTGAGGCTGCTGGAACTCGCACTTTGGTTCCTGTTTGACGGCGCTCGGTGGTTTCGCGAGCGGCCGCCATTTTGTCTCTTCAGGTGCGATGAGAGCTTTCTCCTCAGCGCGATGTTGACATTGCCACAGAAGGGCCAGGAATGCAGTTAAACAGATACTGGTGACGTTTTTTTTTTACTTCCTCAACTCATATTGCTTTTTCTTCTCTGCCTGCTGCCTTACTGCCTATTTTTGTTTCATCTTTGCGTTTTTTGCTAAGATATCGTCTGTCAGGAACTCCGTCAAGGACATTTAGTGGGGTTTCTTTGACTAATGCTTTCCGGCCTTTGGGTCATCCCTGACTGGTAGGACCCCTTTTGATACCTGCAAGGTGGGATATTTTTGTGAGGTGGTTCCCTTCCCTGTCCCTGGAATCTACCTTTAGTATTTCTCTGCTCTCTTGCTAAGAGTGCGCTATCCATTTTTGCTCGTTCCCTTTTGACATATTGAGGTTTTCCTTCCTCACTTGGCATTCCCTTCTCGTAATTTGTCTGGAGTGGTGTTCTGTACTCCTGCTGAGGTGGTGTGCTCTATGGCCGCGAATATGGGCCCGTCTTCAAATGCTAAAGACGCAAAGGAATCTAAAGCGTCTCTTAAAAGGGCCAAACAGCTATCTCCTACACCTGAATCTCCGCAAAAAGACCCTAGTCCCACTCTTGAGACTATCCTGACGCGCCTTAATGAGGTCTATGAAATTGCGCAGTCTACCAAGACCAACACAGATTTATTGCAAGTGGAAGTGTTAGCTATCAGGAATGATTTCAAGGCCTTGTCTCTTCGTGTTTCGGACACGGAAGCACGTATTAGTGGCGCAGAGGATTCCATGCAAAAGCAGTCCAGATCTCTCTCACAACTTGAGCGATCAATGGTTGCTTTGCGGAAGGATCTCACTGAGCAAGAAGATCGTAACCGCAGATCTAACCTGCGCATTTTTGGGCTTCCTGAAGATGTTGAGAAGGATGCGTCTTCTATGATTGATTTCCTCTATCAATGGATTCCTTCTACATTGCAAATTTCCTTCCAAAGAGATTTTGAGCTGGAACGTGCACATCGTGTTCCCACTTTTCGTTCTAAGTCTGCTACGCAACCTAGGGCGATAATTTTTAAGCCACTGCGTCATCAGCATACAGAACAAATTCTAGCTCATATGCGGAAGGTTAGAGTTGTTTCGTGGAATGGTCATCGCATCTCAATCTCTCAGGACTTTGCCAGAGACACGGTCATAAGAAGGAAGGGTTTTCTTAATTTGCGGAAGCGTCTAACGGAGATGAATATCCCCTTTTCTTTTGCTGGCCCCTCAAAATTCCGCATTACTTTCAAAGGTCGCTCTAGAATCTTCGATGAACCTGCTGACTTGGTCTCGTTTTTGGATAATCAGATGGAGCTTCAGATGGAACTTCAAATGGAGGCCTCGCTTGATCCTGGTTCTGCTGGCACCTGAGGCGCTTATGCATACTGCTATGTGTTTTTTCTTTGCCAGTATTATTGAGCTTAGTCTCTCTTAGTCCTGCACGGTGGTCTTAGTGTCCATTGTTTTTGTTGTGCTCTTGTCGGCTGTTGGTGGTCCCTCCATATCGGTATGGTGCATTGGTCTTTTTTTGTTGTTAGTTCTATTGTATGACCCTTTCAAGATTTTGTGGTATTGTTTCGTGTTGGTTTAACGTCACTTTTGCGCGGGTGCCATCCTTTTTACTCTTTTCCTTCCCAAATTGTCTTTCCGCATATTAGCTCCCGTTCCGTTTCTTATCCTAGTGTATGAGTTCTTATCTTCTATTGTTTTGGTTATGTGCATGATTTTCATCGTCTGTGGTTGTCTCATATTTGTGGAGTACGTTGGTGTTTATTAATGTATTGATTACATATTTGATTCATGGATGAGTATTTGTTGCTTATTAATTGCTATAGTTAGAGTTTTGTGTTTAGCTCTATGTCACTATTATAGCATTTATTGGTTTGTATCGTTATTATTATTAAGTGTCTTTCTCGAATAGGTCGGAATTTTTTAGCTGTTTTGTAACTGATAGGCCTATGTTTCTTCTCTTCCATGTTCCTATATTTAAGATATTCTCACCTCTCTCAGTTATATGGAGTGCAACGAGAAATATGTTTTTGTGGACAGTTATCTGTTAGCTTATTTATAGATTTTGCATTTTTATGGATAATCTCATTTATATTATGTATCTATCATAAGACTTTATTGTTTGATACATTAGTCTGTTACTATATGCCGCTCTCCCCTGTGTTTCACTTACTTTCTTCTGACTGTATTATTTAGTACTTTATTTATTATTGCTCTTTCTTTTTTTGTATCAGCTATTACTGTTTACATCTGTTTTTTCTCTCTTTTTGCTTTTTACACTTTTTATGATCCTGTTTAGGTGTTTCCTCTCTCTCAAATTTGATTATCATGTCGCCTGTATAGATTTATATGATGTACTGTTTCCAGAACGATAATTGATTCTTGTTCATATCCTTTAGACAGTTCTTCTTTTATAATAACGCATAATCTGTTCTGTTCTGTTTTGGGGCTATTTATGCTGATAGTTTCTATTCCTCATGTTGGGCTCTTTGCTCATTCCCATGTCCCCCCTTGTATGAATTCGGTCTTTTTCAGACCTTCCTTGTTGGCCCTTCTCTCCCTCTTTCTGTCTATCCTCTTCCTTTCTTCTTTCTCTCTTTTTTCCTTCTCTCTTTGGATTTCCTCCTGGGATTCTCCCGGTGTTGTGTTGATGTCTAGTGTCTGGAGGCGAGGTCTCTTGGAGGCTGTAGTTCATATATCATTTGTGCAATATCTTTTTCTTCTGCTATTAGATCTATGTCTGGATTGAATGTACTCTCCCTTAATGTCAAAGGGCTAAATCATCCAGTTAAAAGGTCGAAGATTCTAGATTATTGCAAATCTCTTTCTTCGGATCTCGTCCTTTTTCAGGAGACAAAGGTTTCTGTTAGGGAGGCGTTATTTCTGAAGAAAGAGTGGGTTTCTGATGTTGCTTGTTCGGATGCTAGTGGTAAAAGGAATGGAGTAATCACTTTAGTTTCTAAACATTCTGGTCTGTCTATCGTTTCCTCTGAACAGGATACAGAGGGACGCTGGTTACTATCTAAGGTGTCCGATGGTAATGCTGTTCTCTTTGTCATGAACATCTATGCCCCTAACAAGGATGATCCGGCTTTTTGGAAAACGATCACCAAAAAGCTAAATGACACACCTCATTCTGGCAATCTTATTGTTGGTGGTGACTTTAATTTACCAATGGACCCTATTTTGGATAGGAATTCTGCCTTTAACTTTCGTCCCCCTCAAGCACATAAACAATTGATTAATATGTGTTCTCTGACCCATCTTCAGGATGTTTGGCGTCTTCACAATCCCACTGGCAGTGATTTCTCCTTTTTTTCCTCCCCTCATTCGTCCTTCTCACGTATTGACTACCTTCTGGTTCACTCTTCTCTTGTTCAATCTTCCTCATCTCCGCTTATTCACCCCATTTTAGTTTCAGATCATGCCGCGGTAACTTTCACACTTATGTCTTTTGCCCCTCGGGTAAGGTCTAGATCTTGGAGACTAAACACGGAAATTTTACATGATGTTTCCCAAGTTCGAGAGTTTTCTAATGATATTGAGACGTTTTTCCGTGAGAATGTTGGTTCAGTAAGCTCTCCTGTTGTTCTCTGGGACTCTTTTAAATGCACTTTTCGTGGTCAGGTCATTAAGTGTATGTCCAGGAGAAACGCTGCCATTAAAAAAGAACTCACAGATTTAGCGGATGAGATTAAATGCCAGGAAGATCTTTTTCGACAGTCTAAGGATAGGTCATGCTTACAATCTATTAAGAACTTAAAATATGCGTATAATACTATTGTCACTAAGAGAGCGCATATTGGTTTTCAGGCTCAGAAATCTAAGAGGCTGCTGTTAAAAAATCGTGCGGGCAAGACTCTTGCAGCTACATTAAAGTTTCAGGAATCTTCTAATAAATCCTCCCAAATCTCTTCTATTACTGACCATCTTGGTAAGAGAAAATTTCAGACTGAAGAAATTCTTGAGGTCTTTCGCGATTTCTATAATAATTTATATACCCCCTCTATGCAGGCGTCTTTTGAACAGTGCCAGGAGTTTTTGAAGACAGTACCGTTGAAAGCTATACCGGAGGATGTTAATAATTCATTAAATGCCCCGATTACCTCTGATGAAATTACTTCCGCAATAAAAGCCACTCGTTCCGGTAAGGCTCCGGGCCCTGATGGGTACCCTATTTTGTTTTATAAGACCTTCTTATCTGTGATTGTTCCGAAACTTCAATCGGTCTTTGATGCGTTTGTCAAAGATGGTTCTGTGTCTGGCTCTGCTGCTGATGCTACTATTGTAGTAATCCCCAAAAGAAGGAAAGGATCATTCAGACCCCAAGAATTTTCGTCCCATTTCCCTGCTTAACATGGAGGCTAAGATTTTTGCTAAAATCTTAGCTAGACGATTAGAATCCTTTATCCCTCAATTGGTTCATCCTTCCCAGACAGGTTTTGTAAAGGGTCGTCTTGCGCGTGATAATATCCGTACTTTTTGTCATATTCTAGGTGCTGCTAAGCGATCCAATCTTCCGGCGGCGGCCTTGGCCCTTGATGCTGAAAAGGCCTTTGATAAGGTTTCCTGGCCTTTTTTACGAGCTGTTTTATGTGCACATAATCTTGGTGATTCCTTTATCCGTATGGTTATGTCTCTTTACTCCCGACCTAGGGCCAATATAAGAGTGAATGGGGCTACCTCATCTTTTTTTCACCTTTGCCAGGGTACTAGACAAGGGTGTCCTTTGTCTCCTCTTTTATTTTTGTTGTCCATTGATCCTCTTCTCCGACTGATTGACGTACATCCAGACATTATGGGATTTTCTTTTGGTTCCCATCAGTTAAAAGTAGCTGCCTATGCCGATGACGTTCTCATTTTTTCAGATGATGTTGTGCGTGCCATCCCGGCTATTTCTGAGATCATTTCCACCTTCTCAAAGGTTTCAGGTTATACACTGAACAGAGATAAGACAGAAATGTTCCCCTTAAATGCTTACTGCTTCTCCTCTCATATGGGTTCGGCGGGTTTTAAGTGGCAATCTAAGCAACTAAAGTATCTGGGTATTTATTTTTGTTCCACCCTCTATGCGACGGTTACTTATAATGAATCTCAAACTATTCTTAAAGTGCGGCATCTTTTAGAAAATTGGTCTCCGAAGCATATCTCCTGGTGGGGTCGGCTCCAAACTCTTAAAATGATGATAACACCTATTATTAATTTTGTCTCTTCTATGCTTCCAGTCAAGCTCTCTGATGCCTTCTTTCATGATCTTGATTTAATTACTTCCAAATTCTTATGGAATAATAAAAGGGCTAGAATTGCCTATAAATTCTTGAGGAAACCTTATGAGTTGGGGGGATGTAATCTTCCTGATTGGGGGAAATATCAATCTGCTTTTCTAGCCTCTCAAGGTGCGCTCTGGTTTTCCCCTCCCCTTATGCATGTTCCAGCTTGGTTGCTAATAGAACAGGAATTGGCCTCTCCTCTTCCAACTGCCTCTTTCTTAACCACAAATACTCTTTTCATTCCATTTTCTAGATCTATTATTTTGGATACTGTTGCTGCAATTCGTAAAATTGATATGAGAGTGGCGATTCCGTTGCATAAAACTAGATGGTCATCCATTTGGCGCAATTCCAAAATTAAGATTAATATTGATCCGGAATTGATGTCTTATTGGTCGGGGAAAGGTATCTCGCTTGTTAAACATTTGTATGGTTCCCAAAATGAACCTCTTCCTTTCTCTACCCTGGCCCAGCAATTTTCTTTATCTAATATAGATTTTTACACTTTTCTTAAGATAAAAGTAGCACTTGCTAGATTACAGCTTCAGCCTTCTTCCCCTATGATTATGCTTCTTCACTTATGGATTAAGTCTGGTCATGTTGCATCTAAGATTTATAAATTTTTGTCGTCCTCGTCACTTCCTACCCAAACTGTTGCACAGCAAAAATGGCTACATCATTTTGATCATAGTGTTACCGATCATATCTCTTCAGACACATGGCAAGATATTGGTAAGCTTTCTCTTCGTAACAAAATCGCCCCCTCACTAATGCAATCTAAGTTTTTCTCTATTAATCTTCTTCACTGGACTCCCACTCGTTTACACGCGCTAAATCTCAAGGACGATGATCGATGTTGGAGTTGTGGGCTAGCACCTGGTGATTTCCAACATATGTTCTTTGACTGCTCTCTTCTCCAACCATTTTGGGGTCTAGTTCACAAACATCTCATGCTTATCTTTGATATTCAGTTTCAACTCTCTTTTCCACTAATTCTTCTTGGTCCGTTGGCTGCCTCGGTCCCGTTGCCCTTAGATGCCATGGAATTACAATTATTGGATCTTTTACTATCTATAGCAGTCAAGGTAATTCTCATGGAGTGGAAATCTTTTTCTTCAGTCTCTTATCATACTTGGTGGGCATGGGTTTCTTTTCTGCGTAGTGCTCATACGTCAGTTGATCATGCTCACCTTTCTCCGTCTATATCTAATGATGTGTGGCTGACTCTAGATACGTATATGCAAAGAGCCTCAGAGGGTTTGGTGGCTCAATACCCGTTTGATGTGCCTGGTTAATGATGGTGTTGTTGTTGGGTGAATCCTTTGGAAATCCTTCTCTCTTTTCTCATCTTGTCTTTCTGCTTTCTTCTTTCTTTTTCTATCTTTGCTTTCTTTCCTTTCTTTCCCTTCATCCCTAAGTTAATATATGATGATGATACTTTTGATAAATACGTCTCCTGATTATCCATTGATTCTTCCTTATTCAATGCATTCCTCTGATACTTCCAAATTAATGAACTTTGTAAGGTGTTTTTCAGTTTTAACTTTCATTTTACCAGGTTGAATGTCTTTTAGCTGATATCATTTGTATCATTCTTGATTGTATTCTATGCTTGTTTTTACTCCCTTAAAATAATAAATTCTTTTGAAATCAAAAAAAAAAAAAAAAAAAAAAAACACCAATACATAAAATAAGTAAGACAAAACACTCAATAAAAATCCAACTCGAATTTCTAAAAATAGATAACATATTTATGATCGAATAGACAATAAAATGTCAACAATCCAATGTAGGGAAGTGGAGATATGCATTTTTAAAGAATAAACACTTTCCAGTGTTTAAAAACATGTTGCGTCACATTGGAACATCTAGTCGCAAATGACCGGGATAAAGTCAAAGTTTGAGGTGAACCGCAATGGAGCCCTGATCAGACACACTAAGTGGGAGACCTCGGTCCAAATTTTACCTTCGGACTTTTCTGGAGGATTTTCTCTTGACTTCGAACGGTCCCCTCCAGCATGCCCATTTCGATGCGTTTGGTTGGATTGCTTCCTCACAACTCCCCAGTCAAATCCTGGAAGTCTGGAGCTCCGGGGCCGTGATTGAAGATAGTCGTCTTGGCTCTCAACGTCAAGTTTGTCACCTTATGCAGCTTTTTCCAAAAGTTGCTCCAAACTTCTAGAACTTCTTCTTGAAGTTTCTTTCAAGGGTTCAATGTGTCAAAAAAACAAATCCTTGACGTAGACGGTAAACTATGATTTCATTACAAGAACGGAGGCTACATTATGCATAATCTTTTAATGCAGTCTCCAAGCAGCCGCATCACAATATCAAAGGTTCTAGAATAGAATATAACAAGAACATAAATGCCATGAGCTGACAACAGCCTCTTTTAAATGCGGCTCCAAGCAGATAAGTAACCCCTTTCTTATCATCTCTTTACTCTTATAAGCCTTGTTTAATCCATATTTAGTGATTGGATTTACAGAGGTGGACTAACCCCCACCCTCCTTCCCTACCCTCCACACCGATCTCAATTTACAGAGATCCCCCTCCCCCCTTTTTTCCTTCCCTTTAGGGTTAGGTAAGCTCACTAAAATTGAACTGTTTTGCACCTTTTTCATGTTTTATTAATTTTGCTTTGCTGCTTTCACATGAGTATTAATTACTTTCTTTCCAATTCTAGCTCATACTCCCAACTCACCGTCCTCGCATAATCGCACTCTCGGTGCTCTCGCTTTTAGCCCCGGGTCATCAGATATGCCTTCCGATCTCCAGCACCCTCGCTACGCTTCCTGATGCAGGCCGCGACTCCAAACGGCACGTCCCTGCATCGCGGTAGGAATTAAAGAAAATACCTTTGCAACCGGGACGTCGCGTCCTACGGTTGCCTGGGATCTTTCCTCTCTCTGTCTTTAACTCGGGCTCTAGACGATCGCTTACGCTTGTGATCATCCCCATAGCAGTGAGCCCTCGCGATCATCAGTTGAAGATCAGCTGTATACCGAAGCACGGATAGATTTATTTTTTAACGCTACGTCCCTCTAAAGTAAGGACTTACTATTCTAAAAAAAAAACAGGGGGAATTTTATTTGTCTATATACATATCTTTAAATTTAATTTAAGCAGTTTGATCCTGCCTTGCCCTCTCTCCCTCTGCAAAACTATTAACCTTACGAACTATACCCTTATTTTTGGCATATTACATTATGTGGCAACCCCCCACTTTTACTAATATTAAAGAACGCTATGTCTGATTCAGATTCATACGATGCTTCCGCCCCCACTCCCAACATCAATAAAGAATCTTTTAGAAAAATGCTCAAAAGAGAAATGAGGTCATGCATGTTTCAGACCTTAAACCAGGTCATTCCACCCAAGAGGCCTCTCCCTACCCAGGAGGACGAGGCTACCAAAATCCTCATTGTTGAGACATGTGAGTCAAGGGGTAAAAGAACAAAAAAAAGTAAGAATATTGAGCAAACTACCCCTACGAGCACTCTAGGAGGTCCTAGCATTTGATTTAGATGAAGAGGATGACAACTTTTATAATATTGAGGAAGACCCTCCTACATCCTCTAAGGACACGATCCTTGACCTCATGGGGGAAGTAATGTTCTCCCCTCTGAACCTCAAGCATCCTAGATCCCCTGAGTGGTTGCCCCAAGACCATGTTGTCAAGTTCATAAAGAAATGGCTATGCAACCTACTCGAGAGGGATACCAGGAACATTCTCAGAGCAGAATGCTCGAGACTTTCTATCGAAGATAAAACTTGCCAAACTCCCACCCTCGACACTGAGCTCATAAAATTCCTTTTTAAGCTCGGTCAGGACCCCAGAGAGGGGATGGAGAGATCCCTGAAAGGCTGCCAGGACCATCTTCTCGACATCCTGGGGCCCCTTGCAAGAATAATTGATTCTGCCTAAGAAAGCCACATCCGTGGTACACCTCTCAATACTGAACTAATCAGAGGCTGGAGCCAGAGAGCCCTAATTCTTTTAGGTAATGCAAACGCTAGTTTTAATGCCGAAAGGCATAGAGTAGTTCTCACTAAAATGAATCCGAAGCTTGCCGATATGGCGGATGAAGAACCCTCTAACAACCCAAAAGGACTAATCTTTGGGGAAGACCTTATCAAATCCCTTGGTAAATATGTATCAACTTTCACTGCCTTAGACAAGGCTCAACAAAATATGAGGAAGGTCTTTAACAACAACGTTTTTGGACGGGCCGGAAGAAGGGGCCTCTCTTCTGGCTGGTTTAATCAAAGGCCCTATCCAAGATCCCGTGGCTTCAGGCGTGGATACCAACAATACTATGCTCCTGCCTTCTACCCCCAGAGAGGCAGAGGCCCCCGTTTAAGAGGATTCAGATCTCGTGGCCCCTCCATCAGCTCAAACCCATTAAGTAAGTACTCTTCCTCTCCCACCCTCCCCTTATTTTCCCCTAAAGGTGGGAGGCAGACTCAAACATTTTTACCAAAATTGGAAACTAATAACTCAAAATCCCTGGGTCCTAAACACAGTAAAGGGCTTTAAGATAGACTTCACGCGTATACCTACACAAACCTCATTCCCGAGAGACATACCTCTCTCCCTAGATCAGCAAAAAATAGTAGATCAAGAGATCTCTTTCATGCTTCAGAAAGGGGCGATATTAGAGGTCCCCTTGGACCCGATAGGATTCATAAGTACACTATTTCTCATTCAGAAGAAAGAGAAAGGTTGGAGACCTACGATAAATTTAAGGGAGATCAACAAATTCCTAGTCTACAGACATTTCAAGATGGAGGGCATCCATCTCCTGAGGGATGTTCTTTTAGAGGGAGACTGGCTGGTCAAATTGGACCTAAAAGATGCCTATTTCACTATGCCTATGGCCGAAGTCCATCAACCTTTCCTCCAGTTTATGTGGAAAAAACATCTATACCAATTTCAAGCACTTCCCTTCGGGCTGTCCTCTGCTACTTGGTGCTTCACCAAGGTCATGAGAACAATTGCCTCATTCCTAAGAGAAAGAGGTATCCGCATGATCATATATCTAGACCACATCCTTTTAATGTCGCAAGACCTCACACAAATAGTTCAAGTCCAGAAAACTGTAATGGATCTCTTAGAGAGTCTGGGCTTATTATAAATGAAGAGAAATCTATCCTGACTCCCTCCAGATCTCTGGATTTCCTAGGCTTCACCATGGATACCTCCAAATGCCTTCTTCTTCTTCCTTCCATAAAAATATCCAAGATCAAGAAAGAGATAAAGACATGTCTTGAAACAACAAGACCTTTCCCTGAGGCATCTTGCCAGACTACTCGGTCTCCTCTCTTCCTCCATTCAAGCAATCTTCCCGGGCCCTCTGAATTATCGAGCCCTGCAAAGGATAAAAGGGAGAGCCCTAAGATCTGGTCTCTGGTAAAAAGATCGAATTACTCTGGACTAAGAGGCCAAATTGGAACTTACGTGGTGGCTTGACAACCTAGAAGCATGGAATGGCAAAGCAATTTTTGTCTCAAAGCCAGAATTTGTTTTAGAATCAGATGCATCACTCCACGGCTGGGGCGAATGCCTTCTCAATCAAAACACGGGTGAAATCTGGTCGCAAGAGGAATCTTCCCACCACATAAATTATCTGGAGTTAACAGCTGAAATCTATGCCCTTATGAGCTTCAAACACTCTCTCCAAGGGAGGTCAGTCGTCCTGAAGATGGACAACATGTCCGCAGTCTCCTATGTCAATCGCCTCAGAGGTACCAAATCTGCGGACCTCTCCAATCTAGCCAGGAAACTTTGGATGTTCTGCCTGGAGCACAAAATTGCCCTCAAAGCAGAATACCTTCCCAGCAAGACGAACATCTCGGCGGATTGGCACTCCAGATTCCTTCTAGATCACAGCGACTGGAAACTCAATGTTTCCATTTTCAGTACACTGAACAGAATCTGGGGTCCACTAGAGTTAGACCTTTCTGCCAGCAGACTTACTTTCCAACTGCCCAAATATTTCAACTGGATGTCCGATCCCGGTGCTCTAGCAGTGAACGCATTTCTCCAACCCTGGACAGGAATGAAAACTTATTACTTCCCCCCCTTTTCCATGATCCAAAGAGTCCTTCAGAAAGTGAGACAAGACCAGTGCTCCCTTGTGCTAATAACTCCGTTTTGGCCATCCCTACGACTCTGGAACTGGCATACACCCCCCCTTCTTAATTCCTTCCCAAGAGAATCTTCTAACAGACATAGACGGAGGATTTCACCCCCTAATTCAGACAGGGAGTTTGAACATTCTTAATTGGAAAGTGTCAGGAGATCCAATAAAATCTCAGGCCTTTCATCATCACCTGCTACACTCCTCAGAGAATCCTTGGCCCCAGGCACCCACTATAGATACAATTGCATTTGGAGATGCTGGGTTCGTTGGTGCCTGGAAAGGAACTTGAATTCCTTACAGGCACCTAACGTTGATGTAGTAAATTCCCTGGTTGAACAATTTGATAAGGGCTTAAGTTATAGGACTATCAATTGCTATAGATCGGCCATCTCTGCTGGCCATATCCTTGTCAACAGGAAAACGGATGGTAAAAATGTCAACGTATGCAGAGTTATGAAGAGCATTCGCATAAGAAGGCCTCCTAAACCCAAATATGAGACTCTCTGGGATGCTAAGTTAATCCTAGACCTTTTTAATAACTGGCCAGTTAACTCCCTATTGAATAGAAAATTCCTCTCTATCAAGCTTGCAACTCTTCCATGCCTTATCTGCTGTCGACGAGTCTCTGATGTCAAAGCTCTAGAGATCTCTAACAGATCATATAACATCTTTGGCATCAAGTTCGATATATATAGAAGAACCAAAACGATGTCTGATTCAATCTTCTATCCATGTTTTGATCCCTGTTCAAAACTTTGTGTAGTTGAGTGCATGAGAGAGTATGATCAAAGAATGTCTAGTCTTCGCCCCCAGGTGTAAATCAATTACTCATCTCTTTTGTCAAACCCAATAAGGCTATAACCTCAACGTCCATTGCTAGATAGGTTAAAACTGCCATGAATTTAGCAGGCATTGACTTAACGAAGTTTGAAGCTCATTCTATTAGAGGCGCTATGGCCAGTAAATCTCTATGGTCTGGAGGTAAGTTGGACGACATCCTCAAAGCGGTGATTGGTCGAACGCTAGCACCTTTGCATGGCACTACTGTAAACCTATCGAACATATGTCTAATCCTGTCTTGCAAAGCTACCAACATGCATAATGTAGCCTCCGTTCTTGTAATGAAATTGCGATTCTCTTATTTCCATGACTAGAGAATCTGGATTTCATTAAAGACACGAAGGCTGACATTATCCCACCCATCCCTCCCTTTGGATGATTATTTTGACAATGTGTTTCTTGCTTATTAAGACATTGCTTTATTGCTTAGCTTGTTGTCTTTAATTGTTTTAGATTTTTCTCTTTATGTGTTGTATTTTATATTTCTCTTCTGGAGACATTTACTCCTCTCTCTTTTCAGGTAACCCTTCTTCTTAACTATGTGATGTGTTGGATTGTCCTTCCTTTGGCTTCTTCCTCCTTCGTCACACCTCCTCGACAACCCATTGGAAGTTTTAAAGTCTTCAAGTTGGATTTCTGAAAGTTTATTATTTTTCCTGGACTTACTCATTCTCTCCTCTACATTTAAAAGAGGCTGTTTGTTGTCAGCTCATGGCATTTATGTTCTTTTTATATTCTATTCTCCAACACCAATGACATCCCGCCGTCGCAAGCCCTGTGCGACTCCCTCGCCACTTTCTTCCGCCGCAAGATAGCAGACATCCATGACAGCTTCAACACCCAGACAGCCCCAACAGACAGAAACACGACAGACTCCCCTCACATCATCGACCACTGCTAGACTGGACCAGCGTGAGCATCGATGACACCATCAAGACCATAAGCACAATCCACTCCGACTCTCCGTCAGACCCATTCCCGCACAACGTCATCAACCTCTCCCTCGAGACTGTGACCTTCCCAGAGAGCTGAAAACACATCGAGATCAACGCCCTACTCAAAAAACCCAAGGCAGACCCAAGAGACCCCAAGAACTTCTGGCCCATCTCTCTGCTCCCGTTCCCGGCCAAGGTCATCGAGATGATCGTCAACAGACAGCTAACCCGATACCTCTAAGGAAACAGAATCCTGGACCCTTCCCAGTCAGGGTTCCGCAGCAACCACAGCTATGAGATTGCCCTCATCACCGCCAATGACGACATCAGGACCCTGTTGCACACAAGTAAGACCGCAGCACTCATCCTCCTAGACTTCTCCGCCGCCTTCGACACCATCTGCCACTGCACACTAAATGCACGCCTCCACGCCGCAGGGATCCGAGACAAGACTCTGGAATGGACCACATCCTTCCTCTCAGGCAGAACCCAGAGCACCCGCCTCCCCCCATTCCGATCCGAAGCCTCCGAGATCATCTGCGGCGTACCCCAGGGATCCTCCCTCAGCCCAACACTGTTCAACATCTACATGACCCCGCTTGCACACGTCGCCCGACAGGACGGCCTCAACATAATCTCCTAATCCGACGACACTCAACTGATCCTCTCCCTCACCAAGGACCCCATCACCGCCAAAACCAACCTCCATGAAGGAATGAAGGCCGTCGCCAACTGGATGAAGATCAGCCGCCTGAAGCTGAACTCAGACAAGATGGAGGTCCTCATCCTCGGCTCCAACCCTTCAGCCTGGGATGACTCCTGGTGGCTGACTGCACTAGGGATAGCCCCAACACCCACAGACCACGCACGCAACCTGGGAATCATCCTCGACTCAACACTCTCAATGACCAAGCAAGTCAAGGTCGTCTCCTCCTCCTGCTCCAACACCCTCTGCATGCTCCGCAAGAGCTACAAATGGATCCCAACAGATACAAGAAAGACAGTCACCCAGGCCCTCATCAGCAGCAGACTCGACTACGGAAACGCCCTCTACACGGGAGCCCCGACCAAGCTCATCAAACGACTACAACACATCGAAAACGCCTCGGCACGACTGATCCTTGACATACCATGCCACAGCCACATCACCCCCCACCTGAGAAACCTGCACTGGCTCCTCTGTCAACAAGAGGATATCCTTCAAGCTCCGCATCCACGCACACAAGGCACTCCACAAGACCGGCCCTGCCTACCTCAACAGACGTCTCTCCTTCTACATCCCCAACTGCCAGCTACGCTACGCCGACCTCTCACTAGCCACCATCACGCGCATCCGAAGAACTACCACCAATGGGAAATCCTTCTCCCACCTCGCCGCCAAAACATGGAACACACTCCCACTGAGCCTACGACAGACCCAAGACCTGCTGACCTTCAGGAGAACACTCAAGACCTGGCTGTTCGATCAGTAGCGCCCCCCCCAGTGCCTTGAGACCCTCGCGGGTATGTAGTAGGGGTGGGCGGAATTTGCGAAAGCGACTTTTGCAAATTATCGCGAAAATGTTTAAAATCTCCGCAAACACGTGGAAATATCGCGAAGATGCAGAAGTTTTTTTCCCGCCCGTTCGTGGTATTTTCTGCGTGTTCGCGGCT
The DNA here is from genome assembly GCF_964204655.1 of Triturus cristatus. NCBI lineage: Eukaryota > Metazoa > Chordata > Amphibia > Caudata > Salamandridae > Triturus > Triturus cristatus. The sequence continues at coordinate 1,114,669,760 of NC_140584.1, read as the reverse complement.
CGCCAACTTACCCATGCGGTTGCTTGCGGGCGCGGCCATCTTGTTTTCACTCTTCTCGCGGTGCATGATCGCGAGAAGAAAGACGTGATCGCGCGACGCATGACGTCACTGCGGGCGCGAACAGCGCAAATGGCTAAAAACAATACAACATCTCATGGAGAACGCGACCGGATCAAGAAAACTTGTCGGCGAACGCAGGGATACAGGTAAGGCGATCGCGCGTGCGCGAGAATGTATTATTTTACAGCGCGAGCAAGAAACAAATTATCGCCAAGCTGCGGAAACCGGAAATGTTGACATTTTCGCGCTCTCCGCGGAACGCGAAAATGTCAAATGATCGCAATTTCCGCGCACGGAACTAAATTTTCGCCCAGGCCTAGTATGTAGTGCACTTTACAAATGACTGATTTATTGATTGATTGATTGGTATTCTGGAACCTTTGGTATTGTGATTCGGCTGCTTGGAGACTGCATTAAAAGATTATGCATAATGTCAGCCTCTGTGTCTTTAATGAAATCCAGATTCTCAAGTCATGGAAATAGGAGAATCGCAATTGTTGTGCAACCGCAATCAGTAGGAAAACAATAGTACCTCCCCCTGCAACTCGCTAATAGGAAGGGACCCCCTTTGCATGCCCCTTCCTAATAGTGACTTGCAAACACTATTTTTCAAGTCGGTAAAAGGTTACTGAATCATAAATTAGGTACATGCTACAGGCTGTTTTTGCGGTCACAAATGGACTGGTTAACTGTTTGCAACTTCTAAAATCGGTCATGCATGTTGCCTTTAGTCCCTTGGGCATAACACCAACATCAAGAACTACTCACAGCTACTAGAAGGAAGTAGAGAACATTCCAGATAAGGGGAGTAGAATGGAGTGGTTTAGGTTTGGGGCATGATGTATGATATGAGACATTTATTCTCCTTAGTGATGACTACAGAGGAAAGGGTTGGCAGCACAATGCTATTCCTGATGGAGGAGGACTCAAAGGGAATCATTTCATGAAAGAGGGTCGGTATGGTTAGTATTCCAACATTGATTGCAGGAGGTCAGAGGCACGCATTGGGGTAACCTGGCAAAAGAACTCAGGAAGAGATAAGATGGTGGATGTACCTTATTTTTTATTTGTGATAGTCACAGTTTGGGGCTTTGCACTTGTGGATATGTAGGTGGATGCTATTGAGCAAACATAAATGGCAAAGCTAACCACTAAAACTAATAAAAGAAGAAACTGTTATGAATTACACAAAAGAATTTATTTATTAAGAACCCACGTACACACACCAAACACAACAGGCCCACGAGCCTCTCTTAACCATAAACAAACACAAAACTACACTATCTCTTTGCTAACTGATACCACCTGTATGCCCCACAACAGATCAAATGCCTCCCTAAATAAAATACAGTTCACTCTCTCTGTCCTCTACAACATTTCATTGTACCCTTCTGAAGTGAGACTCTGTCATTATCGGCGACTGGCTGCTATGGGGACAGTGTGGCTCAGCTGCCAAGGAAAGTTCTGATGACTCATGCCAATGGTTAGGAGGGTGAGGTAGCTGTCTCTAGTGCATCCTCCACCTTCTCCAAGTCCCCCATCATACTAAGCCAAAATAGTATTTGCCTGGCTCGAGTCAATCATGCTGCTGTCACAAGGTACATCCACACAAATGGGCTACCAATTTTTATCAGAAAAAGAGTGGAAATGGCGGATGGTCGGACGTTTGTAGATTCCAGCGTGCAGGTACTATTAAAATGCATGATTTTTGCCAAACTTTGGAGGTTTGGTTGCCATTGCGGGTTAGAAAATGTTATGGGATTCCTGCTAGTCACCCCACACTGGACTCTCCTGAATGTTTTTTTGTTTTCAGAAATGTCTGGGTTTAGTAGGTCTTCCTGGTTGCCAGCTGACCCCTTGTCTGAATATTGCAGCCAAAGAGCAATGCAAGTGAGAGAAAATTGAGATTTATCCACATTCTGCTAGACCACATGTTAAAAACTACTCTCAAAAGAATCAAAATTTCCTCTGACTTGCAATGAGGATGGGGATGATTCAGTCCCCAATTTGGAAGACTGTTTGTGTTTTAGGGTTGGGGTGCAGCTTGATGTTAGCCCCCACCCCATTATTTCTTTGAAAAATATTTTTGGGAACCTGTGGATTTTCCACCTAGCCTGTGGGCAAATTGGAGATAAAGAGCCATGAGTACAAAGGCATATTGTATTTCGTAACTGCGCGAATCATAATTTTGGGCTCTTAGGAAATGCAGAATTCAATTTCGGAATGTATGAAAGACTTTTGCGAGGGTGCAAAACGCGATTCCTACCTAGTAGAAATCGCATTTTGGAAATCGCTAAATACTCACAGGGGGCTTGAAAGATTATAATGCCTCTTTTGGGGTGGGAGAATGGCCGGATGCCAGAGTTGGCCACCTCTACCCCTTTTTTGCCCCAATTTAAAACCCTAGTGTCTAATAGGTTTTCTATCCCTGGGGCAGATTGGGGGGCAAACCATAATTGGGACAAACATCCTATCAAACCCCAAGGGAAACAGGTGGATTGTATTACTCCTTTTGGGGTGAAGGTATGGCCTGATGCCTTGGTGAGGTGGGCCACCTCTACAACTTTTATTTTTCATGACGCGGAAATCCCTGGTTTCTAACATTGGTATTTCTGCTATTGGAGCAGACTGGAGGTAAACACCCTCTATCTACCCACAAAGAGGGCAGAAAAAACATGCTGCCTCTTTTTGGGTGGGTGCATGGCCCAATATACATATGAAGTTCAACCATGCTTTTTTGCCCTAAACAGATCCATATTTTCTAGTGGAAATTCTGTCCCCCTCGGAGGGCAGACAGGGGGAAATCACTCTAATTTGCCCACCTTAGGGTGTGGGGGGGTTAAAAATATTATCAACCCTATTAGTGGGGGCATGGCTGTTTGCCATGGTGGGCCACCCCCCAATCTTGTATTTTATGACATGCAAAAATCCCTGCTACCAAGGTGGACTTTTGTTCTCGAGACAGATTGTGGGTAAACAACCTGTATCAAGGGGAGGGGCAGAAACACTATGTTTCTCCTTTTTGGGGTGGGTTGATGGCCCAGAGCCCAGGTAGACAGCCACCACCCTTTTTTCTTGCCCTAAAAATCTCTGGTGTCTAGTCAGCTTTCTGCCTCCACTGGGAGGGCAGTTTGGGGACAACCCCCCTGCAGCTCTCTTGGGTTGGCATACAAACTGTATTGGTCCTTTTAGAATGGGTGCATTGCCTTATGCCAGGATGGGTGCCACCCAGCCATGTGGCAATCCTTGGTGTCTAGTGAGCTTTCTGGCTACAGTTGGCTGATTGTAGTTGAACCCCCCCCCCCATACATGTCTTGGGTGGCTGAAAGACCCGTAGCCCCCATTTTGGAAGGCACTGCCCAATACGTGAGCAAGTTGTCCTGACCTTTTTTCCCTAGTATCTAATAGCATTTTCTCCTGCCAAAAGGGCAGAATGTAGGTAAACATTGTTTTTCATCCCATGCAAGTGGATCAGAAAACTTTATTGCTGTTCGAGGTTGGGTCCATATCTTAATGCCTGGGTGGGTCACTCCACGTCTTCTATATTTGGCCTACTGTTTCCCTGTGGTCTTGTGGGCTTTCTCCCTCTACAGGAGAGCAGATTGAGGGTTAACCCATTAATCTGCCCACAGTGGGTCAGAAAGACTGTTGTGCTCATTGAATTCTTAAGACTGTTGTGCCCCATTCCTTTTTTGTTCAGTTATTTTCAGTGACATTTAATAGGTTTTCTACCCCCTGGGAGCGGCACGTGGGAGCTAACAGACCCAATCTCCCCTCAGGGGTCAGAAAGGCTAATCCATTTTTTTTTCTGAGGGAGCACTTGTCCATGTCTGAGGGGATACTACCCAATCCCCAGTGTCTAGTTCGGGGTGTCCCTGCTCAGGGATCACCTTCCTTCAGCGCTCCCCTAGCAAGGATCCACTAAGGAGAGGTATCATTGAAAAGAGAAGATTCCCCTCTTTTAAATGTCTCCTGTCAAAGTCGATGTTCAGGGGGCCAGAATATGCCCCGAGCACTGATGCAAGTGAAAGTAAAAGGAGCAGTCTACTCATTTTCATTGTACTTTCAATGTAATCATGTCAGCACACCATGGGAGCTCTTCAACAGCAGTCTAAACTGAAATGTAAAAAAATAGAATTTCTCTAGAATCAGCATCAGAGGGATCCATTGACCTGGGTTCTTTGATGTTACCACTACATTAACAGTGCCAAACTGAGAGCGTTGTTAATGTGGAGGTCTTGTGAGTACCACCAAAGTGGTTACGCAATCAATAATATAAATTGAAACAATCCCAAGAATGTAAACTAATTATAGTGATATCAAAAGAGCCTGCAATGTAGTCTTTTATTCGGTACAAATGTTCAATAATATTCATGAAACTTCATTCTGACTTTGTGATTTAAAGTGATATTCAATAATCTCATCATTATAAAATATGCCTACAAAAGTACAGTCACAGCTGGTGTGTTTCAGAGAATTCCTGCTTCTTCAGGCAATAGTAATAACTGATGCTGAAAATTATAAATGTTCTATCAAATCGAGAAATCCTTGGACAATTCTCAATAAATAATGCATTGGCTTCTTCACAGTCAATACCATGATATAAAAGCTATTAAACAAAAATGTTATTTAAGATACCATGAGTGAAGTAATGTGTGAAATCATTAGCAGTGCATGAGTTATGCTTTACTGAACCATACCCAACACATTTCATAGGTTTTAGGTTGGTTTCAAAACCATACCTACACTTTTATCATGTTTTTTCTCTTACATTCAGCGGATTTTTTTGAACATATATTATGGTCACATAAGCAGTGCCATCCATCACTTCACTTTAATCTTTTTTTCATATTTTCTGGTCTATTTGAATTTATTCCACATGCAACGTCACCTTCTATTGACAGCTACTCTCACTGCACACAGACGCCAGCTTTGTGTAGTAAGGAATGGACGTAGGCCCTGTGCTAACCACCCATGAGCAGCCAATCCCCACTACAACGTGCACTTCAGCCATGTGTAGCATGGATTGGGTGATGGGTATGACCAGTAGTCAAGTCCTGTGCCCAACCCTCTTTTGGGCAGCCAACTCAGTATGGGTTGGCATGAGGGCCTACCATTAAGCCTTGCGCCCAACCCACTATAGGTCAGCAAACCCCTGCTGTGCATGGCAGAAAACCGTGTGTTACAAAGTCATCCTTGTGCCCTGGGCACCCCAATTTGTTTCTGACTAGTACTGGTGGTATCTGACTCTGACTGTCCCTGGGCTCTGCCTAAACAAGCCCTGGGCCAGTGCTATGTTGAAAGCACAGTTAGAATACAGTGAATACTCCTACATACTCTCGGATACACTATGGGTTAGGGTACCCCTATGATTGGCATGACCTCCTTTATAGGGCCCTAGTACATAATAGGGCAGGGGGATTAAAACTACCTTTAAGTCCATAGTATATAATAGTAAATGGCAGCTAAAGGCCAGCAGCCCTGCCTGCACTTGTGTGTATGCACTGCTGAAGCCTGAGGTCAGTTAAAAAGCAGCCCTATGTTGCAGGACTGTTTTTAATATGTACATATGTACCCAAACTCGACTTTGGTAACGGAGCCACTTACAATTCGGTAAACTAATATATTCTGGCATGATAGGTACCCCCAGGGTCTCCCCTAGGTGTCCCTGGGGTGGGGGGTCAAGTACTTAAAAGGAGCACCCTTATAAAAGAGGTTTTATATGCCTTGGGGTTAGGGAAATTGAACATTTCACTTCCCTCACTGTGGTAAAGTTCTTCCCAAAATCTACTTTTTGACTAGGAGGACTGTGGAGTGAGGATCTGCAATATTCTTACATATGCAGACCCCTAAAGTCTCCCCTAGGTGGTCCAGGGGTTGGGGATCCTATAGCTGTAGGCAGGGTCCGTAAAAAATATGTTTTATAAGCCCTGGTTTTGGAGAAATTTCCCAGTTTATTTTCCCCATTGTAGACCCAGAGCCACATAGATTAACATGGCAAGAAGTTATTATTAACTCCCTCTAGGAAATACAGAAAAAATATAAATCAAGGACTTAGTTACTGATAAATCCAGCAATATGCTATTGTAGAATTTTTCCTAAAATGTACAGACTAGAAGTTAGGAGACAGTGCTCTGCTCTGATTGGTCAGGTCAGAGTTAAGTGGATTAGCCATGCTGCTTTGTTTAAATGTGGGGATATGAAACTTGGGGGGAGATTCTATGAGGCTATCCGGGGCCGGAATCAAGTGATACTTTTTTATAAAGTGAGAGCCTCAGATACCATTGATCACACGTTATACTTGTCTCAGCAAGCCTAATTTATTGACTGCGAGTGTTTGTCTCTTTTATACAAAACTTAAATTTTTAAAGCAAAAACACTTTTTCACTGTGTCAAGTACATGTCCTTTGCATAAAACATGCACAAAACTTTATGCAAACATTAAGGAATTACTTAACAAACAAGACTTGAATTCATTGGAGCAGAAAGGACATTTTTTGCCTCTACGTGAATAACTTTCTGGTCCTATGCTGGGTCAGAGAGCAATGTTCAAAGTATGTTCTACAGAGCATTGATTGAATCTATTGCTTTTGTTCTCCTGGGGGCGAAGATGTCTGGTTGCTATCCCGGATATGACTCGTTATCTGTTAGCCGACGCATTTCGACCTGTGTTGGAAGTGGACCTATGTTTTATTCAAGAGGTCTTCATCAGGGCTCATATGTGGTTCCGAATGGACATCTTTCTCTACCAGTTGTAGATTACTGGCGTCTTCTTTAGCCTATTGGCTTAATTTGATGGGGAGGGAGGGAAAACTGGAATGAAGTTCTGGTCCCTTCTTGCTGGGAATGGTTGAAGTCCCTTATTCAATCATTCGTTTGTCAGAACCGACTCGTCCTGTTTTCTGTTTTTCCTCGACCGCTTCTGTCGCTTCCTGGTCAGTCTTTCCCGTAGCTGTATCTTCTGTCACTGGAAATCCTTCCGTTTCCATCGAAACTTTGAACATTGCTCTCTGACCCCAGCATAGGACCAGAAAGTTATTCACGTAGAGGCAAAAAAAGTTTGAGTTCCCACGTTTCACAAAAAAGAGGGATATCTTAGTGCTGTAGAGTTGTAATTCCTTCATGTTTTATCTATAATTGCAAAGTAATCTTTCCATGTTTGCATTAAGTTTTGTGTATGTTTTATGTAAAGGACATGTACTCAGAACAGTGAAAAAATGTCCTTTCTGCTCCAATGAATTCAAGTCTTGTTTGTTAAGTAATTCCTTAATGTTTGCATAAAGTTTTGTGCATGTTTTATGCAAAGGACATGTACTTGACACAGTGAAAAAGTGTTTTTGCTTTAAAAATTTAAGTTTTGTATAAAAGAGACAAACACTTGCAGTCTATAAATTAGGCTTGCTGAGACAAGTATAACGTGTGATCAATGGTATCTGAGGCTCTCGCTTTGTTTAAATGTGACACCTGGTGTGAAGCCCCCTTCTGGGACCAGAGGGTTCTAGTGCATAGGAATGCCAGAGCAATGGGATAGGGTTGTAAACCATGAGCTTTAAAGGCCCAGAAGGGCAGGCAGGAAAAGTCAGGTCCATCTCTGGCCACCCTCTCTAAACACAGCCAGATGGCAGCCTTGAAGAATGAAAGTGCAGATGCAGTGGCATAGCTCGAGCTTCTCGCGCCCGGGGTGATCACCAGAGTTTGCTGCCCAGGGACTGCCGGTGGAGGTATGAGCAGGGGAGGTTGGTGGGTGACGACAGATGACGACGAGTCGGGGAGAGGCGAAAGATGACAACGAAGGAGTGAAAAACGAACCTTGCACTCACCACCGCCCCCACCCCTGCCAGTAGCTACGCCACTGTGGACATGCCAGGCAGAGGGAGAATATGGAGATAAGCTTTCCTGGAGTTTGGTTTAGCCAGCTATTGCCTCTCTGCTGAGGCATCAGACATATTGAATTTTGGAGAAATAGTACTTCCCGGGAGACCATTGTGCCACACTTTGGAGGACATGTTCATGCTCTAGGTCATTGTCCTGCGCCTCCTGTATGACCCCAGAGAACATTGAATAAGTCGGAGAGGGGCAGAATCTCTCAGTTCTGCTGATTGAAACCACAGAAGAAGTAGGGCCCATGCTGGAAGTTTCATCTGCCCCAACCAGACCCTGCGCTCTGACTGCAAACGTAAAAAAGGTGACCAGGACCAACCGCAGGAGTCAAGCTGCCCACCTTTAACCGCGAGGCAGCCTAGATCTCTGGTTCATCCCACTGGAAAGCTCTAGAGGTCTGACTTCCATAAGTTTGACAGTGAGCTCCTCGAAAGGCAAGCTGGGGAACCCTCACTAAATCTGGTCTTGGTGGAGAGTTCTGACGGACCCTGGGAGAAAAATTTCCAGAAAAGTTTCTAAGTCAGAAGGTAAACATTTTTACTGAGGAGTAACGCGAGGGGTAACCACACAGGGCTCTATCGTGCTCAGCCTGAAACTGTGCCCCAACAGGCGCTATAGGTTTCTATGTGCTCTATAGTGGTAAATCCCTATAAATTTAAATCTCCGGTTCCCTACATTGATTTTTTTTCAATTGAGTCTCATTTTAAAGTTTTGAATATTTCCTATTTTTATAAACTGGTGTTGCATTTTTATTGGGTGTTGTGTCCTAATTTGTTTCTGAATTGGTGTTTTTAAGTGCTTTGCATACATGTCTCTGACCAGCTGCGGCCTGTGCAGGTAAGAGCAGTGGGACCCCGTGGGGTGAATTTCAATGGACGATGACAAGGAAAAATTAAACATTTATGTAATTTTACCCCATCATCGATTTTTGAAATGCCCCCCACCCGGCCCAACTGCCCCACAGCTCTTACCTGCACGGGCCGCTGCTGTCTCTGACGTTAAGCCTAACTCGCAGCCAAGCTACCAAGGGTTGAGTATTGGAATAATTTTCTGAGACCTATTCTGAGCCATATATTGTGTTAGTGGTCTTATTGTCAGTCATAGATATATATATTTACCAATACTAATAACCGACGTTCAATGAACTATACTCTGACTTGCAGGGAACGTCCACTCTACCTCAAAAGGTGATGTCTGTTATACCAATAGTGATGAAGTGCGCCTATTTGTGTGAACGCTGGTGAAGTTTTTCCCACAACATTTGAGATTTATGTTTCCTCACCCATCCACTGTTATCAGGATGTTCTTTTCCTTTAATACCCTCCCACCCTGATTGTGGTTTTCGTTTGTTTTTATTATTAAAAATGTTTGATTGTATAAGCAGTTTGAAGGAATATGGTGGAGTGAAACCATACGTGCTGTACACATGTAATTGATTTATACACGCATAGTAGCGTTTTAATTTACTACAACAGGATGGACCAGTCTTCCTGTAGTTGGGAGGAGGCTCAGTGACCGGTGGACTATGCTAGTAACTGTTATTAGTCGTAAATAATAATGATGATGTAATTGAGTCATTGAAATACTGATTTATATGTTGGATTTAGTAATCTGCCTACTGGTCTCACATGACAATTCTTATGTATGTATATTGTAGATCAAACTATTAATCTACATTCAAACACCATGTGCATGAGAGCTTTGATATGGTGTCTGGCCTCTGATCAGATACTGTGGCCAAACCTCTGTGGGTGACCAACCTCACTGTGCATGGCAGAAGGCACTGTGTCAAATCTTCTGTTGGCAACCAACCCAAAGCCAATGCATGGTAGGACTTGGCCACAGTGGTTAGACACTGGCAAACCTCCAAAGATGTCCAACCATTCCTAGTGGGGCTATTCTCGCCTCCAGATGGAATCACAAATCTGGTTTCAGGTCCGCGGCTCCCCCATGGGCCGTCATGGGCCCTTGAAGCTTGCAGTAAGTTCACAGTGCTATACAAGTGAAGCTTATGTTGGGTTTGCAGTCCTGTGCTTTAATTCACAGAACCAGATGTCCCCACAGTCTCAGGTTGAGCAAGCACTGCATCAAAACCTACATTCTATTTTCATTTTAAACACTGGGGAGGAAGCCTGTAGGTCCCTTCCACAGACCCCACATTGTCAAGAGGTGCTTACATTTTTTTCATGAGACTAGTTCCCAACTCCTGTCATTGAATTAGCAGCTTTCTTTCAGATTTTTCTTGCAACGCCAAGTCTTCACCTTGAAATTGCCAAAGAGAGACAAAGCTCCCTCAGTGAGTCAGGGGGAGCGTTTTATTTTATTTTTGGGTCCTATATAATAAATTCACATTTTATTGACACAGTGAACTTGGATGAGTGAGGTACCTTGCTGTCTCCTTGAATTATGAAATCAAGGTTTGGTGAAAAACATTTGTATAAGCGAGCATCTCCATGTGGCTGCCTCTCAAGTGAATAAGGTCATGTGGGGACTTTATCTTAGTAAATAAATGACTACTATGTCCTGATGAGACCTGCTGACGCATTCACTTAGAGTCTAAACATCAACAGTACCACATTAGGCTTTTCAGAACTCTGTTACTTATATAATAAAACATGGAATGGTTTCTGAATTAATGTTAGTGTGCAGCCTTATGTTCTTTCATTATCTGTCTTTTCGAAGTGTACATATTTTATATATCACAGAGCACTACATCATCTACAATACCTTTAATTCAAGACATTTGAAATACTGGAATATCAATGCAATGTGAGTTGATTGTCCAACACCAGTGTGTCCCTTAAAAATATTTTTTCTTTTCTTGTCCTGAACTAATGTACTTTTAAATACTGTTTTCTCAATGGATTTTTTTTCACAATTGACTTAATTAGATGTGGAATCTCTTTATACATTATCCACTAAACAAACTCTTTGGAACCATTGATTCTGAGGCCAGGTTTGGGTGGGTAAAAAGATCTGTCCTAGGTGGACTGCAAGTAGAGTAGCATCAGCCATAATTCTTTTTTTGTGTTGACTGCTCTGATTCTTTACATTTGAGTTAAAGAAGTACAGTACCATGCCCTGATTTTAAGATCGACACTGGTTGCCTGTGTAGCAACACCTGGGGGCAGATTTACAAGCCCCTTGCGCCACTTTTGCGCCGCTGGTGCATCACTTCTGTGAGGCAGTGGCGACGTAAACCATGAGCCAAAATGCGCCCTATTTACAACGTGACGCATCTATGGAGATGTGTCACGTTTTAAAGCCCTGCACCACATGAATTCTGCGTCAGGTTTCATGTGGGCGTTCCGGCTCAAGGAAGAGGGGGGGGGGGGCCTTCTGGCGCAGTAAAGCCTCGGAAACGTGCCTGAGTGAAATCTACAAGATTCCACTCAGTCACTTTTCCGACACCGCTGCGTCCAAACATTGTGCTTGCTTGAAGCACCACGTTATGAATGGGCAGGCCACGAGCATTGCACGACTCCAGCAATGCACCACCCTTCCGACGGGAGATGCGTCACGCATCTGTTTATCCTTGCACCATGATGCGCCGCATAGTAAATGCGCTGCATCTGTGGTGGCGCAAGGGTAAACTTGCGTAACGCATCTTACTTGGCGCATCCCTGCTGATTTGCAGGGATGCGCCAGTCTTCATAAATCTGCCCCCTGATCTTCTGAACTCTGTGTATCTCTCATGGAGCATCTCACAAATAATACCCTTTATTCATTCCATCCAAAATCTTCAGCCATATTCTTCAGCAGAAATTATGGTCAGCCAAAGTGTGACTAGCAATTGTTACATTTATAACAAGTAGAACAGGGGTGGGGAGTTGCGAGGGAGCTTCCTCTGAAGCTATGGAATACCTGGCCTTTTCACTTTTGCTCAGAAATAGCTTGAAAGAATGGATTTCCCACTAAATTTAAAGCTATCCAATACTCTATCATCATCATACTCCGTCAAGAAAAGTTTTATTGTCAATGCAATATCTATGAAATTTTAAAGCGTGCTAGAGATTTGCCTCAAAGTTTATTATGCTTCTTCAACCATTATATAAGTCTCCCAAAGCTAAAATTGTAACTATGTCAGATTACCTCAGAGTTGGCCGAGGGACACACCAGGATAGCTCTACATCCCTAGTCTTTTTGCATTATATTTAGAGCAGGAATCAAGATAGACTATAGAGCGTATAGAGTTGAATGGATACCCTATCAAACTTTACACCGGAAAGAAAGTGAATTATTAGGGTAGATGGAAATTCACAACAAATAATAAAGTAACTATTAGGTTAGCTACAGTCAAAAGTTTCAGTACTTTAACCTGAGTTCAATCTTGGCAGCTATGGCACTGAGCAGATAGGCGTAACCTACAGAAAGTGTGTAAAGCATTTACAAGTACCAAAATAGTTAAAAAGTGAAAGAGACAACAAATGAAAAGTCTTACTCATATTTACAGAAATCTAATAATGGGAAATGGAGATGTGAATTTTCAAATAAGTGTAACACGTTCCAACAAAAATAAAGCATCTGATGTAAGTCAATGGTCGTGGTAGACCGAACAAACACAACAAGATGATAGACGGGGTATTACCCCTCACCAGACAGGCTAGCGTGAATCCGGTGGTACAGCAATCAATGGATCCACGTCTGGGCATACCATTGGCAACTAAGGGTGAACATAGCAAACACAACATGATGATGGACGGAGTGGGGAAACTTTTTAACCACTCACACCCAGTCACGATATTGGGGTTTTATCCATCGTTCTTTTGCTCACTATCCCATCCCATTTTGGACCCAGAACTGCCAGGCCAGATCCTCCCTGAACAAGTTTCCTAGGATTGGTTTTGGCATATAACCCCTCATCAGCCAGGCTAGCTTGAATCTTTGGCACAGCGAGCAAGGGACCCACTACTGGGCCTACCCTTGACCACTTAGGGTGAACATAGCAAACACAACAAGATGATGGTTAGAGTGCTGAAACCTTTCACTACTCACACCAGTCAAGAGATCTTGGTTTAATCCATTGTTATTTTGCTCACTAAGCCACCCAAGGTTAGACCTAGCCATATACAAATCAGGATTCTCCTCATGAGAACAGTCCAGCCCACACTGTGAGGCCAGGTCCTCTCAGGACCAAAAACAAGCATCCTGGGACTGGTTTTGGGCTAAATACAGTAGGTGAGGTGATCCCAGTGAAAGTCTGCATGTCAAACAGTTGGAAAAGGTTTCTAAACCCCAGTTCAGAAAGGAGCTGTTTCTTTTTTCTGAAGGAAAATGTTTCTTCAAAGCCCCAATGCAGAATGGTACTTTGTCATTTTCTGAGATGAAAAATCCTCCCCATGTGGGTTGCAGCTGAAATTGTAACCGCTGCCTTGGAACAGAAGTTTGTATCGAGTTTGGTCCTGCTGGTACGCTGGAGCTTTTAGATTTCTCACTGAAAATATTCTATATTTCAATGCAGAATGGGACTAAGTTGTTTTTTGGAACTGCGGAAATCTTTGAGAGGGAAAAAGTTGAAATTCAATGCAATACTGTGGAGTTGATGGCTGGATACTTTTTTGATGGGTTTCACTGAAGCACTTTACGAAATATTTTAAAACTTCCCCAAACTTTCTTCTGGACCTCAAACTACCACAGGAATACACTGTAAAGCCCACGTACCTTAGGTGAGGCACTTAGAGACTCTCAGGTTGCTAGGCATAACCCAACAGCACTATCCAATCCATGTCCATGTAATACTGGTCAACTGGGAGCATTAGAAGAAAGGCCTCTTGCAGCCTGTTGTGTCCCTGCAGCTGTCCAACTGACCAATGGAGTTCATTTCTTTTTCCTGGGTATAAATGGGAGTAGACCCAGCTCTTCAGATCAACTTTCAAAGAATGTCAGTAGATTGGCCATCAGGTCTCTTCCAGAGGTACATAGGCCGTTATTCACAAAAGTAAACTTACAGTTTTGTGTAAGTTTCTGATTTTTTGTTGTCCACAAACACATTTTCACAAGTAGTATCTTTAAGATAACAGAGTCTCCACACCAGTGGCAGAGACTCCACAGATAAAAAAATAGGACAGTCCTAAAATTTGTTTGTGAATAGCAGACAATCATTAGCTTACACATAAGTGTAAGTTTACTTTTGTGAATCAGGCCCATAATAATTATTTCTTTGTCCCAATAGCTTCAACATTCATTTTTGCTTTCAGCAAGAGTTTGAAGAGCCTCTGATTCCCACACCTCTATCCCCATGCCCCATCAAGTGTCTGAAAAAATGTGACCAAAATAGGCTCATCCTAATGGAACTTTAGTGGGCCCCCATTGCTAGCCCAAATGCTCTTCAAAACCAACCACACATCTACAAAGCCACAAACACCAGAACCCTGTGTTTCTGACTGATAAGCTAAACACCTCGGGTATACAGCCAGGACATTGTCATGCTGGAGCGGAAGAGGAGAAGCAAGCCAACAGGCCTCCCCCAGCTACTCACCCAAAGCTCAGCTTCCCTGTACCCCTGAGGATCATCCAAAACCTGCTCCAATTTCTGGAAAGCTAAAGACCCACCAGATTTTTTAACAGTAAAGTAATACCACACTTCTATTCGGAGAGCCCATCTAGTTTCCCAATAAGTAGTTGACATTAACCCACTCAGATCAACAAGTGGCTGGTTGCATTTCTTTAGTTATGAGAGACCTACAATTCTCTCCATGTAAACAGTGGATTGGTGGCCTGGGCCAATGGGGACCTCTTCATGTTTTTAATGTTTGCAAACATTACACAGACCCATCACTGACATAACCTTTCATAAATACTGGTATAATGAAGTAACTTAAAGTGCTTCGAGAATATTACTGTTCACCTTTGTTTAGGGTTATCATAATGGGTGATAGTTACTATGTGGATGACATTGAATAATATAGGATGAGTACATCCATTCTACAGAAGACAACTCAATCTTCCACCACTTCTCTCGGCTGTCTTTTTATTTTGGCTTGAATGGCTGGAGTACACATATCTTCTAGCTAGAGGAGTTCCTAGAAGTTTTACATAAGCCCCTGCACATGTGCAAAAGCTTTTTCTTTCCCAGACTGCTCTCTGAGGATGGAACATTTGACACAAACAGACTTGCTGGAACTTTACAATAGTAATGATCAAATGGACCGCCCAACTGCCCAGCTTTGTATATAAAACTTTGAGCTGCATCTCAAGAACTATCCTTTGAGCCTGAACCGGTGTTTTTTGTGTGAACTGCAGGCATACTGTTAATTTCTTCCTGGGTAGGACTAATGCTGTGGTATTGCTGTAACTATCCTTGCTTGCCTGGATGCTACTCTTGCCCTTCATGGAAAACCTCAAGCCATCCCAACGAGGCCTGAATTGCTGAAGAGAATCTGTGACTGCTCTGCCTTTCACTGTGATGATAGAAATGGCCTGTTGATGAAACTGCCCCAGCCACAACTGATGTCAGTGAATATCTTCTGAGAGCCTTGAACTTTAAGAAATAGGAACAGACTTTCTGGTTGATTGAGAAACATGAACTCTAAGCAGCATTTCCTTAGGCAACTTTTGCTGCTCTGAATTGCCATTCTGATTTTGTTTGTTTTAAATGTCTGCAAATCTGAAGGATCGTACACCTAAACAATTGACAGTGATGTAAATAATGAGTTTATTCAGCAAGATTGAGATCCTCCACCATAATTAGTGTCCATTCTAGATGTGATTAACGTCCATTGAAGCTTTTACATCCATCAGCCTATAGCAAACATTGAGTACATGGCATTGGCTGGAAGCTATAATTTATTGTTACTTAGACATCTGCACTCCACATAGATTCAACGAAAAAACCCTCTTTTGAGTGAAGCCTTGTACTGCTCTTTCATGTCCACTCAGAGAGTCAAGGATACTTAAGTGATGTCCACTTTCTGTTCCAGACTGAGTAATAAAAGCAGTTACTGCTAAGGGCCCTGAGTCTTTTCACTCATTGGGAGACCACGCCTAGTAGTCAGTATGGAGTGAAACCTTTCTGCAGGCTGCATCATAATATTTCAGTCTCAGAAACTTTTAAAAATGTTGATGCAATGATTGTGATAAAGACGTAGTATTTACAATAAAGCTAGTTTCACTGTAAACGCTGAAGAAATATTGAGGCATATTATCATGAAACGGCCTTAAAATTATCGCCGCTTTAGCAGCAGAAAACTGCCGCTAAAGCGGTGATAATGGGCTTGATAATATGCCCTTGAGAATTCCCATAGGAGCCCATGTTCTGGTGTCAACATGGACTTCTATTGGAATTCTCTGTGGCAAATTATCAAGCCCATTATCGCCACTTTAGCGGCAGTTTTCTGCCTCTAAAGCGGCGATAATTTTAACGCCATGCTTTATAATATGCCCCATTGTTCCTCAAAATTATCACAACAATTATTTCTTCTTGTTTAACTGGGAAGTTTTTTGTCAGGTAAGAGGTACAGGGATGGATACCTGCTTCGCCCCCCCTATCCATGTTTACACATGGGCTAGCCAGAGGAGAAGGTGCTCATCAATGACCATGGCATCATTTGGGTTGAACATTAGGCCTGGGCGAAAATTTCGTTCCGTTCGCGGAAATTGCGATAATTTGACATTTTTGCGTTCCGCGGAGAGCGCGAAAATGTCAAAAATTCCGGTTTCCGCAGCTTGGCGATAATTTGTTTCTTGCTCGCGCTGTAAAATAATACATTCTCGCGCGCGCGCGATCGCCTTACCTGAATCCCTGCGTTCGCCGACAAGTTTTCTTGATCCGGTCGCGTTCTCCATGAGATGTTGTATTGTTTTTAGCCATTTGCGCTGTCTCGCGACAGTTCGCGCCCGCAGTGACGTCATGCATCGCGCGATCACGTCTTTCTTCTCGCGATCATGCACCGCGAGAACAACTCAAAACAAGATGGCCGCGCCCGCAAGCAACCACATGGGTGAGTTGGCGACCCGCAACCATGCAGAAAATCTCGCGAACATGCCGGAAAAAAACTTCCGCATCTTCGCGATATTTCTGCTTGTTTGCGATAATTTTAAACATTTTCGCGATAATTTGCGAAGGTTAATTCCGCAAATTCCGCCCACCCCTATTGAACATGTAGCATGTTGATTACTTTTCATTGACAATTTATTTGTAATCTGGAAAGGGATGCAGGATTCAGTGCAATCTTTTGTCGAAGCAATCAACAATAACACATTCAATTTGAAGTTCACCGGTTCCTTAGCACAACCCAAGTAAATGATTTGTAGGTGTATATTCAAGATAACAGAACAGAGATGTGGCTGCAGAAAGGAAACAGCATGTAATACGACCTTGCATGCTTGTATCATTTAAAAGCCAGCATCCCCTATGGGGAGATGCTGAGGTTAAGGATGTACAGTAGCCGTATTGATGAGCGCCACAGATGTCACAAGGAGTCAACAACTACATTTCTGGAGCACGCCTTCTCAAGAAAATCTCCGGAGGAAACAGTCAGTGTAGTAAACCAGAAAAACTGAGAATCAGTACTGTTCCCTAGTGCATGAACAACAAAGAAAAGAGAATCCAGTTCTAACATTTGATCTGATAACAAAATACATCAAACATGATGGATGTTTGCAAGATATTATCCGCTAACATTGACATTTGATTAGAGGTGACTCTACTTTGGGCCCAGTTATTTCCAGGACTCCATCATTAACTTATAGGAGAGCCTATTCATTAAAAGAGATGCTCTAGTCAAAAGCAGTCCTGAGTTAGTGGACTGGAAGTTGTAGCTTTAACAACCTGATGGTATTCGTATATGTAGCAAATGTAAGGTTTGTGGTTTTGGTATCAATACAGTGTCACATGATTCCATTTCATGAACAACTATTCAGAATATCAGGCTCTTTTAACTGTAAATTAGAATATGCAATGTATGAACTGACATGTTGTTGTGGGCTAAGGTACGTTGGCAGAGCGACCTTGAAGGTCAACAAAATAAATTTACAGCACCATCAGAAATAAATATTTTGTTCATATCCAGTGGCTAGACACTTTAATGAGCAGCATAATAATGATGAAAAGCATTTACGATATTTTGTTATTGATGCAGTTCAGTGTCACCAAAGAGGTGGAATCCACAAGCGAGTGCTCAGACAATTATAGGCCAGATACATTCTTGATTTAGATACCAAATCACTGAAAGGCTTGAATGCTAAAGGAAAACCGTATACTTTTTCATATGACATATTTTGATGTATTCCGTTAATCTTGGAATTAGTAGATCAACATAGGAGTGATCGTATAAAAAGTCCACTTAGGCCAAATTCTTCATTGCATTTATGTTGCATCTATTTTATGTGCTTATCAGTGCATGAGCAAAATGTGAAAAATTCAATGATCAGTAGGCCATACCAATATAAGATAGTTGTTTTGGAATCATGTGCCCACTAGGGCTTAATTGTTCTAAATGAAATGTTATAATTTAACATGCACTCAGCACATTAGTGGAAATACTGGAAAATGTAAGAGTTACAAGGATAAATTGTTTAAACCGAATGCAATGTGTCAATCAAGGATTTTGATTTGTGCAGTATTTCTTTGATTTTGTTTAATCATGTGAGCACTATATAAACATATTTAAAATAGCGCTGTGCGTATGTGAGCAAGGCTAAGCAATAAACGTGATGGGAGAGTATCAACGTTGTCCGTGGCTGGTCCTTTGTGACAAAGTGAATTTTCGAGAGCAGTGTGTGTATGTATATTTATGCATGTAGGTATGTCTTAGGCCTGAGAGACATTTTGAAATATGCGGTTGTAATTTTGGTAATTAAGCATAACTCTCGTTAATGAAAAATTACCAAAATTGCATGTAACACCAGCTTGAGTAATTAAGAGTAATTTGGGGCAAAAATCCCACTGCAGGATCACAGGAACAATGAATTAAGAGAGAGATCAAGAAAGTTATTAGTTACTGCTGTTCTTGTCCTGTAGCTTTATTGCTAGTTTTGTACCACAAATTGCATCCTCGGGCCCATTTTGGACACAAGGGTACATTTTGCAGTAAGAAAATATGCTTCTCAAACAATTACACATAATTACAAGTAATTTTTCAAATTGGGTTCACAAGAGCCTTGCGAGAGTCCGCAGCCTTGAAACTAAAAAAAATGGAACCATGTGATTGGTTGATGGGCCTCTTTTTCCTGTCAGCCTTCTCACTCCCACATGAGCAAGATGCTCCCACGAGTCCCACACGAGCAAGCACTCTGATTGGGTGGCTGTCAGATGTTTAGAAATTAAATGGCTGGCATAACTGGGAAAGATAAAACATTTGTGGTGTGCAGTAAATTCTGCTCCTTCAGTTAGTTCACAGAGTTTTGGAACTCTGCGCTGTGCTTGGAGCATGGAGTTTGGCAAAAACTCCGCACCCCACCGGGTGTAATAAAGCAGATAAGAGCACAATCCCCATGATGCGGCTGCGCTGGGCAAACAGCCTTCTCTGCCTAAGCTGACATTGTCGTGCTAAAGGCTCCATACTTGACTGGAGCTTGCTCCATACAAGCACCTGCAGCAGCTCATATGTGCAGCTGCAAGAATGTATTCAATGGGGTAACTCATCTGGCAGGATCTTCGGCTCTCTCAGCATACTACTCACAGGTGAGGGGTGATAGGTACAGCAGAGTTGGATGCATAGCAGCCAAGTGGGAAGAGGATCGTGGACAAGAACCGAGAAAGTGGGTGATATAGAAAAGGGACTAGAAGGGCAAACTTTTGTATGCTGACTGCCCAAAATCATTACATTTATGACTGTTAGAACAAAACGTCTTCAGTTTTTTTCAATACGGAGGGTATGTCTGTTTATTTTCTGGCATTTAGGGTGAAAGCTAAGGTAGCAGTCAGAATGTTCTGGAAAGTTGATAATTGAGCTGCTCGCCTATCCCTAATCTTCAAAAACCAGTAAAATAGAAATGCATGTGGTTTCTTCTTGGCGATTTATTTATAGCACGATGTCTGCAGGTGCAGTTTCTCTATTTGTAGTTAACTGAGCATAAAAAAGAGAAGCTATTGAAAGCAGGATTTGGCATGCAATATCTTTTAGGATTACACCAGTTTTACGGAGTTTTGATTTTTTTGTTTGTTTTTTTGTGAAGCAATGACATTATTTCTTAAAATATTAGAAAAAAGAGGAATTGCTTCTTTTAGGTAGAAGAAAATTACAGTGTGGCTAATACCGCATTCAATTGTAGATTGCCTATTTTAATGCTGTGTGGCAGGAGGTATTGCCTGTAGTGCACATCATATTTTTTGGTGAATGTATGCAGCTGCGGCATCTCTAACAGGGTAAAGGGCAAGTGTATATGATCCCTAACTCAAAATGCATGGTACAGCAGGCCAATTCAAATATGTGGGAGTGTGTAATTGTGGACTGGCAGGGTCTGGGTAGTTCCCAAGAGTCAGTGCAGCATAGCCAGCTTTTATTATATTGGCTATTTTTAGACGAACCTGGAAAACAATTCAAAATTTGAGAACATACATGACAAGAATTTTCAATTCTATTAAGGACATGGAGGCGAGGATTATGCTTCTCATTTCTTTACTGGAAAATTCTCAGCAGCCAATAAAATTACAGAAAACAAAAAATACTTCAATACCTATGAACAACCTATCTGTCACATGACTAACCAGAGAGTGTATCCTCTATATAAACTCCAGTCTCTAGTACAGGTTCCTCTTTCTTTAACAACAACATAATGTCGAAGAACCATCCTGAATGTAGCAGAACCTCTTGTATCAGAGAGAACGAACAGCCCAACGGGACTCCTACTCCAGACTATGTTCCTGAATCAACGTGTCGCCTTAACTTCTGTGAAAAACACAAAGACTGTCTAAAAATGAGGACCCTCGTGCTCCACTTGAGATCAGCACCTGAAAATGAAAAGATGAGGGCCCTAACATAATTTGCCCACCGATATTTCAACAAAACATCAGAAAGGGGTGGGAAAACATAGGAACATATATGCGGTAAAGAGATACTCAAAATCAAACAATACAATTTACAATATCTAATACATGTCTTTGGGTGGGGTTATCCTCGCCTCCATGTCCTTAACAGAATTTAAAATTCTGGTCACATATGTTCGCAAATTCTGAATTATATGTGAGGCTTCGATTATGGTTGTTTAAAGCTTAGCCACCACTACTGATGCCACATCCATAATAAGCTTATAGTAAAAGGACTTAAACGTTGGGTCAGATGACTGTTCAGCTGCGTTCATAATGTCTACTAAGCTGACCCCCACATAGAAAGCCTTAGATGCCATAGCTCCACGAGCTGAATGTGCTCCAAACTTCGAGATATTGATACCCTCTTCGCCCATGAGCCAACGTATTAATCTGGAGAAGGTTGCTGGAGTCACTGGGCGAAAGAGTTTTTGTAGAGCAATTAACAATTGACCCCTAATGTCATGCCGAAATTCTGCGGTACTCACCTCATAATCTTTTATACACTGTACTACACACAGTTTAGGATTATTTGGGAAAGCTGGGTAAGTTACTGACGAGGTATTAAACTTAGTGCGTTTTGTCATTAGAAAAGTAACACCCTCTGGGGAAATTCTACAACCTGCTAGATCTAAAGCACGGATGTCTAAGACCCTTTTGCATGACACTAGACAGAGTAGCATAGTCAACTCAGCAGAAAGCTGTTTTCTTGACAAATATTTATTAGAAGGCCAAGCCTCCAAGAATCTCAAAACAGAGGATACATCCCAAAATTCTGAATATTTTGGACAAGGGAGTTTGAATATCCTGATACCCCTAAGAAGCTTGCATATCAAGGGATGTTCTCCTGCCGGTTTGCCATCCACAGACACGTGACATGCTGAGATGGCGTACGGAAATTATTCACCGATTTATAGGCTAGGCCTGAAGCCGCGATGGAAGCTAAAAAATTCACAATGAATGAGACATGTGCTGTAGTGGGATCCACCTCTCGTTGAGAACACCAACCACACCATTGTTTCCAAGCTGAAGAAAATCACTTGTGTGTGTTGGATGACCATGCTTCGCTGATATATCTGTCAGCATCTCGCAAAGTGCCTGGAATCTACCATCTGTCCCTGAAACCCGCCATGCTACCAGAAGGAGTTGTCCTGATTCTATCAAAGGATGCAAAGTTTTCAGAGGGTCCAGCAACAGGTTGCACCTCTGGAAGGAGAATCGGCACTACACAAAGCTCCTCCAGAAGTACTGGGAACCATGCCTACGCTCTTCATAACAAAGTGATCAGAATCAACTCCGAATGATAACGTCTGGTTCGTGCCAGAACCCTGGGAATCATCACAAACGGCGGGAAGGCATAACATAGAGATGACGGCCAGTCCTGTAGAAACGCATCCGTGGCCAGCGCTTCCGGATCTGGACACCAGCTGAAAAACGCTGGAACTTGCCTGTTGAGGCATGAAGCGAACAGGTCTATCTGACAGGGGTCCCAAAGTCGATTCAGCGACTGGAAAATCCGCAGATGGAGTCTCCAGTCACTGAAATCTCGTAGGTAACGAGAGTGCCAGTCGGCAATCTCGTTGTTGCAGCCCGGACGATACTCTGCTACCACTGATATCTTGTTCTGAAGGCAAAAGTGCCATATGTCCTTGACAATCTCTGCTAGAATCTGGGATTTTGTCCCCCCCTGCTTGTTTGCATATCGTACTGCTGACACATTGTCCATACGAAGCAGAATACAACAGTTCGTCTTGTGGGGGGAAAGGCAGCGAATCGCAAAGGAACCCACCAGAAGCTCCAGGCAATTGATATGCAATGCAAGTTCATCTTGTGACCATCGGCCGCCCGTGGACATCTGGCTGCAACGGGCTCCCCAACCCCACTACTTCCAGGGTAGATCCAAAGAGGGCTCGACCATTCCAGGCCTCCATGTGGTCCAGCCACCACAACATCTCCAACATCTCCAACCTCGCCTCCTCTGAAAGAGAAATGTGATCTGAGTACCCGATGCCTTTCTGGAGATGCCGAATCTTGAGCCGTTGAAGTGCTCGGTAGTGTAGGGGACCTGGGAAGATAGCTTGAATTGAGGAAGCTAACAATGCTATAATCTGGGCTACAGATTTCAATGACACAATCTGCTTGTTCAAAATCAACCTCAACACTCTCTTTATAGCCCTGATTTTCTGGGTGGGCAAGAGGAATTGACAACTCCGGGAGTTGATCAGAAAACCCAGAAACTCGATTGATTGTAATGGCACTAAGACTGATTTCTGTGGATTTACAAGAAATCCGAGACACTGCAAAAGATTCTAGATGAGTCATCACAAGTAGAGGACAACGAGCCATGATGAGAATGTCATCCAAGTATATAATCAGACGCACCCCCGTGCTCTCAATGATTCTACTACTGACCTGAGAAGATTCGTGAAGCACTAAGGTGCTGATGAGAGGCCGAAGGGAATAACTCTGTATTTGTACCAAACTCCCTGCCATTGGAACTGGAGAAAGGGTCAATGAGGTTCGTAAATGGGAACAGACAGCTACACATCTTTCAGGTCCAGACGGACCATCCAGTCCCACTCCTGAAGGAGGTCGCGTAGAAGATGAATACCCTCCATCTTGAAATGCCGATATACTACCCATCCATTGAAATCCTTTAGATTTAAAACTAGCCTGGATCCACCCCCCTCCTTCTGCTCTAGGAAGATGCTGCTGATGAAGATTTGTGGATGACAATCCGTTACAACTATGGCCCCTTTCTTTAGGAGTGAATCTATCTCGTTGGAGATGAAGACTTGATCTTGTCGGGAAAAATACATTTGATGTGGAGGAAAAACCTGATAATGTCTCCAAGATCCATGCATCCTGCGAGATCTTGTGCCAATTGTGTAGAAAAAACTGTATCCTGCCCCCCAACATTACTTCCGCAGCCAAAATCAGTCTCACCTAAAGTTCCGGAATCTTGTTGTCTGCCCTGGTTGCCACCATATCTGCATTTTCTGAAACTGTTCTTGGCTCGACAAGTCGGATAGAAGGAGGAGGAATTATTGAAACTGGACTCCTGATAACCTCCTCGATGTGATTGGTACTGACCACGCGAGGCGCTTTGGCTTAAACCACGGCCGTACGACCACCCACGATACCGTCCAGCCCTGCCGAAAATTGGAAAAAGAATGGAACTGGAAACAAATTGCGACAGCAATTCAATAAGGGGGAGTGGAGAAAACCCCAGGCTAGCCAATGCACACAAATGTAAACAAAATGGATAACCTGGTGTGCAAAAGGAAATAAAATGTGGAGGGGGGACTTGAAAATCCATTCTAGGCAAAAGCCTATGCAGTAATTATCCAGCCCTACTCAACCTTTTTGACAAGGCGTCGCTGGGAGCCTTGTACGAGCTCAGTGGGACAAGAGCAATTATACACTGCTCCTGCGCTTGTTTAAACCCGCAAAATCACTTGAGAAAATAGGTAAAATGGCTGCTGCGCATGAGCAAAACGAGCTGCCCGTAAAGCCAGAAAGAGGAGTACGCATCTCACTGACATGCATCCTTGCTCCCGTTATCTCCCGCTCCACAATCATGAGACGTCCCCCCCTGTTACATGCGAACTCCACTCACTCGTTGATCAAAGCAACAAAGTAGCAACCGCGAGCTAGCGATAAACAGCCCAGAAAATAAAGATGCGGTACGCGCTGGAAAGCAATAGCAAAAGGCAACAATATTGCAATAAAGTATACAAAATACAAAACGCCAACTCTTATAAGCGGAAAAAAGCTCCACACAATAATGACGCGCTACGAGCTTACAAATACCATTGCAATATTGCCAAATATCATATCACAGTAGCCTACAAAATGCAGAAACAAAGAAAAGTAAGGCACATAACTGGCTATGAAGCAGCAAAGAAAAAGGAAGTTGTACTAGAGACTGGAGTTTATATAGTGGATACACTCAATGGTTATTCATGTGACACATGCGTGTTCATGCGTATTGAAGTATTTTTTGTTTTCTGTTATTATATTGGCTGCTGAGAATTTTCCAGGAAAGAAATGAGAAGCATAATAGGAGCCTCATGGGGAATTCTGAACTACAGTTAGTGTGGTTAAAACTGACCACACCAGCTGGAATAGACCTACGTCGAAAGTGTAAAGTGTCAGTGCAAGACAACACCAGTGTCCAGGGCGCTGCGACATGGAGGAGGACGACGCACCTGTAATTTATGAGTTAGAATTCCTTAGGAATGCCATCACAGCAATTTCGACACTGCAGTTTGTTAACAAATATATAAAAGGAAGGGCAGACTTGTTCTCAGATGTACGAGTCCGGTTGGATGGTATCCCACCATAATGTTAGAAGATGTCTCAGGGTGGGTGGAGCTCCATGGAGTGCACTTGTACAAGTTCCACCCACCCCTACAAAAAAGCTATATGGAGGGCAGGATATAGGTATCCTAGCCCCATAGTAATTGAGAGGATGTCTATAAGGCATAAGTACTGTGATGAAGAAAAATATCAATACTTTTTTAAAAAAAAGTTCCAATCCTGTGGGATCCTCTTGAGGGATCATGAAAACTAGAATGAGGTAGGTAGTCTCTCCACATTCTACCACACGTACCAGTCACTGTAGGGAACTGCCTCATTGGAGAGGCCACACTCTCCATACACCCTACTATGCACACCTGTCAACTTGGGAGGAGATGTCAACGGAGAGGCTTGTCCCTCCCCACACCCTACAATGCACACCCATCACAATATGAAGAGGCCTTAAAAGAGAGGCCAATCTTTCCCAACACCCTACTATGTATCCCTGTCACCCTGGAGAGAGGTCTCTGTGGGGAAACCAGTCCCTCTCCACACCTTATTATGCACGCACATCACCACGGAAGAGGTCTCAGCTGTGACACCACTCCCTACTACAAACAACTCTCACCCTGGGGAGAGATCTCAGCAGAGAGGCCACTCCTTCCCTATACCCTACTATGCACATCTGTCACTTTAGGGCGAGTTCTCAGTGGAGGCCCCATTCTCTCCCCACACTCTACTACACACAGGCATCCTCCTAGGGTAAAGTCTCAGCAGATAGGTCACCCTCCACACTCTGCTACACACATACGTACTTGTACAGTTTATAAATTGTTTTTATAGGTTAGATGTATAAGCTTACAAGACTCTCTCAAGAGTTGGAAAAATGTAAGGGGGAAAGTAGCTGTTTGGGTGCTACTGCGAGAGTCTCACCATCCCCTCAAAAAAGGGAGGGAGGTATAATATGAAATAATCAGATAATGTAGAAGTAGGGTGGTTCTAAAAAGAACCTGTGGGCCTGATTCATAACAGTAATCCAAGACAAAATCCTTACTTGACGACTTTCGGTATTCACCAAGGGCATTTAGGAGTAGAAAAGTTAGGAATCCTAACTTTACTACTACTAAATGCCCTTTGTGAATACCGAAAGTTGTAAAGTTAGCATTTTGTCTCAGTTAAACTTAAGTTTTGGTCTTAAGTTAAACTGAAGACTGAAACTTAAATTTAACTTGGACAAAATTCTACCTTTATGATTAACTTTACTACTCCTAAATGCCCTATGTGAGTACCAAAAGTCGTAAAGTTAGGATTTTGTCTCAGATTACTTTTGTGGATCAGGCCCTGTGTGTTTAAAGTGCATAGTGTTCAGGTAGATGTAGAACTAGATGCATTCTCTGATTTTATTTAGGAAGATCAGGTTTCCTTCTGCAGTGAAGTTCACTCCCTCTCAACTGTGGAGACCTGGCATATCAAAGTGGATATTGTTAAGATAAGTAGAGCCCATACCAAGGTCATGAAAAAATGCTGACATTTTTTTATCAACATGTTTATGGAATTTCTTAATTTATGGATGAAAATCTCTTGACCATTGCTACTTTTGCCATTGACAAATGTTGGAATATACAAAAGCTGTGTGAGGAAATAGATACATTTACTGATGGAAAAATGCAAGGCTGAGGTAACATTAAGGTCAACCAGTAGTTGACATTTCCACTACAAAAATTCAAACCTCCTGAGATCACCCTTGGTGGTGTGTTCTAGAAGCAAGTTAAACCTGTTTGATCTGCACTCAGCAGAAGTCATTTGATTTGAGAGTAAAATACTTTTGTGTATTCAGCTGTAGAGTGTTGTAAAAAAAGAAACCAGTGTCTCATGGATCTCTTACAAACAGATTTGGTGCTCTGTCATAATAAGATGGCCTATTTGTCATCTAAAACCTCCTATACAAACCCTTTACTGTGTTCAAAGCTGTCAGTAGAGAGAGTGGTGCTACCAAATGTAATGATACACCCTATTGACACATACAAAAAGTATTTGCAGAGTGGTGTGTTGGTCAGAAAAGTCTTTTACAAGCAACCTTCATTCTATATAGAGGTCAGAGACGCCATGTAGTCATAAAAGTGAAGCATTTACAGCAGATGGAGATGTAAGAAAAGGAGCCAGTGCTTCTCTAAGGGGCATATTAGCAAGACCGGCAATAAAATTATCGCCGTTTTAGCGGCAGGAAACTGCAGCTAAAACGGCGATAATGGGCTTGCTAATATGCATTATAGAATTCCAATAGAAGCCCAGATGTGCAGGACATCTAACCTGGGCTTCTATTGGAATTCTATAACGCATATTATCAAGCCCATTGTCGCCGTTTTAGCGGCAGTTTCCTGCTGCTAAAACGGCGATAATTTTATCGCCAGTCTTGCTAATATGCCCCTAAATTCTTCTACACAGTGCTATATTCTGTGCAGAGCTGTCACTAAGAGAGCCGCTGTTATGAAACCCAATCATACACCCTATAGACACTCAGAAAAGCAGAGTGTTAAGTTTCTTAGTAAAGACCTTAATACACTAAGGTCTCAGGCAGAACTTGAGCACTGATTTCCTAAAAATCGGTTCACCACTAAAATATACTTTGATCCACCACAAGTTTAATAGCACCAGTTGCTTCTCAGTAAATGTGCACCTGGTTTAATCCAGTACAAACCAGATGTTGGAAAAGTATCCAACCCTAGCAACCATATGAGATTTTAAGAAATTAACAAAGACAATTGCCACAATGCAAGCATCCCATGTAGATGTGCTTTACCTCATCTTTTAATGGGCAGGAATTGCCTGCTGCTCCTTTTCTTCCCTTCAAGTGAGGTTAGTAAATCAAGCTTGTCATCGGTGTTAACTGAATCTGTAGACAAAGTAAGAGACAGGCCAATTTGAAGAACAAAGGCAGGTGCCATTCTTTTAAACAGCAGTGCAGTTCTTTGTCCTTCCAGTTCTCTCTAACTCCCACCTGCAAAAGATGATCTCTGTACATTATTTTATATCACTGAATTCTAAGAGAGCATTCTAAGACTTACTTCTGTTCCAAGATGATTTTATGTTGCTTCTAAACTTGCGGCCCATGTTGGACTTTTAAAACAATTATACACTATGCTCAATACCATTTCAAGATGGCTGTCCAATGCGTACCTATTGCATGTGCAGCATTTTGTCTTTTTTTCTACTTTTATTCTTATAATTTATTTTTCATATATTTGTAAAGTTTGTACGTATGTTTTATTGTGGGTGGGTAAGTGAATAAGTGCAAGAATGAACCAAAAGAGTAATGAATGGATGTATGAGTGCAAAAATGAGTTGTAAGGTTTAGTGCACATATGGTTACCTTTTGAGGACTTAAACTCACCAGCGACTGAAGAGGCGTTTTCAATTATAAGCGACACCTTTTGGTACTTCCAATAGTTGTTTATGTATGATCTGCCCTGTTGTACAGCAATGGTGCTTATCCGATTGAATTAATAATGACTTGTAGATCATTGCCCAAGAGGCAGGCCTCCATTTGCACAATAATCATGTAAATTATATTACATGTAGCAATTTGTAAACCCTTAACTGTACCATTATGAAAGGACTACTTTCTTTTGTGCCATCATATGAAACACTCTTGTTACTGCCCTACATATTACTGCCATGTAGTTATTATACACAGAACTGGTTTTGAATGACCACAGAGTAGGAATTGTTCATTTACCTATCCACACCTCTAGTGTTGTCACAAGAGCTCTGTACAGGGGAAGAAAGATTCAGAATATTGGTTTTAGGAAGAGACTAACACTGTGGGATTGTTTCCTGAAGGGCACACAGGAAATGCTGCAAAAGTGGGTAGGTCTGCACCTGGAAACTTTTTACCCCATCGGTTAGACAGTGACCATACCTTACAAACACCCAGAGGCTGGTGCAGCCTTTCCACATTGGACGAATTCGAGCTCCAAAAAATTGACTAAGTACAAAGGCGGAAATCTTCACTGGCTAAGGCACAAAAAGGATCTGTTTGATGAAGAACCTTCTCTGTGTGTGAAATTCAAATTTCGGCCACTTGGAACTTTGTGTCCAAAAGTCAATGGCTTCACAAAGACCTTGTCCGATAGCTAGCCCTTATGAGAAGCCACCATGTGGCCACAACATGCTGCCTTGCCCTGCTGAGAATATTTGACTTCCATTTCAGAGACTAAGGGGCTGCTTTAATTCTTGGCAATAAGGATACTCCATTGGCAAGAATGCAGTCCACTTGCCGAATTTGGATGTAGGCGAATCATGGTTTAATCAGGGTAGAGGCTACTCCGTTTCTGCCATGTGGAGTAAGGGCCATCAGAGGCAGACTTGTAATTCTGCTCCCTGATTTAGATGGATGGAATAAGAGGTCAGATGTTAATGCCCATTAATGGCAGCAAAAACCCTGGGGGTAATGGGCAGTGAAAACTGCTCAATGCTGCCCTCGCCCCAGGAGGGAGCTTACAAGGCAAGGAGAGCATTTTCTTTTTACTTTTTAAAAAGAAAATCTTGCATCGCAACAGAGCCCTGCACCAAACAGCGAAAATGCTTTGCCATGAACTGCCGTGATGGCAGTTTCTGCCAATGCTTTATAAATGTCCACTAGAGTAGCGGATATATATATAACTGGTGGGAGGTACCTCCACCGAGGCAACAGAGTTATTTATTTTATCGCCCTAGTGGGACAACGGGATCCCTGCCAGGTTATAAATCAGGCCCTAAATCTGAAGGTAAAACTCGTCTGGGTTGAACATGGTTTCTATGCCCACCGTGGTCGACCTTGACTTAAGTCTATGTACTTGTCATGCGCAACATGATGACCAGTTGGCTCCTTATCTTTTTTAAGCTATTTTGATCCTTAATTCTTAAGCATTCATAACTCAACTTTCAGTTATTGGATTTTTGTCAATTTGATGTCATTTTATTACTGCATTGCCTGTAAGTTTAGTCCGTCTGCCATTTGCCATAGCTACAAGGGGTTGAGCTCAGGTTATGTTAGTGACTTTAAGTGTTTACCTTGACATGGATTGTGATTATTATTTAAGGTGAGTACTCAAATATCCCAAATAACACTCCAATTTCTTAAAGTATGTTTTCAGGTAAAATAGTACCTGTACCTCTGTCTAAACCTGGAATGCCAAAAGTAGACCCAGGAGAATTCATGCCACTTTTTCAGGACAACCACTAACTTTGTAAATACCTTGCATTTAGATTAATTGCAAATGTACCGCATGCGCACAATCTCTTGAAAACTTTTGCTTTAGACTAAAATCATTTTTCAGTAATCAGGATTGGTGTTTACACATTGGGAGGGAGTCCATTTTAACTTATACATGTTTTGATACCGCCTTTGTGTGAATTGAGTTCTTCAGCTTCTGGCATGGATCATTTTTTACTGTATTTCAAGCCACTCATGTGTTTTCTGATGGCTGTTAGGTCAGTTCTAAAAGTTATCAGGTCTTGTGCTCGTCCTACTCCCCATGTTCGATATTCCCATTTTAGACTAAAGGCTGCTAGAATTGTGCTAATGTAGAAGCCTCTTGACTTCCTTTTAATCTTCAAGTACTTTGAAAGCTCAGCACTGTGCCAATATTGATGTCTCTAGCTCCCATGTATTTTGCTTTCAACGTAATGTGCATTAACATTCATATTTCTGAGTACATTGTGCTCTTGATTTTAAAAACTATGCCAGGGATTTTAAAGACAAGCTGCCTGGCTATCGATGGATTTTCACTTTGCTTCTTCTGAGAAATGTTTTTTTAAATTCCCTTTTTCCTAGAGAAGTTCATTTTCAAAATTAGTTTTTGATTAGTCCAGTAAAAGCAGTATTTATCAGTACCCCAGGGTGCATTTATTAAAAAAGTATTCCAAGGCAGTACAAACTTTCTGCTATGTGTTGCTCTAGAGGGAGAGAGCATGAAGGACCATGCATACTAAGACATGACCCTGCTGCTCTCTTCTCCTGCTACCCAGTGCCATGTACATGCCTTTGCACCATAGTGCACATGTGTGTGCATGATGTCGAGCAAAGGTTGTGTACTTAAAGGACACCCTTCCAGTGCAAAATTCAGTCCCTAGACAAACTTTCAAACTTTTCATTGAATGTAGCTGTGTTCTACAGTGAAGCACATATGCACAGTGAGAAGGGTTTAGAGACATAGATGCATTTCAACTTGAAAGCGCCTACTGCAAGGGAGCATTAGTTTTGGGAGGAAAGCCAGGTCTATATATTTTAGTGTGTAGGGCTCTGCATTAACAACCATCGGTATTAGCATGGAAATACCCATGTACCAACCATGGAACATTCCCTTGACAAACAGTATTGGGAAGCAGAACAAAACATTTCTTTTCATTACTTTTAATCAACTTTCAGCAGAAAAAAAGTTCATAAATTAACACTTTGTGCCATTTTGCATCATTTTTGATGATTGCACGGATGTAAATTGTTGCTAAATCTGCCTGTGATTTATTATTAGACAATTAAGTGGTTCGTGATTTATCAATCTTGTAAGGATTAGGGGCTAGAACAGTCTACCTTGTATTCAAGCTTTTCATATGCAGATCACAGCAGACAGTAAGGATGACTGTTTATTTCAATGAGCCACCTTTTAGTATGACTTGCTTCTGGTCATTTCTCCTTCAAGACATTCACCTGGTGCTATCTGCGGTTGCCTTCAAAATACAAGAGGTGGCAACTTCTAACATTATGAAGATATGACTTGTATAATAAAATCCTAGGCAAAGAGACCACCTAACTGGTTTGAGAAAATCACGTCTTATAATTGAGCATGGCTTTGGACTTGTCTATGTAAAATAGGGTATTTACTATTTACACCTCGCCTTTTCAGTTCTGGGTGCCAAGTTTGATGCCATCAGACATGCACTCTGAAGAGATGCTCTTGTTCCACAGGCGCTGCCTCCAGATCTGGTATTTTGGGCGGTACATGTATAACTTTGCAAGACTAAAGCTTAGTCTTCTCGGAGGAGGTTTTATCAACACTTTCATCTTTTGCAAAGTCCCATAAGGGGACACAAACTGGTGCACACCATGCATTGCGCTAATGTTACACAAGGATACACTTTGCACTTCTTTATCTTACTTTGTGTCCGCGGGTGGTAGGCCTCAGGCAGGTGTTAACTTGGAAAAACAACAGTAGATAGACAGAATGCAGAACAATGTCATACATTCACCACAGTACAGAGATCTGGGCCTAAATCCATCGTTTTTTTGCTCACCATGCCATTCCAGTTTGAACCCAGCCGGATGTATGACGTTACAACGCATGCTGTTACAACGCATGCTGTTACAATGAAAGTTTTACAACGCGAGTGCATTGACAACGCAGGACATTACAACGCAAGTCTTTACATCGACTTGCACCAGATGGCGTGCTAACATTAAAAAAAGTGTAATTTACTATTCCAACTCCAGTCCACGTAACAGTAGGGAAGGTGTTGGGATAGTAAACTACACTATTTTTAATGTTAGCACGCCATCTAGTGCAAGTCGATGTAAAGACTTGCGTTGTAATGTCCTGCGTTGTCAATGCACTCGCGTTGTAACAGTTTCGTTGTAATGGTAGTAAGTTGTAAAAGTTGCGTTGTAAAGGTTGTCCCCCACCCAGACATATGCAAATCAGTCTTAACCCTGTGCCTCATGGGAACAGTCCAGCCCGAACTGCCAAGCCAGGTCCTCCCTGGATTGGAAACAAGCATCCTAGGACTGGTTTAAGGTGTTAACTTGGAGACATGCTGTGGTCCCCCGAGTAAAAAGGGCCCGCATTGGAGGTCGCTCTTTTAAGCTGCTGGCGCCTCAGCGCTGGAATACTCTGCCTTTGGCATTACGCAGCACCTCTAATTTGCTGACTTTTAGGAAGGGCCTCAAAACTTGGCTTTTTGCCCTTTACTTCGCTTTTCTTTCTTTCTGCTGGGCCCGTCTTATTCTATTGTGTTGTGTTATTCTGCCACAGGTTGTCAATAAAAGCGCCGGGACACTCTATGGAGTAGCCGTGCACTATAAAAGACTAAACTAACATAACATAACATAACATGTTTTTATTTCTCCAAAGTTCGCATGTGTTCTGCACTTCACACTACAAGATAACGTTTTAAAAGAAGGCTTTAAAGTAGGTCTTAGCATGGTTTTGCCTAGTGGAAGAATAACTTTCTAGGCTAAAAGCTATTTTTTATTTATTTTATTTTATTTATTTTAAAAGTTTTATATAGCGCTGGCTACACCCAGAGGTATCAGAGCGCTTTACATGAGAGGATGATAAAAAAAGCAAACATGGCATACAAGTAGATAAAAAGATAATGAAACATCATGTGAAATATACAAATCAAAATAGATATACAGGTGCAAGAGCTATACACTTCAAGTAATTAGGTAGGTGATGTTCGGGAAATGGACAAAAATTACCAGGCACCTATAACATGGTGATTGGAGATCAGGTGCAGGTCACAGGTTAGGACCCCCAGTAATAATTGGGCCAAACATGGCATACATGTAGATAAAAAATAATGAGAATAACATGCGGCATATACAAATCAAATAGATAAACGGGCAGGAGCTATACATATAAAGTAATTAGATAGATGATGTTCAGGAAATGGACAAATATTACTGGACTAATATAATATGGTGAATTGGAGATCAGGTGCAGGTCACAGTTTAGGATGCCAATATAAATTGAGGAGGTGGATTTTGAGGTCTTCTTTCAAGCTGAAAGAGGAGGGGTTACAGCGCAGGTTTTCTGGGAGGGCATTCCAGATAAAAGGGGCAATTGCCAGAGAAGGAGCATGATTGTGTGGTTTTCTTTTTATGCAATGGTGGGATTAGGAGGAGGGTGTTGGTGCTTCTCAGAGGTCATATGGTGCCCGCAATGAGGAGTTTCTTTGAGAGGTACTGCAGAGTGTTTTGGTGGAGGACTTTATGAGTAATCAGGCAGTTTTGTAGCCTTATCTGCCTTCAATAGGGAGCCATTTGAGATATTTGAGAGCCGGGGATATATGATCGAAGCATTTGCAGTCTGTGATGAGCCTGGCTGCAAGGTTGAGCACAGCTTTGATTGGACCAAGGTGGACCTTGGGGATGCCATTGAGGATGGCGTTACCATAATCAATACGTGAAAGAACAAGTGATTGAACTACAAGTTTAAAGTCATCGGTGGGTATAAAGAGTTTGATTTTCATGAGGTGACAGAGAGTGAAGTGGGCTCCTTTAGCAGAGTTTTTGATGTGAACGTTAAGTGTTAGGGTATTGTCGATAGAAATACCAAGAGATTTGACGGATTTGGACTGGGTGAGTGAGCAGTTGGGTGCATTAAGGTCAGATATCCAGGATTGAACGGGGAGAGGGTTACTTTTTAGGGGAGAAGAGAATGATTTCGGTTTTATTAGAGTTAAGTTTGAGATGATTGGAATGAAACCAGGTTTAGATCTTGGTGAGGATGTTTTTCAGGTGTATGATGTCAGCATGAGTTTTAATCTTGTAATAGATTTGGGTGTCATCGGCGTAGAGGTGGTAGTTGATGCCTGCTTGTTTAAGAATGAGAGTGAGGGGTTCCATAAAGAGGTTAAAGAGGGAGGGAGAGAGAATTGATCCTTGGGGGACTCCAAGGGAGACAGGAGTGGGGTTAAGGAGACAGTTTTTAATTTTGATTTGCTGAGTTTGGTGTTGTAGGTAGGAGACAAACCATTTGTAGGCAGTACCATTAAGGCTGAAACGGGTCCTACGCACATTAAGTAGGGCTGAATGGTTGACTGTATCGAACGCTGCAGAGAGATCAAGGAGGATAAGAAGGCAGGTCTTGCCATTATCAAGTGATTGGTGGATGTCATCGACGACATTGAGCATTGCCGTTTCGGTGCTGCAGCCTTTCCTGAAGCCTGATTGTAAGGGGTAGAGTAGGTTGAAGTTTTTGATGTGTTTGCCTAGTTGTAGTAGGACACATTTTTCAAGGACCTTTGACAGAAGGGGGAGGTTAGTGATGGGTCGGAGATTGTTTAGGTCATTGGGGTCAGCATTTTGGTTTTTGATTATGGGAGAGATTTGTCCAAGTTGAAGGGAGGTGGGGACACAGCCAGTGGAGAGAGAGGTGTTGATGATTGTGGTCCAGTATGGGGTGAAGGTGTGCTTAAGGGCAGGGACAAGGTTAGAGGGTAAGGGGTCTTTTGTGTGGGAGAACGGTTTAAGATGACCAATTATTTTAAGGACTTCTAGCTCAGTCACTGGGTGGAAGTTGAGCAAGGAGGCATTGTTCATTAATTGTGAGTTAGTTTCCAGAGATGTGGTGGGGGATAGGTGTGAGGAGTGGTTAGGGGGGTAAGGAAGGAGGTGAGTGAGGAGAGTCGCTGGGGAGCAGTAGGATATTGGGCAGAAGAGAGAAGGGTTCAACTAGTCGAGGGAATGTGGAGTAGGCATTAGAGGTGAGGACGGGTCTGCTTTGGGAGTTGGAGGGGGGCTTTGTGGGAAGAAAGGATTGATCAATTTCAGCTATTTCTTCACATCTGGCTGAGGAGGCGATCAGATTTGGAGTTGCGGGGGAAATTTGGTTTTGAATGATTTTGAAGAGTTCCCTATGTCTGTTTTTAGCATGGTCAAATTGAGTGCAGAAGTAGGATGCCTTTTCCTTGAAGATGTGTTTTTTGTACATGGATCTAGCACGTCTGAGGAGTGCAAGATGGGAGGGAGAGGGATGGTGTCTCCAGGTTCTTTCGGTATTAAACTCGGTATTAAACCAAGAGTTTGAGGGAGTGTTTCTTTGGTTTTTGAATTTAGGCAGGGCTAATTGGTCAAGAATACTGGTACTGGTATTGTTAAAGTGTTCAGTGAGCTCATTAGCAGTTTGTGAGAGGGGAACGAGAAGATGTTGAGCTTGGAGTTTAGACTCAAGAACAGCCAGGGGGATACGTTTTAGATTTCTGGTCAATTTCTTAGGTCTGTTAATTTTGGAGGTGGGGAGATTTGCAGTGGTAGCAATGGTGAACAGTATAAGGTGATGGTCAGACCAGTCAATGGGGACGATATTGGTCACGGAGGCCAGATCTTCGGTGGAAAGAATGGCATCTAGGATGGCTCCTTTGGTGTGTGTCGGGGACAGGCATAGTTGTTTGAGTTCATTGATCTCAAGTAGATTAGTGAGGCGGGAGATAGTGTGATCATCGCTATCGTTCCAATGGTGGTTAAGATCCCCAAGGAAGAGATTTTTTGAGTTGGATAATGAGGATTGTGTCAGGAGCTCAGATAAGTCCTCGATGAAGGGCTGGGGAGCTCCCGGGGGGCGATAGATATTGTGTAGACGAATTGGGAGGGAATTTTGAGTTGTCAGTTCAGCTTCCAGGTATTCACAGGAGGAGTAGCCAGAGTTATTGATAAGGGATAGCTGAAGTTCATTTTTAAAGATAATCTCTAGACCACCCCCAACTCTGTCAGGTCTATCTTTTCTAAGAATAGAGTATCCCGGGGGCGGAGAGTAGGTCAAGTATGCTCGTTGAGTGGTCATTGAGCCAGATTTCTGTGAGGAATGCAATGTCAATGGATTCACTCAGGATAGTTTCTGAAATTTCCGTGGCATGTTGGACTGCGGAGCGACAGTTAACAAGCATACATGTAAGTGGTGTGGGGTTGCATATGGTGGGTGGGCAAGAGTGGATCGACGTGAGTTGAGGCGGTGGTCTGGGGGAAGTGGGGGAGGAGGGGATTCTATTAGTCCGTAGGATAACAGGGATGTGGGAGTAGGGGAGTGGAGGATTGGTTGTTGGTAAACTAGGAAGGTAGGAATGCATAGGTCCGAGAGGTCGGACGGGGAGAGATGGTTCGAGGTGCCGAGAGGTTTATGTATACGGCAGTGGAGAGGAGTCGATCTCCAATTATTGTGTTTGGTGTTAGGGATTTTTGAGGGGGGGTGGTTGGGGATTTTATGGTGAGGGAGGCTTTTGGAGCTGAGAAAGATAAAATCTTTCCTGAGTTGAGAAATTTCAGTAATCAAATTAGATAGGTCAAGTTCAATGTTGTGTAGGGTCTGAGCAATTAAGGTGAGGGGAGGTACCGAGGGGGGGTGGTCTGGTTTAGTTGTGGAGGGTGGACTGATGTGTGAGGGCGAGATAGTGTAGTGGGTGTGGAGTGAGGGGTGACGGGGCTGTTAGGTGTGAGGGGTTCGGTAATCAGATTGGATAGGTCAAGGTCAGTGTTATATAGGTTTGTGGCAATTGGGGTGAAGGGCGGTACTGAAGGGGTGTGGACGGGGGTTGGGAATGGTCTGGGTTTGTTGCAGAGGGTGGACTGATGTGTGAAGGGGAAATAGGGTAGTGGGAGTGGAGTCAGGGGTGATGGGGCTGTTTGGTGAGAGGGGTTCAGTAATCAAAATAGATAGGTCGAGTTCAATGTTGTGTAGGCTCAGGGAAATTAGGGTAAAGGGAGGTACTGAAGGGTCGTGGGCGGGGAAGGGAATGATCTGGGGGTAGGGAATGGTCTGGGTTAGTTGCAGAGGGTGGACTGATGTGTGAGGGAGGAGATAGGGTAGTAGGTGTGGAGTGAGGGTTGTCGGGGCTGTTAGATGTGAGGGGTTGGGCTAGGTTAGACAGGAGGTAAGAACTTCAGGAGATGTGGTCAGAGAGGATAAAAGGGCATCGAGGGAGTGAAGAGCGGATATATTGGGGTGGAGGGGTTGTGTATTTATCGGGGTTTGGATAAAGGATTTGAAGGCCTGAAGGGGCAGGATGGGGGGGATGGGTAGACGAGGGCGTTCGGGATGGGTAAGAGGAGGGGAGTGAGGAGTTGTGTTAGGGGGTTGAAGGGAAAGGACGGTGGAGTATGTGAGTATTTGGGGAGGGGGAGAGAGGTTGTGGCTCAGGAAGAGGGGGTCATGGGAGGGGAATGATAAGTGGATGGCTGGGATTGAGGCTACTGTTTTTAGTGGAGGGGTCCGAGGAGTGTGAGTTCCAGAAGTTAGGGGGAGAGAGGGAAATTAGAGGGGGATGAGAAGTAGGTAATGGTGGTTGGGGGATGTCGTTTGCAGTAGAGAGGTCCAGGGAGGGTGATGGTGAGGTCAATTTTTGGAGAATGGTGTTCGCTGGATGGTTGAGGGTGAAGGAGCGAGGGGGAAGAGGGGAGGGAGAGGTTGAAGGGGCGTTATTCAGTTGGGGAGAAGGAGTGTTAGGCGCAGAGTGGTCAAGGAGGAGAGACATAATGCTGAAGTGGTGTTCGAAGATGGAAAGTTGGGTTACCGTGGCTTGTATGAGGATGTCACTAGGTTTTAAGATGGAGATATCAATACCACCATGAAGGGCTGGGGAGGGAGCGGTGGATATTTTGAATCCATATGGTATATTAGTTGATTTAGAGATAGGGAGGTGTTGTAAGAAGATGCTTTTTCATTTGGAAGGACATTTTGAGTAAAAGATGTAGTTGGTTATAATGGGAGAGGTGAGGCTGACGTAGTTATCAACAATGAGTGTTTATGTTTGAAGTTTTTGTTTGCATGTTTGGAGAGATTGGGGGGTAGAGAATGGTCCTTGAGTTAGGGCCGTGTTTGGAGATAGTAGGGTCCTGGGGGTGATGGTCAGTGCTGTGAGGGGACATGTTGGGTAGCCGTGAGAGGAAGGGAGAGTGGAGAGAGGGAAGTTAAGGAGATGGGGTAGTGGAGGAGAGGAGGATTGGGAACCAAGGGGGGCACTGGGAGAGTGGGGGGTAGAAATATAAGGGCTAGACAAGGAATAGGGTAGACAAGCGAGGAATTATAATGGGCAAAATGGAGCAGATCAAATAGATACACAAATTATATCAACAACATGGAGCAAATGAAATAGATAAACACAATAAATACAATGGTTCTACAGAGATGATGTCTCAGGTCTGAGGGTAGTCCTATAACTCTTTCCCTGTATACATACTCTCTGTGAGGTAGTCTTATGTCCCTCAATAAGCAGTATGGGGGTGCTTGGTCCTTTCTTCCTGTTTGCAGAATGAAGTGATACGTATTCCTTTGTCTCTTTCCATGTATCTGTGTAGGGTGATTTAGTCCTTTCTCTGTTTCCGTTTATGTGGTTTTACCTGCCATTTTTAAGTGGGGATCAGAGTTTGGTCCCCAGTAGAGCCCAAAATGGGGTCCCGGTGCTACCAACCACAGTCAACAAAAATGATAATTACACATATGCATGGTGCCCTAAAGAGCCTAATTATGCACATTATGTAGTAGGCCCTTACGTTCAGCACTAGCTCCCTCGGCCAACTCAGTTTAGAGTTGAAGAGCGGGTTCGAGTAGTCGGCCAGATGCAGGAACTTACCCCAAAGAAGATCCTCCTGCTTGAGGAGAGCGGGATTAAGGTGCCAGGGGTGTGCGCTCAGTAAAGACCATCCACGTTTGGGAGGGAGGCAGAAGTGGCAACAGACCTGGAAGCCATCAGGCTGTAGCCCATGTAGCGTAGGCACGCTGAGCGTCAGCTGTAGACAGGTGCAGGAAGGCTCAGAGATTAGCGGGCCAAGTCTAGTGTTTGTTCCGGTCAGCGAATACCATCTCAACGTGGTGTCACTAGAGATGGTCGATTTGTGGAGGAGTCATATGGTGGGGGGGAGTCCCTCACCCTGGGCTACCTGCTTAAATACTGTATTTGCCATCTTGCGGAAACAAAGGCAACCGTATCGCTGCCATCTTAAACTAAACTGGTGGGTTATAGCGATAAATTAGAAATATCCGGATATTGGCCTTGATTGGGTCGAGGGGCTTTAATTAGCCACAGTGGATAGCATGGTGGACTGGCACAGCTCCGGCGAAGCTGGGAGCTGCGTGAAACAGGGAGCAGCTCAAATTTCCTGGGCTCCGCGATCATCGAGTCTTGCCTCTGACCATACAAAACAAAGCTGCAAGGACCTCCGTACCAGCAGAGCTGCCGGGAGGAGACTAAAGGAGGCACGGTCTGTTGTTTAGCCTCGTGAGTGAGGGCGTGGGAGCAGTCGTAAAAGTGTAGCTGACGCTGCCATGGTGGTTCCAGGGGCATGCTGCGGCCAAATGAAGAATCAGGGAATACTCGGTTAATCCAAGCCGGAAATCACTGTCGGGCAGTCGAGTTCCATTTAGAGCAGCGAGCAGGCTGCTAAATGGTGCTGGAGAGCAGACAGCGTCAGCAAATCACAGCCCCTCGGCAGGAGAGAGAGGGGCACGGCAAAGCTCCGGAGACTCAAGGATACAGAATTAACAGGCTCGGTGTTGTTCGCAGGGTTCTGT
Source organism: Triturus cristatus (assembly GCF_964204655.1). Classification (NCBI taxonomy): domain Eukaryota; kingdom Metazoa; phylum Chordata; class Amphibia; order Caudata; family Salamandridae; genus Triturus; species Triturus cristatus. Next base: position 1,114,629,290 of record NC_140584.1, on the reverse strand, counting down.
CCAAGTCCCCCTGGGACGACATGAAGGCTTTGACCCGCCACTGAGCTCCTCAGGCAGGCAGGCAGCCGTGGAGCTCCCATGGCCAGCAGAAAAGTTCCAACTGCTAGGCGCCTGTGCTCTGGAGATTTGAAGTAGGGGAGTCATGTACCGGTTGTTGGTCGCAGGGTTCTGTCCAAGACCCCCAGGACGAGGGATGACGGCCAGCCTGGGACCCGCCACTGAGCTCCTCAGGCAGGCAGGCAGCCATGGATCTCCCATGGCCAGCAGGAAAGCTCCAACTGCTGGCGCCTGTGCGCCGAAGACTTAAGAAAGAGACCGGGAGTCGTCTCAGGGCTCCGGCCACTGAGCTCTCCAGGCAAGCAGGCAGCTACTTGGATCTTCAGGCCAGCAGGTGAGTACCAGCTGATGGCACCTGTACACCGGGCAACTCTCCAGTGTAGTGCGATCTCGATCCCCCGGGGTCTGGCATGGACATTTGGAGAGCTAACACCGACAACTAAGGGCTCGCTACCATGGCTGCTGTCCTCAGGCAGCAGATTAGCCAGGTAGCTGATGATCTGGCAGTCCACATTTATTTTGTGTCATCTAACGTTCATAGTCTTAGCAGTGTATCAGTTCATCTGAATTAAACTCAGGTGAAACCATTTTAATTGCAAAACATGAGCAAATGCTTGAAACCCTCTCTTAGCTTTCAAGTTGTATTGCACTGTATGGAAATAAAATTAATGCTGGAAGTAAAAGATCTTGTCTATAGGTCAGAAACATGGCCAGCGTTAAAAATTATTTCCAATGGAGTGAAAATTGGATTCTGTTGAAGATTATGATTACTTTGTCTTGTGCTTGTCCAGTACTGGGGATTTGTCTGTGAAGCCCACAAGAGCATATTGGTACTTATAAACAGGACCCATATCCTATTACCCTCTTCAAATGTGGGCCTGCTCCCAGGGGCATACAACAAGCCCTTTCAGATCAGCCTAAGAACTATGTATATCTGTAAGATAGAGGAGTGTCAGACAGCCCTCGCCAGCTTCTGCACGAGGGCTGCTTATTTTTGTTTTAGACCATCGTCTACTCATCATACGTCCCAGATCATCTATGACATGCCAGGAATGGCCTATCTTCCCACTCTTATTCTTACTAGCACTAGAGTTATTAGCAGCTGCTATCCGACAAGCTGTCCAATTCAGAGACTTAGATACCACTGCTGGGCCAACAAAAGTGACAGTTTTTGCTGATGACATTTCCCTCATGATTACCCAGATAAATATCTAGGGCACATGGCCCATGGAGACATTATCATTTTCTCTAAGTTAGCATGAGCACGCTGCAGCTTGCTTGCTGCTTTGCGCACGTTACTACACACATTTATTTTGCTATAAATTATATGGCTGTTTTCACATGAGAAATCATCACTGTGTTGACTCTCTGCAGGTTCATGGGATTTTGATTGAACATTGTGAGCAAGGTCAAACATCAATGCCCTTTGTTATTTTGTTCTAGCCAGGCCTTAGCACATAGACAAAACATACCAATGCAGCTGTTGTTTGGGACAACGTACTTTGGTTTTATTACGATACAAACCTAAAGAGAGGGACTTTTCCATGGAGCAGAGCGAGACAGGACCTATGATATAGATCAACCATCTATAGGCTAAGGTATGGGGTCTGCTGAAAAAGCCCAGAGATCTTCTAATAGATAATAATACTGCTTCTTAGCAAGGGGAGGGAGGTTAGGCTGTACTGTATTTTCATGATGACATCTCCCTTCATGATTTATGGACTAGCTGCTATGCGGACTATATTTGTAATATGCATTTTCCTGCTTGTTGTGGCACGTATACTGCATGTTAGGGAACGTTAGTTAAAATAAATATTTCAAACTGTTTCATGTCTCTTTCAGATCCTATTGTGGACAAGTACAAGAGTGCAAGTGAAAGGGTGTGTCTTGTTACCGCAATTCCTTAGAGATCGGGGAGTGTTGTGGTCTGGGGTGCCTAATCATTTGTTTCGCTGTGAGTGAGTAGGAGAGCAAGTGAGACACTATAGCTAGTCAGTCCTGGGCTCATGGGTACTAAGGTGGTAGGATGACTCAGTCTCTATACACCAAAGTCCTATAAGCGAACACATAGTTCTGTTTTTGGGTAGACTCCCTGCAACATCTTCTCAGGATTCTCTTTGTATAGGGTCAACTGGGGTAAAAGAGAGATACATCCTTTGACTGAACATCCGGTTTGCCCGAAGGGCAACAGATAAAGGTTTACATCAAAGTCTTCAAAGGTAAAATGCCTGTATATCCTTGGGAACAGGGGTAGGGTGAACATGGTCATGGACAAGTTAAAGTAGTTGATGACAGAAACTGACATCAATGTCCTTAGATGGTCCTCTTTGCAGCTCTTGCTGTGTGGCAGAGTACAAATGGTGAAATTTATGACGACTCCCCACTTCAACTATATGTTAAAGGTGTTACCACTTCCAATATCTAAACAAATTTTACATACAATACCCAAACATGTAAGAGATTTGTTTTGAACTGGCAGGAGATCCAGACTTAAATCTTCTATATTACATGCTGATACAACTGCCAGGGGGCTTAGATTACCGGACAAGGATATTTAAACTATCTTGCTCATCAGCTCTCGCAACTAGTGGATCCAATATCAGCCATTGTGTGAAATTGTTGCAGAGCAGAATAATACTTAGAAAGAAAGAATGGAATGGTGCACCCACAGAAAAACAGATCAACACGTTTTCACGTCAATTTTATCTAAAACATCTTCTTTAATTTAAATCTGACTTAAAAATTGTGAAATACAGAAATTAAAGCATCCCACCCACGTGTTTCATTTAAGTTCTATTGAACTATCAAGCCGAATGTGGATGGTGTATTCACAATACTGATCCTTGAATTGGATGGGGGACACTGGTACCCCTACGCCTATTGGAAGTTTACATAAGAGCTTGGATATGGAAGGCCACATTGGATTGAATGTTAAAATATTATACACATTGATTGATGTAAAACAAGTTATAAGGAAAGCCCTGATGAAGTCCAATAGAACTTGAACAAAACATGTTAGCTGGATGATTTCGTTTTTGGATTTCACAATTGGGCAGATTAGGTTCCCCACCCTCTTCCTGCCTTTCTGCTTCAGCAGTTAAAGTTCTTCACCCACACAAAATCCATTGTCGTATACAGATCTTCAAACTTTACCATACAGCGTACCCAAAGAATTCTTGTTAATTTATTTATTCTCAATTTCCAAAGTGCATTCCACAGAATTTCCAGATCCGTGCACGGCTTAAATAACACTCATCTCTATTATTCACAGACAGCAAGGATCTGTAAGGAAAATATAACTGGAATGGGTACAAAAAATCTACCAGATTCTATAAATTATTAGCAAATGACTTTGAATTGAACAACCGTGTCACTCCCTCGTGATTACAATTCTCCAAACATGAGATGACAAGCAACAAAGATACCCGAACAGTCCTAAAAAACCAATCTCCAGATGTGATAATACAAACACAACTCCCAAAATTAAAGAACGCATTATTGTACACCCGGTTGTCAGTCATGTGTCGTATAGCATAAATGGCTGTTATATAATTGAGTTCCCTCTTCTCAAGTCCTCTTTGAACCCGAGGCTAGACAGAAACATGAAAAGGGGAGGTAAATGAGTCCCCACATTCGTGAAGTACAGTGTTATACATATTATTCATTAATGCCAAAGTAACATATATATGTATGCTTGTTACACTGAATTATTATCACTTCATTGTAGATTAGTAGCATATAGCGGTAACATCAAATTAAAGTATGTGCATATTCGACATAAACTGAATCAAATAGCATTTAGACTTGAGTAGTCAGTTTTGGGAACTTCTTAAATTATATGTGTGCATGATAGTACATGGTCATTATTTGTGTCTCTACATCCTCCATCCATTACGGAAACTACATGGCTCCGACTGCATAGTAACGGTTATGCAAATGTAAGATAATATTGGAGGCACTATTGTCCCCAAACATCGCTACCAAGATGATACAGATTTTCCCGGTCCAGGAATAATCGTAGTTCACTCTATTAACTCACCCTTGTTCGGCCGTCTACTAAGAAATATATTTCCCATTCTTCAGCATCCGTTCAGAAACCCTAGTGCCGCCTTAAATACCCAGGTGACAAAAGGAGATGGAAAAAAATAGACCGCCAACCAGTGTTTGTTGACAACTATTTGAAGCGGGTTCAGTACTAATTGTATACGAGTTGCAACTACCAAATACACTTTCCTTTCTCAAACCGACGTAGACCAATACTTCCGGGTTACACGGCTTTGGAGGAGAGAGAAGCTAGACAGCCAACCCGCTAATCCTTTACGGCTACGTAAGGCCGATTGTATAAAGATTGTGGCTTAGTAATACATCTCCTATTTGTACTCATTACATTTGACACACAGAAGCATGTCATTACTTCCGGAATTCAAATCACTACACCGCTAACTCTATCAAGAAGTATTATACCCACATGCCCAAGACTACATACAGCATGCAGGCCATTATTTTGCCATTAGTCTGTTACAAAACACACAACGTTCTTTGGCCATCTCTGTTTCCATTGTTGGAACCTATATGTCCATCAATGATATGCAATATGATATTGTATATATTGTGACTCAAGCAATTGCTCTGTTGTTTTTTACTGATAAAACCAGATTTTCGGCAGGTGCACCCACTCTGCCAAATCATATATTTACTGCAAAAAATATTGCCAAAAAGACAACAGAAAATTAAAACCATAAGGAAACTTCATTGGCCTTCCTAAATACGAATCATACACATATATATAGCCCCTCAAGTGGAACAATTCTCTGTCACCTACCCTTCGATTTGGCAGCACAACATCAATCGCATGGATTTTAAAATTGGGGCTGTTTATTCCTACAATACTTTGATGTGATACTAAAGAATATAAAACATTCCCATTCAGGCATTCCCTATGATGTTCCTGAATACATAGTTTTAATGGGTGAATCGTGCGGCCCACATAAATCTTTTCACTGGCACAAATAATTACATATCATTATAGCACAGCAGTTTATGTAATGCTTGATAGTGTATGTTTTCTTGGTGTTGTATTTGAAGTTTCTAATTTTTAACCCTAAATGGCAGACCTTGCATCCTCCACATGTAAAGAAACCCATTGATCATTCTAGCCAGGTTCATAGAGGCTTAGTATTTAATCGAGGGTAACTGGGGCAGATCATTTCTCTAATGGTCCCACATCTTCTATATGTTACGCTCGGTTTTTCAGCAAGAAGACGGCCTCCCCGGGTACACCTTACACCGGACCCCAGTGGTTATTTAGAATTTTAAAAACATCTTGATTTAAACTGAAGTTAGTCATAATGATTTTAAAAACATCTTGATTTAAACTGGAGATAGTCGTAATGAATGAGAGACGTTCCTTAGTGTTTTTACTTCTTATCTTTAGAGAATTACAGCGTTTGACCTTTCTAGTTCTGGTTACTGGTTGTTGAAAAGGGGGGCTCCCATAGCCCTTACTCTTCAATTGTTACATTATCGGAGTGGTATGCATCTCAAACTGTGTGTCCTCACCACTATTTCTACGCATACAGATCATCTCTCTATAGGGGATGGCCTATTTGGTGCATGGAGGGTCTGTGCACTGAAAGTGTAAAATGCTGTTACTGCTGTTTTTTGTGAAACAAAGTGCTGTGTAAGACATTATCCCATACATAAAACTCCACATCCAAAATCTGGATGTTGGTTTTGGACATGTTCCCTGTGGATTTTACATTATATGTGTTTCTATTCAAGTACCCACAATATTTCCTGAAGCTACTTTCTGTACCTGTCCCAATGATGATAATATCATCAATGTACCAACCCCATTAGTAAATGTCTTTCGACAATGCCACAGCTGAAGGGGCCCATGTATGTACATGTTCCACCTACGCAATAAAGAGGTTTGCATAGGATGGGCCAAATGTGGACCCCATCGCTGTACCTTGGAGTTGTTGGACCAAGTTTTATCACACAGAAAACTGTTTTTTGTGAAGATCAGTTGTATCATCTCTGACAGCATTATGTTGTGTTCATAATTGTTCACCCTACCCTAAGACAGAAAGAACTTGACCACCCTACATCCATATTCTGTGCTTTTACAGGTGTACAATCAAGGACTCATGACAATGAGCTCAACTACTTTCTGTAAAGAGGGTATATAAGGTGCCGGTTCAAACATTCATGTAAAAACGAGTTTGAGTTACACCATACAGAATATATGAAGTGTGAGTCCCTGCAAATACGAGTTTGTGATAGTGGCTGTTTTGAATATACCGATACATTTCTGTTCCATGTATATATGTGTATGATTAGTATTTTGGAAGGCCAATTAAGTCTCCTTGTGGTTTTAATTTATTGTCATCTTTTTGGCAATATTGTTTTGCAGTAAATATATGATTTGGCAGATTGGGTTCAACTGCCGAAAATCAGGATTTGAGCTATCAATAAAAAGTAATAAATGAAAACTAACAAACTAAAAAAAGTTGTTTGAGATACACTATATACAATATCATGTTGCATATCATTGATGGACATACATGTGCCAACAATAGAAACAGGGACGGCCGGAGAATGTCAAGTCTTTTGAACCAGATTTATTGCATAATAGTGGCCTGCATGCTCTTCAAAGTCTTGTGCATGTGGGTATAATGTTTCTTGATGGAGTTAGTATTAAGTGTTTTGGGAATGCGTGGGAGCCCTAGAGTGCAGGGAGCAGAATACGCGCCACAGCTCTCCGGACCAGCAGGCACCTCTGTGGTGGATAGACCCCCTCATGCATAGGAGCGCAGCCAGGAGGGCCCACAGGAATCTTTCCTACAGCGGGGGACTGAGCCAGTGTAACACCGGCACCAGGAGCCCTTTGAGGGTGCCAGAAACCTGAGCAATCACCAGGAGAGGAGCCCAAGAGTGGTGAGGAGTGGTGGCTGGACAGACCCCCACCCACCCACCGCGACAGGCCCTCGCCCACCCGCGCCCCTTCTTCCGTGGTGGATGGTAGTGGCGCTTGGCTTCGAAGCCTGCGTCTCGGGACAAGCGCATCATTTATAAGATTGCTACATGCCACAGGGGAGCCAGCAGAGCCCGTGTGCTCACCCCCTCCACCAACGCCAAAGCGCCGTAGCCGCTGACAACATCATCGCTGCTGGGTGGTAGGTGACTACACCTTCCAGCAAGCTCAGTGCCGGGGATGCCACGCCTGCATCCAGGACACCACAGGAGGCGCCTAAAATCGGCCCATGGCTCCCGCAGAGGGGAATACGCGTGGGCATGCCCAGGCAAAGCCCGGGCCAATGGTGGGCCCATCTGTGCCTGTCCGCGGCGAATTGAGGCTGGGCTGGGCCGGCCCCCTTGGTTCATGCTTCGGAAATAAGTGGACTTGGTCTCTGGATATCGCTTGGTTAAAGGTCAGTGTCCTAACCCTCTACACATCTAACTGTACCAGTGAGCTCTCTCATTTTTAGTTTTTATTTTTACTTTGGGTGATTCGGTACATGATCTAGACACGTGTTGGTGCTCTACTGCTAGCTTGAATACAAGTGGTGATTCTGCAACATCTACGCTTCTAAAGCAAGTAGAAAGCAAGTAGAAAATGGGTAAGCGAATCTGCGCTGAAAAAAACCAAATGGCACTCTCGAAATCAAAGCTTAAAGCCCAACCCTCTTCTATTGACAGGATGTTACAGAGAGCAATAGGAGTGGTGGCAAATAGAGCTGACTGAAAGATGGCTATCACTAACCCCATACTTGGACAAGCCTTTGATAGATCTGGATGCCACACATGCTTCAGGATCCTCGGCTAGTGATACCTCTAGGGCTGAGATAACTGCAGACAAAGGATCCAATGCTGATTTACATATGGGGATCACACCTACACGTCGCGAAAAAAAGGTAAACCCAAAGCAATGGCGAGAACAGGGGTAAAATGGAATAAGGGTGCAGAAGAAAATATGGACACCATAGACACTGGGAAAGGAGGATCATCCAACCACATAGTAATGGACAATGAACATCCAACATGGGTCACAAATCTAGTGGTGGACTTACAAATCCAAGTAAGGGCTAATGTAAAGGATGAGCTTAAAATGCTGGTAGAAAGGGTTGACAGGTTGGCTATGCTGCTTGAGGCCCAGGCAGGCAATAGAGGGGTATTAAATGGGAGAGAAGTGACTGACAGTGGTCAAGAAGCCCAGGCTGCATCCAGTATCAACAAGGCTGACCCTCCACCTGTACAGAATGGCCCCCAGTACAATCATCGCCCCAAATCAAGCTAGACAGTGTACTATAAGTTCTAGCAGGGCCAATCTAACATCTCCACAACCACATAACAGTAGGAAATGGCAAGAAAATAGACAACGGAAGGGGTAGAATCTGTTAAAAGTACAAAAGTAAACAAAGAAAGTCTACCCCTGCCATCCATTTTTAAACCACCTGCCTCAACCCCTTATGTTGTTGTTCTGACAGGTATTCCTGAGCTTGGGAGGGGGCAAAATGAATCCCACCAGAACTAAAAAAATAAATGCATGTTCTGGTTAGCCAATCATAAGCAATTCCCTTCCGAGGATGAGGGAGCGATCCTAACAACTTGCAGAGTCGGTGAGGTGTGTTGGAGACCCAAGGTCAAGCAGTGAGACTGTATAGTGATACATTTCAGAATCCACTAGTCGCCCAAGCAATCCTAAATAGGGATTACTGGAGACAGGAGGGGCCCATAAGGGCCCTTCCGCTGGGTTACTTTTACCCTCCATGGAGACCCCAACACATTAGAAGGCAGAATGGTTTGGAGGGGAGAACTTTAAATCAAAACTACTAGATTACGATCGGCCCCGGCAGCTGCTCTTTAATATTCCAAAAACAAACAGATTTGGTGGTCTAGAAGGAGTAGATTGACGTGAGCCCAAGAGATAAGGGCTGAAGGAACACCATCACCAGAGAGAGATACAGGTGAAAATTGTCCACATAGAGGAGGTCATAAGCAAGAGTATGTCATCAAGGGAGGGAGAGACTTGTAGGAGGTTATCAAGGGATGAAATTGATAGATGTAATATGGCCACAACTAACAGACAATATCGTATTCCATCCAATGAGATCACCCAGAAGTCAGATTTGTGTACTGGTGGGACCCTGCACCCACCCTCCCATGTACTGGCTGTCATAGATAGCCGGCCGGATCCATCAAGGCTGCGAGTTCTATCCTGGAACGTAGCTGGACTAGCCCCCAAGCTGGATAATCCCAAATGGGGGAGATTTATTGAACAACATGATATCTGCTTCAAGAGACTTGGACAAGGGGGACATCCCTAAATCAGGCAACGCTACGTATAGCATAGCTGCAACTTCGGGGGGAAAGGGGAGGCCTTCAGGGGAGCTTTGTATCTAGGTGGGTGTATATCTGGGCAGTACCGTTAAACAGTTCGAAAAATCCTCAAATGACATTGTATGTGTCCTCCTTAACTTTCCATCAAGGATTACAATCGCCGTAATAAATGTCTACTCGAGACCAGTTAGCCGTAGTCAAAAGTCAAGGACACTTGATCAGCTAACGTCTTTTCTCACTACTATCCCTGATAACTGCCTGGTGATTCTAGGAGGGGACTTCAACTGCCAGTATGAGCCCTTAGATGGTATGATCAAAGATAACCCTTGTGAAGAAGATCAACATTGGGCTATCCCAGAGACTACTAGTCCGTTAATAAGAGGCTGGACCCCTTTGGTGCTCCAGATGTACTCTCTTGTATTAAAACATTCACTGAGGGCATGTAACCGTAGAACAAAGTCTGACACACTAGGCAAATACTAACCCTGGGCGTAGTTCGCGAAGTAGCGCTACGCGTAGCTACGCGAAGTGCACTTCGCACTACGCGAGCTACGCGTAGCTACGCAAACTGTGTAGTACACTGTGCAAAATGCTGTTTGCGATGCTTGCACAGTGCGGATGCTTGTCCGCACTGTGCAAGCATTGCAAACAGCATCTTGCACAGTGCAAGCGGTAGTTTTCTGCCACTCGAGTAGATTTTTACTCGAGCGGCAGCTTTCTCAACGCGGACTGGTAGTTTCTAATCGCAAGCAGTCGCGTGCATACGCGACCACTCTCAAAGAGAAGCCTGACCTCCCCGCATTGAGAATCTCACCAGGAAGTTTATTTTCCACGCTCGCGATCGGTAACTTGATGTTGCTGATCGCGAATGAGGAAAAAGTCTCGCCGGGATGTCATTTTGCTTGCTCGCGGTCTCCAACTTGACGTTGAGGACCGCGAGCAAGCAAAAAATGACCGTTGCACTACACTACACTACACTACGCGTGTTTGCACTGAGCTATGAGCAATTCGCATAGTGCGAAGTAGCGCAAACATCCCAAACTACGCGAGCATAGCGTAGTGCTTTGCCCAGGCTTAGCAAATAAACCTTTAATATAATTGGACACGGCTCCATACTAGATTACATTCTGATTGATATAAAATCTTGGCACAGGGTAGCAGACTTTAAGATTGAGCCCCGTCACGATAGTGATCACAATGCCTTAATTCTAGAGTTGTTTATACCAATCCCTGGGAGCACTTCAGGTCTGGTTGTGCCAGCTGATGGCAGATTGACCTTTACCAACTGCAGGAAGAGAGTCCGATGGGCAGACATAAGTTAATCCAAAGAAAAATTAGGCTCGCTGTACCAAACTGTTATTTAGATTCTTGTGAGTTCAATGCACTCTCTTTCAGCTGATGGCACTTCAATGGAACTTTTTAAGGTTTTTGAAGGTCGCCCTGAACCTTAACCTACAAAAAACAAAATGTATGGTGTTTAACTCAGGCAAAGCACCCGACCAAACCCATGTCTGGATGGCAGACCCTTCAAGAGGGTATCTCGGCATCACGATCACAGAAAAAATAGACTTGGGGGGTACAAATCAAAAATCTAGTTTGAAGTTAGCACAGACAATGGGGGGCCTGACCAAGGTATTTCGAATGTATAGCCATTACTAGAAATATATAAGGTACAAGCCAGAGGTGCTGCTCTATGTGGAGCAGAAATATGGGGACACTGTCGTCCTGACAGTCTTACACAAGTAGAAAACCCCTTTGTCAGGCAATTATTTGGTCTCCCCCGCAGCTCCCCTCTCACACAGCTACAACTATACTTGGGGGTTAGGTCAATCACAGAAGAAGTTGCACTCAGACCTCTCTTATTCTGGCGATGTTTGTGGGTCAAACCCAAACTGGCTGAGTATAGGGAAGAACTAAGAGAGGTGTTGAGCATACCCGGGTCGGGGAGATTACCATTGCTTACCCTTATCCCGAACACTCTTATGACCATGGGATGGGGTAATTTGTGGGATAGTCCAGAATTAACATGCCCCACAGTGTCAAGGAAGGAGCCAAAGGACTGCTACTGGGATTACAAATTGGCCCAACTACAGGGTAAACATTCACTAGGCAAGCTTACTGTGGCTTTTTTGGAAGTCAAAGAGCAGTACACGCTAGAGTCGGTATTGGACGACATCAAGCCGGTCACCACAAGGAAGCTCTATTTACAATTCAGGCACGGTTTTCTGCCACTGCATGCTTTTACGGACAAATGGGCAGGCCTACAAACTTTGGGTTTCCCAGCCTGTCCCCATGCAGCAGAATCAGAATACCACATGTTTTTTTCTGCCCTGGGTACAAGAAAGTGAGAAAAAGATGGTTGATCCAGATATGCAGAAATTTGGGAACCAGGCAATGCTCAGAGGCTTTTAGGATACTGAAATATGATGCTAGCCTCCCTATAGCATTATCAGTAGCAGGCTTTTTATTCTCGGTGTGGTGTACCTGTAGACTAATCTTGAAGTTGACCCCCACAGATAATGGAAAAATTCTGGTACACTTTTTTAACTGAAGGTATTTTATATGAATTTTATGAGCTTTTTATAACTATTTTAACTATGTATTTTTATCTTGATGTATAGTGTATCAGTGTGTAGGACTATCAAGAAGTAGAGCTGAGTTCCAAGGGTCTATGATGATGTTTACAGCCTCTAAATCGATTGCCATAAGCACTTTACAAAAAAATTATATATATATATATATATATATATATATATGGGTTTTTTAAAAAACAGTTGAGATGGGCAGCCTTTCAGTAATAAATTGGTTTAGTTGAAACCTACTGCCTCGGAGTGGCATCCTTATCTGGAGAGGCATTTTGGTGGAAATATATATATATATATATATATATATATATATATATATATATATATATAAAACCTTCTATTAACTGCAATGCTTTTTAATGAGGTGCTATCATGTATATTGGTCCCAAGATGGCTGCCAACACTTCTTGGATGAAGTGCTGACAGCCAATCAGATCTCAGGATGAGATGTGTGGTTAGGCTCCGCCCACATATATATATGATTTAACTTGTGATTTTCTCAGGAACTACTGAACAGATTGACACCAGACCTGCAAAAGGCACATCCCTGAGCTGAGGACTACCTCTCTGCCAAATTTCAAGTAATTCTGTTCAGCCGTTCGGGCTGTACCTTGGACTAAAGGTCCCTATGGAAAATTGCATGGGGAAAACGCGTTTTGGGACCCCCTGTTTTACTCAGCCCCCGCTTGATGAATCCCCCCGAGACTTTCAGGGTAGGAGCGGGGCGGAGCGCCCCACCTATTTTGAAAATTTCGCGAGGATTCGTCAACCGGCGCCAAAGTTATTCCAAATAGAATGTTGCGGATTTCCTATGGAAACACGATCCTAACTATAACTATCTACTGGCGACCGCCAGTAGATAATATATATATATATATATATATATATCACTCAATTGATTGATATCCAATGGGAACCTACTTTTTTTTTGATTGCCCTAGACATTACCAGTCTGTATACCTGCATTGATCACCGTCAGGGCTAAGATGCAATTAAATATTTCCTGAACAAGAGACCCCTGAAATTTACAGAACATAATAACATGATAATTGAATTTATACAATTTTGTTTATCTAATAACATCTTTCTGTTTCAGGGACAACTATACAGACAAATCTCGGGAACAGCTATGGGAACCTGCTTCGCCCCCAGCTATGCAAATCTCTTCATAGACTGGTGGGAGGAGCAGGTGGCCCTTAGCGATGAAAGGAGAAAATGGGCAGCGTATGTAGTCGCCTGGCATCGCTACATCGACGACCTTCTCCTAGTCTGCAGAGGGTCGGTCGCACAGGCAGAGGATTTCATATGTGAACTTAATAGTAATGATTTGAATCTTAGGTTCACATTTGAAATCAGTGCTACATCAGTCAACTATCTGGATCTTAAGGTATATGTTAAAGATGGTAGTCTTGAAACCAAACTATATCGGTGTTGGACCTGTCAGCCCTAGGGTGGTCTCCCCTTCTATTTTTGTATCGTGCCTCATTTTTTCCACCCTCATTTTTATGTTGGACTAGGTCTCCGGGCGCCTTTTCATTGCCAGGCAGTGTTAAGGTGCAGGTGCTCCCCTCTCCCAAGATGGCTGCCACAGACCCCTGCTACTGCAGGGTGGTCGTTTTTCATAGTAGCACCCTAGCTGCCAGGAGCTGGCTGGGACCCACAACAATGTTGCGATACCAGCCCGCCTTTTTGTCCCATAGTTAGAGTGGGGAAGCTCCTGGAAGAAGCTGGAACCTTCTAGAAGGGAGGTGGGGTTTTACTTTTGCCGCCTTGGCTAGAGGTCACCTGACCTAGGGCTACTTAAGAGTGGGAGGGAAACTTGTGTGGTGAGTTGGCCATTGGGGTGAAGCAGAGCTGGAAGAATCCACCAGGAGTGTAGGCGGTAGGGCCTAGCCAGGGACTTATGCCTCTGAGAGTGACAGGATTTAGGTACTGCCTCTTAAGTGAGTGAGGTGCCCTGTGAATCCCACTGATCTTGCCCAGTAGTAGGAGGACCCAGAGACTCTCTGTCAACCTGACTAGGAAGGATCTAGTCGCCCTCTCCATCCCTACCCCTGTAACAGAACCCCTTAAGGGCGCCAGATACATCTGCGCCAAAAGACTTCATCTGTCAACTGAGAACTGAAACCTAACTTTAAGAACTGAGACTGCATGACAAGAGCGAGCTGTAAGCCTTGAATGCCAGAGCTGAGACTGCGTGTCCAAGCTACCCTAGTGAACAAAATACTAAGCCGATTGCCAAGTCACCGGGGATCGACCAGGTACTAGTGCTGTGACCCCCGCGCTTCCTGCCCTGGGACCCCCGGCAGCGTGCTCCGCTGAGCACTTTACCCCCATCCTTAATTTGAGGCTTCCCCTGCGACGACGAAGCCAGCGCGCTCACCGCCGCGGCCTGGAGGCCTGGAGGAGTGCCCTGCTGTGTCGCGAGGCCCAGGCGAAGTCCGGGGCCCCGTCGCTGCCATCGCAGCCGTGTGAGGAGGTGCGCAAGGTCGGGGCCGAGTTCCCCCAACGTCGTGAGGACGGACGCCTGCTGACGCCGAGACGGAGGTAAGCCCGGAGGCCGAGATCCCCCCTGGTGCGCCCCCTGCTGGTCCGGAAACCTCACCGCACTTGGCCCGGGTTGTCCCCTCCGTGGGAATCCCCTCCCCTGCCTGCGCGACGGAGAGACCCCGCCGAGGGATCCTGTCCGTGTCCCCCCTTCTGTGCTACTGAGCGCGGTGCTCTGTGAACTGCACCGGAGCATAGGGACTCGCTCCTCAAGTCCAGTAATCCTCCCCGCTGGAAGCCGTTGAAAGTACTGACTGACATTACCCTCGTGTGGCGCTTCACGCCACCGACTCTGCTTCCTCAGCCGGAGAGACCGGGACGGCGAGTAACCCCATGTGTTATATGCACTGCTCGAAAGAAATTGCATGCCAGGGAATGCGAGTAGCGCATTGTGTTATATGCTCTGCTCGAAAGTAATTACATGCCAAGGAATGCGAGTCGCGCATTGTGTTATATGCTCTGCTCGAAAGTAATTACATGCCAAGGAATGTGAGTAGCGCATTGTGTTATATGCTCTGCTCGAAAGTAATTACATGCCAAGGAATGCGAGTAGCGCACTGTGTTATATGTTCTGCTCGAAAGTAATTACATGCCAAGGAATGCGAGTAGCGTATTGTGTTATATGCTCTGCTCGAAAGTAGTTACATGCCCAGGAATGCGAGTAGCGCATTATGTTATATGCTCTGCTCAAAGGTAATGATATGCGACTGATTACGAGTAACGCGTTGTGTTAAATGTTCTACGCAAACGTATCCACATGCAACTGATTGCGCATAGCGCTGTGTTTATATGCCTTGCTTCACAGTACTAGGGGCCATTGATCACGAGGAGCGCTCAGTTCTACAGGCGCCATGTTGATGAACCCAATGTTCCCCCTTACAAGTATTACGCTGTGTTAGACGGCCTGTTCAGGGAAAAGACTTTACATAAGCGCGCACCGCGCTAGAATCTCCTGCATTTAACCAGCAGGCGTGGGTACATGAACGAGGTTAGGCACTGCATAGATATCACCCAGAGTGTCGAATGTAATGTTACGATGGTATTATGATTCATGTATTACCTTGTTATTTCCTGAACTGCAACTGACCAGCTATACTTGGATAAACTTGAAGTATTTGCATAATTTAAACGGTGTGGCGTCCCTTATTGTGTGTGACTCTAGTCCATGAGAAGCGTGTGGTGTATGGTTGCTTAACACATAGCCCTCTGGTTGCCCGACCGGCTCGCGCCACGCTACCGCCTATAGGGCCTGGTGACCCCAGGTTCCTACATTGGTGGCAGCGGTGGGTTCCTTGGGACTTGTGACCATACAGTACCCTTCCGTGAGGCGAAGGGCGCCACAATTAAACGCCTATCCTACATTTTTTTTGTTCCACAGCTCAGAAACCATTGTTGCTGGATCATTAGTTCCACTGTCCAGGTAGAGAGTGCAAGAAGCCTGGTTAGCTATTGACTGTTGCCTACACCCTAGGAATTTTCTCCTTAGTGTCTAGGTCCCCACCTGCCAGAATGGAATCCCGGTTAGCTGACCTCGAGGGGTACACAGCGAAGCAACTAAGGGAGTTCGCGCAGGAGTTGGGGGTGCCTGGGATGCGGAGGGCCAAGGCGCCGGAACTCCGTACCGCCATTAGGGCATGGGTAGAAGCCCACCCAGAAGGGAGAGGGGATGAGGGACAGGAAGCGCCAGAGGCACCTCAGGGGGAGAGCGCCCAGGAAGTCCTAGACATCTTGAATGTAGACATGTCTGAGAATGTGCCCCCAGGAAGACGTTCTGGGGCCAGTAGTAGGACAGGGTCCAGGAGGAGCGCGTCTCCAGAAGAGTACGAGGACAGGAGGGAAGAGAGGCGATTAAAATGGGAGCTGGCCAAATTAGAGCAGGAGAAAGAAAGAGAAATGGCCAGATTGGAACAGGAAAAGGAATTAGCAAAATTGGAATGGGCAATGGAGGAGAAGAAGCTGGCGCACGAGCTTCAGTTAAAAGAGCTGGAGCTACGCGCCCTCCAATTGAATGCGTCTAACAAAGACAATGGTGGCAGCATACCCAGGGAACCTCAAGAACCAAAATTCTACCTACCCAAAGAAGTCATAGCCAATTATACATTAGGGGATGACATCATGAAGTGGTTGGAGGCATATGAGGTAGCCTTAACGGCCCATGGGGTACCCGAGAGTAACTGGGGAGGTGGTCTCTACCGGTATATACCTCCCACTGTTAGGGACACCCTGTTATATTTGGCCAAGGCGGATCAGGTTAAGTACGCCCCCATGAAAGAGGCCTTGTTAAAGAAGTTTGGCCTGAACCCCGAGAAGTATAGGCAGAAGTTTCGTGGCAGCCATAAGCTGTCCACCCAGACATGGGTAGATTTTTTTGATTATGCGAGGAAGGCACTAGATGGTTGGGTGCGTGGCAGCGAGGTACAGGACTACCAAGGGTTGTACGATCTTTTTTTAAGGGAGCACCTCTTGGATAAGAGCTTTCCGGAGCTGCGCCAACATCTGGTGGACCGCAAGCTGAAGGATCCTCGAGAGCTTGCGGAGGAGGCAGATATTTGGGTGAGCACCCGGGTGTCTCACAAGGGCCCCGGGGGAGATGGCTCGAAAGGCGGACAGGGTTTCCCCCAGAAGAAAGAGGGGGGAGATAAAAAGGTGGAGTTCTCGAAAGGTCCCCAAAATAAGTTTGGGAAGGGAGTAGGAACCCCACCCCCGTCCAATTCCACAAGACCCACTTACCCTGACAGGAGTCAGCAGCCAAGGATTGTGCGGTGCTACGAGTGTGGGGAGATTGGACACTACAGAGGAGATCCCAAGTGTCGCAAGCGACCACCAGCCCCATCGGGCGTGAAGAGTCCCGGGGTGAGTAGTATAGCGCTTGGGGTGGAGCTGCCCTTAGATAGGGAAGGGGAGTGGACAGGCCTGACGCTGGTTTCACTCGGGGATAGAGAGATGGTCCCCGTAGTGTCCCTGCCCCCGAACACTGCTAAATATCAGCAGAGGGTGAGAATTAATGGGGAGGAGGTGGAAGCTCTGAGGGACACTGGGGCCAGCATGACCACTGTCGTGCGGCGGCTGGTGTCCCCAGACCAAGTAGTCCCCGAGGAGTTCCATCCGGCCGTATTGGCTGACGGCAGTTTGAGTCACTATCCAGTGGCTCGTGTTCCATTCGAGTGGGGAGGAGTCAAAGGCCTACTGCGAGTTGCTGTGAGCCCTGCCTTGCCTGTGGGGTGTTTGCTAGGGAACGACCTGGAGCACACCAAATGGAAGGACGTCGAGTTTCACGCTCACACTGAGATGCTGGGATTACCAGGGTGGACTTGCGTGAGCACGCGGTCCATGGCTGCCCGGCATGGAACTCACCCGGAGTTGGAGCCTGGAATCATGGCCCAACCCAAACCCAAACGTGGGAAGAAGAAGGTGGTAGAGGACATGCCCCGTGAGTCAGATGGGGAGGCCGCAGAGGTGCCCCCGGAGTCCGCGGAGGTAGATGTCGTTCCTGTGGAGGACTTGCCGACCCTTGCTGACTGGCAAGTGGAAGGAGGGCCTACCCGGGAGGAATTTTGTCGAGCACAAAGGATGTGCCCCACTCTTGAGGGTATGCGGCGACAGGCCGAAGCTCAAGTGGCTAGTCAGGAACTGGGAGGTTATCATGTGTATTGGGAGGATGGTCTCCTATACAGTGAGCCCAGGGTGCCGGTACATGGATCTTCGAGGGCCATAGTGGTCCCCCAGTGTTACCGGGCCTTCCTGCTGGAGTTAGCGCACGAGATCCCCTTAGCTGGACACCTGGGCCAGGACAAAACCTTTGCACGGTTAGTCCCCCATTTTTATTGGCCCAGGATGAGGATTGCCTCAGACGCCTTTTGCAAGACCTGCAAGTCTTGTCAGGCTAGTGGCAAGACTGGGACAAAGTTGAAAGTCCCGTTGGAACCGCTCCCCGTGGTCGGGACCCCTTTTGAGAGGGTCGGTGTCGATATTGTTGGGCCATTGGACCCCTTTCCGCAGCGGGACACCGGTTCATCTTGGTTTTGGTGGACCACGCCACAAGGTACCCAGAGGCTATTCCTCTGAGGACCATCACTGCACCGGTGGTGGCGCGGGCACTGTTGGGAATTTTTACCCGAGTGGGATTCCCGAAGGTCGTGGTGTCGGACAGAGGCACCAATTTCATGTCGGCCTACATGCAGGCCATGTGGAAGGAGTGTGGAGTGACCTACCGGTTCTCCACCCCTTACCACCCCCAGACTAACGGACTTGTAGAGCGCTTCAATAAGACATTGAAGGGGATGATCCGAAGCCTTCCAGAAGGCTTGAGGCGTAAGTGGGACGTCCTCCTCCCCTGCTTGTTATTCTCCTATCGGGAGGTACCGCAGAAGGGAGTCGGGTTCAGCCCGTTTGAATTGCTCTATGGCCATCCCGTTAGGGGTCCCCTCAGTTTAGTGAAAGAGGGGTGGGAGAAGGCTTCGCAGAAGCTTCCCCGTGACATTGTCAGCTACATGCTGGCGTTCCGCAGCCAGATGGCCAAGCTGTGGAAGGCAGCCACAGAGAACCTGGAGGCTAGCCAGACCGTGATGAAGGAGTGGTATGACCGCAACGCTCGGACGGTCGAGTTGGACGTTGGACAGAAGGTGTGGGTTATGGAACCTGGGGAGCTGTGTGCCCTCCAGGACCGGTGGACTGGCCCGTTCGACATTGTGGAGCGGCGAGGCCAGACCACATACGTTGTGGATGTAAAAAACCCCCGTCAGCCCCTCAGGGTGCTCCACGTCAACCGCCTGAAGCCGCACCATGAGCGATCGGAGCTTGCTCTCCTTATGGTGACGGATGGGAGCGAAGAGGAAGAGAGTGAAGCTCTTCCTGACCTTCTTGCGGTACAAGAGAAGGATGGTTCGGTGGAAGGTGTAGTCCTCTCCCCATCCTTGACCCCAGAGCAGCAGAGGGACTGTCGCCATGTCCTGGGACAGTTTGCCTCGTTGTTCTCCCTCACGCCTGGAATCACTCATTGGTGTACCCATGATGTGGACACAGGGGATAGCCCCCCGGTAAAGAACAAGTCTTACCGGCTTTCTGACCGAGTGAAGGATAGCATCCAGCGTGAGGTGGCAAAGATGCTGGAGCTGGGGGTGATAGAACCTTCCAGCAGCCCGTGGGCTAGTCCAGTGGTGTTGGTGCCGAAAGCGGCCCCACCGGGTACGACGCCAAAACTTCGGTTCTGTGTGGACTACCGGGGGTTGAACTCTGTCACGAAGACAGATGCTCACCCTATCCCACGTGCAGATGAGCTGGTGGACCGGCTGGGAGCAGCCCGGTACCTCAGCACCATTGACCTGACATCCGGATATTGGCAGATTGCCATGGCCGACGGAGCACGGGAGACGACAGCGTTCTCCACCCCAGAGGGCCACTACCAATTTCGAGTGATGCCCTTTGGGCTCAAAAATGCTCCGGCCACATTCCAGCGGTTAGTGAATCAGGTACTATCTGGCCTGGAGTCCTTCTCAGCAGCCTACTTGGATGACATAGCTGTCTTCAGTAGCAGCTGGGAGGACCATCTGCAACACCTCCAGGAGGTATTGCAGGCGCTGCAACGCGCTGGCTTAACCATTAAAGCCAGCAAGTGCCAGATTGGACAGGGATCTGTCGTGTACCTGGGACACCTGGTGGGCGGAGGTAAGGTGCAACCCCTCCAGGCCAAAATTGAAACCATCTGGGCTTGGGAGCCCCCCAAGACCCAAACAGAGGTCCGAGCTTTCCTCGGCTTCACTGGGTATTACCGCCGGTTCGTCAAGGGATATGGTACCATCGTGACCCCCTTGACGGAGTTGACCTCAAAGAAACAACCTCGCAAGGTCATATGGACAGCTGCATGCCAAGAAGCCTTTGATACGCTGAAAAATGCGATGTGTACAGCTCCAGTACTAGCAACACCCGATTTCAGCAAGGAATTTATTGTACAGACCGACGCCTCAGAGCACGGCATAGGTGCGGTGCTCTCGCAACTCAACACCGAGGGCCAGGACCAACCTGTGGCCTTCATATCTCGAAGACTCCTCCCTCGGGAACGGCGATGGAGCACCATTGAGAGAGAAGCCTTCGCGGTGGTATGGGCTCTGAAGAAGTTGAGGCCATACCTCTTTGGCACTCACTTCCTTATCCAGACCGACCACCGCCCCCTTCACTGGCTCATGCAGATGAGAGGCGAAAACCCCAAGTTGTTGAGGTGGTCCATTTCCCTACAGGGGATGGACTTTCGGGTGGAACATCGGCCCGGATTTGACCACGCCAATGCTGACGGTCTCTCCAGGTTTTTCCGCCTTAGTGAAGAGAACTCCCTAGAGGTTGGGTAGCTCTCCCCTCTTTCGGCTGGGGGGGACGCATGTTGGACCTGTCAGCCCTAGGGTGGTCTCCCCTTCTATTTTTGTATCGTGCCTCATTTTTTCCACCCTCATTTTTATGTTGGACTAGGTCTCCGGGCGCCTTTTCATTGCCAGGCAGTGTTAAGGTGCAGGTGCTCCCCTCTCCCAAGATGGCTGCCACAGACCCCTGCTACTGCAGGGTGGTCGTTTTTCATAGTAGCACCCTAGCTGCCAGGAGCTGGCTGGGACCCACAACAATGTTGCGATACCAGCCCGCCTTTTTGTCCCATAGTTAGAGTGGGGAAGCTCCTGGAAGAAGCTGGAACCTTCTAGAAGGGAGGTGGGGTTTTACTTTTGCCGCCTTGGCTAGAGGTCACCTGACCTAGGGCTACTTAAGAGTGGGAGAGAAACTTGTGTGGTGAGTTGGCCATTGGGGTGAAGCAGAGCTGGAAGAATCCACCAGGAGTGTAGGCGGTAGGGCCTAGCCAGGGACTTATGCCTCTGAGAGTGACAGGATTTAGGTACTGCCTCTTAAGTGAGTGAGGTGCCCTGTGAATCCCACTGATCTTGCCCAGTAGTAGGAGGACCCAGAGACTCTCTGCCAACCTGACTAGGAAGGATCTAGTCGCCCTCTCCATCCCTACCCCTGTAACAGAACCCCTTAAGGGCGCCAGATACATCTGCGCCAAAAGACTTCATCTGTCAACTGAGAACTGAAACCTAACTTTAAGAACTGAGACTGCATGACAAGAGCGAGCTGTAAGCCTTGAATGCCAGAGCTGAGACTGCGTGTCCAAGCTACCCTAGTGAACAAAATACTAAGCCGATTGCCAAGTCACCGGGGATTGACCAGGTACTAGTGCTGTGACCCCTGCGCTTCCTGCCCTGGGACCACCGGCAGCGTGCTCCGCTGAGCACTTTACCCCCATCCTTAATTTGAGCCTTCCCCTGCGACGACGAAGCCAGCGCGCTCACCGCCGCGGCCTGGAGGCCTGGAGGAGTGCCCTGCTGTGTCGCGAGGCCCAGGCGAAGTCCGGGGCCCCGTCGCTGCCGTCGCAGCCGTGTGAGGAGGTGCGCAAGGTCGGGCCGAGTTCCCCCAACGTCGTGAGGACGGACGCCTGCTGACGCCGAGACGGAGGTAAGCCCGGAGGCCGAGATCCCCCCTGGTGCGCCCCCTGCTGGTCCGGAAACCTCACCGCACTTGGCCCGGGTTGTCCCCTCCGTGGGAATCCCCTCCCCTGCCTGCGCGACGGAGAGACCCCGCCGAGGGATCCTGTCCGTGTCCCCCCTTCTGTGCTACTGAGCGCGGTGCTCTGTGAACTGCACCGGAGCATAGGGACTCGCTCCTCAAGTCCAGTAATCCTCCCCGCTGGAAGCCGTTCAAAGTACTGACTGACATTACCCTCGTGTGGCGCTTCACGCCACCGACTCTGCTTCCTCAGCCGGAGAGACCGGGACGGCGAGTAACCCCATGTGTTATATGCACTGCTCGAAAGAAATTGCATGCCAGGGAATGCGAGTAGCGCATTGTGTTATATGCTCTGCTCGAAAGTAATTACATGCCAAGGAATGCGAGTCGCGCATTGTGTTATATGCTCTGCTCGAAAGTAATTACATGCCAAGGAATGCGAGTAGCGCATTGTGTTATATGCTCTGCTCGAAAGTAATTACATGCCAAGGAATGCGAGTAGCGCACTGTGTTATATGTTCTGCTCGAAAGTAATTACATGCCAAGGAATGCGAGTAGCGCATTGTGTTATATGCTCTGCTCGAAAGTAGTTAAATGCCCAGGAATGCGAGTAGCGCATTGTGTTATATGCTCTGCTCAAAGGTAATGATATGCGACTGATTACGAGTAACGTGTTGTGTTAAATGTTCTACGCAAACGTATCCACATGCAACTGATTGCGCGTAGCGCTGTGTTTATATGCCTTGCTTCACAGTACTAGGGGCCATTGATCACGAGGAGCGCTCAGTTCTACAGGCGCCATGTTGATGAACCCAATGTTTCCCCTTGCAAGTATTACGCTGTGTTAGACGGCCTGTTCAGGGAAAAGACTTTACATAAGCGCGCACCGCGCTAGAATCTCCTGCATTTAACCAGCAGGCGTGGGTACATGAACGAGGTTAGGCACTGCATAGATATCACCCAGAGTGTCGAATGTAATGTTACGATGGTATTATGA
The DNA here is from genome assembly GCF_964204655.1 of Triturus cristatus. Classification (NCBI taxonomy): domain Eukaryota; kingdom Metazoa; phylum Chordata; class Amphibia; order Caudata; family Salamandridae; genus Triturus; species Triturus cristatus. Next base: position 1,114,606,223 of record NC_140584.1, on the reverse strand, counting down.
TTCATGTATTACCTTGTTATTTCCTGAACTGCAACTGACCAGCTATACTTGGATAAACTTGAAGTATTTGCATAATTTAAACAGTGTGGCGTCCCTTATTGTGTGTGACTCTAGTCCATGAGAAGCGTGTGGTGTATGGTTGCTTAACACATAGCCCTCTGGTTGCCCGACCGGCTCGCGCCACGCTACCGCCTATAGGGCCTGGTGACCCCAGGTTCCTACAATCGGAAATTAACTGCCGGCAATTCCATCTTGCATGCCGGCAGTAACCATCCTCCTAAACTCATCAATAGTATACCTTACGGAGAGTTCCTCCGTCTAAAGCGTAATTGTTCCAGCGAGGCTGACTTTAAAACTGCTGCCGCAAGTTGCATCACGAGATTTCAAGTTAGGGAATACAATCAGGAAGTACTGCTATCTGCACTTCATAAAGTGGAAAGAATCCCCAGAAAAGAACTTCTAATTACTAAAAAAGATGCTAGCACAGTTGACTACAAGATGAAAGGTAACGAGGTCAGCAAATTCCGTATGATTACAACTTTTTCGGATGAGGAGAATGCTGCAAAAATACTGGCATATTCTCCAAACTGATTCTGTGATAGGCAAGGATATCCCTGCGGTACCATTGATCACTTTTCGCAAACCGAAATCACTCCAAGATAAGTTGGTCCGGAGTCACCTGTCATCTAATACACTGACAAGTGGCACACTCAAAGATATGAAAGGTTTTTTTCCATGTGGAAAATGTAGGGCCTGTGTAAACAGCAAAAGAAACTTGAGTTATAACATTGAGGGAGTGAAGAGGCCCAAAAAGATAGAGAAATTCATCACATGCTCTACCACTCACGTGGTTTATTGCTTGCTATGCCCGTGTGGGCTGAGATATATTGGAAGTACTATCAATAATGTCAAAATGCGCATCCTCGAACACCAGCGCGCCATAATGAATAAAGATAGCAACTACCCTGTTGCTCGACATTTTGCCCTTAAACATCAGAACAATAGGGAATTGCTACAATATTTTGGATTAGACCATGTACCTATAAATCCTAGGGGCGGAGACAGAGTGCAAAGATTACGACGACTAGAGTCTCGTTATATCATAGATTTGCACACTAAAGCACCGCATGGTCTAAATAGTGGAGAAGAATTGGCAGTGCATCTTGGAAGATAAACCAGGATCCATCCAATTCGTTTTCCTGCATCACTGAGCTGATTGTCATTCTATCATTCACTGCCATATGTCTGTCATTTTATCACTCACTGCCACTTGTCTGTCATCTTTAAAAAAAAAATTTTTTAAAGAGAAAAACATTTTCTTTTGTAACTTTTTTTGAGATCTCGGAGGCCCTTTGAAACATTTCGATTTTTGCGGGAATTTTTGACTCTTTATTCTGACAGCGATTTATTGCCCCATGAGATGTATTTATAAACAGCACATCACTGAAGTATTAATTGAATACATGTCATGTTGAGGACATGTTAACGCCGATACACGGTGGAATTTGAGAGATATCTTCTACCAATGTGCAGATAAACAGCAACCAAATTCCTCATATTAATGTTTACGAGAATATATCCAAGGAAAATGGTGTTAATAGCAGGCAAGATTCTGTATGCCGATACACGGCGGAATTGCACTGTTGTACTACGATCAGTAGGGCTGTTTACAGTTTAAGTAACACATGGTAATTGACATGTCCATAAACATAGAAGGTGATGTTGATATGCTGCCATATGGATATATTGGTCTCATATTTGCTGTTATAATAATATCTATAACATTGAGGGAAACGAGCTGTCCGAAATTTGGATAAACGCAATATTTTGTCAAAATGTTAGCAGCTAATATGCTGTTTACATCGTTATAAAATGGCCGCCGTAGAAACAGTATCTTACTGAGGCATTTATGCCCGTTATTTGTTTCTGTTTTGTTCTGTTTTGGTATGGCGGAAATTATGTCAATGAATTTGTCTTTTAAAAATGTCCGCGCGCAGCGCATGTAATTAGACACTAAAGAAGGAATTTCCAAAACTCGTCTGTTTGCTGTTTGGTCTATCTGCTGATTAAAGACTAACTGATACAGAACCTCCCCGTGAGTGCTGAACTTTGTTACAAGGACTTTGTTGGAAGCGTTTGTATTGACAACGCGGGACACCGCCGCGTGATAGCACCCGCCTGCGAGTGCCTTGGCTCTTCTGGTGTAACTGGTAGCTGTATATATATATATGCAGAGGGAGTTAAATGAAATAAAATCTTCCTGCCTGAGCCGTGAGGGTCCGTTTCTCCTTTTTTCGCGAGTGGAAGCAGAAACTTCGTGAGAGTGTGGAGACTGTACTATTTATATATATATATATATCAAACACAAGTAAATGATAACGCGGCACTCCTCTCAACGATGGTCCTTTTTCCATTTCTTGGCTTTATACATTTGCTGTAAGGTGCCATTATTATTGCATTGTGGGTATTGTAGTTCAAAGAGTGTAGAATGTAAGGAATTAACATCATTCCTTTTAAAATAACAATACATTTGACAAAAAAGACATTTTTGATTAAATACCTTTGTGAATATATACATCATTGATTTACTGAATGCAATGCACCTAAAGCAATTTAACACAAAGTTACATGCTTATGTGTCAGAAAGTATAAACTATAATTTAGTAATAAGCAAAAATATCATGGCTGAGTGCCTATGACAGTGCAGTTGTGTCTGCACTTATGTATGTCTGCATGGATTCAAAGCAAACTCTTGTATAATTGTATGGAATTCCATGAGAATAATAGGTTACAAATATGTTGAAATGCGGGAAAGTTTGCACAAGTTATTATCTGATACAGTTATTGCCAAATGTTTCAGTTCTTTGGACAATATGCTGCTTTGTTGCATGTCAGGAGTGTTGAGAATATCTATAGGTGCACATAAAGTTCCTCATCCCCATTGAGGCCCAGCGGATGTTTAGTTTTGAACCTCATTATTAGGCGCGACTCAAGTCTGCGTAGTTTCTGGATACGGTTTCCGCCTCGTTCACTTGGAGGCACTGTCATCAGTCCTGAGTATTTTATATCCAGCCACGATTTCCCAACATGCAGTGACATATGTCTGGCGATTGCATATGTCATGTCCAGATTTTGAATGGCACGCACATGTTCTAATATGCGTTTTTTGAGAGGGCACGTTGTGCTGCTAATATATTGTTTTCCACAAAAGCATTGGAGTAAGTAAACCACAAAGGTTGATTCACATGTGATGGTCTCTCTTATCTGGAAACTTTTACCAGCCGGATCTTTGATGTTTTTAAGATTTTTGCCAATCTTGCAAGCTTTGCAGGACATACATTTTGTAAATCCCTTGGATCTTGATTGTAGCCAAGTTTCAGGTTTTGTGGCTACAAAGTGACTCCGTACCAAATGATCCGAGAGATTGGGTGCTCTTTTGTAAGATGGTCTCCTATGGTCATACCAATGTCAGGATCTTTTTGTAGTATGCTCCAGTATTTATTCAATATTTTTCTGATCTTGCAAGTTTCCTTAGTATAGGTAAGTATCAGACGTGTTTGATTGTCTTCAGTTGTTCCTTTTGTCACATTTGGTTTATCACTGTTCGTTAGTAACTCCATTCTGCTTTTATCCTTCATTTTCAATTCACCTCGTGCAATGTCAGCATGACTGTATCCTCGTTGCAAAAATCTGATTTTTGTTTCCTCACATTTCTTCACCATCTCTTGTTCTTCTGAACAGTTTCTCTTCATGCGTAGTAACTCTCCGTAAGGTATACTTTTCCTTAATGAGCGTGGATGGAAACTTTCGCCGTGCAGGAGACTGTTAGTAGCTGTCTTTTTCCTGTGTAGCGTTGTTTGTAAACGCCCATTGTTGATATAGACCTTAGTGTCTAGAAAGTCAATTTCTTTGGGGCTCAGATTGTATGTAAAGCTGAGTCCAACGTTGTTGTTTAGTTCCATGAAGAAGTTCTCAAATTCTTTTGCAGTTCCTTTCCACAACACAAATAGGTCGTCTATGAAGCGGAGCCAAAGGGCCACGTTCATCATGTGGTGGTTGTTCTCCTCTCTCCAAGCTATGCTCCTCTCCCACCATCCCATCATGAGATTCGCATAGCTAGGAGAGAAGGAAACTCCCATCGCAGTACCACAGCGCTGTACATATATTTTTTTGTCGAACAGAAAGATATTATTGTTCAGACAAATAGAGATCATTTCAAGTAGCATTTCAGAATGTGCTAGTTGACTGATGGGTCTCTGCTTTAGAAAATATTGGATCGCATGTAGGCCATGGTTGTGTTGGATTGAAGTGTATAGTGATACTGCATCAATTGTTATTAAGAGATAGTTGGAATTCCATTGAGTCTCCATTATGATACGTAAGAAGTCGCCCGTGTCCTTTATGTATGAACTTAGTGTTGGTACAATGGGTGCTAAAAAGTTGTCTACATATAGAGACATATTTTCATATAGACTCCCACAGCTGGAGATGATTGGACGCCCTGGTGGTTTGTTGAGTGTCTTGTGAACTTTTGGAAGAAAATATATTGTGGGTATTATTGGATCCTCCACCGTCATAAATGTTTTCTCTTCTTCTGTTAATAGACCCTTGCTGTGCCATTCATTTAGCTTGTCGTTCATTTCATGAATTAGGTCGTTGATGGGATTCTTTTCCAGACACTGGTAACTCCTTGTATCGAGCAGTTGGCGCATAGCTTCTTCTATGTATTGTTGTTTGTCTTGAATGACGATGTTCCCGCCCTTATCAGCCGGTTTGATTACGATCGAGTTGTTGTTTTTAAGTGTATATAGGGCTCTGCGTTCTTTCTGTGTTAGGTTTTCACGGTTCTTGTTGTTGGGAACATTCTTTATTGATTCCAGGTCTCCAAGGACAAGTTCATAGAAGATGTCAATTTTGTTGCCCGGGTGTAAAGCTGGGCAGAATCTGGACTTCTTTTTTAAATTTGTTGGTATGCGTTTGTCCGTTTTAATGTCCATTTCCATCAGGATTTGTTTGTCTGAGATTTGAGTTGTTTGTATCTCATTGGCTAGTTCATATGCGACACGCAATTGAGGTATTTCTTCAATTCGATACGGTTCAAGATCTTCCATATCTGATAGATGTGGTTGTGTATCCTTGTTTTTAAGTGATTGTCTAGCAAAGAATTTTTTTAACTTTAGTTTCCTTATATATTTATACAAGTCTATTTTGGTCTCAATTGGATCCTGGTGAATTTCCGGACAGAATGACAAGCCTTTTTTCAGGACATCATGTTCCAATTTGGTAAGGATGTGTCTCGAGAGATTGATGACCAAGTCTGGTGTCTTTAGGTTTTTGTGAGATGTTGTTTTTATTTTCTCGTTGTTGTGCGATTTCTCAGATTGTATCTGCCGCCTCTTCTGCTTGCCTCTTCTTGTCTTTCTTGTTGTTGGTCTGAGAAGAAGGATCCCCTTCCTCTTCCTCTCATTCTGCCTGCGCCACGGCCTCTTGGCTTGTTTTTGGGTGCCTGCTGCTCCTGATAGAGCAGCTTCATTTCTTCTAAAAAAGTGAATTTGCGGGAGGCTGCAGGTCTCTGCTCCCCTTCGCTTAGGTCAGACTCAGTTTCACTTGATAATTGACCAGTAGGAGGGTCAGCGGTCGTCTTTTGCGTTTCCCATTGTTTTTTGTAGATTTCAAACTTTCTTGCAAAAGTGAATATAGTGCCAAACTCGTAATCATCTTCATCTCTTCTAAATTTACGTTGTTTTCGTTGTATCACCTCTTCCTCATGTTTATCTAGATTGCGTTCCATGTCCGCACGCAGTTTCTTTATAGTCTCGTTGTCTTCATTAGTCGATAATATCTGCGACTCAGCATCAGATATGAGTTGATGTAGTTCTTCAACATCTCGCTTCGCGTATTTGATAATAATGCGTATCATGTTTTTTGAGCATTCCATATTGTTTTTGCCCCACTCTTCCAACATCTCAGGTTTCGTGTCCGGATGGTTAGGAAGTGTGAATACGCGGAGACCCCTCGGTACCATGTCGTTTTCAAGGTATTTTTCAAGGGTGATGATTTCCCAACTGCGCGATGTTTCTTTGCGTAAAAGTTTTTCTAGTTGGGTGAAATGCTGTTTGATGGTGCTGACACGAGGCGGTGTTGTCTTGTTTGTTCCACTCGTATTTTGTGAAGTGGAAATTCCCCTTTGGAACATGGTTTCCGCTTTGGATATCCTTTTGGAAGCTCTTTGCTCCATTACTGCTGTTTGTTTATAAATATTATTTTGATTGTATGGTGTTTGTTTTGTCCCAGCAGACACTGCAGATTTAGTGATTGTTGATGTTGTCGTAATGCCACTTAGTCGGTGACCGTGTAGGACCTTGTAACAGTCTTGATGGTTCTTTTGCCGAGGAGATGGGAATATGATATCCCCACTGAGAGTGAATGAGTTCTGTTCGTCGAGAGAGCCAAAATAAATGTTCGTTTCGATAGACTCTATATACGCGGCTATAGAGTAGCAGTTACACGTATCGAGTTAGGCTCGCTGCAGCATCAGAAAAAATAAGCTTCAGAACTCACAATAACAGTCTTACCTGGGAGAATTCCGACGTAGCGGCGTCCTCCGACTCCGTGTGTCGGATTTCAACCCGGTAGCAATGTGGCTCAATGTTGCTTTCTTTCTTGCTTTGCTGCTTGTTGGTGAGGCAAAAGCTGCTTACGTCGTTCCGTTATCGGCATTCAGAAAATCCTTTTTGAGAATATTCAAAGCGCCTCACATCGTAACGTTGTTTCTCCTCTTTAGCAGTGGTGATGCTGGGCTCTCCTCCGTTTTTTTCAAATTACGCACAATTGTCCTGCACGGAAGGAGCACCTTGCCAGCTGGTGCACACGTCGGGATCAGGACAGCGATCTCGGTTAGATATCAAACACAAGTAAATGATAACGCGGCACTCCTCTCAACGATTAGGATGTTATTTTAATCTCAGATAGTAACCCTCCCTACGCGTTTCGAACCGTAGTTCCTGGTCACGGTAGATTGTTACAATGGTCCTTTTTCCATTTCTTGGCTTTATACATTTGATAAATATATATATATATATATATATATATATATATATATATATATATATATATATATATATATATATATATATATATTACCTACTGGCGGTCGCCAGTAGGTAGTTATAGTTAGGACCACGTTTCCATAGGAAATCCGCGACATTCTATTTTGAATAACTTTGGCGCCGGTTGACGAATCCTCGTGAATTTTTCAAAATAGGTGGGGCGCTACGCTCCACTCCTACCCTGAAAGTCTCGGGGGGATTCGTCAAGCGGGGGCTGAGATAAAAGGGGGGTCCCAAAACGCGTTTTTCCCATGCATTTTTCCATAGGACCTTTAGACACAGCTACAGCCCGAACGGCTGAACAGAATTACTAGAAATTTGGCAGAGAGGTAGTCCTCAGGTCAAGGAAGTGCCTTTTGTAGGTTTGGTGTAAATCTGTTCAGTAGATTCTGAGAAAATAGCCTTTAAATCAATATATATATCTGAGCCAGCTTACGGTGCGCTTACGGTGCGCTTACCGTACGCGTACGGTGGCGTGCGCGAGCGCGATTCTGATTGGCTCTTAGATCTTAGTAAACATTCGAATCGGTCGAAACCAGGAAGCGGCGGCCGCCATTTCGTGTGTTTCACTCAGAAAAAAAAGAGTGATATCTTGAAAAGGGGGCAAGGAGGAGAGTTACAGACCCCCTAACATTTGTAAGGGGGTCAAAGAAGGACAGAAAAGTACAAAGAAAACATTTATTGATTTTAAAAAAAATCGCGGGGTACGCGTACGGTAAGCTCAACGTACGCGAACGGTAGAAAAAAAATAATATAAAAGAAATGAACTGCAGATTTAAGAGTTTAGATATTAGGGGGCTCTAAAAAGAGCCGTTGTGTTTATGAAGTGATTTTTTAGTGGTACCTACAAGTAAGTACCGATGCAGAGTCTAAGGTTCAAGAGGAAGACTCTGTTCCCTTCATCATTGAAGTGCACACCATCTCCTCTATAAATGTCTTGCATGTCGTAACGCAAGTTGTAGTGGTAAATGGAACCCATACCATAGTCACGGAGGAAAGCAGAAACAGATTTGTTGACGTGCTTTCTTGCTTTGTCAATCTGCGGACAGAAATGATTGGACCAGTTCCATTTTTGCCTTTGGCATATGTTAGAAAACACAACGGCAGTTTTAGGGAAAAGTGAAAACAGTTGTGCAAAGGTGTCCTTCATAAGCATTTCCACACCTACCCCAGTCAAAGTGCCTAGGTCATTGCCACCACAGTGCACTATTATGAGGTCAGGGTGTTGGATTTGCATGAAGGATTTCACCAATGGCATCAATTGGTGCCACTTTAACCCTCTCTGACCAATCCATTTAATGTCTACATTTGGCAAAGCAAGGTCTCTCACCATATCTGTTTTCTCTGCATACTTTTCACTCCAGAAGACATAGCTGTGCCCTACAATCCACACTGTGAACATCTTCAAAGGAGAACTAGATGCACTCAGGAGGTGTAATTCAGTAGAATGGTAAAAAGAAATGAAAGACAGTTTGGAAATGGAGGCATACATATTTTTTTCATAAAAAAAAGAACTGATTGGCTGTTTCATACCATTCTAGAATAAAAACTAGGCTGTATGTGTAAATTAATAGAAGCATGTTTTGTATTGGTACAGAAAAATGTGTTACCAAAGAACAGTACTTTGGATTTGCTGTTAGGTTTGAAAAGTCAAGCACTCTTGCTCTGTGGAATTGAAACATTGTTTGGTGAACTTCTGACCTAACTCCACACAGCAGTGTTCCTTGAGCTGTTGCTATGGTAGCAGGCAGAAGTCAAGTTGGGGGAAGGGTACTAGGCAGAAGTCAAGTTGGGGGAAGGGTACTTTTGGAAAAGGGTTGGTTTTCAACCAATAGAAATGTGTGATTACATTTGAAAAAAGGGGGAAGCACTGAGATTTGAAATTAACATGTATATGTGTGGAAAAAGAGAGGGAAAGTTTGCCATTATCTGGTTCTGCTGAAAGGAGAGAGGTGTAAAGAACAGAGATCCTGGCTCTGATAATCTGCTGTTTGAGTGCCACATTTCTTTCACAGCTAACTAATTTTAAAGGTGAGTTTAGAGTTTGAGAGGGGATGTATATGGTAAATTAAGAAATGAATAAAAGAAATGGAATTCCTTTTGTTGAAGTTGTGTTTATTATTTTCTGTTTTGGGAGAAATTTAAATGTGAGGAACATGTAAAATAATATGGACTATGTTTTCACGATAAATTAAGGTGTACTGGTAAAAATAAAGAATACTTTAAGGGTTTGAGGTTGGACTCAGTAATGCAAATACATACAGCATCAGTAAGGCTGGTTGCCCTTGCTGGAGTGTAGGCAGTCACCCAGGTTCTACATGGTGCTGGTCTGAAAAAGCAGTTTGGACATGTGCTTTTTTAAGAATCTGAAAAGTGGATTCATAATGTGTCAGTCTGTAAAAGTGTTTATCACTTGCCAAAAAAAAGAGTAGTAAGTGTGCTTTCAAATTGGCAAAGAAATTTCGTTTTGTGACTAATGTGAAAACATGACTCTGTGTGCAAATAGGAATTACAGGCAGAGATTTATTGCGTATTGCTCTGGTGATTTCACAGTTGCATTAGATGGAAAGGGGGAGCCATTTTTTGGTGCAGAAGCAGACTCTTAGCACACACCAAGCTGCTTACCCTGTGGAATCATGCACAGTATTCACAAGCGAGTGGGGTTTGAGGTTTCAGTCAGTAATGCAAATACATTCAGCATCACTAAGGCTGGTTGCCCTAGCTGGAGTGTAGGCAGTCACCCAGGTTATACATGGTGCTGGTCTGAAAAAGCAGTTTGGACATGTGCTTTTTTAAGAATCTGAAAAGTGGATTCATAATGTGTCAGTCTGTAAAAGTGTTTATCACTTGCCAAAAAAAAGAGTAGTAAGTGTGCTTTCAAATTGGCAAAGAAATTTTGTTTTGTGACTAATGTGAAAACGTTGACTCTGTGTGCAAATAGGAATTACAGGCAGAGATTTATTGCGTATTGCTCTGGTGATTTCACAGTTGCATTAGATGGAAAGGGGGAGCCATTTTTTGGTGCAGAAGCAGACTCTTAGCACACACCCAGCTGCTTACCCTGTGCAATCATGCACAGTATTCACAAGCGAGTGGGGTTTGAGGTTTCAGTCAGTAATGCAAATACATTCAGTATCACTAAGGCTGGTTGCCCTTGCTGGAGTGTAGGCAGTCACCCAGGTTACACATGGTGCTGGTCTGAAAAAGCAGTTTGGACATGTGCTTTTTGAAGAATCTGAAAAGTGGATTCATAATGTGTCAGTCTGTAAAAGTGTTTATCACTTGCCAAAAAAAAGAGTAGTAAGTGTGCTTTCAAATTGGCAAAGAAATTTTGTTTTGTGACTAATGTGAAAACGTTGACTCTGTCCACCGCGCGCACCTGGTTCCTCTTCCCGCCCCCTTCTCCCTCGGACCTCCCTGGACCCTCCCTGGACCCTCCTGGTTGTGTACTTAACTCCTCGCGGCCCCCGCTGGCGCGGGAGCCGCTCGTGCAGTGGAGGAAGTGTGGATAGTGTTCTTGTTGTTGGAGGGGCAATAACAGCAGCGGAGCCCTTCTCAAGACCCTCTGCGTGGCCTGGGAGCATTGCGGCTCGGTCACCTCGGCTGGGGGAGTACCATAGACGTCACCTGCATAGGGAGCGGGACTGCGAGGTCCAGAAGTGCTTGCGCCGTCCACCGCGCGCACCTGGTTCCTCTTCCCGCCCCCTTCTCCCTCGGACCTCCCTGGACCCTCCCTGGACCCTCCTGGTTGTGTACTTAACTCCTCGCGGCCCCCGCTGGCGCGGGAGCCGCTCGTGCAGTGGAGGAAGTGTGGATAGTGTTCTTGTTGTTGGAGGGGCAATAACAGCAGCGGAGCCCTTCTCAAGACCCTCTGCGTGGCCTGGGAGCATTGCGGCTCGGTCACCTCGGCTGGGGGAGTACCATAGACGTCACCTGCATAGGGAGCGGGACTGCGAGGTCCAGAAGTGCTTGCGCCGTCCACCGCGCGCACCTGGTTCCTCTTCCCGCCCCCTTCTTTCCTCCTCTACTTTAACCCCGCCCTGAACGCGTACGCGGGACGCGCGCGGACGAGGAAGCGGGCGAAGACCGGGCAAAGAGCGGGCCGTTTTAGGCCGTTAGAGGCCGGCAGAGACCGGACCGGGCCCCCCCTCTAACGTTGTCCCTGTCTCAAGGCTCATTTCCATACTCCATCAGCCTGCGGCTTTGACTGTTCTTCTCGCCATGGCTACTAGAGTACCCAGGAGTAAGGCTACCCAACAGTGCTCTAGCACACTGGACAAATTCTTTCCGAAGACTAGTGCTGCGGCTAGTAAAGGTCGCACAGCATCAGACACTCTCCTTGAGGTAAATTTAGAAAATGTGTCAGTCTCAATGGTCCCCTCGGACTCTTCATCCATTGATGTTAGTACTCCAACACCCTTTGACGCCACCCACCTATCTCTCATGGATAGTATCGATCAGACAATCGAGACAGTCCTTCAACAACTTAGGACTCCGTCCAACCTATTGAGGGATAGAGAGTCTCTGTGCCCCTCGGGGGTGGTGGAGACCACTTCGTATATCAACTGTGCGGAAATGTCTAAGGTACAGGATGAAGGGCAGGTTGTGGTGCCAACAGATCCCGTAGGCAGTAGAGTCTACCATCCGCCGAAAAGGAAAAGGTTAAGGAAACTCAGAGGGGCAAAAAGGGCCAAAGTGGATAAAATCAACCCAACATTAGATGTTAGCTTAGGCATTCCGGCTTCTCCCGTGGTCACCTCCCCGGGAATTGGGTCTGATCAATCAGGCTCGCCATTAGCCAAAGTGGTACCTGGGTGTTCTGGCCCGTTTATATTCGGTGGAAATCCTCTAAATGCGACAGAGGCTCTGATTGGCTCTTTTAGGGATATCCTTAGGAGCCTGTTGGAGCCCCTGTCTGTAAAATTGGATTCCATAGTTGCTAGACTCAAGGCTATAGAAGACGCACATAACAGGAATAGTCCTAGCAGGGGGTTGGGTCCAAGTGCACAGACGGCTCCCCGGGATTCTGCAGGGATCAGACCATCTACTGCTGGAACAAGCATACAGGTCCCGGTTGGGGCACAAGATAGTGTTACAGGTAGTCATGCTCCCCCACTGCCCTCTTTACAAATGTCTAGGCCCCCTGTCCCGGCACCCAGAAGATCTAAGCAACCAACATCACCCCTCCCAATGAGTGGGGGGCGAGCCAACAATGAATATACTGGTCGCCCCATTAGTCCTAACACTAGGCGCAGGGTGGTTAATTTGCCCCCTGAGGCTGTGCCCTACACAGCGATTATGGTGGGAGTTCCTGAGCTCACTGGCGACACCAGAGAGCCACAGGACTCACTTTGTAATAAGGTAATTAGTTGGCTTAATATTAATAGGCCCCTCCCTTCTAACATCAAAGGTGATGTGCTGATGGTCAGAAGGATTCCATGGATTGGAACTACCCCCAAAAACAGGGCAGGGGACTGTATCATAATTAGTTTTAAAAGCCCACTAGTTGCCCCTTACATTTGCAACTGGCTGGTAAGGCCGGATAAATCCAACATAGACGTAGTGTCTCTCTCACATTTTTATCCAAATGTTTCCAACTTAATAGTGGGGAGGGAACAGAGTTGGACCAGAGTGGGCTTCGCCGTAGATGGTTCACGGTACAGACCCAAGCACAACTTATTGCCCGCCCATGGTAATTTTGTCCATCAGAATAGATTCTCCTGTCTGGACCAAGTAGATTGACCAATAAGGGGGGACATTCCACAACACCCAATAAATTCTGCCTATGGGTCTACATTCAGGGGGGAAGGTACATCTGTTCCCGTAAATAAAAAAAGGTCCCTGGCCCCTGCAAAAGACGGGGGGACCACACTGGGAAGCACCCAAGTTTTAGATGAGGATCCACCAAACACATTAACTGTTGCTGTAACGCAATTGGTGGAGTTTGTTGAATTACCCACCCGGTCGCCCATTACCACTGGCTTGGGTGACTTGGGTAATTCTGCACATGACATCCCGTCTGCACTAAGTGAAGCAGGTCCCCAATCCCAAGGTCCAGGTTTGACCATCCTGTCCTGGAATGTAGCTGGCATTTCAAGTAAGGTGGATACCCCGGAGTGGGAAACTTTGGTCAGCAAAAGTGACATACTCCTCTTCCAAGAGACATGGGCTAGGGTACCACAGCTCAGGAGGGGATATGACATTTTTGAAATCCCGGCAAAGTCGAATGGGAGAGGGAGACCTTCGGGAGGTTTGGCAATCTGGGTGGCGAGCCACATTGGGTGTCAGGCTGTTGGAATGGATACACTTTCACCGGACATTCAGTGTGTGCTCCTCAGATGGCCTGACAAAAGTACATGGGCTATTGTTAATGTCTACTCTCGACCAGTCGCTGTGGGTAAAGAATCCCCCACCCTAGCTGTTCTCTCATCCTTTTTAGGGCAATTGACAGGTAACCTGAAAATAGTGATGGGAGGAGATTTTAACTGCCACTTTGAACCCCTGGAGGGCCTAATGGAGGGTGCCTTTACTGCCGAGGATGACCATTGGGGAGTCCCTCCTTCTTCATCACCTCACCCCAAAGCTTGGTCTCCGTTGGCAGTACAACTTACCTCTCTCACCCTGAACTTTGTACTGAGGGCGTGTAATGGGCGCACCCCTTCTGACACTCCTTCGGTGTGCACCTTCAACAAAAAGGGCCATGAGTCAAGGTTGGACTACATTTTTATAGATATTTCCCTGTGGCCCAAAGTTCTAGATTTTAGAGTGATCCCGAGGACAGACAGTGACCACAATTCTCTTCTCCTGGAGATCCAGCACCCAGCCCCTGCCATAGGGATGCTAACTACCGATTTTGTAAACGACCAGGGAGACATATTACTCACCACAAGCAGGCGCCGAGTGAAATGGGGGAAGCTAGTTGATAAAGAAGAAGCTTTAAAAAACCTCTATGGTATAGCACTCCCCAGGTTCCAGGAGGTGGATGCCCTCATTAACCAATCTAGACCCGCAGACTACAATGAGAGACTATTTGGCATTCACCAGGCCCTAGTAAGGGACCTTGCAGATGTCTTCAATCCGGCCCTGCCTACTAGAAGGAAAAAGACTCGCGCTCCGACTTGGTACACCTCCACCTGCAGGAAAACTAAGTCTGAGCTTCTTTCCGCAATCAAAGAGGGTAGTGATAAGGTGAAGATCGCTGCCCTTAGGAGGGGGTACAAGTTAGTACTGGCCAACGCAAGGGCAGAGTGGGATTGGAATCACTGGCATGACCTGTCTGAAGCCCTTAAATCTAAAGACTTTAGAAAATTTTGGGCTTTGGTAAACAATGGAACAGGGGATCTGTTATCCGCAGTAGAACCCAATATTGCCCCCTCTATTTGGGAGGCTCACTTTGGGTCACTATATCAAGAAACCACTCTCTGGCCGGAAGGGATGGTGGTGGAGTCCCCCTGCCTGCCAGATGTGGCCTTGGAATTTTCCTTGGGGGAGGTGAAGCTGGCACTGGAGGGCTTAGCGCTGGGGAAGGCACCGGGGCTGGATAAGCTACCCGGTGATTTGTTCAGATATCACCCTGACATTTGGGCCCCGTACTTTCTTGTCCTTTTCAATGCTATTTTGGGAGGTATGGCGATCCCCTCCTCTTGGTTAGGGGCTGAAATAGTTCCGATTCATAAGAAAGGGTCCCCCTTGAGTCCTGCAAATTACAGGCCTATTAGCCTGATAGATGTTCCCCAAAAGCTTTTTGCGCGCCTTATCTTGAACCATCTATTAGACTGGGTGGAGGAAAATGACATCTTGAGTCCCCTGCAGGCTGGCTTCAGGAGAAACACGTCGACCATGGACCAGATCTTCCGCCTAGTTCTCCTCTACTGGAAGACGGTGAGGATTGAGGGCGGGAGATTGTACATGGTCTTCGTGGATCTGAGGTCAGCCTTTGACCTAGTCCAGCGCAGGAAACTTTGGGAGGTGTTGGAAAAGTTAGGAATTCCCCCCCAGCTACTTAACATCTTGGCCAGGCTGCATGAGAACAACTATGCGCAAGTTAGGTGTGGGAAAGATGGTAGACTTTCATCCAGGTTTCCTGTGCGCCGAGGTGTGAGGCAGGGTTGTGTCCTGGCACCGACCCTGTTTTGTTTATTCATCAATAATGTCATCTCACACCTGGAAAACGTCAAGGACAACGACGCCCCCTGTTTGGCAGGTAGGAGGGTACCGGCAATCATGTTTGCCGATGATACCCTCCTCCTTTCAAAATCTCCAATGGGGATCCAGAGGATCCTGGATGGTTTTGGTCTTTTCTGTCATCAGCATGGGTTGGAGGTGAACACAGAAAAGACCAAGTTCATGATCTTTAACCCACCAATTGAAACTAGGCCCAATCCTACCCTGGGGACCGCCAGCCTTGAGAGGGTGTCCACCTTCATATATTTGGGGGTTACACTGCAGGAAAATTTGGCATGGGATCGACAGATAGTACGATCCAAGGCCAAACTATCCCAACTGTGGGGTGCAATCCTGAAAGTGGCTAACACCTCTTCCTTCAAGCCCATAAGCCCGGCCCTTGAAACTTACAAGACCCAGGCCAAGGCTGCGGCCATATATGGCAGTGAGCTATGGGGACATAAAACGGTGAAGGGCCTATCAATAGTGGAAAATAGCTTTCTAAGGCGCCTTCTAGCCCTTCCAAGTGCCACGCCACTCCAGCCTCTAAGAATGGACATGGGTCTCCCCCCTATTGCAGAGGAGCTTGTGTCAAAGCCAATGAAGTTCTGGCACAGGCTCTGGTCTACGGACGAACTCCATCATTATAGGGAGGATCTCACCCATGTCATGAGCTTAAACTCCAGCGGCAAAATCCCCTGGCTCACCTTTGTGGAAACCGAACTGTCTGCCATTAATCTCCGTGTCCTGTGGGAGGACCCTGCACGAGGCTGCCGTACAATCTCGCGCAAAGCTCTGGCACAAATCTACAAAGCCAGGTCCCTTGCACATTTGATGGACGCTCAAAATAGCGGCACCCTAACTTTGCGATTTTTAGAATCCAAAAATTCTTATGTTTTATGGATTTTATCTTTCCCATCCTGGCAAGGAAACTGTATGTTCAATGGAGGTATAGCACACTACCTATCAACTCATACACCTCGAAGTGGACAAATGGGGGCGATAAAACATGTCCCTGCTGTAACAACCATGTGGAAGACGACCCCCATATCTTGTTTGTGTGCCCTGCATACCAAAGGCCCAGAAAATATTGGATAGCACCACTCTGTAAGAACCTGGGGTTCAGAGAGTATGCACAAGCATACAGGATTTTGAAAACTAGTAACCTGGGCCACATTGTGTTTGCTGTTTCCAAATTTCTTATGGCCATATGGCTGATTAGAAAGAAAAAATCGTTTGAAGCCCCTTGAACTTTTTAAAGAACTTTCTAAATGCAATTTTAAACCATTCCTCGCTGGGAGAGTCGTTTTTATTCAAATGCATTTTAATAATGTTTTAATGTTTGTAATGTTTTCATTGCATCTTTTATGGTCTACATGACCGAAATAAAGAATTTTTGGAATTGGAAAACATGACTCTGTGTGCATATAGGAATTACAGGCAGAGATTTATTGCGTATTGCTCTGGTGATTTCACAGTTGCATTAGATGGAAAGGGGGAGCCATTTTTTGGTGCAGAAGCAGACTCTTAGCACACACCCAGCTGCTTACCCTGTGGAATCATGCACAGTATTCACAAGCGAGTGGGGTTAGAGGTGTCAGTCAGTAATGCAAATACATTCAGCATCACTAAGGCTGGTTGCCCTTGCTGGAGTGTAGTCAGTTACCCAGGTTACACATGGTGCTGGTCTGAAAAAGCAGTTTGGACATATGCTTTTTTAAGAATCTGAAAAGTGGATTCAAAATGTGACAGACTGTAAAAGTGTTTATCACTTGCCAAAAAAAAGAGTAGTAAGTCTGCTTTCAAAATGGCAAAGAAATTTCGTTTTGTGACTAATGTGAAAACATGACTCTGTGTGCATATAGGAATTACAGGCAGAGATTTATTGCGTATTGCTCTGGTGATTTCACAGTTGCATTAGATGGAAAGGGGGAGCCATTTTTTGGTGCAGAAGCAGACTCTTAGCACACACCCAGCTGCTTACCCTGTGGAATCATGCACAGTATTCACAAGCGAGTGGGGTTTGAGGTTTCAGTCAGTAATGCAAATACATTCAGCATCACTAAGGCTGGTTGCCCTTGCTGGAGTGTAGTCAGTCACCCAGGTTACACATGGTGCTGGTCTGAAAAAGCAGTTTGGACATGTGCTTTTTTAAGTATCTGAAAAGTGGATTCAAAATGTGACAGACTGTAAAAGTGTTTATCACTTGCCAAAAAAAAGAGTAGTAAGTGTGCTTTCAAATAGCAAAGAAATTTCGTTTTGTGACTAATGTGAAAACATGACTCTGTGTGCATATAGGAATTACAGGCAGAGATTTATTGCGTATTGCTCTGGTGATTTCACAGTTGCATTAGATGGAAAGGGGGAGCCATTTTTTGGTGCAGAAGCAGACTCTTAGCACACACCCAGCTGCTTACCCTGTGGAATCATGCACAGTATTCACAAGCGAGTGGGGTTTGAGGTTTCAGTCAGTAATGCAAATACATTCAGCATCACTAAGGCTGGTTGCCCTTGCTGGAGTGTAGTCAGTCATCCAGGTTACACATGGTGCTGGTCTGAAAAAGCAGTTTGGACATGTGCTTTTTTAAGAATCTGAAAAGTGGATTCAAAATGTGACAGACTGTAAAAGTGTTTATCACTTGCCAAAAAAAAGAGTAGTAAGTGTGCTTTCAAAATGGCAAAGAAATTTAGTTTTGTGACTAATGTGAAAACATGACTCTGTGTGCATATAGGAATTACAGGCAGAGATTTATTGCGTATTGCTCTGGTGATTTCACAGTTGCATTAGATGGAAAGGGGGAGCCATTTTTTGGTGCAGAAGCAGACTCTTAGCACACACCCAGCTGCTTACCCTGTGGAATCATGCACAGTATTCACAAGCGAGTGGGGTTTGAGGTTTCAGTCAGTAATGCAAATACATTCAGCATCACTAAGGCTGGTTGCCCTTGCTGGAGTGTAGTCAGTTACCCAGGTTACACATGGTGCTGGTCTGAAAAAGCAGTTTCGACATGTGCTTTTTTAAGAATCTGAAAAGTGGATTCAAAATGTGACAGACTGTAAAAGTGTTTATCACTTGCCAAAAAAAAGAGTAGTAAGTGTGCTTTCAAAATGGCAAAGAAATTTCGTTTTGTGACTAATGTGAAAACATGACTCTGTGTGCATATAGGAATTACAGGCAGAGATTTATTGCGTATTGCTCTGGTGATTTCACAGTTGCATTAGATGGAAAGGGGGAGCCATTTTTTGGTGCAGAAGCAGACTCTTAGCACACACCCAGCTGCTTACCCTGTGGAATCATGCACAGTATTCACAAGCGAGTGGGGTTTGAGGTTTCAGTCAGTAATGCAAATACATTCAGCATCACTAAGGCTGGTTGCCCTTGCTGGAGTGTAGTCAGTCATCCAGGTTACACATGGTGCTGGTCTGAAAAAGCAGTTTGGACATGTGCTTTTTTAAGAATCTGAAAAGTGGATTCAAAATGTGACAGACTGTAAAAGTGTTTATCACTTGCCAAAAAAAAGAGTAGTAAGTGTGCTTTCAAAATGGCAAAGAAATTTAGTTTTGTGACTAATGTGAAAACATGACTCTGTGTGCATATAGGAATTACAGGCAGAGATTTATTGCGTATTGCTCTGGTGATTTCACAGTTGCATTAGATGGAAAGGGGGAGCCATTTTTTGGTGCAGAAGCAGACTCTTAGCACACACCCAGCTGCTTACCCTGTGGAATCATGCACAGTATTCACAAGCGAGTGGGGTTTGAGGTTTCAGTCAGTAATGCAAATACATTCAGCATCACTAAGGCTGGTTGCCCTTGCTGGAGTGTAGTCAGTTACCCAGGTTACACATGGTGCTGGTCTGAAAAAGCAGTTTCGACATGTGCTTTTTTAAGAATCTGAAAAGTGGATTCAAAATGTGACAGACTGTAAAAGTGTTTATCACTTGCCAAAAAAAAGAGTAGTAAGTGTGCTTTCAAAATGGCAAAGAAATTTCGTTTTGTGACTAATGTGAAAACATGACTCTGTGTGCATATAGGAATTACAGGCAGAGATTTATTGCGTATTGCTCTGGTGATTTCACAGTTGCATTAGATGGAAAGGGGGAGCCATTTTTTGGTGCAGAAGCAGACTCTTAGCACACACCCAGCTGCTTACCCTGTGGAATCATGCACAGTATTCACAAGCGAGTGGGGTTTGAGGTTTCAGTCAGTAATGCAAATACATTCAGCATCACTAAGGCTGGTTGCCCTTGCTGGAGTGTAGTCAGTCACCCAGGTTACACATGGTGCTGGTCTGAAAAAGCAGTTTGGACATGTGCTTTTTTAAGAATCTGAAAAGTGGATTCAAAATGTGACAGACTGTAAAAGTGTTTATCACTTGCCAAAAAAAAGAGTAGTAAGTGTGCTTTCAAAATGGCAAAGAAATTTCGTTTTGTGACTAATGTGAAAACATGACTCTGTGTGCATATAGGAATTACAGGCAGAGATTTATTGCGTATTGCTCTGGTGATTTCACAGTTGCATTAGATGGAAAGGGGGAGCCATTTTTTGGTGCAGAAGCAGACTCTTAGCACCCACCCAGCTGCTTACCCTGTGGAATCATGCACAGTATTCACAAGCGAGTGGGGTTTGAGGTTTCAGTCAGTAATGCAAATACATTCAGCATCACTAAGGCTGGTTGCCCTTGCTGGAGTGTAGTCAGTCATCCAGGTTACACATGGTGCTGGTCTGAAAAAGCAGTTTGGACATGTGCTTTTTTAAGAATCTGAAAAGTGGATTCAAAATGTGACAGACTGTAAAAGTGTTTATCACTTGCCAAAAAAAAGAGTAGTAAGTGTGCTTTCAAAATGGCAAAGAAATTTCGTTTTGTGACTAATGTGAAAACATGACTCTGTGTGCATATAGGAATTACAGGCAGAGATTTATTGCGTATTGCTCTGGTGATTTCACAGTTGCATTTGATGGAAAGGGGGATCCATTTTTTGGTGCAGAAGCAGACTCTTAGCACACACCCAGCTGCTTACCCTGTGGAATCATGCACAGTATTCACAAGCGAGTGGGGTTTGAGGTTTCAGTCAGTAATGCAAATACATTCAGCATCACTAAGGCTGGTTGCCCTTGCTGGTGTGTAGTCAGTTACCCAGGTTACACATGGTGCTGGTCTGAAAAAGCAGTTTGGACATGTGCTTTTTTAAGAATCTGAAAAGTGGATTCATAATGTGTCAGTCTGTAAAAGTACTTTTCACTTGCCTAAAAAGTAGTAAAAAGTATGCTTTGCAATTGGCAAAGAAATTTCGTTTTCTGCCTAATTTCAAAGCATGACTCTGTGTGCACACAGGAATTGTTTTTAGATATTTAATTGGTGAAGGTGTTATTGTGATTTTCATTTAC
Source organism: Triturus cristatus (assembly GCF_964204655.1). Classification (NCBI taxonomy): domain Eukaryota; kingdom Metazoa; phylum Chordata; class Amphibia; order Caudata; family Salamandridae; genus Triturus; species Triturus cristatus. Next base: position 1,114,585,563 of record NC_140584.1, on the reverse strand, counting down.
AGGAAAGGGGTTTATAGTATTTTAAGATTTCTAAAGAACATAAAAAATGTAGTAATATATTTAAATAAAATAAAGGAATTTTTTTTAGTTTTTTTCAGGTATTGCTGAAGAGCAGTGAACAAAATTTAAGATGCCTACAAAATCCAGAGTAAAGAAAGACCACAAAAAAAACCTATATTTGAAGACAACTGGAGGACCTAAGTTAGTTGGAGATGCTCATGTTGGGAAAAAGAACAAATCTTCTGGTAAGCAGACAAAATTTTTTTTAAAGAACATATTCAAAAAAAGGAAAAATGTACAAAATGTCTGTACTGGAAAGAATGTTTTCAATAGAAAAGGACAGGAAAAAATTGAGAATTTAGTTAATGCAAATATACCTTCTGCAACTAAAAAGATTAACTTAAACAGAAAAACAGCGTTTAAAGAGATACGTAGAAAAATGTTTCAGAGAAGAGTTATGTCCAATTTGATAAAGGATGTGAAGAAATATAAGCAAAAGGCTAAGTTTTATAAGAGAAAAAAAGAAATTGAAGCCATTGCAGCAAAGGCATTAGAATTAAAAAGGAAACTATTCATTTTAATTTTGAATAGGATGCGTACATTAGATAAAATGGTTAATGTACTGAAATCACAAAGCAAAAGGAAAAGAGTAGTGAACAGAACTTTTGTAAAGTGTTTTTAGGAAAATGGATGCATAGTTCAAGTAGTGAACCTTTTTTTAATGAAGAGAGCTATTTTCAAAGTAATAGTTTGCTGCATGCAGTTGACACCAGAGGTCATGCTTACGAAGTGAAAAATGGTTGCATAATGGAGAAGGAGATAATGGTTCCAAGAGATGAGGTACAAGTGATGGTGGATGAGGCTATGGGGAGACGTCCTAAAGCCCCAGTGTACACTTGGAATTGTAGTAGTATTTGCACTGTGCGTCAGGAATCTATTGATAAATTTCGTGAGTTTCTAAGAGAATATAGTAAAAAAAGTGTAAAACAGAAGATTAAGGTGCTTCAAAGTCTAGATCCATGCAGAGTGAGAGAGAATACTGGTTTGCAGGGTCATTCTCTGGCTTGTCTATCTAGAAAAGTGTGTAATAGTGTTTTCCATCATTTTAGGATGCTGGCTGTTCATCATACTGAAATGAGAAAGTTTGTGAGACGGTTGTATTTTGCTAAAAGTCCAGCAATAAAGTTAGATGAATTGAATAGGGCTCTGTTCCGTGGATCGGTATCAGATGTAGAGAAGGTTGTTGATGAAATTCAGTTTTGTTACTTTGGTCCTGAACAAAACAGTGCAGAAAAGGACACAGTAAATGAGGAAGAAGTGGAAGAGAATGTAGAACCCTCTGTAAGTAAGACATTTAATGATCACATAACAAAATTTGCAATAATCTCTAATGAAAGACCAAATATTACTTGTATTTGTTGCCGCAGAACTCATTATAGAAAACAAACTAGGAATGTTGATCTCTACAGAAAGAGTGAAAATGAAGATAATTATAAGTAGAAGGATTTTGCCACATATATATTTCTTGAAAATTGTTTTGAATTGGGTGAAGATCAGCGTATTTGTAAATACTGTTACAACAAGTTAGAGGAAAATAGAATGCCGACCAGAGCTGTACATAATAATTTAGAATTGGATGCTATTCCTGCTGAACTTTCTGAATTAAATACATATGAGTCTATACTCATTCAATGTGTTCATCCGTTCCAGACCATAGTACGTATGGAGCCCAAAACTGGTAAATTACCTCCTTCAGATTTCCTGAGAGGTTTAAAAGGTAGAGTGGTGTATTTGCCCTTGGATTTGAAAAAAAATATGGAAACTATTGATGCGGATACTTTGGAAACTGAACCATTAATTATTCTGGTTAATGGTGTACCTACAAAGAATAAGAAGATTTGGCAGGAGCTGGTAGATGTACGGAAAGTACAAAGAGCAAATTTGTATTTGAAAAGGAATAACAAATGGTATGAATCAATTTATATAGAAGAAGAAGAAGAAGATTTACAAGAAGACACAGAAACACCAACTGGACAAATTGAAAAAGTGGACAAGTCAAAGGAAGAAGAAATTTATGAACATTTTAGCATACATCCTCTTCATTCAAAAGAAGTTATGGGAGACAATATTGATCTGTTTCAGATGAAGAAAGCAAAAGGAACTCCCGTGAGTGTATGGGAGGAGAGCTTGGAAGCTCGATGTTTTCCCCAGCTGTTTCCTAAAGGAAAAGGAGGACGATACGATGAACGTCCGGAACAGATTCCAGCTTCTGAGTATCGGACTACAAGACTATATGCTGAAGATCCCAGATTTCGACAAAGTATTCCTTATTTGTTCCATCTTTTATTTGAAAGCGACTTGTCTGCACTGTCTTATGCAGCAAATCACATTTTAAAAAGTGGAGTACATTTACAAAATGTGTCTGCTAAGGATTTTATGGAGAAAGTGCAGCACCGAGATGATCATTTGGAAACACAACTGATCAATCTGATGGCTTGTCAGCGTGGGACAAATGAATATTGGTACAGACGCCATGGTGAATTAAAATGCATGTTACGGAATTTAGGAACACCAACATGGTTCGTTACCCTAAGCTGTGCTGAGTACGCTTGGGATGATTTACTGGATTTTCTACGAGAGGCAAATTCAAACATTAAAAACATCGAATACTAGACAGCAGGAGAACTGTGCTCATTGGATCCGGTTAATGTTTGCAGATATTTCAATCATAGATTTGAGGCTATGATGTCGTTCATCTGCAATAAAAAAAATCCACCTCTAGGAGAAGTAGTGGATTTCTTTTGGAGAAAAGAGTACCAGGCAAGAGGTGCTCCTCATATTCATATGCTGTTGTGGATCAAAGAAGCCCCAAAGTTTGGAACAGATGCTGATGAAGCAGTGTTATCTTACATTGAAGAATATGCAACATGTGCTATACCAAAAAACACAGAAGAGAAAAAGTTAAAGGAGCAAGTTTTACGTTTCCAAAGTCATCGGTGTGGAAAATACTGTCGACGGAAATACAAGAGCAAAGATAAATACTACACTAAATGTCGATTTGGATTTCCTAGACCTGTTCTTTCAAATGGAAGAGTAAACAGTTTTATGTCATCTGTGAGACATACTATCACAAGAAAATCACTTAAGAATACCTACAACCTTAAAAGAAAAGAAGAATCAAAAAATATAAATGACTACAACCCAGTCATTTTATCCATGTGGAATGCTAACATGGATGTACAGTATGTAGCTGACAATTCCATTGCTGTTGCTCGATATGTAACGTCTTACATTACGAAATCAGAAAAAACAGAATTGAAGGAAATGTGGGAAGAGATTTCTCACGAGAAAACAGTCAGTAAGAAGCTGTACAGTTTCAGTTTGAAGATGTTATCGCATCGAGAAATTGGATCCTACGAATGTTCAGATAGGTTATCTTCTGCAAGTCTCTACTCGAAATCAAGAAGAATAATTTGGGCAAGTTTAGGCCTTGCAGCAATGAGAAATCGGGTACTGAAATCTGTTGGAGAAATTGAATATTTGGCCGAGAATGACCCAGAAAGTACAGATATTTTGAAATCAAACATGTTGGACACATATTATCCCAAGAGAAGTCATCATCTGGAGAACATGTGTCTCTATGAAGTGCTGCAGAACTACATTTATTCACGGAAAGCCACAGAAGACATCAACAATGGAAAATATAAAGTCATTGGTGAGGAAGGATATTTGGTGAAGCAAACAAAAGGAAGTTTGATAAATCACAGGAAGCTGAGTTGTGACACTACTGACAAAAAGGAATTTTACTACTTGGCTCTTTTACAGCTGTTTAAACCATGGCGTACAGAGGATGAACTACTGGGAGAATTTCAAAGCTATGAAGATTCTTTTAATGCTTGCAAAGACAGCATACAATGCAGTACATTCTCAACTTATCTGCAAATGTTAAATGAAGAAATTGAACAGGAAACTACAATTGCAGCAGAAATAGCTAGAGACAGTTCTCAGGACAGCCAAAGTTCAGGAACACCCAGTCAAGATCCCCTAGGACAACCAATTGTTGAAAATGAAGCATCAATAGCCATGAATGAAGTGGAAACGGCTATGAATCAAGCTCAAGAAGAATTTATAGACTTACAAAATTTGGAAAGACAACTGAACGAAGAGCAGCAACAAATTTATGAAGAGATCAGAAACAAAATTGATCACGGATTTCTACATGAAAAAAAAGAGTGCTCATGCACATCATTTCATCCAATCAGGATGTATGTAAGCGGACAAGCTGGAACTGGAAAAAGTTTCCTTATAAAAGTCATCAGAAGCTACCTACTGCAAAAAACGGATTCTACTTTGTCTTGTGTGGTTACTGCTCCAACTGGGTTAGCAGCATATAACATAAAAGGAATCACTTTACATCGTTTGCTAATGTTACCAGTGGAGCATGAGAACAAAATACAATACAACAAGCTAACTGGAGAAGCATGCTTGGAAGTTTCAAGAGTATTGAAGAAGATGCAAGTTCTCATTATTGATGAGGTGAGCATGGTATCAAACTTAATGCTTGCCTTTGTGCATTTAAGAATGCAGCAAATTCTGAAGACAGACTATGACGTGTTATTTGGAGGAAAACACGTCATAGTTTTTGGAGATCTTTTGCAACTTACTCCAGTTAAAGGACAACCAGTGTTTAATACTGTGACACATGAAGACACGAAGAAGTCATTGGGAAGCATCGGTAATACAAATATTTGGTCCTTCTTTGAGTACAAGGAACTTACTACTAATATGAGGCAAGCAAACGATGAAGAATATGGAAGTATTCTGAAAGATATCAGAATTGGACTACTCACTGAAGCTGGCACGAAAGCATTACAGAGTCGGCTGCTACATAATTTATTTCCAAAGGAAGAAATAGTTGCAGAGAACATATACAAGAACATTGCAGAAAAGAAAAGTGTCATCTGCTTAATGCCAACTCTACGTGAATGCTCAATATTCAATGAGGAGCTTTTGAAATTGGAAAAGGAAGATATCAGGAAATTGGAAGCAGTGGACAAAATTGAGGATGGAAGAATTACTGTCACATTAACAGGCACACTGAAAAATAAATTGGATTCACTAGAGAAGAACATTTCCAAAACAGCTGGATTAGAAAAAAATCTATATGTTTGCATGAACTGTAGAGTATTTTTAAGGAGAAATTTGGATGTTGAAAAAGGTTTAGTTAATGAAGCTATGGGAAGAGTTGTGGGTTTTATTAATTATCAGAAAAAAGATGGAATTGAATGTTTAAAAATAAAATTTGATCAGATAGAAGAAGTTAAAGATATTTGTCGTTGTTCAGTTCGTTTCATGCTTGTGAAAGACTTATATGTACGTAGGAAGCAGTTTCCGTTTTCTCTAGCATATGCTGTAACTATTCACAAGTCTCAAGGATTGACTGTAGATTGTGCATTTGTGAACATTGGTTCAACTGTGTTCAAAGAAGGTATGGCATATGTTGCTTTGTCACGAGTGAAAACATTATCAGGTTTATTCATGATAGACTTTGATGACTCAAAAGTTAGTGCTGATGCAAATTGTGTAAAGGAGTATAATAGATTAAGAAGAAGCTATGCTCCTCATTTAGGTCAGTATCCTGTGTTGTAGAAACGTGTAGTTTCTCGTAAAAGGAGAAATGAGAATATCTGTAATGAAGATGTAGAGAGGAGGAAAAAAAGAGGAGTGATGTAATTGCAAGCAAAAAGAAAAAGGAAAATGAAGAACAGGTTGTAGGATGTCATTTTGAAAATAGATCTGGTGTCAACTGCTACGCTAATGTAGTGCTGAATGTTGCATTTTATCTGGATAGTGTGCAAGAGCAGATAATAGTAAATCAGGGAAAAAGATTCTGTTCTGAGTTGAGTCTCCTTTTTCAAAAGCTGAGTAATGATAAAACTCAAATAGAAAGTGCTACTGAAATTAGAAAACTTTTAGATGTATGTTCAGGACGAACACAGTTTTCTCAAAATGTACAGCAAGACGCACAGGAATTCTTGATGTTTTTTCTTCAGGTACTGTAAGAAGAAGGGGTTCCCATTGAAAATGTATTTGGTCTCTCTTATAAATGGGAACATAGTTGTGAAAACTGTTATAATATATGTGGCTCTAACGTTGATTCTGAAAGGTTTATTTATTTAACATTGCCAGAAAGTAAAACAGTCACTTTTGCTAAATTAGTTAAAGATGCTAATCATAGCATAGAATGCAGTGAGTGTCAATCTGACATGTTTTCAACGTTAATTTTAAAGGAATACGGACAGTATGTAATTTTAATGATGCAACGCTGCAAAGCTGATGGTTCAAAATTAGATACTTTAATAAAGAGGTTTACAGGACAGCAATTATCAATTTCAGGAAAAACTTTTGTAACAGTTGCAATAATTTTCCATGATGGACCTACTGTAACTTCTGGTCATTACACAGTTTATCTTAAATGTGAAAAAGGCTGGACACTGTGTAATGATTCCCAATTGATTTTTAAGCAACGTTTGCCTTTTGATTTAGCAAATTCCTATCTAATCTTCCTGAAACCTAAATTTTAGAGAGATTTGGCAACATCTGGACAAAACAATTTTACCATTTTATTGGATTACCATTGGATTTTACATATAAAAAGATTTTACAAATTATCATTTGGCCTAATGGAAAGGTAACCAATTGTAATGTGGACTTTTTCAATTTTTAATGAAACTTTGGAAAACCAAAAATTTAGAAAAAATCGGTAACATCTGCACAATTTAAATTTTGGAATGTTATTGGATTGCCATTGGAAATTTATTCAAAAAAGATTTTTAAAATTACTATTTGGCCATGCGGAAAGGTAAACAATTCTATTGTGGACTTATTTAATTATTAATAAATCTTTCGGAAACCAAAATGTTACAGAGAATCGGTGAGATCTGTACAATTTAAACTTTAGATTTTTATTGGATTACCATTGGAAATTTAATCAAAAAAGAATTTTAAAATTACTATTTGGCCTAAAGGAAATGGAACCAGATGTATTGTGGAGTTATTTGAGATATATTTTTGTGATTATACTTCTGAAACAAAAATATCAGACGGTATTTTAAAGAAATAAGTATTGATATTAGATGATATTTTTTAAGAAAATTATGCATTTCTATAAAGTTATGTTTATGCAAAAAGAGATTGTGGGCTTTTTTAAAACAATCTTTGAGATTGTTAATTTTTTTTTTGCCCGCTGTTAAATGATGAATGCAATTGCTTTCACAATTTATAGTGAAATGCAATATATTCTGAAAACAGCAAAAAAAAGGCAAAACATTTTTGGGAAAAATATGTAAATATGTGTACTGTATTATAAAATGTTTTATTAAATATTAATACTTTTTTCTTTTTTTTCAGATTGAGATAGAACATTTTCGAAAACTAGAACCATTTTTAAAGCAATTAAAAAAAAATTTAAATGAATAAATATTTTTTTGAGTGGGTATGGTAAGTCAAAAATTTCATGGTCCCTTTTTTCCACTTCTCCACAATCACATTTTCAGTTTTTCATTGTAGTCTCTCAAGGACCTTGTAATGTGATAATTGATTTTTAGTGTTTTTTTTAAAAATAAAAAATAACTACGCGTACCGTACGCGTACGGTAAAAAAAAATCAAAAAAAAGTTTAAAAAAATATATATAAAAAAAGTTGAAAGGTAAGGTTGGCTCTTAAAAGAGCCGTTGTGTTCATGCAGGGACAGAGGAAAGAAAGAATGGGAATATTACTCGGTACGACAAATGTGCTGATCTATTAAATTGTTCACTAGGGAAATACTGGTCTCCCTATAACAAATTAGATCATGACAAGTGGCGCACCGTATTTCAACCCTCAGAAACCGAGGGTTAATTTCCAGAGGACGAGAAAAAGGAGATGCTCCCCCCACAGATGAAGGGCTCACCTGACCTGCCGAAGATGGACTCGGCACTGCAGATGATGGTCCAGGCTGAGCTGCTGTGGATGTGCTTAGTTGACTTACTGAAGGGTTACCTTCAGTATGTCGAGCATGTGTCCTTTTGTGTACATCCTTAAGGTGTCTCAACATGGTGTGATTCCCGAAGGAATACTTCTTGTTGGGATTCCCTCTTGAAAGTACACGCTTACACAGCTTACAAGTCACTAAGGGTGCATTTACCTTTTGCTGGCCCTCTGGAAAAGAAAAATACTCCCATATGAAAGAGGTCTTTTGTTTCCTCGTTCTCTGCCTCAAGGTAGTGCTGCTAGCCTCACTCTCAGAAGGGCTCTGCTGTTCTGCCATTGTATCACAAAGACAACCCAGCTCCTTCTCCTAAGGGATCACAAGCAGAAATGAGGGTAATGGGTGTGGTGTAGGAGAGTTCTAGAACTGAAAGTTGTAAAAACCAATCAAAAGTCTTGTTTCTTGATCACATGATCTACCGTGCGCGTACGTTACGCTTACGGTACGCTTACGGTGCGCTTACGGCAAAAGTACGCATGCGCGTAAAAAAGACACGTGCACGCGCGCATGCGCAAAACAGGCACGCCCCTTCACTTCCGCGTAACGTGCGCGTGCAGCGTACGCTTTACGCGCTGTGCGCGCGTGACGTGCGTCTACGCAAATTGCGTAAATGAACGCACACAGCGTAGAAATCTAACGTAATTAAAGCAAGACGTGCGCTTACCGTACGCGCACGTTAAAAAAAAAGAAATAAAAAAAAAAAAGGAAAAACAAAAAAAAAAGTTATACTAATAAATCTTACCTGTTTATTTTATAAAAATGGTAAAAAAAACATATTGTAGAATTTTTAAAATTTAACCATAGTCTTTAAAAAAGGATAGAAAATTAAAATAAAAATATGTAAAAAAAAAAAGAAAAAAAAAAAAATTCGCATTTAAAAAACCTTGCAAATTCACTGAAAAAACCATGGGTTTCACTCACATTATAGTTAGGAATTAGCATTTAAAAAACCTTGCAAATTCACTGAAAAAACCATGGGTTTCACACACGTTATAGTTAGGAATTAGCATTTAAAAAACCTTAGAAATTCAATGAAAAAACCAAAGGTTTCACACATGTTATAGTTAGCTGGACATTTCACTCATAAAAAACCATTGAAATTCCCCCGTTATAGTTAGTTCAGCTAACTATAACTCGCGCGCCCGCAATGCACTACTGATGACGTCACATATTACATCACTCATGACATGGTCACTGACATCACTCATGACATCACTGATGACATCTCAAATGACATCACTGATGACATCACTGATGACATCATCCTTGTGATAGAGTGGCAGACCTCCTCTTCCCCTAATATAACCATTGAAACACACATTCAAAAATAGAAACTAAAATGTTCAAAATAATGAACAAATCAATATCAGTTACAACAACCTATTCAGTAATTCTAAGAACCACATACACATACAGTCATTCACCAACAGTCCTCTACAGTCACTCATACATGTACTCACTCATCATATGTATTCATACACCTATACATCCTGTTACACAACGCCACTCATCCATAGAGTTACTCACACACATAGTCACTCATGCTAATAAAGAATCAAACATCCATTTACTTGCATATACAGTTATACACACACCACCACACTTACTTCTACAGAAACTTACATATACTTACTCTTTTAAACAATAACTTATAGAAACACATACTTATTCATACAGGAACTCTTCCAATCTCTCACTCTCACATATACTCACTTATATACACCAATAGTCACATATACTAGTTTAAAACATATGTAGTTACTCATAAAGACACTATAGAGACAGTCATTCACTCACTAACACACCCATGCACACACTCATCCACCCATACAGTCCTGCACACATGCTGTATTCAACACATACAAACAGTGAGTCACTCATTCATGCACCTATGCACTAAGTAATACCCCCCACCGAACCATACAGAAACTCAGACACTCATACTGATAAAAAACCAACTAATAACCTATATAGACATTCATGTAGCTACTCACCAACCCATGCAGCCACTTATACACAAAGTAAGAAACTGATACAGATATTTAAATATTTAAAGATTACTCAGTAAGCCATGTATTCACTATGATGCACTTAATCAGTCAGTTACACAAATTTTTTTTAAAAAAAAAAAGCATCCATTTAGACACTTATATACCCATTTATTCTTTTATTGACCTTGAGATATACATAAATTAAAACATATTTAATTTTCAGAAAAACACACAATCACTGGATGATGTCATCAGTGATGTCATCAGTGATGTCATTTGAGATGTCATCAGTGATGTCATGAGTGATGTCAGTGACCATGTCATGAGTGATGTAATATGTGACGTCATCAGTAGTGCATTGCGGGCGCGCAAGTTATAGTTAGCTGAACTAACTATATGGGGGAATTTCAATGGTTTTTTACGAGTGAAATGTCCAGCTAACTATAACATGTGTGAAACCTTTGGTTTTTTCATTGAATATATATATATATACAATTTTTCCTGAATGGTTGAACTGAGAGATAGAGTACGGGTTTATTAAACTTGACATTGTAAATAGTACATATATACTGCACACGCACTTTAATGTAGCCAGTGATCTCTGGAATGATTGCAATGTAAGCTGTATGTAGGTTACATTTGTGTGTGATTTATAAAATGCCCCATGATGAATGTATATTTTCTATTTGTTTTATCATGAATGAAATTAAATGTATGTTATTGTATATATGCTTTTATGGTCAAATTGGCCAAAATAAAGTTTCATTGAATGAATGAGTTAGCAGTGTAGTGTTTTGAACTCCGGAAGTAATGACATGCTTCTGTGTGTCAAATGTAATGAAAACAAATGGGAGGCAATTTATGAAGCCTCAGCTTTACCTAGCCATAAAGGATTAGCGGGTTGACGGTCTAGCTTCTCCCTCCTCCAAAGCACTGTAACACGGAAGTATTGGTCTATATCAGCTTGAGAAAGGAAAGCGTATTTGATAGTTGCAACTCATATACAATTCGTACGGAACCTGCTCCAAATCATTGACAACGCACACTGGTAGAAGGTCTAGATTTTTCCATCTCCTTATGTCTCTGGGTATTTAAGGCAGAACTAAAAAGTATGTTTTTTTAAATAGATTCTGAAGAACTCGGAATATGTGTGTTATTGGACAGCCGAACACAGGTGAGTAAATAGAGAGAACTAGGATTATGCCTGGACCGGGAAAGTCTGTAGGTTCTTGGTAGCAATGGTTGGGGACAACAGTGCCTCCAACATTATCTTACATTTGCATAACCATTACTATGCTGTCTGGAGCCATGTAGTTTCTGTAATGGAGGGAGGATGTAGAGCAACATATAATGTTTATGGACTATCATGTACACACGTAATTTAAGAAGATCCCAATATTGGCTACTTAAATGTAAATGCAATTTGATTCAGTTTATGATGAATATGCGCAGACTATAATTAGATGTCACCCCTATATGCCACTAATCTACAATGAAGGGATAATAATTCAGTCTAACAAGCATATAAATATTTGTTACTTTTGCATTAATGAGTACTTTCTATAATATTGTACCTTTCGAATGTGGGGACTAATTTACCTCCCCTTTTCGTGTTTCTGTCTAGCTTCGAGTTCAAAGAGAACTTGAGAACAGTGAACTCCATTACATAACAGCCATCTAAATCAAGTGGCATATCTATGAAAAACCTTTTTGAGCTATGGATTTATTTTTAGGCACTTTAAGGTAACCATTGGTCGTTCATGGTATACTATACATTACTGACAACTGTGTGTGCAATAATGTGTTCTTTAATTTGGAGGCTGTGTTTGTATTATAACATCTGGAGTGTGGTTGTTTGACAGTTCCGGTTTTGTTTGAAGCTTCTCCTCTGACTTTTGGCAGATTGTAATCATGAGGGAGTGACACAGTTGTTCAATGATAAGTCATTTGGTAATAATTTTTAGAATCTTGTAGATTTTGTGTACCCATTCCAGTAACATTTTCCTTATATATCCTTGCCCTCTGTGAATAATAGAGATGTGCATTATTCAAGCTGTGTACAGATCTCGACAAACTGTGAAATGCCCTTTGGAAATTGAGAATAAATAAATGAAAAAGAATTATTTGGGTGAGCTGTATGCCAAAGTTTAAAGATGTATATATGAACAGTTGGCCTAAGGATTGATACTTTCAAATGAAAGTCTGAGTCTGTCCCTTCTTTCTTCCATTGTCTCTCCTGTTTTATGAGTAAAATACATGTTTTTATTCTCCAGTTGTTTCATAAGATGCAACTTTACAAGTATTAGTTTAGGAATTTTTTCTCCAAGCCAGTTTTCAAAAAGGCTACATCAGGCATTAATTTCCGCGAAAGCAAGTCACAGTGTACTCTATCTTTTTGTGGCCAGTAAATTAATGACCTGAAAGAAAACAAATGCAAAATGATGAAACAAAAAACAATAAATTGTATAAGAAATAAAAATTTGAAAAGCTATTAATTATGTAAGCTGATTTTATGTGTGTTAAAAAATCATTTAGATCATTTCAATGATCTAAAATTTGAAAAACTGTCCCACCACATTTGGCGTTTTTATGATTTATTATTGTATGTGTTTGATTATATTGTCTTATGTAGTGCCTACATTTTAAGGCATAGTCTTGCAGTAGGAAGTAATGTTAGTCTTATTTGTATATGTTTGCAACCCCGAAGAAGCCCATAACTGGGTGAAATGCGTTGTCTGCATGGAGGTGTCCCTTGATGGTCAAAAAGACTGAATAAAAGAATTACAACAATCTTGGCCTTTCCTTTGACTGCCTGTTACAAATGGGGATCTCTATTTGGCAGTGGTTTGCAACCTGTCCAAGTAGAGACCCTTATTCTATTCTGGGTAAGGGAGTTAAACACCCAAGATAATCCCTCCTCAGCCCCTGGGTTGCTTGGCACGAGCAGTAAGGCTTGTCACAGAGGCAATGTGTAAAGCCTTTTGTATCTACACACACACAGTAATGCAGTGAAAACATACCAAAATGACACCAACCCTGTTTTGAAAACAATCCATACTTATCTGAATAAAACAAGACCAAAACGACAAATATCCAACATACACCAGTAAAGAAACCACAATTAAAAGGTTCAAAATAGTTCAGTCCATTGGAAACTATGGATGTGTCACTTTTATCACAAAGTATCTGGGATGCGTCAAAATCAGGGGGAGACTAGGTGACTCATCGCATGCAAAGAGCTACTGATATGCTAAGAGAGAACACTCTGACCAAGTTTTGTAATATCCTTACCACACAGAGAAAAAAAGATAAACTTATTTCCAGAATGCCTGGGAGAGGGTATTATAAAACTAGCTCAAGGTCAATGATGGATGGGACATGGAGAGAGTTAATAACTTTGCTTCTCATTAAAGGGGCAGAGAAACCATATTTAAAATACTCTATAGTTGGTTTTATATTCCAAGCAGACAACATCAACTGAACAAATCCAAGAGAGAGCACTGTCATAGAATATGCATGGAGAAGAACACTATACTTACATCTTGTAGTCCCTATAGGCGCATCCCTCCCTTCTGGCACATGCTATTGCTGATTAGCAAAAAAGCCAGGGGGGTCAGAGCTGGCACAATACGCTGAAGTGGTGTTATGGGATTGCCCCTCGAAGCAGAATACCCACTATATATCAAATGAAGGAACATAATCCTATACACATTTCTATCAGTGAATCTGGAAATGAGAGAGTGTGGTGGCAGCGGTAGTGGTGGGTTCTGGGAATGAAGAAGTTTCCAAAAACAGCACAAGAGAGATTTGGTCTTCCGAGAACAACAACATATTCTTACTTACCCTATCCCGGGAATACAAGAAAAGTAATTGCCCTAAAGTGTGTGAGTTTAGTCATACTGAAACACTCCAAACTGAATAATGTAGGTCAATCTACTGGCATAGACTGGATCGAATTGTGATCTACAAAACACACCTATCGAAAACTATGACTTAATTGGGGAAGATTTGAAGGAGTAATCGGCCAAAGCACAAGGATGGGAAAGGGTATGAATGGGTAGGGATCAAAGGAAGTAAGGATTGTTCCATATTTGAAAACTGAATACAAATGTAATAAAAGTAATTCACGAGCAGAGAATAGTCTTTAATAGAATGGATTTCATATCATTGGTCTCATGTGGTCATTCGTACGTCAACAGTGTCCTTGATGTACCATGAATAAGTTAGAATTTATACGCATCGGTGTCAGATTTACTTATGCTTTGTGCTGGGTTTGCGTTATATTTGTAAAGCAAAGCTAAGGCAAAGTGCTATGAAGAGATTTAGAACACTACACTAATCAGTATTTGTGTTACTATGGGGCATATCAACAACAACCGGTGATAATTATCGCTGAGCACACTTAGCGCCAGGATAATTATCGCCGGCTAGCGCCGATTTTTATTGCTGAGATAGCGTGCTATTAGCAACGCTTATCTCAATAGCGATAAAAATCCTGGCGCTAACTGGCTAACGTGAGATTATCGCTGGAAACCCAGCGATAATCTTACGTTAGCTTGTTGATAGGGACTCACAAACTTAGCCATGATATCCTCCTTCCATAGGATATCATGGCTAAGTCAGAAAAATACCAGACGTAAAAAAGCAGCGTTAACCGCGGTTAGCGCTGCTTTTTTTGTCTCTAACAGGGTTAGCGATATTCTTGATAATAGGAGAAATGTCGCTTAGCGACTTTTCTCCTATTATTTTACTCTGGAACGCCTCCTTTGCATCTCATTAGAGATGCAAGGGGAAGCGTAGAGTAAAAGGGTGCTAACATTCAAATTTGCATGTTAGCACCCTGTTGTTGATAGGGTGCTAGTTTTATCCCTGCTTTTTTGGCTTTTAAAGCCAAAAAAGCAGAGATAAAGCCCTTGTTGATATGCTCCATAGTTCTCTATGCTCTGCTTTGCGTTACTTTGCATCGAAAGGGCGTTCCATGAGTGGTGCATGGAACTTCCTATCTACAATCATTCATAGGCATGGATTTGTGTCAAAATCGTATGCCATCATAACAAGGAGAAAGTTTGTATTGCTCCTCGTTTTTCCTACCTTTCATACATGCTGCATTGTACAGGACAGTTTTGGGTCCACTTTCAGTACAAAAACGTTTCCTTCCAAGTCGCACATATCCTTGCACTATGGCACATTATTCCTCTCTCCCTTTCGTTCAATTTTAGTTGCCATGCTTACTTGTGTGAATTCTTCGTAAAAGATGCCGTAAACTCGCTGAAATCTGCTTCTATGTCCTCAAATGCAGAGCAAGATCATTTTAATCTGTGCATATTATATGTGAAGAGAGTATCTCAGAATGTTGCCAAGATCAGGTCATCCAAATTGTACAGTCCTCTTTTATGTTCTCCATTTGCAGATTGCTGTATTGTTGGAGAGCTAAGACCAAATGCTTATCCTGTTTTCTTTATTCGCTGTGTCTATGTTAGACCAAAATGAAGCTACCATTTTGCTAATTGGAAGCTCTATGAGTCATTTCAATCCTGAAGTACTTTAAAAGCCCATGTCAGAACTAATATTGACGTCTCTCTCCCTTTGTTGTTCGTCTCAATTAAGTTTCCATCAGTCTCCATATTTTTGAGGAATTACGTGCTTGAAATAGGCACTGGAATTAGGGGTGCAGGACATACCCCCAAAATAACCTTGCTAGAATTTAGAAGGCGAATGAGCAATGAAGATGTCATTACATTTGTGTTTTTTTTTGTCATATTTGCTGTGCGTTCAAAGACAAATGTCGAATAACAGTCAACATGTTTGACAAATTCACCCGATTCTTTTAACATGAAAATGGTGTTTACTTTTTTACTCTCTGACTGAAAAAGGCATTGTGAACTATATGACAATCTTGATGGGGCACAGGGAGTGTAGGAGGAAAGATAGTAGGATGTAAAATCTTCTAACACAATTTAAATATCTGTAAATGAACTGTATAAACATTTCAAAATAATATCAGAGCACAGAATATACAAACAAGGCATCTTGTTATCTTTGAAAACCTCAAGTATGAATCCTCCTCAACTGAGGAGCAACAGCAGCTTTGATCCTCCTCAACTTCTTGGCAGCCTGCTCTTCAACGCATATATGACACCGCTGGCCAACACAATTTCCAACGCAGATGACACCCAACTCATGCTCTCACTCACCAACGACCCCTCTACCACCACAACCAACTTCCACAGATGCATGACAAATGTCACTGACCGGATGAAGAACAACTGCCTGCAGCTGAACACAGGCAAGACGGAAATACTAATCCTTGGCTATCGCAGCAACACATGGAACGACTCCATGTGGCCATCAGACCTAGGACTCACACCCACTCCCTCCAATCATGCCAGAAACCTCAGAATCATAATTGAGAACAAAATCACCATGAAATCACAGATCACCGCTGTCTTCTGTGCATGCTACTAACATCGTCAAGTGGCTACCCCTACACATGAGTTGCACCATGACGCAAGCCTTCATCACCAGTCCACTGGACTATGGCAATGCCCTCTACGTAGGAATCACCTCACACCTTCTAAAGAGACTAACCCCACAAACCAACATCACACCCAACCTCAGGAGACTCCACTAGTTTCCCTTACTGAAGGGATGCCAATTTAAGCTGCTGACCCACACACTAAAGGCTCTACACAACCAAGGACCTGCCTACATTAACCACCGCCTGAGCTTCCATCAACCATCGAGAAGACTATGTTCCACCTCCCATTCACCTGCCCATACTCCCGCATCTACCACAGCAGAAGTGGGAGACACTCCTTCTCCCACGTTTCACTAAAGACCTGGGACAGTCTCCCCACGCACCCTCGGGCCATCACTTCACCTCCGGATTTCCAATTGGCTGTTCAAATAAGCCCCTGGGGCCTGCAAGCACTTGGATACCCTATCAAGTGATTAACCATGCTTTTATAAATCCCTAGTGATTGATTTATTGATGGAAACAAAAATGTTATTAGGATCAAATAAATCAAGACACTTTACTTATGTGATGTACAAATGATAAATATCTGCAGAAAACTCATTTTCCAACATTATCATTTGTGCTCTACGTAGGTTTATCAGTAAAACTGCATGTTTGATATCTGAAAATTAGCGCCATTTCAAAAGGCAGTTTGAATTGAAAATGTGCATTCTGATGGGAGGGAATGTGGAAAATAAAATATTATTAAATGCCGATGATATCCTCTCATATGTGATAATAAATGAGAATAAATCCATGTTGTACTCCAGGAGAGGCCCAGTTCCTGCACTGCCCCCAGTGTGCGAGGCAAATTTGTTTTTGACAGGCTTGCAATATTTAGGGACATATATTACTTCAGATCCATAACTTTTTCAACAACGGATCCTGTCACTGGTGCTCTATATACTGCTGTGGGACAAACGTCATTAGAAATCACTCCCACTTTTCCTCCTTGCCAGTGCAGCCCTCTTAAAAATATTGCCCCACCCCAATTTCTTTAAGTATTGCAAAACACTCCTTATGAGGTGCTGGGATCTTACTTTAGGGAAACTGATGCAGAGGTGCATGCGCTGCTATGGATGGCAAACCACCACGTATAGCCCTGTCCAAACTTACTAGAGGAGGGTTACAATACAAATCTGGAGGAAGGCAACAAAGTTCCTAGGGTGAAAAAATTCAATCACCCAGATGACACTATTGTGGAAGGCCACAGTCATACACTCCCTGCAGGATCAGCCAGAACCTGACAAATGGGACATGATAGGAATCTCCAGGGTGGGATACCCTTGGAAACGAGGGGAGATTATTCTGTGGCCTGAGTTGCAACAGGGGTATCAAATGCAACCCTATTTGCAGATACCTCTAGAGGATAGACTTTACACTAACTATATGCCCCAGAAAGCGATTTTACTCACCTTTAAAAACCTGGTTAACAACACACAAAATGTTTTGCAACAGTTAAAAGGGAAAGAAGAAAGTGATGTTGGATTTTTGATGATGGTGGAAGGGATGAGATAATGGCATTCCCAAGGGAGATAACTATCAGTTCGGACTTTTACCTGATTCCACTGCCAATCTTACTCTGTTTGTACTATGCAAGGACCACTATGGTTCTAGTGAGGCGATAGGGCATGATGATCAGAGTTTAAGGGGCTGTTGACAGATAGGCACATTCTTCCACATCCTTTGGGAATGCCTACATGTACACTCTTATTGGGCTGCAGTAATTTATTGTTTGAATTTGATTGGGGGTAAGGACTTAGGGCCATATGTAGGAAGCCCAATACCGGTCGGTAACGGCCGATTTTCGGTAAATATCCCGTTACCGACCGGTATTCAGGCTTTTGGTATGTAGGGGGCACATTTCAGGATTCGGTAATTTACCGAATCGGTAAAATTACCGAATCGGTAATTTTACCGATTCGGTAAATACCGAATCCTGAAATGATATGTAGGGGGAGTGTGTGGTTGTTGTGGGGATTCGTTATTTACCACCAACTAAATGTTGGTGGTAAATGACGAATAGCTGGAAAAAAGCATTTCTTTGCACTTTGAAGTGTGCAATGTGGCAGACATACATGCCCTTAGGGCATGTATGTGTGCCACATGTGCAAACATGCAGGAATCAGGGGTACAACAGGGTGTCACTGTGACACCCTGCCACCCTTGATTGTGCTCCCCCCATTACCGAATCAGTATTTACCGATTCGGTAATGGTAACTGGCTTCCCATTGATTCCTATGGGCCTCTTGGCCCATAGGAATCAATGGGAAGCCAGTTACCATTACCGAATCGGTAAATACCGATTCTAAATTACCGACCCATTCCGATTCGGTAAATATTACCGATGGATTACCTACATAGCATTTACCACTTCATAAATACCGAATCGGTAAAATTCGGTATTTATGAAGTGGTAAATGTTAGGCTACCTACATATGGCCCTTAGAGTTCTAAACTTGTGGGGAGAGACAGTTGCCATGAGGGCTACTAGACTGACGATGGCGATGGACCTGGTGGTGACAAAAAGAAACATTGCTAAATCCTGGGGCTCCACCCAGCCACCAGACACAATGTCTGGAAACAGAGTCTAGATGGGTGCATGTCAGCAGAAAGCGTTGTTTGGGAAAGTAGAGACTGCCCTCGGAAAATGGGAAAGTCTGGGCAGGCTCGAACGCCTATAGGGCAACATTTGTGACTATGGATGATATGATAGTGCACAAGGTTCTAATTAATGATGTGTGACACAAGGACATGTTAATTGGGGTGATTGGTGTTGGGGATAAATGTGATGATATTACAAATTGTACCAGTGCTATGTCTGCTAAAACATTTTGGGGCTAAATTACAAGAGGCCTGGGTCGCCGGAGCGTGACTTTTATTATGCTGCAGTGGCGCAGGCCTCTCAATTATTTCTATGAGGTGACATAAAGCCAACCTGCATGCCTTTGCATGTCCTCATAGATATGAAGTAAGGCCAGGCAGCAAAAAGCACTGCGTCAAGGAGGCATTCAGTGATTTTTGCGGTGGGTGTTCTAAACTGTACTTGTAATTTTAATTATGTAGTTCTTGAACTCCAATTGGATTGAATCTGCGCCTGCCTCCTTGCTTGAGGGCAAAGCTGTGAGAGCAGACTCTAGCTCCCCGGCTGTAATATCCGCCTGTAGTAATGATACCTGAGATTCCTCCATGTTCGTCAGCCTACTACCCTGAGCTTAAGACTTTAACTCAGACACACATGAGGTTTGAGTTTGACTATACAGGTCTTTCTTTCTCGCAATATCTTGGGGGAGAGTATGTACAGATCCATCAATGCTTTTAAGAGACTGGGTCAGACACCTAGCCTTTTTATGTGAAATTTGAATGGCCAAACTCAACCGACCTGATCCCCAAATTCATATTGGAGAGCCTTATTTTTGGATGAACTAGCAGCCACATTCTCCCAATTTTTTTGACTGAGCTGAGATCCTCTATCAATAAATTGGACATGCAGGGCTCACTTGTCAGGATTCCCAGACCTGAGGGCTGCTGTATGTGATACTTCAAATTGCAATATTGCCTGGGCCAGCTGATTGATGCCATTAAGTATGTCCCTGTTTTGCATGAAAATAAATAAATAAATTGTGCTGTGATACCCCTGATTTAAGCTTTCCTTGTATTCCACACA
The DNA here is from genome assembly GCF_964204655.1 of Triturus cristatus. NCBI lineage: Eukaryota > Metazoa > Chordata > Amphibia > Caudata > Salamandridae > Triturus > Triturus cristatus. The sequence goes on along the minus strand of NC_140584.1, from coordinate 1,114,565,359 downwards.
ACCTGTGGTGAAGATGTGCCTGGGTTATCCCCCAGAAATCCCACAAAGAGATTTTTCAACAACCGTACAGTAATCAGAGTTAGTAAGAAGGTGCTAAGGAAACAAGAAGTGGCGCCATCGCCCCGATAGATGTATGAATAATGCTATTAGATTGTGGTCAGACGAGATCTTTCGACATACCTCCATTTCCGCTTCCACAAGAACACCCCTTTTGGTAAAAATCATATTGATCCTAGAATAGTGCCTATATGGGGATGAGAAGACTATGTAGCCCGGTATAGTAGAATATACTAACCTCCAGATATCCGTAAGCCCGTGCAGCCCGGCGAATTCCAAAATGGACACCTTGTCTTAGACATGTGAAGGAAAGCAAGATGAGTGTTTGAGTCTATAGTGTAGTCAATCACATAATTAAAATCACCTATTAATAATATTTTACCGGACCAATCTAATAAATCTAAACAAAGCATATTCAACATCTCAGAGTCATCTATATTTGGCCCATAAACAACAAAGATTACGAACTTCTGGCCAAGTACTATGAGCTGAGCAATCGCCCATCTGCCCCTAGCTTTTGAGGCAGTGCTCATCGCCTTAAACTCTACACTGTTGCTGCCAAAAATGCCACCCATCGAATAGTTTATTACGTACTTACAATTACATCCGCGCTGTTTAAATATATGGCAATCCTTATAGGCCAAATGTGTCTCTGTTAATGGTAATATATGTGAGCTATATATTTTAACATCCTCCTGTACCAGCTGTCGTTTATTGGATGAATTCACGCCAGATGCATTCTAACACATGCACTTTAATTTAGTCATTGTTGCATGACTTCCTACCCCAACAAACCCACCCCATAACAAGGAACAATGCCTTAGTGCATCTCCAGTATTATCTTCATAATGCAGCCTCTGATTAATATGACTAGTTCCACCCTCTGAACCCCAACCTGCCAAGTGCAAGGACTTTATCTGCATACATTAGCAATGAACCCCTCCCTGGCCCAGCACCACCGCCTGCCTGCTGCATGAGCCCACCCTCGTGGTGAGGAGAGCCTTCCCCACTCTCAGGCTATTGATGGTTGAGACAGCCCCTATAAGCAACCACCCCATGCCCCCTGTGCACCTGCGGACCGCGCAAATAACCCTGTGAGACAAAGAAAAAAAATCTGAAAAACAACAGCCCAGTAAGGAATGTATGAACATCCAGAATATTCAAAAACAGTCTCAGATCAACTACATCCATTACGAACATTTGCGTGGTCAACCTCCTGATCACTTCAGTGTCCCTTTGAGATTACTGAGAGTGAAATATATCTGATTTCGCTTATTATGGATTATTTTTAGCCTTGCTGGCTTCTGCAAGAATACATGTGCCCTGGCCGTTTCAGAGGATCGGCAAAGTTTTGAGGGGAAGATAGTGGGTTGATCCCACAGCAAGGGACTAGCTCCTCCTGCCCTGATGAGCGCAAGCTGACCATAGAAGCTGCCTAGCTGCCATCACTGATGCCCAGGCTCCAATTTGGGATTTTGCAGCTGCTTTCTTGGTGACAAATAGGAAATGTATCCATGTGGCAGCTGTGAGGCTTGGGTTGATGCTGTTATCTGGCATTGGTTTGCGATCTTCTGGGGACTGCACACTGAGAATCTCGTTGCTGGCTGTGGCTGTCTGGTGCCAGCATGGAGCTGCCACCCTTTAGTGTGCTCTGACGTTAGCATGGTGCCCGCAGTTTAGTATGGACACACCTCCGAGGTGAGAAGCCTGGAAATCGCCAACAGCAGACCTCACATGCAACAAACCACAGTGGACTGCTGTGCTTCCTGAGCGGGCTGACCAATTCTGAAGCTGCTGGGGGCAGGCACAGCAGCCATCCTGCTCCTGGCATTCTTCAGGGAGTCTCTAGCTGCAGGAGAGGAGACCTCCTTGGTGGACAACAACATCCTAATAGCAGTGGCCCCTGTTGGGAGGATTACCTCATCTACATCACCCGCTGCTAACATGATCCCTGAATGTAACATTGTAACAGAGGCAGGTGCTGCAGAATCATCTATCGTGAAACATAGTAGCAGCTCCTTGCCACTTATGCCTCATGAGGTTTCAGCCCAGCTGACCCCTCGAGCTACCCTGTAATCGTAGCTGCTTCAGCATTAGTCAGGTACTCAGTGGACAAAACTGTGAGTACTTCGGGCTCTGTTGTAATGTTGGAGAGGGAAACTCTGATCTGATGGTAACCTGTGACTCTTCCACACTCTGGCCTGCTCAAGATGCTAATGAAACTAGCAATTTTATATCTCTGCCAATAACAGTAACAGCTGCCTCAGCTAATACAGATAGCTCTCCAGAGGATGAAGAAGCACATTTGAATGTGGACACGATCTTAGGGGCTTCTGAGGGAGATTCCAGTACACCATAGACTAGACAGCAGTCCTTGAACTCTAAAAAGCACAAAGAGGTGCTGAACGGATCCCAATTTGGCAAGTGTACTGCCTCAAGGGCCAAGAACCGGACTGCCAGTAGAAGTTTTAAGGATAGTCCATTGTGGGGCTTGGTGATGTCTGAGGGTGAAGTAAAAGCTTTAATATCCTGCTTGTCTACCACTAACACGGGGGCTCACTTGTTAGCTAGTGGGGATAGGCAGCACACTATGGCGCAATCTTCTATAGCTAGGCTCAGCTCAGACGCTGGCGTCCCACTCGACACCTGCAACACCCGCCCCATGTCTATTGGTGGTAGTCACACCCCCAGATATTTCTCTCCTGAGGCTCTAGAAGATTCTCTAGCTATAAATTAAACTCAGGAACCACGTCTCCAGACAATTGTGCAGCTTTTACAGGCTTAGTAGCAGAGGCGCATCAGCATTACGCACATGCCAGAGCAGACAATGTGGCAATACAGCAGTTAATAGCAGAGGTTACTAGCAAAGTGACTGCTCTGTCTACAGAAGTGGTAGAACTACAGCAGTGGGTTGCCGATGCAGTAGGAGTCAGATAAAATCTATAGAGCATCATAATCATCATCTGGCTCTGGTGCAGTCTAAAATTAAGGATTTGAAAAATCGCCAGAGGGGGAACAATCTGCTGGTGTTCGGGATGCCAGAAGGGATGGAGGAGGATGACTCCTGGCAGTATATAGTGCAGTTGTTTGGGAAAGCCTTCCCTGATCTATGGATTGGGATGTGGACTCTCAGATCCAACAGGTACAGCGGTTGCCAATAAACCGAGACAACAATAAAATTCTCTCTAACCCACGCTCGTTGCAACCTCGTCCAATCCTAGTATACGCAGATGATTTCAATGAAAGCTCGTCTAACTCCACCTGTGGCAGTGGATGCTATACCGATCTTTGCCCGTTCAGATCCTAGTAAGGCTGCAATGGACAGATGATGGAAACTATGCCAGTTCTAACTTTTTACCAGAAAAATCCTACACCTCTTCTTTGTCAGAATGACTAAAATCAAGACAAAAGTCATTGGCATTCAGAGCTGAGGGCAATTGAACTCTTGAATCTTGTGATATCATTTTAATCACTGATATTTATATTGGGTTACAATTGCAAGCCTATCCAGTGTTTAATAAAACACACAGTTTATCTTGCATAACAAGCCACTGCACAATGAATTCACAGGACTTGAATCACACAAAACAAACTGAGGCTTCCTGTGGCTGGGACATCTGCTGTGACCTGAAAGCAATCTAAATAATTACTGATCTCTACAACTTGGACTTCTGTTCCTGAAACGGGTTGGTTTGAGACTTCCACATACTGTACTGTAGAATTGTCAGCTCCTATATCTATCAAAAAGGGAAACTGGTGGCCATTGACTTCCACATCAATGTATGGGGCACTTTAGTCTACATTCAGAACTGCAATCCTCCTCCCCTCTCACTCTCATCATCACTGTGAAATATTTCCTGAAGAAAATTGAGGAAAATCACTACTCAAAATAAATGGATTCTGTTGGTAGCCTAGAATATATGGTATTTATTTCTTATTTTTTGCTGCAACACTAAGCTGTATGCATTGTCATGCAAAACAGTTTCTATCATTCACACAGTACTGTTGGTCAGGCTGAGACAATTGACAATGTGTTTTTCTTCATCTGGGGAACAAATGTTTTCTGAATTCTATAGGGAGTTTGTCTAAATTCTTGCTTACAGTGCCCGAGTCTATCATAGAGTCTATCTGCCTGAGTCTATCATACAAATGACAAGCAGTGCTCATCTCAGCCTCTTAATATTTAAATTAATTCCAGAAATATTCAACATCCCTCTTCCACAAACTTGCACCTGTACTGCTCCATTTCCCATGTCTTACCATGCATTGAGGAGATTCCACTCATTCCAGCATTCTCAAACTGTTCATAATCCAATGCCAAACCCATCAACTGATTACGGACATTCCTCTAAATTTGGTTCATCTGGGCAACCAATAGGTTCACCTTGATTTTCTTTTGCTTCACGTCAAACAAATCAATACTGTATTTGGCTAGCCTGAAAATCTCATCTATTCTGTTTGTCTGCCAGCACATTTCTCTTTGATGTATGCGATTACCAATCTCCAGTAGCATAACAACACCAAAAGAAAAAATGAAACTGCTAACACCATCTTTCTAGGGATCTTCTATTCTTTTCTGCCTCTTCAAAATCTACATAAGCTGGTCATGATAAGTGAACTGACTCCTGCTCTTGTGAAGTCCTCAAAATCTTTGCACAATTAATATGCATTTCAACCACCATATTTTTCAGATGCTCAGTCACTTATTAGCTACCTCATCAGAAGCCGCATTACTATGTACAACCATAGCTGGTTCTTCAGTAGGCAAAGCAACAGCAACTTTACATTCAAACCACAAATCCCTAGGACCCACAATTTCAAACAATCAATTTGAATCCGTCCACAGCATTTGCATTATCATAGTCAAACTATGAACTTCCTTCTACTACATTTCTTACAATTTTGGAAATTTTGCATTTAAGGCATAAAGATCAGCCCTTGTCTAAGGAGCATGCACTAAATTCCTACATGCACTTTTCTCAGTGGAATCTCTATAATTGTGCCTACTTCTAAACCACTGGCTCATCCTTATGCTTTCCTTCATGCCTCTGTGGCTTTCTTTTTACTCTGTATTTCCTGTAGTCACCCCACTCTTTCATTTTTTCATTGAAATCTTTAATTTGGGATTTTAAAATCATTATGTGTCAAATTCGTTTTGCAATATTTTCTGATGATTTTCATTTTGCAATGTCAACAAAATTTATCAGCCAATTCTTCCAACCTATTGTGTGCTTCATTCACACATCTGGTGCTATTTTTCATCAAGTATCTTATTTCATCAACCGTGTATGCCATAATATGTTTAAATCAATTGTCCCAATAAACATTTCTCCAAATTCAATTTCCAAAAGTCCAGCATTTATAGTTCTCTCTGAAGGAATCCCTTTGATCACAACTGTAGTAAGAGGTGGCTCAGTCTGAATTTCAGGAACAGCTATAGTATCTCTGTTATTACTCTCAATGCTGTCATTTCGTTCTCACCTGGGGCTCTCACTGTTGTATTCACAACCACAAGTGTGGCTGCTAACTGTGTTGACACCCCATTCTTTTTACTGCTGTACCCATATCTGACCAGGAGCCAGTAACCTGCCCCTGTACCCTCTCAGTATGTGGAGGATGTCTGGAATTCAAAAGGTCATTCAGAAAATCCTCACCTGAATCATAATTTTGTGTATCTCCCTCATCAGATATCTTTCTGCTATTGTCTCTTTGAGTATTGCAGAAAACACTCTCACTCCGTCCATCATATCCCCCTCACCTTTCCTGATGATCCAATTTGTTTTTTAACCATTGTCGAAATTTGGCTTTTACTTGCTTGTTCTTTATTTTTCAGTGGTCATTTAATCCCATTTGTTTAGCACCTCAAACTGTGTAGGTTTAGGTAACAGCTTTCTGTCATTCATAGTTTGTTACAGGAAATATAGCTTTCTAATGTTAAAGACACCCTCTAAAGGAAACTCTAAGTCTCTATTAAAAACTGTATCTTTGTGTCATCCAGACACGTGTAAAATAAAACTCAAATTCAATCATCATTTCATATCCGGGTATTCCCTCAGCAGGTAATTTCTTATGTCGGTAGAAGGAACAACACAAACGTCAAGCTTTCTCAACACAGCACCCCTTATTTTCACTCAAAATTATCTAAAAGTCAGGGAAAATAAACTAGCGAACAATAAACGATTCTAGAGCATTGTCAAAGGTCAACCTTTCACAGCCCAGCTCTGCCAGTAAACAACCAATGACAGAACTACTTTGTGGGTACATCTCACCAATCATAGAATGAATCCCTATCTCGCTAACCAACCACAGCAGAATTCTCCGTGAATGAGGGAAACCATTTCAAAACCCTCTATCAATGAAGAAGCACTATTTAAACAAAATAAACCTTCTCTGCTCAACCTAAAATAGGAAGAAATAAGAAAGTTAAAGTAAAACTGATCTTGTAAACTATAGAAGACAATAGAAGTATCCTTTCGGCACCAGTTCTACTAAATTCACACTAGGCAGACCCTGTCCAGTGGTTCTCTACCCTGGCTAATGCATTTACTCTGAGTAAAGACATCAACATGGATTAGACAATCTCCTGAAAAGGAGAATTCATTAATTCAGAAACCTCTGAGCGTGTGCAACACCTTGTAAAGCACAATCATTTATACAGACAAGTAAACCACAATAGTTGGGTAGCTTGGATTTCAAGGACTCCAATAACCAATCCAATCCATGATTAAATAAAATCTTTATAACACAATATCACAAAAAAATAGTACATCAACACGACAGTGATCAAACCACCAATAAAACCCAAAATCAGAATTGCATAGCCTAACACAACACATTCAAAAGATCAGTAATCTACCATTGACACCCCAGAAAGACTCACAATTAAAAGAACCATTCCACCTTTTTTAAACATACACACCAGGCCCATATTTAGGAAGCTTTTGCATTGTCCTTGCATCAAGCAAGGTAAGGCAAGGGCAACGAAAAGGCTTAAATAATATTTACATACCCACAAAGGGCCCAATTTGTGTGGCTTTGTAAGGAAATGTAACACAAAGCAGCTGTTTGCACTGTGTTACATTATATTTCAACTTACATTTCAACTTTGGAAGTATTCCATGGGTGGAGCATGGGCGTTCCCATGTATCCACCCATGGATTTTGGTGCATTCCCAAATTTACAAAGACTTGTCGACCTGGGATTGTCAAAATGCTACACCTCCCGAAGTGAGGCTTAAAATGGAGATATATCTTTATTTTTCCTCATTATTTCCTCTTTCATGTTTGTTGAATTCTGCAGCACACATAGAAAGAGGTAGATGAATCTAAGGATTGCTTGATTTGTCCCTTCCTTCATAAAAACACACATCATTGCTCTATGGCACTAGGATGCACACTAGGCTGCACACTGTACCAGCATAAGTACTTTATATCTTTGTAAATATGGGATGGAGCACAGAGATTTTGCTTACTGTCCCGCATTGCATGAACATTTGCAAATGTGCCCCAAATCACTTCGGAACAGCACTGCAAGGCAGGTTTCCTGTCAAAATCCCGACCCTGGGAAATCCACAAGGGAAAATCCACTATGATCTTTTTTATAGATACATTTTAATGTTATTTCTGTTGAGAACTATACAGTTTCTCATCTGGAATACACAGCATAAACATGGTACATCTCAGTCAACCCCTCGTCACCCGCAATCACATTCTACAGATATGCAATCTATTATTGTGCCCCTCCATCTTCACTCATCTAGTGCCTGGTATTACCACCTTTTCCTCCATACCTTCCCGTATTTACGGGGGCATCCCCTGCCCATGTATGTTGCCTCGTTCATTATCGCAAACCAGTCCATGCCACTGTATGGCTATATCGCATTTAGCCACCAATGTGCATTTCACCTCCAGTATGCACAGCAGCACAATTCTAGGATGAGCCTCAATTTGCAACCCCAGAGTATGCAGGCTCGAGTAAATATGACGATATTTGTATAACTGAGCATGACCACACAATATGATAGAAATTACTCCTGGTATCTTTGCATCTATCACATACTGGGAAGACGTGTGTTCCTACCTTCCATAGCTGGGGAGATGTTAGGTATACCTGCCGATTAAAAAGTTGTACGAGCTGGACCGCATCAAGGTTGCCAATACAGGGAAAAAAACAATATCACTAAGGACTGAGTAAAAGATGAAAAGAAGGATGCCCTATAGCAAAAGGAGACACTCTTTAACATTCAACCTTCCTCTGGTGCCAAATATTTGTGGGAGTCAATCTGTACTCTAGAAGGTAAACACCCAATAACGTACCTTAATCAAATCTACAGTTGGTGGATCAGAGATTAAGTCAAATCTCAGTTTCATGAGACCATGTATCCCTGTGTTAAGGCACCTTCCAAAACATCAAAATCAATTAAATGCAATTCAATAAAATTGATTGAATTAGCCCAATCAGTGACTGAGTTCTAGAAAAATGAAAAGTTAAGGAGTGGATTTCAAAATTAAAAAATAAGCAGTACAGCGTCAATGCCATGAAGGCTTTCAAATGCAGAGATATACAGAGTATAGAAACATTTGAATATATTTTAAGTCTTGATGGGCAGGAAAATCACAAAAGAAACAGGCCGCATCCACACTAGAACAGGAAAGTCTTCTCAAAATCTCTGGCTAACCATCAAAATCAAGATTTTTTTTCTTGAATAGAGAAACTTTACAGAATCATTGTAGAGTGAGCAAATGTATAATTTCTTCGCAAATCAGAGGACATGAAAAATAAAAATCATTACCTAAGCACTGACCACTTTTCCAGCATAATTATTCAACACCCTCTATGTTAATACCATCCAGAAATGTTTGAACAAACAAGTTAAATTTACAGTGTCACACTATTTGAATGAACAGATTTCATTGATACAGTGGAAGACAAAATATTATGGTCCCAGTTACATCCAACATAGAGCATGGTCACCGTGAGTTGAACAATAAAACAGTGAAAAATATTCTACTACATTGCAGCTTGACTGTGCACAACAGAGCCTGTGAGGACAGCATGTGCTCAAAGCCTTTTTGCTGTCCTTTTGTCACCCATCTTAGTAGAAATAGTAATTGCCAAGAAAATGTGACCTAGCTCAAATACTTAAATGAATAACTTTTTGCACATCATAGAAAGCTCATTTCAAAATCAATTGTTTTAAATCTATCTGTGTATCTGAATTCATGGGTATACATGCTTTGTTGCACATACATTCTTTTGTTCATGTGGCTTTGCAGTAAATGTATACTGCTATTGGTGCTTGATTATGTGACATGGGCGTAAAGTTGCAATTTGTGGAATTGTTAATCACCCTGTTAGTGAGACTTGGTACCCTGTCAATAAATAACGCGCAGGGCGCAATGCTCACTCAACATTCAACACTGTCACACATATACCCTCAGACACAACAGTGGTTTGACTAAACTTTATTCCACAGGAGAACCTGTGTGACTGTGTAATTTCACATCTCACAGTCGTAGTATGTATGTCGCTCGTCGTAGCCAGAGCTCATTTGTCATAACTAGCACTATGCTTTCTTGTGCATGAACAGTCTTCTTCAGTGTGCACATTCTCACTTATCACACTGGGAGCAGGCCGCAGCATTGACCTGCTGAAGTAAGCCACTCTGCGAAGTGGCAAAAAAAATCTGTGGAGTTCCGCAAGCAGCAGAGTGCAGCACGAAATGCAGTTTGCACTGATCTTCCTGCCGCTCGGGTAGAAATTCTACCTTGAAGGCAGCTCACGCTCACTAACTTACTGTTGGCGGGCAAGAGCAAGGAAAACTCTGCAAACTCTCCTAGAATGTAGCTGAGTTTACTGCTCAGGCCTACTGCCAAGCCACTGCCTCTGGGCTTGCAAACTAGATGGCACAAAAACAGGGCGGAGACTCCCGGGCCATGATGATGGATCTCCTATTGAACAGAGAGTAGACACTCTAACAGCAAGGATGGATGCTATCTTCTGCATTGAACACAAACATAAGACAGGATTGAAAAAAAAAGTCCTCCAAAACAAAACGTCAAATCAAGGGGTTGGCTACTCTAATAAATAGGCCTTCTCTGCATCTTCAGCTACAATAGATCTGGTGCTGGCTTCCTATTATATCCGATAAAAGTAGGCATTCAAGCAAAGATCCATCCTCACTTTTCACAAGCACAACAGTCAATAAACATTATGAGACACTTACCACCAGCTAATGTTTTCAAATGTTTCCAGTCAAATCAAGCTTCACACACTTTCCGCCGCTGAAAATACATGTTTTCACGATCTGATGTGCTGTGTGCAACTTGATGCCACAAGCTATGAATGACCCTTCGTGGCATATTGATAGGATGAAAAGAATTGGTTAAAATGTGTTTAACAGATGACTCAATATTTTCCAACACTTCAACAACTTTCTTAATAATATATCAAGGTGCCAAGTTAAAAAAATATATGGGAAACAATATTATGCATACCATTACAACGTTACTGGTGATTCTGCATATGGTGAAAATCAAGAAGATATTAGTCACTGCCTTCATGTTCCCATGCACTTGCATCAGAATGGCTGTCATTTCAAAATAGAAATTTAATTTGGCAAATTAACCACCCAGTCACCAGGTACGAGCATAGGTGCATTCAGCAATTTTAGTGTGCCCTACTTGAACTGTTAGGCCGGATCAATAGAATTATTCGATTTGGGGGAGTTGCGTGCACCTAGCGACGGAGCTCCGCATCGCGCCGGACTTCAAACGCGTCTCCGAGTGGTTTTGCTGCTTTCCTCACCATCATGCTGTCATCCTCCTAAATTGGAACTCTGGCGCTTTCAGAGGGTGCCGTTTTCAGACCTCGCTGTCATGAAGAAGAGATGAATTTGTGCAGGTGACTCTGAATGCTGTCTGATGGCCGCCATTTTGTCTTTTTCCCTGCTGGTTTTCTCTTCATATTTCTCTTCAGTACACCCCTCACTGCAGATGTATGAGCACTTCCAGCATGTTTTAGGTACTTTTTTCTCTGTGACTGTTGTTTTGCTGTGGGAGGTCATTATTTTTGTTGATTTTTTTTACTATCTTTTCTGAAGTACTTCGCCCTTTATCCTGTGTGGTGATATTATTTTTCCACGCTCTTTTACATCACTCCATGGGTAGGAGCAGACGCCTTTTACAATACGCCAAATTGGAAGTAAATACTCCTGCCACTTCTGGAACCAGCATCTGTACCTTTAATAAATGTTCCTGTTTATCTCAATTATTGCCACATGGAGACTGTCTTAATTTTACAGAAAGTCCCATTGCAATGGCGTCGAAACTGCTGTTACCCTTATCTACTGGCAAGAGGCTTAAACAGGATCCTCCTTCTCCTCCTAAGTCTTCCTCTCCGGTTTCCTTGGACATGGTTTGGGAGGAATTACGTGCCCTCAGACCATTTATTGATGAAACCAATTGTCGCTTGCAAACGTTAGACGATAAATGTTCTTCCATGGAGTCCCGTATCACTGTGGTGGAACATCATCTTAATAATGTACAGGCCTCATCTGCCAAAGTATCCTTGTTGGAGAAGGAAATCTTACAATTGAAAAGAGCGACTGAGGATTTGGAAAATAGGAACCGTCGCAATAATTTACAAATGTATGGTCTTCCTGAGGGACTCAAAGGTGACGACCCCGTCACGTACTTTACATCTTTCTTGCCGCAGTTTTTGGGTCTCCCTTCTACAACTAAATTAAATATACAACGAGCTCATAGACTTGGTCCTCGCCTTTCTTCATCATCTGCGCCTACCAATCCTCGTGGAATAATTATTTTATTTATGCAATTCACTGACCTTTTGCTGGTACTAAATGCCACGAAAGCCAAAAAGAATCTCTCCTGGGATGGTACCAAAGTATTTGTCTCTCAGGATGTCTCTTCAACGACTGCCAAACGACGGAAGGAGTTTCTGGATCTTCGTCCTGCTCTTCGCTCCTTAGGTGCAAGATATGGCTTGTTCCATCCCTGCCTCTTCAAAGTCACTTTTCCTAACAAGACTTCTACTTTTGAGGATCCAGCTGACCTCCGCAGAATTATCCAATCTCACTCTACTACATCAATGGAGACGGCTCCTTCTTCCTCTGGAACTTGACTGCTGTACTTCTTTTATTGTACTATTCCATTGTAGTTGTTGTTGTAGTTCCTATTTTTTAGCCTCCACAGCTTTTTCTAGTTCTATTTTACATAACCCCATTACTTCCTTTACAGGTACATTGTTAGTTTACCTTATTCTTCTTCATGTTCTTCCCTCCTGCTCTTGTTCTTATTAGACGTCCTGATGTAGTATCTGGCCCTCTTCTTCGATCTACTGTTTTTATTGTCCGTTATCATCGCATCCTTTTTCTTGTCCCACCAGTTTGATGGACACCGCTCCCTCTTCTTCCTTTGCTTGTGGTTCTTGACTGTATTCCCCTAGTTTATATTATTGGATTCCATTGTTCTGTTTTGTTCTCTTCACATATTTCTTTGTTTCCTTTTACAGGTTCAGTGTACTTCACTATGCTCTATCCATGTTACATGTTCCCGCTCTCGATCGTGTTTATTTTAGTTTATTTTATTGATGTCCTGGTGTGGTGTGTTGCCCCTTGTTGGGTGTGCTGTTTCCGTTGTCCCTTGCCGCCTCTCATCCTTGTTCCCTTAGGTACGTATTACAGTTGTCGTTTTGACATGTACTGTCTTCTTTTGCTCTTACTCTTTCTTCCCTTCCTTTCTTTCCTCCTTGTTATATCTAATCTTTTTTCTTCCTCATTGGTCTTACATTCTCCCTTTTCCTACTGGTTACTCTATTTCCTTCCATCTCCTTTGTCATCTTCCCCTTATCTCCATTTCTTTCTTGATTCACTTTTTTACTATTGCATATTTTGTTCTTTATGTATTTTTAATGGTTTTAAATTCAGAGTTATCTCCTGGAATGTGAAATTAAAAGACAGAGAGTACTTTCCCATCTTGCCTCTTATAACCCTGATTTGGTTCTCTTACAAGAGACCCACCTTACAGATATTAAGGCATTAAAATTAAAAAGAGGCTGGGTGGGTTCAGTTTTATTTTCCCCCTTTCTACCAATAAGAAAAATGCTGTTATAATTTTATGCCACAAGAAATTGAATTGTAAAGTTATCTCGCAAGAAATTGGTACAGAAGGTAGATGGTTGTTGGCTAAGTAGTTAATGAATAATATTTCTTTAACTGTTTTTAATTTTTATGGCCCTACACATCCCGATTGTTCCTTTTGGCCTCTGATTACACAGAAATGTATTCAGTTTAGAGATGATCTCTTTATATATGAGGGCAATTGCAATCAAGTTGTAGACCCATTTTTCGACCACCAATCTCAGGCTAGCTATACTCCTCACAAAACTCATAAACATTTTCTTAATACTATCTCTCAAACACACCTTGTAGACTCTTGGAGACTTTCCCACCCCGATACTCTTGACTTTTCTTTCTTCTCTCCTACTCACAATTCTCTATCCCGTTTAGAATATATTTTTCTTTCTCAGTCTTTATCTCAAAATCTATTATCCTCCTCTATTGAACCTATCGTCATCTGTGACCATGCCCCAATTGTGACAGATCTTGATTTGCTCCCTCCACCTCCCAAGTCCTACCGCTGGCGGTTTAATAATTCTCTTCTTCTTGACCCTCTTTTCTCCTCTTCTTTAAGCACCTTTGCTAATTAATTTTTTGTCCTCAACAGTGATCACGATTCCTCCACTCATATACTATGGCATTCTTTTAAAGCTACTGCAAGAGGCTTTATTATAGACTTTGTCTAAACAAAAAGAAACGTTTCCCATAACAACAAAAAACCGCCTTGGCACATATTAAGATTTTAGAACATAAATTCTATACTTCTTCGACAGACTCGTCTCACCAGCCTTGATACGTGCTAAATTAGCATTCAAAAAATCTACCACCGATAATGTGGCCTCAATACTTCTCCGTAGTAGTGCTCGCTACTATGGTGGTCATAATAAAGCAGGTAAGCTTTTAGCGATTTATCTCAAGACTCGTAAAGACCGTACTTTAATTGACTATTTATTCTCCAAATAGCTTTCTCATGCACAAAGATCAGGATATTCTCAATGAATTTAAGCTTTTTTACATGGATCTTTACACCCCAGAATCTCCTCCTTCCTCTTCTCTTATCCAAACATATCTCGAAAAACTTCCAACTCCCTCAAATTCTCACCTTAATCTTTCTGATCTTGAAACAGATCTATCCCTTAATGAATTATCCATTGCCATAAATACTTTAACGAAAGGAAAGACTCCCGACCCGGATCGTTTTTCTGTTGAATTTTATTTGCATTTTTCTAATTTACTTTTCCCTAAACTCTTAAATCTTTACCATTCATTCTTTCTAGCCGGTAAGACAGAAGGTACCTTTCAGGAAGCCACAATTTGCCTCATACACAAAGAAGGTTGTGACCCCATGTTTTGTAAAAATTATCCTCCGATCTCCCTGGCCAATGTTGATTATAAACTATTTCCCAAAAAACTTGCTTTGTGTCTAGACCCTCTTATGCCTCATTTGGTTGGTAAGGAGCAATGTGGTCTTGTCAAAGGTAGTCTGATTTCAGATAATTCTCATCTTTTTCTTAACGTTTTAAACAAAATTCCCTCCCTTTCCACATCTTTAGTGGCCATTTCTGTTGATGCTGAAAAAGCTTTTGACAGAGTTGATTGGTCCTTTTTATTTGCATCGTTGAAGCGGCACAATTTTGGTCCCAAATTGATTTCACTTATCTCTTTATTTTACTCTGCCCCCAGAGCCTCGGTATTAGTTAATGGTTGTGTCTCATCTTATTTTCCTCTTCAACGCGGAGTTAGCCAAGGCTGCCCTCTTTCCCCTCTCCTCTTTGTTTTAGCTCTTGAACCCTTCCTATCCTCTATTCGCAATAATGACTGAATTTCTGGGTTTTCTTAAGGTGACCATCATTTAAAACTTTCCGCTTATGCAGATGATATCCTACTCTTTATTTCTGCGCCCGAAACCTCTATTCCCCCTCTATTACATGAATTTGCTTCCTTTTTCCTTGTTTCCGGTTATAAAATTAATTCAGACAAAACAGAAATTCGCCCTCTCACTAAATTTTGCTTTCCTCATTCTTTTTCTTCCACTGGCTTTGCCTGGAATAGTTCAAAAATCAAATATTTAGGTATGTGGTTCTCCAACTCCATCGCTTCTTCTATTAAATTAAATATGTCTGCAGTCCTATCTCGAATTGACAAACTACTTTCCTCTTGGAACCCCCTTCTTCTTTCCTGTTGGGGCGGTTAGCCTCAATCAAAATGATGATTACCCCTAATTTGATTTATACTTTCTCCATGCTCCCCGTTCACATTCCGACCTATTATTTTAAGCAAATTGATTCTTGTCTTTATAAGTTTCTTTGGAGGAACAAGAAAGCCAGGATCTCCTTATCTTCTCTTTGCAAGACAAAGTCTAACGGAGGTGTGAACTTTCCTGACTTTCGTCTTTATCATAAGTCATTTTCCCATTCGTCAGACCTCGAAATGGCTGCTTACCGAACCTTCCCCCTTCACTTCCCTTTGGCTATCTATTGAACAAACCTTATCATTACCCTTCTCTTTAAAGGAAGTTATGGCGTTTTCTGCCAAAACTCCTTATACCTCCCTTCCCTTGTTTAAGCACACTTGTTCCCTTTTAAAGCCTTTCATACAACCTAATCCCATCTCTAAAGAATCCTTTTTAGAATCTCCAATTTGGCATAATTCCCTTATTCTCATTAATAACAGAACCATTTTTTGGAAAGCTTGGAGATTAAAGGGCATAATCTGGGTTAAAAACATTTTTGATGGATTATCTCCATGCTCCTGTCCCCAATGTCAAGCCTTATTCCATTGTCCCCGGTCCTTTTTACAGAAATGTACTACTCTCATGGAGGTCATCCTTGATACTTATTACTCTCTTCCCTCTTCACCTCTTCCTGTCATTCAAAACTCTCTTCTTAAGATACTTCTTTCCCTAACCAAAGCTTCTCTCATCTATAAATACTTCTCAGCTTCTAATCCAGAACACGCAAAAACCAAATTGGAACATTCTTGGGAATCTGACCTGGGATGTGAATGGACTATCATCTTCTGGGACAAACTCTGGTCCTGTTCTCTAAAAATTTCCCGCTCTGCTTCTCTTACCCAATCTATGTTTTTCCTTTACCATAAACTTGATCTCACTCCTGCCTCTATAGCTCGATTTTCCACTCTACTGATTTCAATTGTTGGACCTGTGGTTCTTCTAATGCTAATCTTATACATCTTCTCTTTCTTTGCCCTTCATTTATTAACTTTTGGGGGAACTTCTGGTCCTATATTTCTTGCCTGTTTAATATTTCCTTTTCTTATTCCATTCCTATTCTTTTCCCTGGAAGTCTTTCTGATTCCTTAGATATACCCTCCCATAATCTTTGTCTTCTCGACCTTATGCTTGCCCTAGCTTTCCAACATATCTCTCTCAACTGGAAAACACTTACAAAACTCTCTGTACAACACTGGTGGAATAGTCTTTGCCATTTTCATCAATTTGACATTGCTTTCCCCTCCTTCTGTAAGCCACTGGTTGATAGAGATCTTTTTTTGGTTAAATCTTGTTTAAATTCTGAAAATGTTAAACCTCCTTGAATGTTTACCTTCTCTGTTCTTCGCTTTATTTTACCCTTGTTGGCTTATTGTACATATTAATTCATTAGGGTTTTATTCACATTCTTTTGTAATATGCATTATCCTATTATACCAATGTGTGAGAACTTTCCCTTTCCCACCTCCCCTTCTATCCCCCCTCCCCACCTTTCCTCCTTACTCCCTATAAAATTTAAACAGCTTTCATTTTTATTAGTGCAATAGCCAATTCTTCCATTATTTTTCTATTTTAATATGCTTAATCTGTATTGCTGGTCTTTTCTATATCTTGTTATTTTTCAAATAAAGCTTTTTAAACTGAAGAAAAAAAAAAATTATTCGATTTGGCAGGGACAAAGGGGCATATTTGCTAGGGCATTGCACCACCAGAGCGTCACTTTGTATGATGCTCCGGTGGCGCAATGCCCTGGCAAATATGCCCTGCTCCATATTTACAATGCAGCACTAAACCATTGTAAATATCACACCTTTTGGTGCAGTTTTCTGTGTCAAAGGAGCATGCAGTGGGTGTTGCTGTGGGTGTACCCATTCAACACCCATTGCTTTTTGACACCGCTCCAGATTTACAAGGATGTAAACCTGAAGCAGCATCAAAAACTAACCACAACAGGGGGGGTTAGAGTGGCACAACGAGGAGAAATACTTTTATTTCTCCTAGTTTTTTGCTCTTTCTATGAGTGCTGCATTCTGCAGCACAAATAGGAGCAAATTGCCATTAATGATTGTTTATGTGCAAGAAGGTGCTCCTTTCTGCACATAAACAATCATCCCTGCAAAGCAGGCATTCTTGCACAATGGCGAAAGTGTGCCTACATTGGTGCTAGGCAGGTATTTTAGCACCAGTGCAGGAGTGAGAAGAGAGTTGCGCTGTATTCATGTTAATACGGCGCATCCCTGCGTTTTTTAAATGATGCAGCTTGGCACAGCCGATTTGCCATTTCATTGTAAATATACCCCAAAGTTTTCAGAATACTTTTGGATTTATTTCACTCATCACACATCCCACTAACTTCTGCGTAATGTGTAATTCTAACAATAAAATGAGCTTCTAACTCTTCAGATGAAATGTTAATGAAAAAGAGTATACATGCATTACATCTGCATTGAAAAGCCAGAACATTTTGCTAAAATATTGCAGATATTATAGAAGGATGTAATAGCGTCGTAGTTAAGTTTTGCTCAGTGGTACAAATGTAATAAGGCTTTCCATTTCCGTACGTCTTGTTTCATTTATGTAAAATTTGAATGAAATTGTCTTGTACCCTTTTAATCCTTTTTTGGTAACCTATGTGCCCAAATAAGCTGTTTTATCTTTTCCCCATGCAAGCTGCCTCTTACGGGCAGATTTCCTTTTTTGGGGGACAGATTGGACTCCATCAGGCCGAAGGAGTACATTTCCCTGCCACATTGATGAAGTACCCGTCTGACAAATGTAGAAATGCCCGTCAGCCGATGGACATTTCTACCATTCACAGGAACCACTGTCAAACATGGCAGAGCTGCACAGTAAAGTTGCAATACCTTTTAATTCATTCTCAAAAACAAAACCCCCAAATGGGACTTTGCTTTTAAAACTATAAAAAACGGATCCCCCTTGTCTTGGGGGCATCTCTAATGATGAGGGGGGCAAGGGGCATTTTTAGTTTCTTTACTGCCCCTTACCACCAGAATTTACCTGGAAGTGATGGGCAGTAAAAAACAGCTATATGTCTGCCCATCTAAATCTGGCGGGTGCACATATAGCCAATTTGGGTCATCGGGTAGTCTTTTCCGTCACCAATCTATAGTCTGCCCGCATGGAATTTAGTGGGCAGATCATTATATTGGTTGAGACAAGTATGCTTACTGCCAATATATAAATCAGGCTCTTAGTTTTATGGAGACTTTATTGTAATTTTGCAATACCTGTTATTGAAGGGTGAAAAAATAGCAAAAGTGCATGGTGTGTATATAACAGGGCTTCATAATTTTTCCAGCCAAGTTCATAATACTATATTCCTTGCAAATGTTTTAGGCAGTTGATAAATGATTTAAAATGATATTAAAAAAAAGCATACATAGTGTATAAAGTATATATAGTATACATCATTGCATTTGATATTACTTGATTTTTTCTTGATTTTTCCTTAGAGACTTTGATTTTTGATTTTTTCCTTAGGGTCTTTGTCTCTACTCTCTTTTCATGCATCAGGGATACAAAGACACTCCCTGGGGATGTGGTCAGCCAACCCCTGCCCAGGGGATTAACAGCAGTGTGGTTCTGGGCCCCTGTGGATACCCAGATGGAAAACTCTAGCGTGGATTCCAGGTTGACATAGTACGGCCGCCCTGAGGTGTGCTTGTGTGTAAGCAAAGGCTTGAGTCTTTCTCACTGGTGTTCCGCCAGTCCTTATTGTTGTAGTGAGCTTTCTGGAGTAGCTGTGAAGTGGGTGTGGTACTAAGGTCTTGGATTCACTGTGTACTTGGCTTGTTCTAGGGTTTGTTTGGTGGGTAGGTATTCTGTGGTATCCTTGGTTATATCCCACTCTGTTTGTGGAACATTTTTTAGCGACAATAGTCATTCATGTGATTTCTTCAGTGACAATAGTGACAATAATGAGCTTTTGGAGTTTGCCAGGATTTTGGCTTCCTGGTGCGGGTACTCAGTTGGGTCCTTCGGGGGTCCTGTGATTGAGTCCTCACCCAATTGGGCACCCCTTTAATTTTCTTGATCACTTAGGCCCCGTTTGGGGCGCTCTCCCACATTTTTGAGTCCCTCCAAGGGGGCCAGGTATAGGAGATGGAGTCGGTAGCCTGTCCATCCTAGGGATTTCCCCATGTGGTTAATGATTAGATCACCTTGGGATGTTACTACACCTGTCAGGCATGCCATATTTCTTACCATGGTCATCCGCCTTGGCGCCATGTTTGGTGACAGGGAGGGTTCTCCCTCTCCAGGCAATGCACCCTTTGTCACGTTGTCAACTGACTAGTACCACTTCCTCACTCCAGGAGGTGGCAAGTGGTGACAAAGTGTGGACTGTGTAGGCCCGGGGGTTTGCATGGTCCTGTTGCTACCCCCATTGCACTTATACACCTTGGGCTGGTTTCCTACTCATCCTCAAGGGGTGGTGTAAGTCTGTGGGTGTCTGTAGGTCTCTGGTTTTGGCCATTTCTACCAAGAGATGGTGTGCACGGCTGGTTCACTGCCGCACTTGTTCATACAACTCTCAGAGGTTTTCCGTGTAGTCCAGCACTACCCTCTTGACAGGGGCTCAACGTTCCAGGATCACCCTGGCTGGCGTTCGTGTGGTGTGGGAGGATTTTGCTGGTTTGTGTCATAGAGTGGAGGCTCCAGGGGAGGAACATACTACTGTTTCATCTTCGTTGAACTGGATGGACATCCTCAGTTTAGACAATAGATCCCATCTCAATATATTGGTCGGGGAGGACTGAGGGTACAATAGCTGTTCCCTAATCCTATTCCCTCCTACTTCCATCTCAAGGGGTCCTGTAAGGGGGACCTTGAACACAGAACCAGAGATTCCCTGCACTTTGATGGTATAGGGTCTGCTCCTTCTCATAAGCATGCACTTGCTGTCCCTGTATCTATTAGCAACACCAGTGAATTTAATGTCATTACACACAATATTAAATGGAATGTCGATGCACGCCATAAAATGTGCCTGCATAACAATGTCGATACCAGTAGAAACAATTTTAATGTATGCCATAATCTATGCATGCATAATAATGTCAATATCAGTATAGAGAATATCGATGTGCACTACGACAACTTTATGCACAGCACTGAGGATGTCCATGAAAATGATATCAATGACCACCATGTTAAATATACCCATATTAAAGAACTCATTTCTTTGCTGTCGGATTCACCCAAGGTGACCTCCCCATCAGAGTTACGTGGGTAGACAGGTCCTGCAACCCAAACCTGAGCCTATCGACTGACAGGTCAAAATTGGGTTTACACTTAGCCCAAAGACAAACGGGCACCCAGAGAAAACCCTGATTGATCCACAACAGATACGCAGTTAGACCGCAAACAGGTCGAAGGAAATAAAACATGTTTGGCCAAGGTTGCCCGTTCCCAAAATTCCACAAAAATGTCACATGAAGTTAGGAAGACTCAGCCAATCAAAACATAGCAACACACAACATGTAGTGATCATGCACTCTACACACCAAACATCAGGACACATACACACTTGCCCATACTGGCTTACCCCAAGGCCAAGAAACACCTGTGTCCCCCTTATCAGATGGGATTACTTGTCGTTTATGACTAAGCCAAGAATGTCAGCTGGGTTTATTGTACCTCATTAACGGTATTAATGGTCGGCCAAAACTTCTGTACAATAAGAGACTTTCTTCAGACACTACTCTGTCGATACTCTCCCTGCCACTGTGTTTAATGAAACCAACTTTTTCTTGTTTTGCAAACACCTCTTTTCTTTTCATTTTTTTTTTAAACTTCTTCCACTTTTAGGAGCAGAATTGGATCCCATTGTCAGTTAGTATAATGTTAGACAACCCCTCTCTAAAGAATATTTCCACCAGGAAATTTATGACGGTCTTAGTGTTAACTACAGAAACAACAATTTCTGGCCATCTGGAGTTAAGGTCTATCAGCACTACTATGTAAGATGATAGATTTTTGCCAGTCAAAGGCCCTACTATATCCATAGCTTTATCCACCCACAGTCCCTCTGGGAGTAGTCTACAATGAAGGGGTGGAGTATGTAACCTCATAACTGTATTACTAGATGAGCACTGTATGCACTCCCTATTTTCCTCTGCACACATAAGTCCATGTTCAGGCACCACAAATCAAGGCATAGCCTCTGCTTCATTTTGATGATGCCTAGATGTCCCTCATGTGCTAAATCAATAAGTTTATTTCTTATAGATACAGGGGAAACTAATTTGGTACCCCTAAAGTGACGCTTGTCTACAATGGAAAACTCCTCATGAATCATACAGAATGGCTTAAGATGGTCATCATGTGTTTCTTGCCCCGCCCACCCTTTAATGGTCTTTTAACATACTGTATGCAATAGTGGGTCTGATTTCAATTCCACTTTTCACTGGATTTCTTCCACAACCACTTGTGTTACGATACAGACTTTTTCTTTTTGTATTTTTAATTCTTCCTTCTCTTGTGGTATGTCACCCACCTCCTCTTCCTTAGTGTCATCAACCAAACAAGAGAGGCAATCTGCTGCAAATTTTCTCACCCCAGGAACATATTCCATGCAAACAGTTAATTCTTGGAGGGTAACCACCCACCATCTGATCATGCTGTAATGGCAGTCTAACACTTTTTTTTGTAAAGAGTTCAGTGAGATGGTTATGGTCTGCCTCATATAAAATTTCTGAACTTGTTGAGTGCTCAGTGTGCTGCCAGAGCCTCCTTTTCAATCACTAAATAGTTATTTTCAGCCTGTCTCAATGACTGAAGGGCAAAGGCAATAGTCTCTTCGCCCTTCTTGCTCATTTGCATCATTATAGCTCCTAAGCCTTTTGAAATTTCATTAGTCATTACTATGGTTTTTATTCCTCATATGAATGCTTTTAAATTAGGGACTATAGCTAATGCTATTTTGTGTCTTCAAAATCTTTTTGTCAATTTTCTTTCCAGTCAAAATATACTTCATATTTTAACAATGTGTGAACCAGCAAAATTATTGACAAACTTACTGTAGAACTTTAGCATTCCAGAAATGACTAGACTTCATATTTATTTTTTGATGGTGTGTAGTTCATTATAGAGTCCTTTAGCTCTGATTTAGGTATTATCTGTTCTGCAGTTTTTCTCAGAAGGTTATTTCAGGACATACTATTTTGCATTTTTCCCATTTGTCTGTGACCCCCTGCTTCTTAAACAGTGGCAACACCTCTCTGATTTTTTCATCATGTTGTTCTTGGGATTTTCCAAACAGCAAGACATCAGCTTGATAGCAAAATAAACCAGATATCCCCTGTAGCATGCTTGTCATTATTCTTTGAAAGACTGCTGCCCCAGATACAGGTCCAAACGCCATGCGTTTGATTTTGTATAACCCCATAAGCGTGATAAATGCTGTGAGCTCCTGGGATTCTGGATGTAATCTAACTTGATAATATGTGGAAGTATGGTCTGGGGTAAAGAAGACCATGGCCCCTGCTACATTGGTTATCGTTTCTGTGATGTTGGGATGGGGTTACTTATCTACAACTGTCTCCTTTTTCAGAGCTCTCAATTCTATGCATAGTTGTATAGTCCCATCTGTCTTCTTGGCCATGACTATGGCTTCTACTGGTTCTATTACTCCAAGATTGCAGAGTCTCTCTAACTCTTCCCTTACTGCATCATGCATAGCCAAAGGTAGACTTCTTTCCATGGCTGATACTGGAAGGGAATTCTCCTTTAGTTTTATTCTGTAGACTTAATGTTTTAGGCATCCTAGCTGATTAGTGAAAACTTTGTGGAACAAATTTGTCAGTAAGGAAGGCACTGATAAAGGACCCCATAGAATGGATGAGAAAACAGAGGAGAGGGTAGTGCTGGCAGTAATTTCAAGATGCGGAAAAGTGCTTTAAACTGTGGCAATTGGAGTTCAGTTAATAAATGCTTTAATGCATGGATCTGTAAGAAACCTATGGATTACAAGTTTATAGCAAGGATGGATCATACCGTGATCTTCATTCAAAGTATAAAAAATGACCACCATTGAGAGAGGTAATGTAAAGTATAGGGACGTGATTACAAACAGAATTGATATATATGTTAAGGCGAAAATGTGCCAGATGAGCATGCCTTTGCCTTTCTTCCTTCTGAGGTCGATAATATGAATGGCGCTAAGGTGGGTAAAAATAAAATATGCAACATTCATCACATTCCATTGTTTTAAAACACAGAAGAAAGCAGCTAGGTTATAGATGACTGCACTGCCTAGACATGTCACTCAGTAGTAGTCAGGGTATTGCCCACCTCAGATGGCCAGCTGCCAAAAGACCATAGAATAAGTTCACATTCACAAGGGTGTGAGAGGCAATACGTAATACCTTTCACTGTGTTTATACAGTAGTACAATTAATTACAGAGTCCAAGCAGGAGCTTGTATTCTTGGTTGTTCTTTAATCTTGAGATGCTTAGAGTTCGATACAACCACAGCCAACGTGTTTCGCCCAAGCATGGGCTTCTTCAGGGCCAAATGTGACAGCCAATGTAGCGCAAAGGCGCACGAAGGGTGTAATTTTGGGGTATCGTGTAGTCAAGGTGGACCTCACAGAGCAATTGCTCTGATGTTGATGGACGATTGAGTAAATCTGATTTACTCCGACGGACACACCGGTACAGAAGGCTCCCCACTTAGGACCTCCTACACTACAATATAAATCAACTCACCCAGGATCTAG
Source organism: Triturus cristatus (assembly GCF_964204655.1). Lineage (NCBI taxonomy): Eukaryota > Metazoa > Chordata > Amphibia > Caudata > Salamandridae > Triturus > Triturus cristatus. The sequence goes on along the minus strand of NC_140584.1, from coordinate 1,114,541,193 downwards.
TTCAATCTGAGGCATTACTTAGTGTCCTCAATCTTCCATCAACATCAGAGCAATTGCTCTGTGAGATCCACCTTGACTACACAATACCCCAAAATTACACCCTTCATGAGCCTTTGCGCTATATTTTGCCCCGAAGAAGCCCATGCTTGGGCGAAACGCGTTGGCTGTGGTTGTATCGAACTCTAAGCATCTCAAGATTAAAGAACAACTAAGAATACAAGCTCCTTCATGGACTCTTCAATTAATTGTACTACTGTATAAACACAGTGAAACGTATAACATATTGCCTCTCACACCCTTGTGAACATTCCATTGTTTATTTAAGGGTAAATAGGGCTGTATTAATGCAGTTTACTGATGGCAAGTGCATATCTAAAAAATGATTTGAGCGGCCCTGTCCAGAACAGCTTTGAATTTATGATCCAATTTCAGATTTATCATGCCCTCTTTCCTCAGGTCACTGACATTGCACAGGCAGACTGGTCCAAATCCTTAATGTGCCTCCATCATAGTGGTGTGCGTTTTCAGTATTGTAATATAGTAGCAGCTCACAATACTATTGCACATAATCTCTGCATCTCTCAAATGTGATGCCCAGTTTTCATCGAAAAAGATGTTTATTTTTTATGTGTTGCATAGTGTAAAAAATATAAACGCAACATTTCTCTGTAAAATGTCTGCAATAGACTTACACACATTACCTGAACGAAAAATATATATACTAAAGGAAAATGGTATTTAAAATAAGCTACGTTTAAAAAGCATTCAAGGTCATCAGGTTGTGTGGAGAACAGAGTCGGATTCATCAGGGACACACCCACCCCCTACCTGAGAAGTTAGGGTCCTGGCTCAGAGCCCACTTTGTTCATGCCTTAAAACATCTCTGACCAAAACCTGCATGTTACAGTACATATCATATGTTTTCCCCTGGTAAAATTCTGCAGGTTGCATCTGCTGAAATGTAATGAAGGTTGAGGTACTTAATGCATCTGTTAACTATTAGATGAGTTCAATACCTTCAAACTTGTAATTTCGACCAATGTATTTACTGAGTGCTGTAGGGTCATAGGTGATACTAACAGGTACCAATTTCAATAATGACTAAATTTAGATGCTGGAAAAAAAAGCACAATTCGCTAAAGTGCACATAAGGCTTGTGAATCCAGACGGGGCTGATTCTACCTTCTATATTCCAGTGATTAATTTAGTGGAATTGGTATTACATTTATTACGTAGCAGGACTTATTAAAGTACCTAGGGATAATTTTGTTTTAATATATGTGCTATGTAAGTGTTGAACATCCTTGACGACTTTTTCCTGTTATTTTATTTTTATTAAAAATAAATGTGAATGAAAGAGTAGGAAGGAGTAGCTGGAAACTTGGTAACATTTATGACTGAAGGGGAGGAGGAAGGAGAGGAGGAAGGTAGAGGTAAGGGAGGGCTATGGAGGGAAATATGGAGGGACATGCACCCGTCCACAAAAGAGTAAGCCCCCTCTTATTTACAAAAAGCAATTCTATATTTACTACCACCAAAAAGATCCAAAAAAGTAGTAAATGTACTCCAGCTCAGAGCTGGGCAGAAAAGCACCACACATAGCCACCCACCGGTTCTGCAACACCCTCCCATAGAATTTAATGGGGTCATGGACTTAAACGAATCCCTATAGGAAACAATGTTACATTAAATTAAAACAGTTACAAATATAGATAATTTCAAGTTAATATAAAAATATCTAAAAGTAACACAGATTTCGTCTTTCATTTTAAAATATTTGATTAAACTTGTTTAGTGTAAAAAATAATGTCACATTCATTTGTATACAAATGCAATTACATCACTTTTTATGATGATAAAACATAATAAAAAATATATTTTTTGCCTTCAGGTGGGATTTTTTTATTTTAAACTTCAGAAAAATAATTTTGATTGAATGCAAATTTTCAAATTATTTCAATCACCGAGAGCCACGCACACCTTCACCCATAGGCATCTTGGCACTGAATAACAGATATTTATTGTGTTTATCTTCATATGATAAAGAATAAGAAAAAAGTTCCCTCTCTATAATTTACAATAGGGAGCCTTCCATCCTGGTGCTGGTGATCTCCCTATAAAGTGTAGGAAAAATGTAGAAAATGTAATAAATTTGGAAAAAAATTGTGAAACATTTTAAATGTAGAATAAACAATTTTAGGGTATTATTAACTACAGTTTGAATTAATAGTGTAATTATTTGAATATGGCAAGATGTGTGCACGTGTCTATCAGCCCTCTTGGAATATCTTTTTCTTTCTGAAATATCATTCCAAGCTGACCACTGCACATGCATGCTAGACATTTTACAATCGTTTTTTTATGCAATAATAAAATCATGAAAGTTGGCTAACATGCGTATCCTGCATGCACAATGACCATCTTTGGTGGATTTTATTAAAGAAAATGAAAATTATACAATCTTACCAAGGTGAACTTCATTATGGTGCATGTATTTTAAATACATTTAACATTTAGAGATGGACACTCGTCAATGCATTGGCGACAGTGCTTGAGGTTGCTACTGGGCAGAGTGGTGGGTGAATCATTTTTTATATAGAAATTCAGGGAAGGAAAGGATGGTGGGGGAGCAGGGGAGAAAGGGCAAGGAAGAGATAATAGTCACTCTTGTGCAGCAAAGCAAGATTCTGACATCACAGGATACAGCCCATCCAGTCAAAACAAAGTTAGATCAAATTGTCCCTTAGGCAGCAGAAACTCAAGAATAGGGAAGAAAGTAATGAATTCAAGGACAATAAATTGAGACAGGCAAGAAAGAAATCGAATCATGAGCAAGGGGTGGACAAAGCGTCCCCTTTAAGTCTATTTTACATTCAATCGGTCTGTTAGGAAAAAAGTAAAGCTATCTCTAGATGGGACATGGAAAGGTATCGTCCTCAACTAGTAATCCTAAAATGTGCTTTAACGTAGGTCTCCATTGCAGATGTTGGTCCACTTTTGGCAGGTGAGGGCACCTGATGGTCCTTCGACTTTTAGAAGTCATTTAGTATTTTAAGTAACTTTGACATAGTTGTTTACATGGTTGGTCACAAGAGGAGCAGATGTTGTCTTTTGACTGTACTGCCAACTTCTGAATGTGAAAACTTTGGTTGTAACCCAACACAATGAGTACCACTGGGAGAGCTTCACATTTTGTTTCTGTGGAAGGTGCTTAGGTACTTAACTATAAATCATTTGTGGGCCTAGATAGTATCTACCTTCATGAGTGATTAGCCACACTCTACAAATCCACATAATATAACATTTATGTTTTAGGGAAATCTTATCATCTGTGTTTGCTTTAAATTACACACTCACACACACATATAATTTAAATGTGAAGCAATCCACTGATCAAAGTTTCTGATATGAACAATGCATATCAAATGCCCCAAACAGAGCTACTCAGTAGGGATGGGCAGATTGTTTCATTCTGCTTGTGGAAGTGGTGGAGTTTGGCAACTCCGCATTACTCTTGTAATGCAGTGTTTTGGCCAAATTCCGTCAATCACCGATTGGCTGCATTTTTTCCCATGAGGCTCCAGAAATGCGAGCAAGATTTGGCATCTCTTAGTGGCCTCTTCCACCATGGGCGATCATGGGTGGTCACGAGCAGTGGTGATGAGAAAGCTGCTTCTCAAGTAAATATGCTGCTGCTCAAGTAGATTTTCTGCTCGAGCTGCAGCAAATCAACTCGAAGGGTCAACCGTTGTTGTGCACTCCGTGGTGCCGCTTGCACTGATTTTTCAGCAGTGCTCATGCTACTGGTGCTAAATTGCAGCGTGAGGAGTGCGAAATGCATAGTTTTGCTCGCTGGCATAACTCAGCAGAATTTTGCTGAGTTTTTATATAACTACACGCAATTCTGCAGAGTGAAACTCCACAAGTTCTGCCCACCCCTACCACTCAGCACAAGAGCATGATTTTTTACCAATTGCATTTTATGGTTTATGATTACTTTGGCCAGTTTAACAGATGTCACAGAGATGCTTTTATTTTTTTTCTTGATGTTTACCTGAGCCATTGATTTTTTATTTCTCACATTTCTGTTGACTTTTTTTTATCTTTAATTATATTTTACTGAAAGTAATGGAAATAAACAACTATCCACTGCGACTGGGAAAATGTGTGAGTGGGTATGTGCACGACATAATTAGAGGACCAGGATCCCATTTGGATTAAGCGAAGATACCATTTCAGCAGCAAATCCCCAATAGTAAATCAATAAAGAAAATCAATTATCTGTTTTACCAGAAGGATAGCTACTCCTATCTAATTTCGTTTAACTCAATTAGCTTCTAAATCATTTGTTCGACACGTTTTGTAGTTTCTTTTTAATTTCCCTGAGGGTCAGCAAATTAGGGGATGTGCTGCCGCCATCAATATTTTTTGCAGAAATGGCCGCACACTTTCATTTGCACTGTGTTGGTACAAGAACACTTGTCTGCAACAAAAGTGATCCTGTGAAGTGAGGAACTCTCTGTATCCCCTGATGTTCTTTTGTGAAGATGAGAGAGTGGAGAAGGGATGACAAGTTTTCTAATATCTCCTTGTGCTTGAACTGCACAGAGACCATGGCATTATGGGGCACAGTGTAGTCAATACTTTGATAACACAGCAGCGAAAAACGTCATCTGCAGAAGGGGCCTGGAAGATGCCTGGCTCCCCATTGCTTCTCATGGGAGTAGTGGAGTTACAGATGAGGGTCTACAATCTCCTCCACTATTTCCCCCCTTTCTTCTGTCTCTCCATCACTGATGGAAGTATTGGAATGGGAGATGGAAGTCTGCCTTTAATTTCTACCATTTCCTCAGGTCTGGGAATACAAAAGGGAAAGATGGAAATGAGACATTATCTCAAGCCCGCACTTGCCTATATATCCTGGGCAGGCATGGAGACGTCAACCTCCGGACTTCATTTGTGCTGAAGTCTTTCACTGTAGAGGAGAGCGGCAAAGTGTGGGCAGGGCTTGGTGTGTGGCTCGGATGTTTGCACTGCAAGGAACTCACAGGTGCAGTCAAGGCAAACTACACAGAGCGCAACAGGACTCACAAGACTTTTGATGCTGACATTCATCTCGTATTCTTGGACTATAAGGTCATTTTGTGTCTGAGAGTCTCTTGCTAGGCAATTGCAATACTTAGTTGCTGCCACTCTTTGCTGGGAGTTTGATTGTGATAACGCTTTCATTTGGAGTTATCAAAGATAAATAGGATGCAGAGACGTAGGCCCAGAATACACTTTTTTCCACTAGGCATTTCCTCAGTGGAATGAGGCCACTAGAGGCTGTTTTTGTATATATAAGGGGCTGCTGCTGGTGCCTCTACAATTTTCTCAAATGTTTAAAGCAGGCATGGTTGAACAGAGAGGGAGTTCAGGAGAGAGAGAGAGAGAGAGAGAGGGTACACAGAAGAAGAGAGAGAGAGAGAGAGAGAGAGAAGGAGAGATGAGAGGAAGAAGGGTGCAGGGCTAGTTTGCCCATCTTTGCCAGGGCTTAGTTTGTTTCACTGTCCTCCCTGCAAAGAGGTAACATTAAAAAACAATAATTTAGAGTTTGATTTACACTTTATTCATAGTCATCCATCCAGCGATTACAAACTCTATTGAACTTGTTATTTCTCATAGGTACCGGGAGAAATACTTAACTCAGAGATAGTGGGGACTATTCACAAACTGCATTTTGAAGCACGGTTAGTAGTGCTACAATAGTTCTAATAATGGAATACAAATTGCAATTCACACACATACAAGTGTAATTCTCCACCTCCACCAGCCCTTTCTCTTCTATGTTGAGATCCCACTCATATTTAATACTTAGGGCCCGATTACGATGCAGGCTGAAACAGCTTGGACTTTCCTTTCTGACCGACCCATTCTGATGGGGTCAGTTGGAAGGGAATCCAAATCGGATTTCTAAATGATCTCAGCCCGTCCGCCATTCAGAAAACATTCAATAATCCCTCGGCCGGCTCTTCCCGGTCGAGGGACTACAATGGCTGATTCCCACGGCCTTTTTGTGCTGGTCTTTCCAACACAGAAAGCCTTTGGGAATCAGTCTTTGGAGGCCCCCATAGGTGTAAGGCCTCTGAGTGGTGCCCCCCTGTTGATCCCTGCACCTGGTGTCTGGCACCTTGAGGTGACTGCCACCGAGTGCAGGGATGAAGTGCACCTCTGCTCTTTACAATAAGAGCATGAATTCTGTTCAGAATGCATGCTCCCATTGTAAAGTATAGGATTCCGACTGAACAGTGATTGGTCGCAACCTACTCACCGGCCTGGAACCGACAACAGGAGGTCATTCGGTTCCAGTTCCCAACTAATGTCAGGCGGACTCCGATCCTTCAGACATTGGAATCAGCCCCTTAGTAATAAATGTGTGAGGATCAGGGGGAGTGAGTGAGAAATAAGATTCTATTTACTACTAAATAGGAGGGAAGGCTGCTAGGGAGGGGAATGCACCCACCCAGAAAAGAGTAAACCCATAGCTATTCTCAAACTGCATTTCTAAAGTTTACAACAGATAAAAAGAACCCCAAAACAGTAATAAATGACTCCAGCTCAACCTGAAGTAACTTCAGCGCTAAACACGGCCAAACCACTGGTACTGTAACACTTGTGCAGAATAAGGGACTTGAAAAAAACTCTATAGAAAATAATGATAAATTCAATTATTTAAATTAGTTACAAATTCAAATAAATATTATTTAATGTGAAAAAATCTGAATGTAAAACATTTATTAATTATTTATAACGTGTTAATTTTCTTTGAATGTATACATTAATGTAAAATTATTTTCTATTAAACTATAATTAAATTACTTAATAATATTCTGTACAACCTTTAATAATTATTAATGCATGATAAATACTCCAATTTCAATTTCAATTCTCCAATTTCAATTTCAATTTATTGCATAATTAACAAGAATTATTACAATCCACATTTAGTATAAAAACAATTATAAAACTTGCGTACATAAATTATTTATTTCGTCTTGTCTTTGTTTTAATTTTAGTATATATATGTATGTATATATATATATATATATATGTATTATTATTTATTTATTTATTTTTTATTTTTTTTTAAAACCGTTTCACAAAGTCCCCGGAAGAATATACTTGTTGTTTTTGAGTTCTTGGTCTAACACGTTTTAAGATGTAATCACGTGGTAGAACATCCAGCCTTATCACTGAAATCCTCTTTGGTTATGGTGTAGGGCTGCTCATTTGCCCAGGAGTAGTTTTTTAGCTTCTGTCATAAATTTGAGTCCCCGGCAAGCAAGGATGGGAGAGGAGCCACTCAACCAAGTTATTATCGCTTGCCGGCATGTTTTTATGTTCAAATTGAGGCAAATAGCGCGTAGGTATTTCCTTCTCAGTGTCATTAGCGCTGGGCACACACAAAACAAGTGAGTTAGAGTTTCGTTGTGGTATCCACATAGTCTGCATTGGAGACTTTCGTTCTGATGTTTCCACAACGGTCTTAGATCTTTTGAAAAATGCAGGCCCAGTCTGTAGTCAATGAAATTTTTTTTTAAATGTTGACTAAAGTGAGTTGCTAAATAGGTCTGCTGTTTCTGATAAGAGTAGGAGGAGATGACAGTCCAAGCATGGCGTCGAGTAGCCAAAGTAGTTTTATCCTCTAGTAGAGATTTCCTTTTTTGCCTCTCTGTTGGCTATTTTACAGAAAGAAGTATGTTCAATTTCTTTGTTCCATGTTTCTAGGAGATCTAGTTCGTGCAAGCAGGTGTTCAAGTAGGTTGCCCAAGAGTTTCCAGTAGACACTCTGTCTTGGGAGCTTATCTCTTGCCAACAAACATAGTCCATGGACTTGGATTGAGCTAGCCGAAGTTTGTGACACCATTTTGCAAACCTTGACATTGAACGAAGGTGTTGATTTTGTAAACCAAATTCGAGACGGATTTGAGCCGCAGATGCTGATTTAGGTAGATTGAACACAGATTTGTAGATTTTGTTCTGTAGTTCGTTTAAGATTTTGGCCTCGCCTCCGAGCCAAGTGACTAGTCCATATGATAGTGTAGGTTGAATTTGGGCAGACATTACCCTAAGGAGGTGCGTATAGTCTGGACTCCCCATTTTTTTTTTAAGCTGTCTATATGCGTAAATTAATGTTTGGGACTTTGCTCTAATAGTCCGAGTGTGTTCTTTTTTTGAATTGCCTTTACCAATCGTCACGCCTAGGTGCCGGTAATAGTTCTCTTCTTCCAGTACTGACTTATCAATCGTCCATACGAATTTAATCTTCTTGTGCTCAACTAGACGAAGGATTTTTGTTTTTTCCCTGTTTAACTCCAGTTTTTCTTGTGTTAGATAGGAATGAAGGTTGGTTATTAGGCGTTGTAGACCTATTGGGGTTTTGCTTAATAGAACAATGTCGTCGGCAAACTGTAGGATTGGAATGAATTTGTTCCCTAGTTTGGGTGCATGGCTGTTTATTTGTCCTAGGTTACTACCTAAGTCTGCCAAAAACAGATTGAATAGGCACGGGGCCAGGACACAGCCTTGTTTTAAGCCGTCCTGAGTTTTGATTTTTGATGTTAAGCTCGATCCCTGGCTTAATTTAACCCTTGCCCATGTGTCTGTGTATAGGCTGATTATTGCGTTTAGCAACATCCTAGGCATCCCCCAGACTTTGAGCTTTTCCCATAGTCTTGACCGGCTCACTCGATCGAAGGCTGCTCTTATGTCTATAAAACACCCGTACAATCGTTGGTTCTTTTTCTCCGCTCTCTCCATTAGCAGTGCCAGTGTCGTCAGGTTTGTTGTTGTCCCCATCCCCTGTCTGAAGCCGATTTGGAAAAAGGGAAGCAAATTGTTGTTTTCTACCCATTCTTGAACCTGCTCTAAAAGACATGAAGCATACAGTTTTCCTTCTACATCTATAAGAGAGATCAGCCTGTAGTTAGCTGGGTTTCTTCTGTTCCCCTTTTTATAGATGAGGTGAATGATGTTTCCTTTCCACGATGTTGGCATACGGCGAGAGGTAAAGATTTGGTTGAACAAAGCTGTTAGGTGGTTGGACCAAAAGTCCTTGTTTAATTTAAATACGGCAGTCGGCAGTCCATTTGGACCCGGTGCACCCTCGGGTTTTAGTTTCTGTAAAAGTTTAGTTACACTTTTGCAGGATGTCAATGCTGGCTGGTCGCAATCCCATTTTTCCTTGTCCTGGTCAATTAGTTTATTTAAACTTTCCTGGGGGCCCACTTGATTGCCTGAATCCTCTGCATTAGTTGCCCGTAGCATTTTGTTACATGGGGCAGTGTCCTTTGTTGCATAGAGATTCCTTACGTGGGCTTCCCAGACGTTGGCATTGATGCCAGGATCATAAGACATCTCTTCACCTTTGTTCAATTCATTAATAATCCCCCAGAACTCCCGGGAGTTTTGCTGTTTGCTGGCTGCTAGGAGTTTTAGCCATATTGATTCTTTATATTTGGCCTTTGCAGCCCACAGCATTTTACGGTAATTCTTCCTCAAGCTCCTTAACAGACTGTGGTTTAAGTTGCTTCCATAGTTTTTGGAAGGTTGAACGTTCCGTTGCTCCCTGGATATTTTTTTTTTTTCCAGTCTTAATTCGTCAGTGAACCAGGGTTCTTTTAAGATTTTCAAGTTGTTTTGTATGGCTGGGGGAGCAGAGTGCTTTTGAATTAAAGTCTCAACCAGGTTTTCCCAGCGTTTTACAAGGTCTCCGTCCTCTAGTTGTTCATCTTCTAACATAAATTTGTTTGCTGTTACTTGGATTTCTTCGATTTTTCCCCCTCTCCATCTGATTTTTCGCAAGTTAAATTTCTCCGGCAAGTCAGACAGGGTGATTATATTGTTAAGCCTGGTGACTGCTGTTTTCAACCTGATGATTTGGGGAAAGTGATCACTTTCTGTACGGTGGGCTATGTCGTAGTCTACGATACTGTCTATTATGCTCTTGCTTATAATTGTAAAGTCTATGGTGGACTTGACTTTCCCACTCTTGTAAATTGGTCCTGTTGTTGAGTTTCCCCTTTTTTCACCTCTGAGGATTATCAGGCCCTGTGTTTCTAGGGTATTCAAGAAGGTTGCTAAGTAACCTGATCCGAATTTTGTGGTCTGGTTACGACTAGATGTTCCGTCTCCCGTTAGGTTAGAATTAAAGTCCCCTGAAATTATCAGTGGACATTGCTCGTTTGATTTCTGTAGGACTTTGATGAGTTTAGCTAGTGTTTCCATTTTTTCTTCCTTGCTTGACCGTTCAGGGTGAATGTAGATGTTTATTATTAAAAATTGTTGTAACAGCTTTCTGGTTATTTTTACTACTTGTACCCAGCTTAACCCCACGTCCAGCATCTCGGTTTCCCAGTTAAATTTCTGGGATACGTATATCGACAGCCCTCCACGTGGATGTCCAAATTTGGACAGCTTCTTTGCCAGGATGTGGTGTTCTGCGAAGCCTGGAATTGCAGGATGTATCAGATTCCAGGTCTCTTGGAGGAGGATTATGTCGTGTTTTTGGAAAAAGTGTTGGGTCTCGTGATCCTGGTCCATACTACTAAAACCATGTGTGTTCCATGAACACAAATTAATTATTTCCGGATAAGCTTTGTCAGAATATTGGTTTAGTGTGTGTTTATTATAAAATTGTGTTGCGACAGTTTTAGGAACTCTGTTGGTTTAGAATCAAAGGGATCCACGACCAGTCCTGGACTGAACTAGGGGGTCCTTTATTGGAAGGCAGGGTTGGGTAAGTGTACGTTGTTCCAGGGGTTTTCGCCTGGGTAGTAGAGCAGACACCGCGGAGACATGATTTATGCTTGTGACCGATTGATTCTTTCCCTTTTGGTGGAGAGGTGCCTCCGGTTAGGGGATATGGGTATCTGGGGCGTTTATGTTTTACTTTAGGTTGGAATTTATTTTTTAATTTAAACTTCAGAAAAGAAATGTAATGTAATATATTTCAACTAGTTAATTAGAAATTGAGTTAATAGTGTGGTTACGTTTTTCATTTTGTTCTATGTTCTAAAATTAATTTACATTGATAGGTAAAACATATTTTTACTTTAACATTTTTAAATTCAAATTCTTTTTGACCTTCCCCCATACTTATCCAAGGTGAGATTGTACAGTCAGGAGTGAAGTCTTAATGTTTCTGGGGGACTTTGAAGAAGCTTCTATGGGTCGCTTCAAAGGCTCATAAGACCTAATAGACAGCACTTAGGGACCAGAATGTTCTCAAGCAAAGGCCACTAGTAAGGTCTGGCACAGGTTCATTTGGTGCTGGTTAATTGGTCACTTCATAAAAAAAGACCTCTTGCAGCTTGTTGTGCCACTGTAGCCATACAGGAGGACACCCAACTGACCCCTGAAGTACACTTCTTTGTACAGGTACACAAGAGAGCGGGTGCAGTCATTCAAAGCTCCTCTCAGGTCACAGACAGCAGGTCCAGTCCTCTTCTGATCTTCTAATGGTCCAAAAATGCTTCTGAGCAGGGTTTGTTGGGCTGCCTCATTTATGCTTCGCACTATTAAGATCAAGCCCTTGCTGGACAGCTGCTGGAAGGCTAGTGCAAATTAGCATTCAAGAGTTTACCGCAGGGAAAAGGTCACTTTCTAAAAGTTACTTTTACTAAGTATTTATTTAAAAACGACCTTCAACGTAATAGGAAAACTGTTTTTTAATGACTGTTTTAAATGTTACCTCTCAAAAGTTATATATTAAATATTAAAATCTGCACTTATACATTTCTGGAATGCAGCTACATTCTTGCAAGTGAAAACAGGCTTTGGGGGCTAGTCACCAACTTTAATGTTGCACATGTTCCACTTGTGACACTTTACCTTGAGTATATTTAGGGGTTACTAATTAATATTAAAAAGTAGGCTTTCCCACCTTTCAAAGAGGATTATTTTGATTGGATTGAAGGTAGGTTTTAAGTTTGCTGCAGTCAGGGTGCACATGTTAGACTTGAAGTCATATTTTACAAACCAACCCTGTTGATGGCAGTATAGGCTCTACAGTCCACAGGTCGCTTTTTACTTCCGGACCCTGGGAGTATTTTCAACACCATATACAAGGAGGAATTTGGGATATCAGTGGAGGCACTAGTAGATAGTAAACCTCTGTAATCAGACAGGGCATAACACATAACATCCAGGATGTTGATAACTTGTCTCGGTTGATTAGCTTACTGAAACCATGGACAGCATGCAACAATGCCATTTGCCCTACAGAGCTGCTCTTCAGAACTTCAAGGGATTTAAATTATCCGTCATATTTGTAAAGGAATAACTCTGCCAACAAACTATAAATTGTGGGTGTAAAAATTTGAGTAATTTCCTTTTGCATAATTATTTATTTGAAATAACGCAAAATTACACATAATTACACAAAATGCAAATCTTTCATTTTGCGCTATATTTTAGTGTGAAATGCATAATTTTTTTAATTTTTGGAGCAAGGATGCATTTAAACAAAAACACAGTGAACTACAACCACTCTCTGTCTGCTGTAATGGAGTAGTTTCAAGAATTTCATGATAGAAGCATAACACAATTTTCCGCAAATTACACAGTAGTAATGTACATTTTACTCCGGCTCACTATAAATGCAGACCATACTTTTCCACAACACATTAGAACTTCTATATGGTTTGATAATAATGTAAGAGGCTGTAGGTCTGCTAGACATTTGGTCAAGATCTCTCCTGTATGTTAGAAAGGATCTCCTACAATAGTTTTTTTGGCTTAATTAAAATTGTGTAGACCACTTTTATGCACATTTACTTGAAAATAGCACAGTGCAGTGCCAAAAGCAATTTTGCTGGGCTGAGCTGTGTCATTATCACAACATAAGCATGCACCATATTAACAAGACCACAGAGCATCCTAGTGCTCACCCCTGCACCAGTGCTAAAAAAGCAGCCTAATACCAACTCAGGCACCCTTGCATCATAGTGCAGAACGTATGATTGTATTTGTTCAGGAAGGGACACATTCCTGCTCAAAAACAATCATTAATGGATTTTTGCTCCTTTTATGTGTGCTGCAGAAAGCAGCACACATAGAAAGTGCAAAATCCAAGGAGAAATAATAGTATTTCTCCTTGCAGGGTTACATAAACACCTCCTTTTCAAAGGCGTTAGTTTTTGGCACTGCCTCAATTTCACAGGTCCTTGTAAATCTGGAGCAGTGTCAAAAAGCCATGGGGGTTGCTGGGAATGACCACAACAGCACCCATTGCACTTCCCTTTGCCACAGAAAATTGCGTTGCAGTGGGCCATATTTACAATGCTTTAAGCCACACAAAGTGCCTTATCGCAGCCTTGTAAATATGGGCTTACATAGAGCGTCACCGGAGCGTTAAAAATGTGACTGCCCATTGGCGCTAGGGGCTTGAAAATATGCCCCATGGTTATACTCATACTCCATATCCATTTCCTGAGGCACTAGTAATTAGACAATCAGAATATGCACTGCATCCAGACTGCAGCAGTAAGGCTGCTGCGCAATACACCAAGAACTCATTCTGTGTCTTATCTGCTCCGCACCGTACAATGGCTTCCTGTGGAGAAAGGCTTTCAATCAAGCCTCATAAAGATTTTTATTAAAGCGAGTTCACCAAACGTGCTCCCTCTGCGTCAGCTTTATCCCCTGACCAGGGTGCTAAGTTCAGCAGACCTCATTTTGGCAGAGATTCCAAGCTTGAAGCTGGCCAAATAGGGACGAATGTCTTTTCTTGTCTTGGCACCTATGCTATGGAACAAACTGCCAATTTAATTAGTGAACTTATCTAATCACTTTAGTTTCAGAAAGCAGCCACAGACTTGGCTGTTTTAGGTCTGTGGCAACCGTGTCTCTCTTGCTGATGCATCAGATGCACTTGGGAGCCCTGGTCGGGGCAGCCATGTACAGCATAAATTATTGTTACATAACATTTGTGAGAGAATGCATGTCCACCTAACTCTGAATCAAGTCCTATATATATATTTTCAGAAATAAAAAAAACGGTTATGTAAAGGCCTAAGATACCTTTTTAACAGGAGTTCGATCCAACATGTGGCCTGTTGTTGGATGTCTTTGATTATTTAGAGCAAATAAAACAAGGTGATGGAAGGAATGTTTGAATTAATCTCAGCAATTGGCCAAACCTCTGGGCTGCATTCCAGACCATCATGTTTCACCCACCCACTGTGCCATTCAAGAGGGAGACTCACCTTATGCGAATCAATCTTGAACCTACTCCTTTAGGAACAGTCCAGCCCAAACTGCGAGGCCAGGTCCCCTCCAAATGGAAACACAGGCAACTTCAGACCAGTTTCAACCTATTTAGGTTTAACCATTAAGGCATAGCTGGAGTTCTATGGCACAGTGATCACGGGACCCACATCTGGCCATACCGACATACGTAGGGCATCTACTGAAAAAACAACAAGGTGATGGAAGGAATGCTTGGATTAATTTCTGTCACTGGTGATGCTCTGGACCACAGTCCAGACCATTGTTTTTTGCCCACTGTGCCATTATTGACAGTAATCCGCCTAACTGATGTGCCCTAATAAGGATGAAACCAGTCTTGGTTAACTTGTGTTTGGTTCATAGAGGACCTGGTTGTGCTTGTGTTGGACTACTCCAGTTGGAGCACAGTCAAGCCTTATTTGCATATGTCTGGGCACAAAATTGAGGAGGCATGGTGTGCAAAATAATGATGGATTAGGATGTGGCTCTAAGTAATTACCAGTGGATGAGATTAATCAAGCATTTCCTCCATCACTTTTTTTGTATACATCTTTTTGGACATTAGGAGGCTGAGGTAAAGGGACATTTTATGAGTCTCAGATTCTATAGTCAATCACAGTCTTACAAAATATTGTGTTTAATATACAGATGAACAGTTAGGCACATTTTTGTGTGCCATAAGAGATTGAGTATCAAGAAACGCTTGATGAATGGCCTCATCTGAATACTTTTAGGTACCATAATACTTCTTTACCAGATAAAATAGCAGCAAAGTTACAACTACTTCATGTTTGCTGTGAAGCATTTATATTTTGAAACTTCAATTACTTTGTCACAAACATGATGGGTATCCATTCTGCCTTACTGTGCCTTAGAGTGCAATTCATTTAATGTCACTTGTTATAAACTGGATGGATATCTGACATATTTCAGATGGCATTGCTTCCAGCAGAAACAAAGGGCCTATTTTATGCCCTGCATTTGAGTTTTGCAGACAGGTTACTCTCTCATGTGATGGGTATCCTGTCTGCATTATTACAAGTGAATTGTATCATAATGAACTTGTAACAAAGCAGACGTGATGTTGGTCACATTGTGACAGCAAATCCATCTGCAAACCTCAAAATCTGGGGGAAGAACTCGTTATAGCCCTTTCCAGACTGCAGCCTGCCTGCTGCTTCATGGGGGCTCCATCCTCCAATGTGCCTTGCTGTCTAACGTGACCAACGCCGGTCCATTTCGCGCCAGGAGACGCTTAAAAGCAAAACAGGGCTACCGCAGCACAAGAGCCCATTTCAGCGTTTTCCAATCTCCTGCCTGTCTGCTGCTTCAAGGGGACTCCATCCCCCAATGTGCCTCGTGGTCCAAAACAACCAATGCGGGTCCATTTCACGCCAGGAGGCGCTTAAAAACAACACAGGGCTACCGCAGCGCTGGAGCCCATTTCAGCCCTTTCCATTCTGCTGCCTGCCTACTGCTAAAAGGGGACTCCATCTCCCAACGTGCCTTGCGTTTCAACGAGACCAACACCGGTCCTTTTTGCGACAGGATGTGCTTAAAATCAACACAGGGATACCGCAGCGCGGGCCGCGCGCGGGCCTGCCCATGCCATGCCCGGGTAAAGCCCAGGCCAAAGGCAGGCCCGTCTGTGTCCATCAGTGCCAGGAAGAGGCAGGGCAGGGCCACATCCCTTGGTTCAGCCATGAGCGGTTGAAGAGGACTGCTTGATTGCCTGCCGTTTATTCTACTGAACTCTGCAATTTAAAGGTACTGCTGGGTTCACGGGGGACCTACCGTGGAGTTTTCTATTCCCCATTCCAGTACTGTTCCCACACCATTACTATGCTGGTTAGACTGAAATAATTGTAACTAGTGGGTTTGCTGGAGAATTGGGGGAGGGAGGGTCTTGGCTATTATGGCTGGATACAGTGGCTGGATACAGTGTTCTGTTGTTGATAACAGAGTAGGGTGGCAATGCAGAAAAAGCCCCAGCCTGATTTATTCCCCCCTTTGAGGGCTTATAGAGCTATGGGTAAAAGGAAAGGGCGTGACAAAGCCCAGCGAGCTCCCCACCCAAATAAGAGGGGCACTGGTGCTATCTGTCATGAGTCAATAGACAGGATTGAGACCCTTCTTTCAGAATGCCACGAGATTGCGACCGCAGATTTTACTACACCCCCCGCCCAAGTGGAAAATCCACCAATGACTGTAATCTAGTATTAAATTCTCCACCTGTGCCCCCCAAGTAAAAGATCTGATCTTGCAAATTTCATCCATGTTAAAAAAGCACAGCAATGGTAAGAACAAGCCTAGAAGCTGTGTTCCTAGTTTAATGCCAAACCCAAATACAGTGACGCAGTCTAGCGATAACCAGTTCACCAGTGATGAGATATATGTACCCCAAATAGAGTGCCACAATAGATTCGAGGACCTCATGGAAAGGGTCAATAAGGAAGTGGTAGGTGGGGAGAATGACCAAGGCAGTGGGAATGTTGAGCTAGGTTCAGGCTTAAAAAAACACGATCGAGTCTTTGCTAGAAGAGGTGGCTGTCCTAAGGAAGGAGATTAAAGATCTAGCGGGGCAGGGCAGGAAAGATAACCTGAATATTAGGGAAGTTGATATTGGCAATCCACCTACTCGTAGAATCAGGGCCTTTTGAGGGGGAAAGAGGAAGGTCTATCCCCCCTAGTCCAAATATATTCTATTGTGACCCTCGGCTCAAGCCTATCCCGAATCAATTAATCTTTGAGAAAAATGACACACACAGCAAAGCACATGTATATAGGATGAGGGTCGCACTAAGCTTTTGCGAGGGTAAGGAGGTGGTCAGGGGGGAACCATAGGAAGCAACCCCATTAGCAGATAGGTGTTCTCATATGTTTGGTACCGGGGGTCCAGTAGGAATGGGCAAAATAGTGAATGGAATCTTGAAGTGATGGTCGGAACGCTTGCAGTAAATCACAAGTTCTTTATTTAAGAACAATACATGAAAACAGGTGAGCGCCAGGATACACCTCCACCTCCTAACCCAGACTAACTGCAACTCCCAGAACCCGAATGTCACTGACTCAGTGACATTCCATGCACGCACACACTCACCTTAAAGGTACATCCAAACCACGAGACACACGACACTAAAGTAGGACACAACACATCCCCCCCCCTTAATACAACAAACAGACAGCTAACTAAACCAAAATACAAAACAACAAAAAACAAACGCAGCTTTTCCCCACATACACAAATAGAACACAAAGCACAAAACAACTGTACTACACAATATACTCCTTGAGCCAACTAGGCAAAATCTTTTTCCTTTTGCCTGGCCCCATGCAACCATCACCAGAAATAACATCCCCCTGTAAAGGTATCGTGACACTTCCCTGTGGAGGTACCATGGTTGGCTGACACGACATAGACCCTTCCCCCTCTGTAACAGAAGAAGTATCCTTGGCACCCCCATGACAGAATTCATCCTCCTGAGCCACCTCACATTCCCGTACATCTTCCACAGCTAACTGTGACCGTAGATTACTATTCTCAAAATAATCCTCCACCCAGTCAAAATCTTCCCTTTGATCCTCCACAAGATTACCACCATCTTGACTACCAATCACAGCTATGTCTTTCAAATTCCACACCTTCCCATCACTTAATCTAACCGAATTCCTCAAAACTTCCATAACTTGCTGAGGTGCCTCAAATTTACTCTCTCCTTTGACAACTTTGAACGGTTTTTTGACCCGTACCCAATCACCAACCTCAATATTCACCTCCTTGGCACCATGGACCCTATCATAATAAACCTTTGTCTTTGAATGTACTTCTTCCAATCTTCCTCGTACATCACTAGGAGACCAATGATGTACGCCACTTTGTACTAACCACTTTGGATTGTACTTACTCCTTGGCATTCTACCCCTCATCATGACAAAAGGAGGCAAACCAGTTTGAACTTGAGAAGTAATTCTGTATGACCACACCGCTTTTTGTACTTGTATCCTCCAATCCAGATTTTTGTTCATTGACGCTTGGATGACTCCTTTAATCACCCTATTAAAACGTTCCACCGTACCATTCCCACTTGGATTGTACAGCGCCGTGGTTTTGTGTTTAATCCCACACCTTTTAAAATACTCTTTAGCCATATTTGAAAGAAATTGCACCCCATTGTCCGTAAGAATGCAACCCGGTAAGCCTTCCATCACAAAGATATTATCCAACAATCTTAACACGGACTGAGTATCTGCCTTCTCTACAAATTCTACAACTGGCCATTTGGTAAACAAATCTATAGCCACCAACCCATACTCTTTCAATTCACCAACCGGTCCAAAAATGTCCACCGCAATAGTATCCCATGGCAAACCCGGAATCAAACCTTCACTCATTGTGGGTCTTAAAGTTTTCAGAGATTTGTCCGCCGAGCAACAAACCGAACAAGTCTTCACAAAACTTTCAATCTCCTTGTCAATTCCTGGCCACCAGAACATCCCCTACACAATCAACTTCGTTCTGACAATTCCAAAATGCCCCTCATGGCATAATTGTAAAATCCTTCCACGCAACGTTTTTGGAGGAATTATTCTATCACCTCTCAACAACAGATCCCTGTCAAGAACCAATTCCATCCGTACCTCCCAATAGGATTGCAAACCTCCCATGATACTTGCCTTCCTCGGCCACCCCTTAGAAACGTACTCCACAACTCTCTCCAACACCTCGTCCTTAGACTGTTCCTCCAGCCATTCACCTTTACTGATAGCAGCTGCAACAGAATCATGTACTAAGGCTATACTACAGTTCCCCCAAGGATCATCCACACACTCCTCCAACGGAGTGGGCAATCTTGATAGGCAATCCGCCACTACGTTTTCCTTGCCCGGAACATGCACCATCTTATAAATGAACTCCTTCATCCTCATTGAAATTCTGGCCAATCTAGCCGAAGCAACTGCTGTACCCTCACTAGATAAAATGCGAACCAAAGGTCGGTGATCCGTACGAATCACCACAGGTTTCCCCCACACAAAAGCACAAAAATGTTCAAGTGCCCATGCACACGCCAATGCCTCTCTCTCTATGATCGGATATTTACTTTCCACTGGTGACAATGCTCTAGAAGCAAATAAGATAACCTCCTCTTTTCCATCTTTCCCTTTTTGTGACAACACAGCACCAAGCCCTTTATCGCTAGCATCCGTGGTCAACAAACAGTCTAAATTCGGATCAAAACTAGCAAGAGCATTCACTGCTTGAAGGTCCACCTTGACTTCCCTAAATTCTCTTTCACACTCCTTATTCCAATCAAATTTCGCATTTTTCTTTAAAAGTAAACGAATATTGTAAACTTTCGATGCAAAGTTCTTTATGAACTTCGCACAATATTCTGCCATACCCAAAAATTACCTTATCTCTTCCTTAGACACAGGAGCTGGTGACCTAATAATGTTTTCAACCAATGTTGGTTTAGGTCTTACCCCTTCCTCACTTATAATGTGCCCCAGATACGAGACACTCCTCTGACCGAACTTACATTTAGTCAGCTCAACTGTTAGCCCCACTGACTGTAAAGTTTCTAAAACCTGAATCAATTTGTTATCATGTTCCTCTTTGTCTTTCCCTGCAACCAAAATGTCATCTTGGAAAAAACGTACACCATCTACATCACCAAACAATCTATGCATTAGTCTCTGAAAAACCGCTGCAGCAGATGCAAGCCCAAAAGGCATTCGTGTGAATTGAAAGCACCCAAATGGCGTAATAAAAGCTGGGATGCTCCTTGAATCTGCTTCCAAAACAACCTGATGGTAGGCCGCAGATAGGTCGATGGTAGAAAACCACGTAGCCCCTCGCAAAGATGAAACCATCTCATTGATTTTGGGTAAAGGAAACTTTTCTATCACAATGTTATTGTTTAAATGGCGCAAGTCTATGCATAGCCGGATTTTTCCGTTAGGATTGCGGGCCACTACAACCGGAGAAATCCATGCTGATGTCTCCACCTCTTCAATAACCCCCTTGCTTAACAAATTCTGTATTTCACTTTTTACCTCATCCCTAATTAATATCGGAATGGGTCTTGCTTTGTGAACTTTAGGTTGTGCATCCTTTCTCAGTACTATTTTGTGCTCAAACCCTCTGAGCTCCCCTAAGTCTTTCCCGAACACCTTAGGAAATTTTCTGCTCAACCTTTCACCCATCTTACTGCACTCATCCATTATCAGCACCTTTTCCACACTATTAGGATCTAGAATTACATGCAGATCCTTTTGATCGAACCATCCCAACACTGACGGTCCCCTCTTAGCTATGTACAATTTTCCTCTTGTGGATCTCCCTTTAAATAAGAATGTCAACCATCTGAAACCTAACATGTCAATTTTTTCTCCCGTATAACTCACGGGATTTACATCTGATTTGTTTAAATGGTTCCCAATTTTTCCTACAAATTTTTCTTTCCAAATTTCTTCATTTATAATTGTGTACGGTGATCCAGAATCCGCATACACCATTACCTTAACTCCACCTAAGGATAACTCACAAATAGGTTTCCCATCCATAGAATTATCCTCTATGTTCAACATGAAGCTTCCCCTCACGCTCTTCACACATTCTTCCTCACCATCACCGTCTTCCTCCTCATCATCCCATATGTACTTTACATTGCTGCGCCTACGACACATTTTGCTAAAATGCCCTAACAATCCACAAATACCACACTTTTTCTTCAAAGCCGGGCACATTTTGCTAAAAGCTAAATGTTCTTTGCTGTCGCAACGATAGCATCTTCTCTCCTCAGTCTTAAATTCTCTCACTTGGTTCCTCGTGGGTTGATTTGTCCATCTCCCTTGCGTACGTTGGAAATTTGGTTTAGCTTTACTTTGAATTTTAAATACTCCCTCTGTCGCCTTTTCCGGATCCTTCTCTGCTGCCTTGACCACTGTCGCACCTCTCCCAAACATTTCTGACTTCCTCATTATGGCCAGCACGTCCTCCAGTGGTGCGTCACCTTTCACCCATAAGCGGTCTTGTAGAGGCGAATTGTTATTGTGCATAACCAAATGATCTCTAATTAAGTCATCATGTAGATCACCAAACTTGCAATCTATCGCCAATTTCTTCAAATCATCTAACCAGTCATCAACAGTCTCATTTTTGGCTTGCTTCCTCTGAAAAAATCTGTGCCTAATTACACCTATGCAAACCTTCGGGGCAAAATACTTGTCCATATCTTTTATTGCATTCTCAAAAGTATTTAAATTTGCATCTGACACTTTGGACATTCTTGAATAAGTTTTTAACCCCATAGGTCCTAAAGAATGTAGGAGTATTCTCTTTTTCTGTTCTGGTTTCATTTTCCCCGCTTCATCCACAGCCGAGATATAGTTAATAAAGTACTCTTTCCATTCTAACCATTTGATACCTGGTTCTGCTCCTGTTGCCCAAAAGGTGTGTGGGTTACTTATTGAATAATTCTGATGTGCCATCTCCACAGTTGTGGGATTTCCTTCGTTATCCCCTTCACTCATATTCCAATCTTTTAATAACAAAAATTAAAATTCTGGGTCAATATTCCTTGTTTGGGGTATTCCCCCGGCAATCTCACCTGTTCTCGCTGCATTCCGCTGCTCCGAACACCTTGTGGTTCACTTTATTTGTTTCTTTTTTTTTTTTTTTTGAGTTCCCCTTCAGCACCGTACGAACGTGTTGCTTGGTTACCAACGCTGAAATTGACTAATGAGAAAAAAAAAATGGCCGCCACGTTGGGTCACGCAACGTGATCTTGCGTGCCTGTGTTGAAGTATTCCTAAGCACTGCGCATGCTCCTGATGTGTCCAGATGCTCCTCTTACGTCAGGAGCGCCTCGCGCGTACAGTTCCGGAATCTCCACTGCGCTTTGTATCTCGCCAACAGCGCGGACCCTCCAACCGTCCAAGACTCTCCTGGACGGACAAGTATGTGAAACAGTTCCTTTTCCTGTTCTTTTCCTTGTTCTTCATCCGCCGTCACCCGTCCAAATAGCGTAATACTCGAGAAGGATAACCACAAAAATAATAAAAAAAAATATCCACTTCCTCAGCTTTTTTTTTTTAAAATTCTTCGCACGCCGCTGCTCCAATCCCAATCGTCGCCAATTGAAGTGATTGTCGGAACGCTTGCAGTAAATCACAAGTTCTTTATTTAAGAACAATACATGAAAACAGGTGAGCGCCAGGATACACCTCCGCCTCCTAACCCAGACTAACTGCAACTCCCAGAACCCGAATGTCACTGACCCAGTGACATTCCATGCACGCACACACTCACCTTAAAGGTACATCCAAACCACGAGACACACGACACTAAAGTAGGACACAACAAATCTATGTGGTTCCCAGCAGGACAAGAACCATGAAATATGTCTAACTGAAGTCCCTAGATTGGTAAAGGGTGGTCGAGAAGATTGTGAATCACTCATAAATAAGGTTGCTATTTGGTTTAGGGAAATTCAGCACGGCTACTCAATAATAAGATAATAAATGTCAAACGAGTAGCGGTCCCGGGTTCTGCTAAGGATGTAGTTATTGTCTCATTTTCCTCCCCAGCCATTGTTGATGGTCTCATGTCAATCAACTCACGTACTATCCCCACAGCTCTCACGTCCATTACGATGAGATACAGACTTCCGGTAGAATTAGATCCAATGATTTCCGGGTCTGTATCAAGAGGGGAGTCTTACACTAACACAAGTGGCCCAGGTATACAAGTATGACTGCACAGAAGAGTATTGCTACACCCTGATGAATGCATGATGCCCCCTGGTCAATCTAGGGAAGGGATGGCTTCCTTGACATCGTCTCATCAACCTCGCAGTGGATAGCATGGATTGCCAGCGCAAATTGAGTGTGGGTGCTTTTTTAAAGTTAGAGCAGCGCGCAGAATTGGCAGCGCAATTTTTAAACAGAGCGCGCGTTTCTTCGTGTAATTACATTGTCTTTTTTTAAACATTTACTCGCGTTAACGATCGCCAGAGTAGCACTTACTTGCACTCTAAACTGTGACCTTCACTGCGCTTTTCGCAGGCCGTTAGCCGTCAGTCTGGGACACTGCAGCACAGCCATCTTGGGGGTAGTGTAGAGGACTCTGGAGAGGCGCCACTTCCGTGTGTGCTCTAGTTGGAGACACAGGAGGCGGGGCCCCTACTTAAGACGAGGGGAACAAGCAGTTCGTTCCTTGACATCGTCTCATCAACCTCGCAGTGGATAGCACGGATTGCCAGCGCAAATTGAGTGTGGGTGCTTTTTTAAAGTTAGAGCAGCGCGCAGAATTGGCAGCGCGTTTTTTAAACAGAGCGCGCGTTTCTTCGTGTAATTACATTGTCTTTTTTTAAACATTTACTCGCGTTAACGATCGCCAGAGTAGCACTTACTTGCACTCTAAACTGTGACCTTGACTGCGCTTTTCGCAGGCCGTTAGCCGTCAGTCCGGGACACTGCAGCACCGCCATCTTGGGGGTAGTGTAGAGGACTCTGGAGAGGCGCCACTTCCGTGTGTGCTCTAATTGGAGACACAGGAGGCGGGGCCCCTACTTAAAGCTGCTATGACAACGCGCAGCGGTGACGCGCAGCGGAAGCGCCGTCTCAGCGCCGGAGTCACGCCAGAGTCCAGCCCGTCTGTGCCCGTCCGGGCCCAGACGGGCACAGGGCAGGATACTATGGCGAAACCTAAGGATGCGATTCGTTCCTACGATCGCACAGAACTTATGGCTCTTCGGCATGCATTGCCTAACAGCGAGGAACTTCTTTCGCGACGCTCTTCCTCCTCTTTCGTCAATGAGGTAAGGAGAAATCCCTTGGCCCCTACAGGTAAAAATGACCTGGCGATAGGGCTTTTGAATTGCAGATCCCTCCCGCGTCATGCGACAGAAGTCAATCTGCTTATCCAAGACTCTGCCCTAGACGTTCTGCTGCTAACGGAAACGTGGTTGACCCCTAGTTCCGATGCAGACATCGTGGAGGCCCTTCCGCCAGGCTACCTGATTTGTCATGTAGATAGACCAGAAGGGCGAGGAGGTGGCCTCGCCATTATTTACAGGAGTCTGTTTGTTTGTAGGGCACAGAATGGCCAACTCTCGGATTGTGAGAGCTGCCATTTTTCCCTCAGGATATCCCCGACTGTGTCCATATCGGGCCTGCTGATCTACCGTCCCCCAGGTGTCGTGGGCAATTTCGTGAGCTCCCTAGTTGAATCAGTTACGACTCTGGCCACATCAACGGCCAATTTTATGGTGCTGGGCGACTTGAATCTCCACTTCAACGAGCCCACTGACCAAACAGCTCTGGATCTCCAGAGCGTTTTAAAAGAGTGTGACTTGAACCTAATCAATTCTGGGCCCACTCACGAAAAAGGACATTTACTCGATCCGATGTTCTCGAACATCCCTCGCCTCACGGCAAAGCCCGCCCTCTCTCTCCCTTGGTCAGACCATTTCTTGGTCCCAGCCTGTTGGCTAATTGATCCACTACCGATACGTACCAAACAGGCTTTCTTGGTGGACCGAGCTTGGTCCAGACTGTCGGTGGAGAAGTGGACCTCGAAATTGGAAGAGACGATCCCTCCTTGCGCGTCGGATCCAGTCACGGCCGACTCCAACATTAACAACTGGCTATCCGCCTCCCTTGATACTCTGATCCCGAAAAAGAGAGTCCAAAAGAGGGAGAAACGGGTTGGCTCGGCTCCGTGGTATTCGGTAGAACTACGCACCCTTAGGAAAGGATGTAAAAGGATGGAGAGGCTATGGAGGAAGAACTGGGACGATCATAGGAGAGAAGAATATCGTGCTGCAATGAGGGGCTACAAGTCAGCTGTACGACTTGCAAAAGCCCTTTTCTTTGAAGATCGGATTAAATCTGCCTCTAGCTCCTCCAGGGAAAGTTTTAGAGTGCTCAGAGAACTGCTCAAAGCTCCGGAGCCGGTTGCCATGCATGATAAACAAAAGAGCACGGAACTAGCGGAGTTCTTTAACACGAAAATCGAGAAAATTCTAATCTCTCTTCCCCAGTCCAGGTTATCGCAGGACCACGGCAAACGAACTGGGGGAACTCAGGATAGAGATAGCGCTCCCGGCCTGGACATCTTCGGCCCAGTGTTAGTGAGCGACGTCATCAAAACTCTATCGCATATTAAAAGTGGCTCCCCCATGGACCCGGTCCCTATGAAGTTTCTTAAACAGGTAACAGCGGCCATTGCAGCCCCCGTGACTGATCTAATGAATGCCTCTTTCACCCAGGGCCTGGTCCCACCCACTTGGAAAATGGCAGTTGTTAGGGCTCTATTAAAAAAATCCAATTTGGATCATACGGTCCTTTCGAATTTTAGACCTATTTCATTGCTGCCGGGCCTTGGCAAAGTCGCTGAGCGACTGGCCAACAAGCAGCTGTCTGCCTTTTTGGAGCTGAATGGTCTTCTCCGGCCATCTCAAACTGGATTTCGCCCGGGTCAGGGCACCGACACAGCTTTAGTGGCGGTCGTGGATGAGGCCAGACGGATCCTAGACACAGGAGGATCAGTGGCAGTGATCCTCCTGGACCTCAGCGCAGCATTTGACACCGTGAGCCATCAGTTGCTGATACAGCGGCTGGCTGAGGTCGGGGTGTCTGGGATGGCTCTGCAGTGGCTGAGTTCTTTCCTATCGGATCGAACGTTCCAGGTCTGGGATGGATCGGAGAGATCTAAATCAATCCCCCTCCAGTGTGGAGTGCCACAGGGCTCCTCGTTGAGCCCTACATTGTTCAATGTTTATATGGCCCCGCTGGAGGATGTAGTCTCCCCCTATAACATCAAAATCGTCAGTTATGCTGACGATACGCAGCTAGTCGTTTCTTTGTCCCATCTGGCCGACAACCCGGACATTTTGAAGTCCTGTCTTGTGGATGTCCACACTTGGATGGGAGAGTCCTCCCTCAAACTAAACGGCTCAAAGACGGAACTACTGCTGCTGGGGAGTAAATCTACCCTCCTTCCCCCACTCAGCTGGCCTGGTTGTATGGGTGAACCTCCTGCCCCCAAGGAAGCTATTAAGAGCCTTGGAGTCTGGTTAGAACCGGACCTGTCACTCCGTACCCACGCCAAGAAAACAGCAGGAGTGTGTTATGCCTTACTTAGGTCGGCTCGGAAAATCTTCCCTCTTCTTCCGTTAACATCAAGGAAGTTGCTGATTCAGGGTCTCATAACATCTCGACTTGACTATAGCAATGCTATTTTCTTGGGCGCCCCTGAA
Source organism: Triturus cristatus (assembly GCF_964204655.1). NCBI lineage: Eukaryota > Metazoa > Chordata > Amphibia > Caudata > Salamandridae > Triturus > Triturus cristatus. Next base: position 1,114,514,662 of record NC_140584.1, on the reverse strand, counting down.
TCTACCTTTAAGATCCTGCAACAGGTCCAAAACGCGGCGGCAAGGCTGCTCATGGACATCCCGAGGATGCAATCTGCGAAGCCGGCACTAAAGGCATTGCATTGGCTCCCTGTGCGGGAGAGAGTGACTTTTAAGGCACTTTGCTTGGCTCATAAAATCCTTTTAGGGAAAGGCCCCCTCATCCTAAAGAATCTTGTCACGGCTTACAAAGCAAGCAGAACGCTGCGCTCAGAGAGGCAACACCTCCTATTTGTCCCTAGAGTAAAAAAGGCCCGCACTGGGGGAAGAAGATTCTCCTTTAATACAGCAAAGCTCTGGAACTCCCTCCCGCTTAAACTACGCGCTGAGACCTGTACATTGCGCTTCCGCAAAGGTCTTAAAACCTTTTTATTCCCTGGATAACGTGTCATTGCTGTTCTCCATCTTGATTGGATGTTTGTCGGGAAGCGCCGGGATGCCCAAGGGTAGCTGCGCGCTATATAAGATTTTAAATAATAATAATAATAATAATAATAATGGCTGAAATAGTGGTAAAAGAAATGTTGGTCCCCGCTACTATGGTGTGAAGCAGTGTGCAAAGGAGTGGGGGAGGAGGTGAGGGGGAAAACAGCTTCCCAAATGCCAAGCCAGGGGTAATCATTCACTTCACTGAGAAGTAGTGCACAAAGGAGTGAGGGAGGAGGAGAGGGGGCTACTAGTCTCCCAAAGGCTGAGCAAGGAGTAACTGCTGACATTAATTCCAGCTGCTCTCCCTCAAGTATTTGTCCAACAAATCTTATATTCTTAGGGCCCCATTAGGATGTCAGACGGTCTCCTGTCCGCCCGCCACCTTAGCGGTGCCAGGACTGGCAGCCCGTGGTGCGGCAGTCCCGCAACGTCAATTAGGATGCCACCGCCACTGTGGCGGTGGCATCCCGTATTTACAAAATTGTGGCAGGTGGTGCTCACACCACCGCCCGCCACAATGTTGTGAATGGACGTTGTGCATTGGCATGCACAATGTGACAGGCACCGCGCGGTGCCTGCAACCTTGTCCATGCCAATGTTGGGTGGTACCATGGGTACCCCCAAGTGCAGCCCCCAATCCACCCACCCCCCTGGGGTCCCAACGGGCCCTCGTAGCAAACACCGCATACCTTTCTCCGCCATGGAAAGGCATGAAATATGCCACATCCTAATATGGAAGGCGGTGCCTTTAAGGCACCGGCACCATATTCAGGCCCTTTTCCGTCCCGGTCAGAAATCCGACTGGCAGCAAAGCGGTGGATGGCCTTAACGTCTGCCGTGGAGCCCCTCGCCATAGAAATATGGCTGGGGGTAATACGGGGCCAACCGGCGGGTAGATCGCCACCGCCGAGCTGGCGTTGGTCACTGCCGAGCCGGCGGTGGTCACTGCCGGGCCGGCGGTGGTAATCCGCCCGCAATCCTAATGGGGCCCTTAGTTTGGAATGTGGCAGGGATGACCAAACTTTTAGCTGACCCTGAGTGGGGCTTATTTGTGGATTCACACGACATCATACTCTTTCAGGAAACATGGTGTTTGCATACCCCATAAAGGAATGGTTTCTCAACCTATGGTCTGAATGCTACTAGGAAAGAGAAGGGGAGACAATCAGGAGGATTGGCAATTTGGGTCAGAAATACCCAAGGCCTAAAAATAAAATTGGTTTATATAGATTCCCCTGATATACTAGCCTTAGATCTAAATACACGTGGTGATATAAAAATGAGGTTCTTTAATGTGTATAATGGAGTTGATCGGGGTGCAGATGACACAAATACTATTTGAATCCTGAATCCGACGACAGCGTGAGAGTTATGGTAGCAGTGAACCTAAATTGTACCCTTGAGCCCTTAAGCATGATCCCTAGAGACCTGACTGAGGATTGGGATAAGGTCTGGCAGGTCGCCTAGGTCAATTTTCCCCCAGTTAGGTGATCCAAGAGAGGTAGCCAGGTGTTGGCCCTCTCGTTACAGCATGACCTGAGGGCCTCCAATGGTCAGTCCTAAATGGGGAGGTAACATATGATAGACCTGGCTATGCCAGTAGGATTGATTACTGCTTAGTTGCACATAGTCTCTGGCCCCTAGTACATGACATGGTAGTGGTAAATTGCCTAGACAGCGACCACAATGCCTTGACCCTGTGCCTAATGAATCCGGGCAGCAACCATGCTGAAATAGGAAGCTGGGGTAAAAAGGACCTAGGAATGCTTTCTATAATGAATAACACTACATCCATTAGATGGCATTGGGTGGAGACTCACCCTGAGGCACTCGAACCAGTGAAACGTTTGGTACGAAAGAATGTGGAAGAACTTTCCAAATACCTCACATCTAAATTAATCAGGACATTGTCTACCAGTCATTAAACTACTTTTAATGAAATCAGTCTCTTATTGGCTAAACCGCATAGGGAGAATAAACAGGAACATAGCAGATCCAAACAGTATGGTATAATCAAGACTGTAGGAAAGCCAAGGCTGATCTTGTCCAGGCAGCAAAATCCAATGCCCACCTAGATCTGATGATTTGCCGACGAAATTATAAGAAAGTGTTAGAGTCAGCCAGGAAGAGTTGGGAAGACTCCCTTTGGACCACCCTTCAACAGGCATCCTTGGCCAAGGATTCTAAATCCTTTTGGAAACAAGCCACCTATTGGCTCAATTGTCGGGAACAGAAGCTGGAGTTCACAGTCCAGCTTGAGGATTGGGTGACCCATTTTGGAGCGCTTTATGCAAAAGGTGATTGTGAGCTGGAAGCACCCCTTAGCGAAAGAGGGAAAACCGAGGACGAGGCTGTGGCCCTTGTGTTCTCCATGGAAGGAACCCGGGTGATAATTGGCTCCAATATAGCAGCCAAAGCTCCAGGACCTGATCGCATCTCAAACAATTTGTAGAAGAGGATCTTAATGTCTGGGCCCCCTATATTAATATGATCAGAAATGCTATAACAACAGGTAAGGATATTACTCCATCATGGAATATTGCGGAGATTATCCCAATTTTTAAAAAGGGAAACAGAGCCAACCTGGCAAACTATAGGCCAATATGTTTAATTGACTCATTGCAAAAAGAAATTTGCAAACAGGTGTTGCGACGAGTCCAGGATTGGATCTCAGTGTACAATATTCTGAGCCATTTCCAAGCTGGATTTTGTGTGAAAATTAGCACGTTGGACGAGGTCTTTTTACTGGAGGGAGGTCATTATTAGAGGTGGCAAACTGTATGTAGGCTTTGTAGACATAGTTACTGCATTTGATTTGGTCCGTGCACAAAGCTATGGAGAGTGTTGGCCGAAATGGGGCTACCATGAAATTTATTAGATGTCCTAATTCTACTGCATTCCGCAAACAGCGCACAGGTTAGGTGGGGAGACAATAACCAGCTCACCCAGCAATTTCCTGTCACCTGTGGAGTGAGACAAGGATGCGTCTTAGCGCCAACGCTTTTATCCCTCTTTGTTAATGGTGTGATTGGCTACCTGGATATGGATGTGATGCCCCAAAGGTGGGGCAGCGAAGAATTCCAGCCTTACTCTTTGCAGATGAAACCCTTTTACTTTCTAAATCCCCCTTTAGCTTGTAACAACTATTGAATCATTTTATCAAATTTTGCAATGTGCATGGCCTGGTACTAAATGAGGCAAAAATAAAATATGTGATATTATCGGGGAAGGGGAAGTACAGGCCATCTAAGGGACAAATGTATGTAGGAGAATGTCCCCTTGAGCAATTTTTTGCTTTTGATTGTTTAGGTATTCATTTAACAACAAATTTAAATTGGGCACCACAAATCGAAAAAGGCACAGGCATCTCTAATCCAAAAAACTACACACCTAGGTAAGATACATAAAAAACAGTGTCCAGGAAAGTGGGTCTAGCCCTATAGATCTATAATATCAAAATATTGGGGGGAATCCTCTAAGGGGCCGAACTGTCAGGTATAGGAAATGTAAACTCCCTTGTTTCAGTAGAAAACAGGTTCATTCAATCAATGCTATACCTCCTGATTAGCACGCCCCTGGTTCCCATGTTCCTGCACCTGGGCCAGAAAACGCTTCAGAATAAGATGGTCTATAAGCAGCTTATGTTTTGGCACCACCTGTGGTCAGTAAATGAGCTTACTCGATATAAAGCAGAGACCATAGACCTCTCAAAGCGATCCCAGGTTAATTCCATCCCATGGTTCAGTTGTTTGAAGAACCTTCTGAAGAGACTTGGGAAGGAAAAATATTCGACTTACCCAGAAAAACATGGCCTTATCCCAAAGTTCAGGGTAAAAAAGATCAATTGGGATGGCATTATGGAGAAGGAGGTGGCCAAATGGGTGGGCACTCTGACCCCAATTTTACACATTTTAAATTTGCCCCTTTTTAGGAAGAAACCATCGATGAAATTGTCCCACCTTTGGCAAGGAAATTATGTATACAATTCCGTCTTAAAACATTGCCAACTAAACTATTCTGTAAAAAGTGGTGTAGCAATGTGTCCGTAGACGATCAGTGTCCGGCATGCAATGATTGTTCAGAATCAATAGTCCACCAGTTGTTTTTCTGTCCAACACTACAAAAACCTAAGGGCTAAGTGAATTGTGCTATTATGCAGATTAGTTGGTCCATAACACTATTTGGAGGACATGAGAATATTAGCCATGGATACACGTAGGGTTGTGGTATTTGGTCTTGCTAGATTTTGGTATGCACTATGGATAAAACGCTCTAGATGTATTACATAGTCTTCCAAATTACTGTAGGCTAAATCGTGGGCCCTTCTTTTAATCAACTTTTAATTCTGCATTTCTCTTTTTATACAATGCTGTATATTGTATCTTGCACATTTATATCCATTAATATTTATTGTATTCTGCATGCTATTTTATTGCTTGTACTGCTTTTATAGCACCTTGCACTTTATAAGATCTTTGTGATCGAAAATAAAGTATTTGAAAAAAAATATATATAACATATATGGCTTCTAATCAGAACAGGTTATACACTTAAATGTCCTGAATTCTATTTAGTTGGATGTTTATCTCTATTACAAACCTCTCAGATGTCACATCAATATTTTGCTACTGCATTACGTCCCCTGGCATTTGGAATAAGGCGGTTGAGATATGCATGATGCTTGGGATGGAGAAACCTTCAGCAAAACTCAACACCAGACCATAAATATGAGCCTTAGTTTTCTGATGTGAGGTTACAAAATATATTTGGTTCTAGTCTTGCAATTTTGAAGGGGGAAAGATTGCATCTAACACCAGTCAAGGGTCCAATACCTTTTGGACACCATTTAGGGCTTGGACTCAATCTCCCAGAAGCCACCAGCAGGGTCCAAGTCAAATCCAGTTTGAACTGGTCATCTGGGTTTAGCAGAGTGTTGGCCTTCTTGCAGGTTTTGTTTTCCTGGAGCTGAACATGTGTTTATCAACTAACCCTTGGAGTTCATTATCTGTCCTGGGTATATGTGGGAAGCAGGTCCAGCCCTTGAGTTCTCTCTCCACAGGGTCAACAGCAGGTGCAGTTCAACTTCTGTCTTCCGCAGGTCCAGATGGGTTCTGAAGAAGGTACCCAGAGTCTCCACTTTTCTGCCTAGCACTAGTTTGTGGAAAACCTCCTGATCAATAGGGAAAAGGATCACAGGGACAACCCTGCACACCTTTACATCACTTCGTGGAGGTTTGACCCTAAACAATCCCTCAGTGCCCTGCTCTGTGAAAATTCAACATAGCAGAGCTCTGAATCCACCCGTGTTGTGTGTCAAGGAAAATATGGAACTCCCGTTGATAACCAGTTCTACAACAGGTTTTCTTCTCACTGGGATCCATGCTACTCTGGCTACTGGGACACTGGCAGGGGCAGGACTAGGTCTTCCTTATATCTTACTGTGACAGGTGATTTCCCTTGGAAGCTAGTGGAGTTGGTGGGTGCATCCCCCAGACCATCCTGAGGAGGCCACAGCTCTACAAGCCACTCTTCTTGGGAGCCATTACCACCTCCTTTTCAGGGGGCCAACAGGCTGTCAAATGAAAGCTGGGGGTTAACCCTGTAAATGCAACTAGAGACTTTAGGCAGGAAAATGACAACTTTCTAAAAGTGGCATTTTCAAAAGAGTTATTTCAAATCTAAAATGACCATTAGATTGGATTACAAATTACTATTATTTTTGACTCTTTAAACCATTTTACTGCCAATTCCAAAAATCAACTTATGCATTATGACCCAGTACTTTTCTATGGAAAAGCCAGCCTTGCCACAGTGAAAATTAACTTTAGAGATGGTTCACTGCCAGGACATGCAAAACTTAAGCACACATGGGGCACCATGTAAAAACGGTAGCTCCTTACACATGGTTGTCCTTGGGTTCAGGGAAGTGTGGATATTAGCACCGCTCATGTTGAATCCAGATTAGCAGGACTATTAGACTGGTCATCCTTAGTGTGGTCTTCCCCCAAACTGTTTGCCTTCTTCCCTCCTCTTCTTGCTGATTTTATTTGTTGGCCTTATGACTCTTGAGTAATATATCACTGCTGACTAGTGCTAGAGTGCATGTGCTTCTCCCCTAAACATCATATTATTGCTGTATATACAATTGTCTTATTTGGTGTACTTGTAACACCCTTGGATTGTGGTATACCATATACCCAGGCCTGTAACCTAAATACTACTAGTGGGCCTGCAGCACTACCGACACAAGTAGCCTTTCAAACCTGTCTCAGGACCGCCATTGCATGGCTTGTGTGTGTAGTTTACTGCCACTTCGATTCAGCATGAAAAACGACTTCCAAGCCTTAAACTCACATTTTTTTACAACTAAGTATCCCTAAGTAGACCCTTAGGTAGTCCATAGGGTAGGGTGCTGTGTAAGTAAAAGGTAGGACATGTACTTTTAGGTTTCACATGCCTTTGTAGTGACGCTCAAACACCCAAATTTGTGTTATCACTTCTAATCCTTATGCCTCACAGGGTTTGCTTTGTCTGGTGGCATCCACACTAGGGGTCTGTGTTTGACCTCATGGTCACAGGATTAAATCCCGGTGGATCCACTCAGCCTTTTCATCCTTTAGAGGTCCATAAATTCAGACCATTGAGTTGGGTAACAATAAACATCTGTTATTCAGCACCAAAATGTCCACAGGTGCACATGCGCTTTACAAATACACATATTATGTTAATCCTCCCATAGATTAACATTGGGAATTCACTAAAACACGTTTAAGCTATAATTCTTGATTAGAAAGGAATACCTCCATCATGTTTTATATATTTTGTAATGGAAGTGATAAATCCTCTTTACTGGCAATGTTGGGTTTAACATTACTGTTTTAGAAATGCCACTTTTAGAAAGTGGACATTTCTCTGCACTTACTGCTCTGTGTGCCTACAGCTTGTCTCCAATACATGTCTGGGGTGGATGAAAGCTACACTCCCTCTCAATAGCCACAAATACAGAAATAATCATCTGGGAACTCATCTGCATTCATCTGCATTCTGATAGCTCTCCCCGGGCAGGAAGAGAGAGGGGAGCCGAGAGTTACACCTGAATAGGCAGTTTCCAGTTTCCCACTCAAAGGTTTAATTACCACATACTGATAGTCTGGAGCCAGGGCTGGGAAGAAAGGACCTGTGTGCACTTGAAAGGCCCTTCTTTGAAGTCACCCCACTTCAAAGGCACAACTGGGTGTAAGTACAGCAACTCTGACCCTACCAAGATAGTACACTACTAGACCTGTGAAGAACTCTGCCAGGAGTAAAGAATGTTGTGCTACAAGGATTGCCACTCTGCTTCACTGTTGGCATGGAAGAACTGCTTTTCTGCATTGCCGTGCTAGCCTGCTGCCTGCTGATCTCTGCACTGCTGAGGACAAGGACTGGACCCATCTCACTTGAAGCCAGAGTAACTTCAAGAGCTTGCTGGCTTGCCTCTTGTTCTGAAGTCTCGGGCAGGGCCATCAAAGACTTCCTTCAACCCTGCAACGGGCATTTGTACTATGCCCTGCCAAGTGATGCCAATCTAGTCCTGGGTCCTTGAAAGGTGATTTCTGCTGTGCTGATCTATCAAAACCAATGCACCCATGAATTTTCACCGATCGGAACTGATGCATCTCCCTTCGACACCGAGACAGCTGCCACCCAACAACATTGCTTCGATGGACTGCATGGCTCGATGACGAGAGACTGGGTGGCTCGAAGACAACACATAGCCTGCATCGTAATGGGGTTTTCCGACAAAACCTTCATTGACCGCCTGGTTCGGATCCAATGAATCAGCTGCATCCACGGGATCGACTACAATGCATCAAGAGTTCTACGCTTCCTCCGTCAAAGGTACTTCATCAGTGGGACCTGTGTGAGGCCTGTAGCCGGCCTACCCTCCATCACAGTCGGGCTGAACTTTGGATTTTTCTGATCTAGCGTTACCAGATGTCCCCGGTTGTCACTATAATTTGATTTTATCTTTAAAAATTCATAACTCTACTTATTGGATTTTCGTCATTTTGGTCTTGATTTATGCGTACAATTATTGTCTATTGTCTAATCCTGTAAGGAGTATTTTTGTGGTGTTTTCATTGTGTTACTGTGGGTGTGTTGCACAAATACTTCACACACTGCCTTTTTAGATAAGCCTGACTGCTGTGTGCCAAGCTACCAGAGGGTGAACACAGGTTCTCTTTCAGTGTGTATCTAGTTTACCCCTACTAGAGTGGTGGTTTCTGCTTGTACCGGGTGCATACTCTGACAAACAGATACCCCATTTCTAATAAGGACCATAACACAGTTCAGGAGGTGCCATTCGTTATAAGTCTGGGCAAACCCATAATAATTCAGTTAATGCTACTTATACTCTCACAATTAGAGTGAAGCGCTCAGCTGTCCAGTGAGGGCAAGAATGGAAAGCTAACCTGACAGTATGCCATGTTTGGCATTTTGAAGCTATTCTTGAACTAGATGTAGGCAAGGGTATCAAGGACAGTGGGGGTAATGCAAGATAATATTATTTAGGCAGGTGAGAGGATGGTCCTGCTGAGACTAGTCAGAGAAAGTCGGGAGATGCTTATTTGGGCAGAACAGGGTAGAATGTTTCTGAAGGAGGAGAATAGGGTAAAATAACATGTGTATGTTTTATATTGGACCTGAGTTGTAAATGGTGGTAGGAATGGGGTGAAGGGAGAAGTTATGAGACAGGTTAGAATGAGAAGAAGAGTTTTTGAGTTTGGCTGCCCTAGTGCAGTTGCTCAATGGAAATAGATTACAGGAGATTCTCATAATACCGATAAGTCTTGCACCACAGAGTAATATTGATGGGACCATTAGTAACAGTGAATTTTCTACCTGAGGCCCAAGTGATGATTGATAAATCAGAAATGATTTTGTTGACTATTTGATGTCAAGCGGATCTCTTCGGGGAAAGTAAGCACATTATAAACAGCTATCCCTCTATAATTCAATATATAATAAACAATTGTAGAACATGATTTCAATTGAGTTATGGTCATCAAATAATGCAGTTTATGAGTTCACGATATTCTAAAAGATTCTGCTTAACAGGAATATATTTAGATACGTTATGCATTCGAAAAGCACCACTGTTGCATTGCACAGCTATATACAAAGAAAGCTAGAAATGAAATCCTCAGTTGTTCATTGTATACTTAATTCTTTAAGAAAGAAGAATAGTTTTAATTTACAGTATTGCAACATTGGGCTTCTGTGGTGAAGTTCTACTGTGTGCCTTATGAACCCCTATTTTTTGGGTGACTGGTACAGGTGATAACTGACTCTGACTGTCCCTGGGCTCTGGCTAACCAGGACCAGGTTCAGTGCTATGTTAAAAACACAGTGAAAACACACAAAATCATGAGGGTAAACTATATGTTAGGGTACATTTATAATTGGCTTGACCTACCCTATAAGTCCCTAGTAGATTTAAAACTACCTATACATCCCTAGTATATAATAAGGCATGGCAGTTTAGAGGTCAACGGCCCGTTCTGTACTTGCATGTGTGTACTGCTGAGAGCCTAAGGTCATTTTAAAAGCAGCCTTGTGTTGCAGTCCTGCTTTTAAATGTAAATTGTGCCCAAACTCGACTTTGGTGGTAGGGGCACTTAAAATGTGATAAACTACAATATTTTGGTATTTTAGGTACCCCCAGGGTCTCTCTTGTATGTTCCATGGGTGGGGGGGCATGTCATTATAAGGAGGACCCCTATAAAAGATTTGTGTTATGCCCTGGAGATAGAGAAATTGCACAGTTCACTTTCCCCATTGTAGTAAAGTGCCTCTCAAAATTGATGTTGGTGGTAGGAGCACTGTGGATTGAGGATCCACACTATTTTTGCATATTCAGAACTCCTAAAGGCTTTCCTAGGTGTCCAGGGGTTGTGAGGTTATGTAGTTATATACAGGGTCCTGATAAAAGATGTTTTATATCCCCCGGTGTTGGAGAAATTGCACATTTAGGTGCCGATCACGATTCAGTAAAAAAAATCCCCGTGCGACTCGTATCCGGTCTTTTTACCGTACGAATAGTACAAGTGCCGTACAAACTGGCAAGTACGATTCGCATGGGAAAAAGTCCATACGAATCGCATTGGGAATATTTCCCCACACGTCCTCGGGTCGGAAAATGTGTCCGACACGTCCTCGGACGATTCACCGTACGAATGTGAAAAGTGAAGTCCGACCGCGCAAGTACGATCCTTCCCGTGCATCCGAGTTTACAACCGCATGGAAAAAACACCATCCGATGTTACAACCGTATGGAAATAACACCGTCCGCACCGAACTCCCATAGCAACCATGGAGACATGTGCCCGCATACGTGCCCAACACCACCCCCAGCCCCCGTATGTACGAGTCGAACCCCCACCCGTGTATGTACACCACCTAACGTACGGCCCCTGCCCGCAACCGCGTATGTATGGAGCGTACCCCCACCCCAACCGTGTATGTACGACCCGTACCCCCACCACAACAGTGTATGTACGACCCGCACCCTCACCTGCGTATGTATGGAGCGTACCCCCACCCCAACCGTGTATGTATGACCCGTACCCCCACCCCAACCGTGTATGTACGACACGTACCCTCACCTGCGTATGTATGGAGCGTACCCCCACCCCAACCGTGTATGTATGACACGTACCCCCACCACTACCGTGTATGTATGACACGTACCCTCACCCGCGTATGTATGGAGCGTACCCCCACCCCAACCATGTATGTACACACCGTACCCCCACCCCAACCATGTATGTACGACACGTACCCTCACCCGCGTATGTATGGAACATACCCCCACCCCAACAGTGTATGTACAGACCGTACACCCACCCCTACCGTGTATGTACGACACGTACCCTCACCCGCGTATGCATGGAGCGAACCCCCACCCCAACCGTGTAAGTACGACACGTACCCTCACCCGCGTATGCATGGAGCGTACCCCCACCCCAACCGTGTATGTACGACACGTACCCCCACCACTACCGTGTATGTACGACACGTACCCTCACCCACGTATGTATGGAGCGTACCCCCACCCCAACCGTGTATGTACGCACCGTACCCCCACCCCAACCGTGTATGTATGACATGTACCCTCACCCGCGTATGTATGGAGCGTACCCCCACCCCAACAGTGTATGTACGGACCGTACCCCCACCCCAACCGTGTATGTATGACACGTACCCTCACCCGCGTATGCATGGAGCAAACCCCCACCCCAACCGTGTATGTACGACACGTACCCTCACCCGCGTATGCATGGAGCGTACCCCCACCCCAACCGTGTATGTACGACACGTACCCTCACTCGCGTATGCATGGAGCGTACCCCCACCCCAACCGTGTATGTACGACACGTACCCCCACCACTACCGTGTATGTACGACATGTACCCTCACCCACGTATGTATGGAGCGTACCCCCACCCCAACCGTGTATGTACGCACCGTACCCCCACCCCAACCGTGTATGTACGACATGTACCCTCACCCGCGTATGCATGGAGCATACCCCCACCCCAACCGTGTATGTACGACACGTACCCTCACCCGCATATGCATGGAGCGTACCACCACCCCAACATTCTAAGTACTGAGCGCACCCCAGGCCCCAACACCAGCACCTTCACACAACATCGCGCATGTACGAGTCATACAAAGCCAAACACAAGGACAGCACTGGACAACAAAATAGCCAGAGTACACATCCTACACATGCAAAAAACGCACGTACACAACCAGGACAAAGCACAACAACACAAGAATACACTATTCGAATGGCACAAAGCCACAAAACATGTCCAACAAGCACAAATACAACACATTCACTGACCTGCAACTGCCAAAATCCCAAACAGAGGCCCAAAACACAACCACTCCTTATAACACACCCACCCAAAGTTCAAACACAGCCACACCCACCAATGGACCAATAAAAAGGGCCCACAGACACAAACCATGAGCCTTTGCAACAGACTCACTGCTGCCAGACCCCACAGACAACCTACAGCACCAGACTTGAACCTTTACTACACCTTACACTTGCACACCTTCACACACACACACACCTTCACAAACACCCCCTCATCACATTCACACACACACACACAAACAACCACACCCACACACCCACAACCAACCACACCCACACCCCCCACAACCATCCACACCAACACCCCTCACCATGCCCACTAACAAGAATCCAAAGTTCACTAGCTGAGAGTTGGAGGTCCTTGTCGATGAAATCCTCAGAGTCGAGCCACACCTCTTTGGAACATTGGTCAGACAGACCAGCATCTCCGACAAAACAGCCATGTGATGGAGGATCGTCGATGCTGTGAATGCTGTTGCGGCCACCAGAAGGACCAGGCAGGAATGCCAAGCCAGGTGGTACGATCTGCGGAGGAGGGTCCGAGCCAAAATGACCGACGACCACAACAACGCCAACATCACTGGAGGAGGGCTGCCCCGCAGACGCGTACAATACCAGCCCTGGGAGGAGAGGGTGATGGCCATACTGCCGGTGATTGCAGTCGACGGAGTAGAAGGACTCCGAGAGCCTGGTGAGTACACAAACAACTCACCTCACATGGGGGGAACCTCATCCACAACCCAACTCACAATCATGCACGCAGCCACCCCAAAGCTATCGCATGACTCAACCACACCCCAGAAACACGCACATGCCACTCGCGCCACCATGCCACATGCACCCAGCTGGACAATCCCAAGTCACAGGCCACAGAAAACACCAACACAAGACACGGGAACCCGGATGGTGGGAGTGTGGGCCTCAAAAATAACATAGTGCAACTCAGAAACAGACAACAATGCCCTCTGCCCATATGGCACAGGTCACACCCAGACAAACAGTGGGTCCCCACACAGGAAAGACTTGCCTGCAAATGGCGCACGCCTAGCATGAAGACATAGGCTAGAAGGCACCTTTTTGCACATGACACCAGCCAATGAGCAGCCAACACTGTGAAAGAGTGGGAGCACACACCACCACAGCAGCAGCGCAGACACACACAATACACCCAATGGGTGCCTGGAGATCACAAACACACTCACATGAACAAGCCAAGGGCCATTCAAAGATCTGCAAAAAGTGTGTGCCTAGGAAGCTGGGCTGAGGTGACAGAGGGTGACACACAGAGGGAGGGAGAGGGGGAGAGAGAGGGAGGAAGACACAGGGAGACGGACAGAGGGAGGAGGCTGACACAGGGAGGGAGGGAGAGGGGGACAGAGAGGGAGTGAGAAAGGGATACACAGGGAGAACAATCCAGCATTGGGTGGTGTGGGAATGTATGCACGTCAGCAGGTGGACTGCGTGCATGTAGACAAGGTTGGCCAGTGCATGTATCCCCCTCACTACTCCATGGCAAAACACTGGGCCATGTCTCAACCTGTGCACGAGCACAACGACAGCTACTTGCATTACATATGTGTGTGGAACAACTCCATGTGCCCACGTACAGTGCAACACGGAAGGTGCCAATGCATGGCTTGCCACACCTGCCCACTCCACTGCTGACTGCAGTCACAATTGACGCAGCAAATAAGACTGTGCCACACATAGGTAAAGTCGCAAAAGCTGTGGCCAAGGGACATACCCATGCACAAGTGCACTGTGAGTGGAATGCAAGACATATCCAAATTCCCAGAAGAAATGTGCCAACTTAGAAACGAATGAAACATGGATGTTGCATGGAACAAAATTAACATTGTCTCTCTCACACACAGGTCAACGTCGTGGATCACCCTCCAACACTGGGGGGGAAGACTCACAGGACCCGGCTCTGCAGGATGACGGAGCCACCGGCAGCGACGACTCTCACCAGTCTGTGGACGACCCCGACCAACCTGGCCCCTCTGCTGTCCAACCACCTGCAGCACCTGCCTCAGGTACAACTGGGCCAACCACCACCCCCACTCCTGCCACATCCCAGGAGACACCCAGGATCCCTGCCCCACCACCACAACGCAGCCAGGCTGACCAAGAGGGACACGGTGTACCGGGCACCCAGGAGGAGGCAGGCGACAACGCAAATGCCACCCCTCAGGGGTCCCGGAGACCCGATGTGCCCACAAGGGCAGGCCAGGTGCAAGTGGGCAGGGGTGGTGGGAGTGGAGGACGGCGGAGGCGTGAGCCTGACCATTTGGCTGCGGAACCGGTATATGCCCATGTCAGAGGCATCATGGACACATACCGGCATGACACCACGGGCATGAGCCAGGTTGTGACCACCCTCAATGAGATGAAGGGGACCCTCGAGGAGATGAAGACCCAGTAGGCCCAGCAACATGCAGAGCAACATGCCTGTCTACTGCGACACCAAGGGCGGATGGAGGACAGACAGGCTGAGCTTGTGACGCTGTTCACGGGAATTGACTGTTCACTCCGTCGGATAGCCGACAACATGGGCAACCCTCCCTGTGCCACCAGGCGAAGAACATCACCACCCACAGTGAGGGATCAGGAGGAGGAGGATACATCCGACGGAGCTTCCCAAGCATCGTCACGGCCTGCTGCAGAGGGTTCCCGCAGGAGGGCGGGTCGTCCACGGAAAAGACCGTGAGGGTCGGAGCAACAGCACCATCTCGTAGGACACCTGGCCTGGCACCTGGCCCACTGGAGCAACAGCAGCACAGCAGCAAATTACATTCTCTGCCACATGGACTTGCAGGTCACTGTCTGACCAATGTGGCCAAAGACTGTGGCATGTACCCTGAGGATTTTCAATGGCAAGGACACCAACTCCCCCAGTGAACTTTGGATTCCACACACCCGGAAAGCCCCTCTTGTCATAACCCCCCCCCACCTACCCCAACACAAATAAAAACTAACACGCTTAAGAGATGATGCCTACTACAACTTGCATTATTACCTTACATGTGTCTTGTAAAGTCTAAGTATGCCTGAGTTCCCAAATGACTTCAACCATCCACACCCTGGGGCCTGAGTCCGGCACAGGACACACATGGGTCACAATGTATCAGGCAAGACAGACATGGAGCACCATACACACCCGTGATGGGCCCAACCAGCTCAGGGGGTGGCCGCACTACCGTGCCAACAGACTAATTGAGTACAGCAACAGTCATGCACAGAGGTCAGGGATCATGTGGAGTGTCCGGGGGGGCACCCAGGTAAGTGTAGACAGGTGGCAGGACCATGTCCTGCAAGCTGGAGTCTTGTGGATGCAGAGAATGGTGGCCTGGCCAACGTTGGATGCATCGGGATGGCACATGTCACAATACCCACACAGTCATGGACATCATGCACAATACAGAGTCCAATCCCACACAAACAGCTTGCAACTTGCAACTCTACACATAGACACATAGCCACTATGACTGAAAACCATGCCAGACATGTCATATGCACCGTGGCAACACACCAGCATTGACTGAGAAGAGGCACCTTGGAGGCATAGGGACACCTTTATTAGTCATGTATTCCGGAATGCAGAGGCAACTCGGAGTACACATACACAGGTCATGTGGATGAACATGTGGGTCCAACACTGGCACCCCCCTTCTGCCCCACAAATGCGTGATATCCATGGAACGTGCACACAAGTGCCGGGTAACAGCTCCACACCCCCTGCTGCTCACAGAGAGGCTGCCATACACCATTGATCCCCTGATGTGGAAGTCACACACCATGTCAAGCCAAAGCAAACCGTATGTGTCCGAGGGCATTGTTACACACATTGATGCCATCATCACAATCCACTATCCCATTACAGTTGACTGTCAACAAGTCTGACCATCTGTTCATGTGTAGCCAGCTACATGTAATGTGTACCATGGTGATGCAACATGTCTGCAGAGGAACCAAACATTGACAGGGGCATAGTGCACACATCGTGAACAACTGCCACACCCAATACACCCCTGATGCATCCCTTACCTGAAGGAGACTTCCAAACTTGTCCGTGCGTGTAACGCTGAGTCAGCACACGATGACGTGTCCATGAGGAATAGCAGTGCCACAACAATGCAAGCAGCAGACAGCATGCGCAAGTACCTGGGGAAGAGAGACACACAAGAAGTCAGCCACAAAATGCACAGCCACCTGCATGTGCATGTACTCAACACATGTAAGGATGACAACATGCTAGGTCACAATTATGACTGGGGAAATACACACATCACTGGCACCATCACTCGAGTGACACATCCACACACACCTCTGACTCACGTGCCATACATGCAGATGGACACACACATCGCAGCACATGCCACACGGGGACCAATGCGTGCACACTCAGACACTGGTACTCACCACTAAGCAAAGAAGTCGCGTATGAGCCAACTCCGGATGTCCTCTTGCGGACCCACATCCTCAACATCACTAGCCCCATTGCCAAGCCCTTCGTCCTCCATGGGTGGATGGTCCTGATCAACTTGATCCAGGATGAGTGGCACAGCTTTCTCAACTGCCATGTTGTGCAGCATGCAGCACACCATGAAGATTTTGCAGACCTTCGCCGGGGCATATGGGAGGGCGCCGCCGGTCTTGTGGAGGCATCGGAATCGGCTCTTCAGGAGGCCAAATGTCCTCTCTATCACTCGCCTTGTCCGGCCATGGGCGGTGTTGTAGCGGAGCTGGGCCGGCGAGATGGGGTTGCGGAGAAGTGTGATCAGCCATGGCATGTTGGGATAGCCAGCGTCCCCTACATGGAAACAACATGGACATCAGTAGAACAGGGGAAGCGGTCGGGCTGGAAGGCTACGCAAGATACAGGACAGCAAGAGTGTACCCACCAACAACACATGCTCGTCCGTCCCGCAGCTGCGTCATCATTTCAGGCACCCTGCTATGCCTCATGATGTAGACATCGTGTGCTGATCCTGGAAAACGAGCACAGACATGTGAAATCACCATGTTGGACAGACACACCACAATGGCATTGATGGAGTGGTAGTGCTTGCGATTAGGGTACGCTACCTCCTGTGCCTGTGGTGGTACCAAAGCCACATGTGTCCCATCTATGGACCCAATGACATGGGGCATCCCTCCCAGGGCATAGAAGCCACGCTTGACACCAGTCAACATTTCAGGAGTTGGGAAATGGATGAACTCATCCAGGTGAAGCAACATGGCCTCTAAGAAATCATGCAGCACACGGCTGAACATGCTCTGGGACATGCCACCAACATGGGCAATGGTATTTTGGAAGGTACCCGTGGCAAAGAAATGTAGGGCTGCCATTACCTTCAGCTTGGGTGTCAGTGCCGTAGGATACCTGTGCAGCGGTTGCAGGTGTGGTGCCAGCCTTGCCGTGAACTCCTCAATCAACAGTTGGGGGAAGCGGTAGCAGCGGATACAGTCATTCTCCCGCATGTCAGCCAAGTCCGGAATAGGTCGGGGAAGAGGCGGCGCTCTGCATTAATTTGGAAGTGACAAGGAAGAGTGAGTGCACTACAACAACAATTATTTGGTGCTGAGCACATGTTAATCTGTCAATACACATATGCGACATACGGAGGCAGGTATGTGCCACATGTCCTGGACACGTATGGCTGCCAGGTGACACTCCTACCAAGACCCAGCTACACACGGAGATTGTGAACCTCCACATGCCATGGCATGGGATTAGCTGTGTCCCAGTGTAAGTGAACAGCCAGACGCAACACAGGAGTGACATACATCCACACATCAGCAGAAGTAGGATGTCGATTGCAGAGACTGGTAGCGGAACACTAGCGCCACAGGTCACATGACATTACACTAGGACAGCCCACACACCTTGCCATGAAGGTGTACATGTAATGACTCACCACACATTCATAGAGAGGATGCAGACTTGTCCTTGTTACGCTACTCCATGTCCCATGCATACATAGGCACCTCACATCCGATACCACATGTGGCCTGGTGTGCGTAACAGTGTGCCATGTCCATCTACACACAGACACATGTTGGTTGCTGCAACAGCTGATGCTTTTGAGGGAGCTCCAACATCAAGCTAATGGGAACCCCCGACACATACATGACATAGTCACATCGTGCACCGTGGGTAGTGACATGTCTGGTGTGGTAACCCCTGTAGCGGCCATCAGGGGACACTTGCGTGTGTTGTTGACCGTGCCATGCCAGTGATGCTCATCCCAAGTGTGCAGTACGACATGCACACATGTCAAAGGAGTCAAGGGCATGCCTGGCACACATTGCACCGTCACACATAACATCTGTACACATCTCATCGTACATCTGGTGCCTTCTCGACTCAGGAGTAATGTGCCACATCACAGCATTTCACACCTGTGCCCCACACATGTAGTACTGGCCAGCCAATGCCTTGATGTCCATCCATGGCAGCCCTATTCCTTCCTGTGTGCTGCCTGTCACCACTGTGATGTGTGAAAGGCACCGTACTTTCGCTAAGAGGGCCTGTGTACGTTCCCTATCACTATGGGAGTGCTGCCGTATGTGTACCCATAGTGGTACGGACCGTACACACGTGTGTACGCTCACTATCACTATGAGTACGCATACGCGAGAACACCCATAGTGATAGTGACCGTACAGGCGTGTGTACGGTCCGTACCACTATGGGTGTTCTCGCGTATGTGTACTCATAGTGATAGTGAGCGTACACGCGTGTGTACGGTCCGTACCACTATGGGTGTTCTCGCGTATGCGTACTCATAGTGATAGTGAGCGTACACGCGTGTGTACGGTCCGTACCACTATGGGTGTTCTCGCGTATGCGTACTCATAGTGATAGTGAGCGTACACGCGTGTGTACGGTCCGTACCACTATGGGTGTTCTCGCGTATGGGTACTCATAGTGATAGTGAGCGTACACGCGTGTGTACGGTCCGTACCACTATGGGTGTTCTCGCGTATGCGTACTCATAGTGATAGTGAGCGTACACACGCGCGTACGCTCACTACCACTATGGGTACGCATACGCGAGCGTACCCATTGTGATACGGACCGTACACACGCCTGTACGCTCACTACCACTATGGGTACGCATACGCGAGAACACCCATAGTGATACGGGCCATACACACGTGCGTACGGGCCGTTGCTATGCATTTGGGGTACCCTAGGGCACCGGTACGCACCGTACCTGTGTGTGAAACTCCATATTACATAGGGGACACATGAGGGACAAGTATAAATGCCTACATGCATGCTGGTTGTCATGGAGACCAATTTAAAAGTTTTAATTTTTTCTGGAAGGTGCACAGCAGAAGTCAGTTTGAATGAATCTACTTTGTTGCAATGTGGTTCTGGAGTTGACATCATGCTGAAGAAAAAAGTATGAAAAAAAATGAGTGTGCTAGGTTTGAAGGGATTGGAGGAAACATAGGATGCAAATGTGAGTGACCAATCACTCTGTACTCCTGTGCATGAAACAGGCCAGCAATGCAGATATAAGGCAGCCAGGTCCCATGAGGGAGCACTTGCCTGCACATATTTGGATTCGACTACACTGCTGCCGCTCCTGATTCCCTGGAACCATGTCAAGGTCTGTAGAGAGGTCACAGCCATTCACCCTGGAGGAGAACCTGGCATTGCTGGATGTGATCCTCCCACAGTACCCCATGCTGTATGGGCGACCAGGGTATCAGGTGAGTGCAGAGGCTACTAGCACAGACTGTGTCCCTTTTTTGTGACTGTGACTTCTGGCATTGTGTCCAGGTGTGACACACATGCTATGTACTGTAGGGGGGTCCCAGGGGGGGGAATGCCTGATGTCTCCCAGCCAGAGCATGCTGTGGTGCATGTCTGCTCTCCTCACTTGCATTGTGTGTACTGTGACAATCACTGCATGTGGCATTACACATTCTGCCTGTCTAATCCTCCTGGTAATGTTCTTACTACAGTCCTCATGTGAATCTGTGTTCCCCCCAGTGTGACAGGTGGCAGTACCCACAGATGTGTGTTTGTTCAGTGTACGTGTGCTGAGAGTGTCCAAATGATGTGTTGGTCCCCTGGACATTGGTGTGTGTGTGTAAGTCCCCTGTCATGTGGGTGAGTGCATATGTTGAGTGTAGCACCCGGGCTGCATGAGGGATGGATATTACCTGGCCATCTGATGTGAGCAGGGAGCAGTGCTGTGTGTCTGACGTGCAGAGCCAGCCCCACACCTGTGAGCCCCCCCCGTCTAGTGGCACATGTGCAGAGTGAGGTATGTCGCTGCATTTGGCAATGGCAGGTGAATGTCCTATGACTGTGTGTGTCTGTGTACTCTGCTGAGGTGGCGTCAGTGGCCTGTGGCATGTGACTGCTCTGAGGTGCTGCCCAGACGCAGGAGGGGTGGGTGCCTATCACTCCCAGCAGTGCCCAGACATGAGAGGGGTGGGTGCAGTGTCCTCCCAGCAGTGCCCAGAGACAGGAGGGGTGTGTGCAGAGTCCTCCCAGCAGTGCCCAGAGCCAGGAGGGGTGTGTGCAGAGTCCTCCCAGCAGTGCCCAGAGACAGGAGGGGTGGTTGCAGAGTCCTCCCAGCAGTGCCCAGAGACAGGAGGGGTGTGTGCAGAGTCCTCCCAGCAGTGCCCAGAGACAGGAGGGGTGGGTGCAGAGTCCTCCCAGCAGTGCCCAGAGACAGGAGGGGTGTGTGCAGAATCCTCCCAGCAGTGCCCAGAGACAGGAGAGGTGTGTGCAGAGTCCTCCCAGCAGTGCCCAGACACAGGAGGGGTGTGTGCAGAGTCCTCCCAGCAGTGCCCAGACACAGGAGGGGTGTGTGCAGAGTCCTCCCAGCAGTGCCGAGACACAGGAGGGGTGTGTGCAGAGTCCTCCCAGCAGTGCCCAGACACAGGAGGGGTGTGTGCAGAGTCCTCCCAGCAGTGCCCAGACACAGGAGGGGTGGGTGCAGAGTCCTCCCAGTAGTGCCCAGAGACAGGAGGGGTGTGTGCAGAGTCCTCCCAGCAGTGCCCAGAGACAGGAGGGGTGGGTGCAGAGTCCTCCCAGCAGTGCCCAGACACAGGAGGGGTGGGTGCCTATCACTCCCAGCAGTGCCCAAATGCAGGAGGGGTGGGTGTGATGCACAGTGTGAGCCTTGATCATTGATTGTGTCTTTGCCCTCATTCCACCTGTGTACTTTCACTGGCACGTACTGCTTTTGTCCTTCCCCAGAGGAGAATGTCCCTATGACAAAGGTGCAATGCGTTGGCTGCATAACATGCCTTGTTGTAACCAGCTAATTTGTTCTAATATGTGTCTCTGTGACATGTGGCAGGTGTATTGATGTAGTGTCACTTGTTCATCCTCACAGGTAGGCGCCTCTGCCAAGGAGCAGATCTGGCTGAACGCCGTCAGTGCCGTGCGGAGGACGGAGGATCGCAAACGGCGCCTGTCCCAGGTGAGGAAACGCTGGCAGGATATCCGGTGCTGGACGCGGAGGATCGCACGGGTGCTGCTGGGGGACTCACCTGAGACCCATAAGAACCGGGGGCGCCGCCGTCTGACCCACATCCACAAGCGTGTGCTGGCGGTGGTATTTCCAGACTTGGACAGGCGCTTACAGGAGATGCAGCAGCAGGAAGGGGGTAGGTACATGTGTGTTTGTTGTGTGTCACCAGCATTTGTAAGTGCACAGTTCCATGGATACACTGCCAGGGTTTAAAGGTGCTGTGCAGATCCTGTTACCCACAGTATAGCGGTGCTCTCCTGCCTCCCTTCCCCTCCTTGCAATGTGTTCCCTGGTCTGTGTGTAGTCACTCCTTCACAAGGTTATGTAGGCTGGCACTTTCTCCACGTGTACAATGCCTGCAGCATCATGTGTGGGGGTGGTGTGTAACAGGTTTTGGGACCTTGCCTGTGCCCTGTCCAGTTCTGGACTTGTGGGTTCCATGTCAGTTGGCACTGATGCTGAGTCCAGACATGGGAGTTAGCCTCTCAAGTGTCAGGCCTTACAGCACGCATGTCCTATGTGGTGGCCTGTGACATGATGTGCATGAGTGTGCGGTACGCATAGTGCAGGGATGGTAGCGTTTGTTGCAGTCATTCCCATTCAGGAGCATGGAGTTGTGTGGCCACTACTGTCCCAAGGGGCATATTTTCCTAGGTATCATGTGTGTAATCCGAAAATGTCGACAATCTCTGTGTCTACAGCATAGGTTGTGCTCTGTGCCATTGTCCCCTGGCCCAATGTATATTGACGTGAAATGTAGTACAAGTGTCCACTGTACAGCCTGACCTGATTTTCCTTGTTCATACTCACGGTGGCCAGTGCCTGTGTGTCTTGTTACAATCATCTGATGATGCCCATTTGTACATGATTATTTGGACAGGCGCACCTTGGGTATTTTGTGTACAATCTTGATTTTTTGCATCCCATGTGTATTTCACCCAGACTAAGAGATGTAAGTGCTTCCTGTGTCTCAAAAGAATTGTCTCATGTAGGGGGTGGTTGATGCGGGCAAGGCCTACATGTCAAAACCTGAAATCTCCTTTCTAGGACTGGCCAGTGTGTGATGTTTGTCTGGACATACACTCAAGGTGCAGTGAGCCAGTCAGGGTGGGCATGTTTTCAGTATAACCTATGCTGCATGTGCCTCAAGTTCATGGATATGGTCCCTGCTCATCCCTATTTCCTGCCACGCTGTGTGGTGCAGATGCAGTGCTGGATTGTCCCCAGGGCCTGGCTCCTCAGTCAAAATTCCATTTCATGTCATTTGCTATTGTGTCATGCTCTCCATAGTTTTTCAGTGGCATGGTGGGTCAAACAACTGTGTCTTGGCATGCCCTACATATGTACCTTGTTTTGTAGATGTAACTCTTCTTTTTTAAAAGGGCTATGCACTGTAACCTATGTAGATTGGACTCATGTGACATATGTATACAGGTGTATGATTCATTTCTGTCTCTTCACCCTGCCCACAGCATCGTCGGGGGACACGGAGGGAGACATGGGCATAGACGGAGCAGAGGGACCGAGCACCAGTGCCAGCGGTGACATCGTGGCTGGCACATCGAGTGGGACTGAGGCGGAGGAGAGTGAAGCCGAGGACCTGTCGACTGGCACGACAGAGTATGAAGCTGACGGGTCCGAGGATGACCTCTCCGAGTGGGTGGAGGCTGCACCAGCAGCTGACAGCAGCACAACATCTCGCCCCGCCCCCTCCATTGCCATCAGCCGCCTCCCACTTGCTCGTGTCCCTTCCCAGCGTGCCCAATCACCGCATGTCTCCTTCATGCCAGGCACCGCACCCCCTGCCCTGTCTCCACTGCTGCCGCCAATGCCGAGTCTGTGGACATCCAGCGGCAGTTGCAGATTGGTCAGGCTGCGATCCTTAATGTCCTCCATGGCCACAGCCAGGTCCTCAACAACATGGAGGCATACTTGGAGGGCATTCACTCATCGCAGGCTGACCAACGCAGCTTGCTGAGGTCGATAGACTCGACACTGACTGCAGCAGTGGGTCTCCTGCAGCGCTTCATCCAACCCCCTACCCCTGCCCCATCCACACTTCCCACTCCCATGCCTGTCCCACGTACACCCAGACGTCAGCATGCACCCACCACGACGGACACAGGCACCACACCAGCAGGGAAGGTCAACCGCACACCTCCTGGCACTCACACACAGGGTGAAGTAGGCACACCCACTGGGTCGGGGGGAAAATGTAAGACACGCAGCCAGAGTGGGAGTCCGCATTCCACAAAATCAACTCCCTCCAAATCCCCTCCCCTCAGCTCTCCTGGCCACATATCCCACAAAGACTCCTTCATGGCCGCTCTGTCCCTGAGCCCCACAGTGACACCACCCCGCAAGCGGTCAAGGGAGTCCCCGGTCAGGGTGGTTGAGTCCCCCCCCTGTCTACACCCTCCCCCAGTGGCGCTGCGACCCATCCCTCTGACCCAACCCTCCTTGGGGCCTGTGGTTCCATCGGGTGCAGGGGATTCCCTGGAGGAACTTGCTAAGGTGTGCAGCGACATCCTGGTTTCCGCCTTTGGCCGTGCCCCACCCCCTGTGGTGGAGTCCTCCATCCCTGCACCCACGACGCCTACCCTTCGCCTTCATGTCCCTGTGGTGCCTGGTCCTTCCCCCCCACATGATGCCCTCACCCCTGTGGAAGACGATGGAATCTAACTGTGCAGGCACGCTAGGGGACACGCATCCCACTGTGTCCCCCATCCAGCTGTGACTTCTGGACTGCCCTATGGGCTTTGTAAATATTGAACTTCCTACAAACAAGATTTTTTGGATCATGCTGAATAAAGCAATTTATTTTTTTTCCCTTGGAACACTACTGCTTTGCTGGTATTGCTGTTGGTGGGGCTGCTACATGGTTTTGGGTGGTGTTCATGTGTTGGGTGTGTGGGAAATGTAGTAGTGTGCTGCTCATAGGTGGGACCCTGGGATCTGTGTGCCATCACAAGGTGTTAGCTAACTTTCTTTGTTCATGTAAGCAGTTACTGCATGGTGAAATTGTCCCAAGGTGTATTCCTTCCTCTGTGTACCCTGATATCTTCACTGCAGGGTGTTCCCAATATTTAGCGCAGAGCTGTGTCTACATTGGCTGGGTGTGTAACGGACCCCTTCAACTTTGGCCATGCATGCAGGGCGATGTCTCCACCTGCATCATTCGTGGCATCCTTGGTGATCACTGTACTTGTGTATGTAGTCCCTTGACATGACTTCATGTGGACATGTTCCCTTTTCGGCTGTATGCATGTGTGTACTCCCAGCTTCGCACACATGTGTTACATGTACTGCAGGGTCTTTGTGCACCTGACTGACAATTGTGGCAATTGGATCTGTGGGTACTCCAGCCTTTTTCTGTCCATGGGCACTGCTGGGAGGACTCTGCACCCACCCCTCTCATGTCTGGGCACTGCTGGGAGGACTCTGCACCCACCCCTCCTGTGTCTGGGCACTGCTGGGAGGACTCTGCACACACCCCTCCTGCGTCTGGGCACTGCTGGGAGGACTCTGCACCCACCCCTCCTGTGTCTGGGCACTGCTGGGAGGACTCTTCACACACCCCTCCTGTGTCTGGGCACTGCTGGGAGGACTCTGCACCCACCCCTCCTGTGTCTGGGCACTGCTGGGAGTGATAGGCACCCACCCCTCCTGTGTCTGGGCACTGCTGGGAGGACTCTGCACACACCCCTCTCATGTCTGGGCACTGCTGGGAGTGATAGGCACCCACCCCTCCTGCGTCTGGGCACTGCTGGGAGGACTCTGCACACACCCCTCCTGTGTCTGGGCACTGCAGGGAGGACTCTGCACCCACCCCTCCTGTGTCTGGGCACTGCTGGGAGTGATAGGCACCCACCCCTCCTGTCTCTGGGCACCGCTGGGAGGACTCTGCACCCACCGCTCCTGTGTCTGGGCACTGCTGGGAGTGATAGGCACCCACCACTCCTGTCTCTGGGCACTGCTGGGAGGACTCTGCACACACCCCTCCTGTGTCTGGGCACTGCTGGGAGGACTCTACACCCACCCCTCCTGTGTCTGGGCACTGCTGGGAGGACTCTGCACACACCCCTCCTGCGTCTGGGCACTGCTGGGAGGACTCTGCACCCACCCCTCCTGTGTCTGGGCACTGCTGGGAGTGATAGGCACCCACCCCTCCTGTGTCTGGGCACTGCTGGGAGGACTCTGCACCCACCCCTCTCATGTCTGGGCACTGCTGGGAGGACTCTGCACCCACCCCTCTTGTGTCTGGGCACTGATGGGAGTGATAGGCTCCCACCCCTCCTGTGTCTGGGCACTGCAGGGAGGACTCTGCACCCACCCCTCCTGCGTCTGGGCACTGCTGGGAGGACTCTGCACCCACCCCTCCTGTGTCTGGGCACTGCTGGGAGGACTCTAAACACACCCCTCCTGTGTCTGGGCACTGCTGGGAGGACTCTGCACCCACCCCTCCTGTGTCTGGGCACTGCTGGGAGTGATAGGCACCCACCCCTCCTGTGTCTGGGCACTGCTGGGAGGACTCTGCACACACCCCTCTCATGTCTGGGCACTGCTGGGAGTGATAGGCACCCACCCCTCCTGTGTCTGGGCACTGCTGGGAGGACTCTACACCCACCCCTCCTGTGTCTGGGCACTGCTGGGAGGACTCTGCACACACCCCTCCTGCGTCTGGGCACTGCTGGGAGGACTCTGCACCCACCCCTCCTGTGTCTGGGCACTGCTGGGAGTGATAGGCACCCACCCCTCCTGTGTCTGGGCACTGCTGGGAGGACTCTGCACCCACCCCTCTCATGTCTGGGCACTGCTGGGAGGACTCTGCACCCACCCCTCCTGAGTCTGGGCACTGCTGGGAGGACTCTGCACCCACCCCTCCTGTGTCTGGGCACGGCTTGGAGGACTCTGCACATACCCCTCCTGTGTCTGGGCACTGCTGGGAGGACTCTGCACACACCCCTCTCATGTCTGGGCACTGCTGGGAGGACTCTGCACCCACCCCTCCTGTGTCTGGGCACTGCTGGGAGGACTCTGCACCCACCCCTCCTGTGTCTGGGCACTGCTGGGAGGACTCTGCACACACCCCTCCTGTCTCTGGGCACTGCTGGGAGGACTCTGCACACACCCCTCCTGTCTCTGGGCACTGCTGGGAGGACTCTGCACACACCCCTCTCATGTCTGGGCACTGCTGGGAGGACTCTGCACCCACCCATCCTGTGTCTGGGCACTGCTGGGAGGACTCTGCACCCACCCCTCCTGTCTCTGGGCACTGCTGGGAGGACTCTGCACACGCCCCTGCTGTGTCTGGGCACTGCTGGGAGGACTCTAAACCCACCCCTCCTGTGTCTGGGCACTGCTGGGAGGACTCTGCACACACCCCTCCTGCGTCTGGGCACTGCTTGGAGGACTCTGCACCCACCCCTCCTGTGTCTGGGCACTGCTGGGAGTGATAGGCACCCACCCCTCCTGTGTCTGGGCACTGCTGGGAGGACTCTGCACCCACCCCTCTCATGTCTGGGCACTGCTGGGAGGACTCTGCACCCACCCCTCCTGTGTCTGGGCACTGCTGGGAGGACTCTGCACACACCCCTCCTGTGTCTGGGCACTGCTGGGAGGACTCTGCACCCACCCCTCCTATGTCTGGGCACTGATGGGAGTGATAGGCACCCACCCCTCCTGTGTCTGGGCACTGCTGGGAGGACTCTGCACACACCCCTCTCATGTCTGGGCACTGCTGGGAGTGATAGGCACCCACCCCTCCTGTGTCTGGGCACTGCTGGGAGGACTCTGCACCCACCCCTCCTGTGTCTGGGCACTGATGGGAGTGATAGGCACCCACCCTTCCTGTGTCTGGGCACTGCTGGGAGGACTCTGCACCCACCCCTCTCATGTCTGGGCACTGCTGGGAGGACTCTGCACCCAACCCTCCTGTGTCTGGGCACTGCTGGGAGGACTCTGCACACACCCCTCCTGTGTCTGGGCACTGCTGGGAGGACTCTGCACCCACCCCTCCTGTGTCTGGGCACTGCTGGGAGGACTCTGCACACACCCCTCCTGTGTCTGGGCACTGCTGGGAGGACTCTGCACCCACCCCTCCTGTGTCTGGGCACTGCTGGGAGTGATAGGCACCCACCCCTCCTGTGTCTGGGCACTGCTGGGAGGACTCTGCACACACCCCTCTCATGTCTGGGCACTGCTGGGAGTGATAGGCACCCACCCCTCCTGTGTCTGGGCACTGCTGGGAGGACTCTACACCCACCCCTCCTGTGTCTGGGCACTGCTGGGAGGACTCTGCACACACCCCTCTCATGTCTGGGCACTGCTTGGAGTGATAGGCACCCACCCCTCTTGTGTCTGGGCACTAATGGGAGGACTCTACACCCACCCCTCCTGTGTCTGGGCACTGCTGGGAGGACTCTGCACACATCCCTCCTGCGTCTGGGCACTGCTGGGAGGACTCTGCACCCACCCCTCATGTGTCTGGGCACTGCTGGGAGTGATAGGCACCCACCCCTCCTGTGTCTGGGCACTGCTGGGAGGACTCTGCACACACCCCTCCTGCGTCTGGGCACTGCTGGGAGGACTATGCACCCACCCCTCCTGTGTCTGGGCACTGCTGGGAGTGATAGGCACCCACCCCTCCTGTGTCTGGGCACTGCTGGGAGGACTCTGCACCCACCCCTCTCATGTCTGGGCACTGCTGGGAGGACTCTGCACCCACCCCTCCTGTGTCTGGGCACTGATGGGAGTGATAGGCTCCCACCCCTCCTGTGTCTGGGCACTGCTGGGAGGACTCTGCATCCACCCCTCCTGCGTCTGGGCACTGCTGGGAGGACTCTGCACCCACCCCTCCTGTGTCTGGGCACTGCTGGGAGGACTCTGTACACACCCCTCCTGTGTCTGGGCACTGCTGGGAGGACTCTGCACCCACCCCTCCTGTGTCTGGGCACTGCTGGGAGTGATAGGCACCCACCCCTCCTGTGTCTGGGCACTGCTGGGAGGACTCTGCACACACCCCTCTCATGTCTGGGCACTGCTGGGAGTGATAGGCACCCACCCCTCCTGTGTCTGGGCACTGCTGGGAGGACACTACACCCACCCCTCCTGTGTCTGGGCACTGCTGGGAGGGCTCTGCACACACCCCTCCTGCGTCTGGGCACTGCTGGGAGGACTCTGCACCCACCCCTCCTGTGTCTGGGCACTGCTGGGAGTGATAGGCACCCACCCCTCCTGTGTCTGGGCACTGCTGGGAGGACTCTGCACCCACCCCTCTCATGTCTGGGCACTGCTGGGAGGACTCTGCACCCACCCCTCCTGCGTCTGGGCACTGCTGGGAGGACTCTGCACCCACCCCTCCTGTGTCTGGGCACTGCTTGGAGGACTCTGCACACACCCCTCCTGTGTCTCGGCACTGCTGGGAGGACTCTGCACACACCCCTCTCATGTCTGGGCACTGCTGGGAGGACTCTGCACCCACCCCTCCTGTGTCTGGGCACTGCTGGGAGGACTCTGCACCCACCCCTCCTGTGTCTGGGCACTGCTGGGAGGACTCTGCACACACCCCTCCTGTCTCTGGGCACTGCTGGGAGGACTCTGCACACACCCCTCCTGTCTCTGTGCACTGCTGGGAGGACTCTGCACACACCCCTCTCATGTCTGGGCACTGCTGGGAGGACTCTGCACCCACCCATCCTGTGTCTGGGCACTGCTGGGAGGACTCTGCACTCACCCCTCCTGTCTCTGGGCACTGCTGGGAGGACTCTGCACACACCCCTCCTGTGTCTGGGCACTGCTGGGAGGACTCTACACCCACCCCTCCTGTGTCTGGGCACTGCTGGGAGGACTCTGCACACACCCCTCCTGCGTCTGGGCACTGCTGGGAGGACTCTGCACCCACCCCTCCTGTGTCTGGGCACTGCTGGGAGTGATAGGCACCCACCCCTCCTGTGTCTGGGCACTGCTGGGAGGACTCTGCACCCACCCCTCTCATGTCTGGGCACTGCTGGGAGGACTCTGCACCCACCCCTCCTGTGTCTGGGCACTGCTGGAAGGACTCTGCACACACCCCTCCTGTGTCTGGGCACTGCTGGGAGGACTCTGCACCCACCCCTCCTGTGCCTGGGCACTGCTGGGAGTGATAGGCACCCACCCCTCCTGTGTCTGGGCACTGCTGGGAGGACTCTACACCCACCCCTCCTGTGTCTGGGCACTGCTGGGAGGACTCTGCACACACCCCTCTCATGTCTGGGCACTGCTTGGAGTGATAGGCACCCACCCCTCTTGTGTCTGGGCACTAATGGGAGGACTCTACACCCACCCCTCCTGTGTCTGGGCACTGCTGGGAGGACTCTGCACACATCCCTCCTGCGTCTGGGCACTGCTGGGAGGACTCTGCACCCACCCCTCATGTGTCTGGGCACTGCTGGGAGTGATAGGCACCCACCCCTCCTGTGTCTGGGCACTGCTGGGAGGACTCTGCACACACCCCTCCTGCGTCTGGGCACTGCTGGGAGGACTATGCACCCACCCCTCCTGTGTCTGGGCACTGCTGGGAGTGATAGGCACCCACCCCTCCTGTGTCTGGGCACTGCTGGGAGGACTCTGCACCCACCCCTCTCATGTCTGGGCACTGCTGGGAGGACTCTGCACCCACCCCTCCTGTGTCTGGGCACTGATGGGAGTGATAGGCTCCCACCCCTCCTGTGTCTGGGCACTGCTGGGAGGACTCTGCATCCACCCCTCCTGCGTCTGGGCACTGCTGGGAGGACTCTGCACCCACCCCTCCTGTGTCTGGGCACTGCTGGGAGGACTCTGTACACACCCCTCCTGTGTCTGGGCACTGCTGGGAGGACTCTGCACCCACCCCTCCTGTGTCTGGGCACTGCTGGGAGTGATAGGCACCCACCCCTCCTGTGTCTGGGCACTGCTGGGAGGACTCTGCACACACCCCTCTCATGTCTGGGCACTGCTGGGAGTGATAGGCACCCACCCCTCCTGTGTCTGGGCACTGCTGGGAGGACACTACACCCACCCCTCCTGTGTCTGGGCACTGCTGGGAGGGCTCTGCACACACCCCTCCTGCGTCTGGGCACTGCTGGGAGGACTCTGCACCCACCCCTCCTGTGTCTGGGCACTGCTGGGAGTGATAGGCACCCACCCCTCCTGTGTCTGGGCACTGCTGGGAGGACTCTGCACCCACCCCTCTCATGTCTGGGCACTGCTGGGAGGACTCTGCACCCACCCCTCCTGCGTCTGGGCACTGCTGGGAGGACTCTGCACCCACCCCTCCTGTGTCTGGGCACTGCTTGGAGGACTCTGCACACACCCCTCCTGTGTCTCGGCACTGCTGGGAGGACTCTGCACACACCCCTCTCATGTCTGGGCACTGCTGGGAGGACTCTGCACCCACCCCTCCTGTGTCTGGGCACTGCTGGGAGGACTCTGCACCCACCCCTCCTGTGTCTGGGCACTGCTGGGAGGACTCTGCACACACCCCTCCTGTCTCTGGGCACTGCTGGGAGGACTCTGCACACACCCCTCCTGTCTCTGGGCACTGCTGGGAGGACTCTGCACACACCCCTCTCATGTCTGGGCACTGCTGGGAGGACTCTGCACCCACCCATCCTGTGTCTGGGCACTGCTGGGAGGACTCTGCACTCACCCCTCCTGTCTCTGGGCACTGCTGGGAGGACTCTGCACACACCCCTCCTGTGTCTGGGCACTGCTGGGAGGACTCTACACCCACCCCTCCTGTGTCTGGGCACTGCTGGGAGGACTCTGCACACACCCCTCCTGCGTCTGGGCACTGCTGGGAGGACTCTGCACCCACCCCTCCTGTGTCTGGGCACTGCTGGGAGTGATAGGCACCCACCCCTCCTGTGTCTGGGCACTGCTGGGAGGACTCTGCACCCACCCCTCTCATGTCTGGGCACTGCTGGGAGGGCTCTGCACCCACCCCTCCTGTGTCTGGGCACTGCTGGAAGGACTCTGCACACACCCCTCCTGTGTCTGGGCACTGCTGGGAGGACTCTGCACCCACCCCTCCTGTGTCTGGGCACTGCTGGGAGTGATAGGCACCCACCCCTCCTGTGTCTGGGCACTGCTGGGAGGACTCTGCACACACCCCTCTCATGTCTGGGCACTGCTGGGAGTGATAGGCACCACCCCTCCTGTGTCTGGGCACTGCTGGGAGGACTCTGCACCCACCCCTCCTGTGTCTGGGCACTGATGGGAGTGATAGGCACCCACCCTTCCTGTGTCTGGGCACTGCTGGGAGGACTCTGCACCCACCCCTCTCATGTCTGGGCACTGCTGGGAGGACTCTGCACCCAACCCTCCTGTGTCTGGGCACTGCTGGGAGGACTCTGCACACACCCCTCCTGTGTCTGGGCACTGCTGGGAGGACTCTGCACCCACCCCTCCTGTGTCTGGGCACTGCTGGGAGGACTCTGCACACACCCCTCCTGTGTCTGGGCACTGCTGGGAGGACTCTGCACCCACCCCTCCTGTGTCTGGGCACTGCTGGGAGTGATAGGCACCCACCCCTCCTGTGTCTGGGCACTGCTGGGAGGACTCTGCACACACCCCTCTCATGTCTGGGAACTGCTGGGAGTGATAGGCACCCACCCCTCCTGTGTCTGGGCACTGCTGGGAGGACTCTACACCCACCCTTCCTGTGTCTGGGCACTGCTGGGAGGACTCTGCACACACCCCTCCTGCGTCTGGGCACTGCTGGGAGGACTCTGCACCCACCCCTCCTGTGTCTGGGCACTGCTGGGAGGACTCTGCACCCACCCCTCCTGTGTCTGGGCACTGCTGGGAGGACTCTGCACACACCCCTCCTGTCTCTGGGCACTGCTGGGAGGACTCTGCACACACCCCTCCTGTCTCTGGGCACTGCTGGGAGGACTCTGCACACACCCCTCTCATGTCTGGGCACTGCTGGGAGGACTCTGCACCCACCCATCCTGTGTCTGGGCACTGCTGGGAGGACTCTGCACTCACCCCTCCTGTCTTTGGGCACTGCTGGGAGGACTCTGCACACACCCCTCCTGTGTCTGGGCACTGCTGGGAGGACTCTACACCCACCCCTCCTGTGTCTGGGCACTGCTGGGAGGACTCTGCACACACCCCTCCTGCGTCTGGGCACTGCTGGGAGGACTCTGCACCCACCCCTCCTGTGTCTGGGCACTGCTGGGAGTGATAGGCACCCACCCCTCCTGTGTCTGGGCACTGCTGGGAGGACTCTGCACCCACCCCTCTCATGTCTGGGCACTGCTGGGAGGACTCTGCACCCACCCCTCCTGTGTCTGGGCACTGCTGGGAGGACTCTGCACACACCCCTCCTGTGTCTGGGCACTGCTGGGAGGACTCTGCACCCACCCCTCCTGTGTCTGGGCACTGCTGGGAGTGATAGGCACCCACCCCTCCTGTGTCTGGGCACTGCTGGGAGGACTCTGCGCACACCCCTCTCATGTCTGGGCACTGTTGGGAGTGATAGGCACCCACCCCTCCTGTGTCTGGGCACTGCTGGGAGGACTCTGCACCCACCCCTCCTGTGTCTGGGCACTGATGGGAGTGATAGGCACCCACCCTTCCTGTGTCTGGGCACTGCTGGGAGGACTCTGCACCCACCCCTCTCATGTCTGGGCACTGCTGGGAGGACTCTGCACCCAACCCTCCTGTGTCTGGGCACTGCTGGGAGGACTCTGCACACACCCCTCCTGTGTCTGGGCACTGCTGGGAGGACTCTGCACCCACCCCTCCTGTGTCTGGGCACTGCTGGGAGGACTCTGCACACACCCCTCCTGTGTCTGGGCACTGCTGGGAGGACTCTGCACCCACCCCTCCTGTGTCTGGGCACTGCTGGGAGTGATAGGCACCCACCCCTCCTGTGTCTGGGCACTGCTGGGAGGACTCTGCACACACCCCTCTCATGTCTGGGAACTGCTGGGAGTGATAGGCACCCACCCCTCCTGTGTCTGGGCACTGCTGGGAGGACTCTACACCCACCCCTCCTGTGTCTGGGCACTGCTGGGAGGACTCTGCACACACCCCTCCTGCGTCTGGGCACTGCTGGGAGGACTCTGCACCCACCCCTCCTGTGTCTGGGCACTGCTGGGAGTGATAGGCACCCACCCCTCCTGTGTCTGGGCACTGCTGGGAGGACTCTGCACCCACCCCTCTCATGTCTGGGCACTGCTGGGAGGACTCTGCACCCACCCCTCCTGCGTCTGGGCACTGCTGGGAGGACTCTGCACCCACCCCTCCTGTGTCTGGGCACTGCTTGGAGGACTCTGCACACACCCCTCCTGTGTCTGGGCACTGCTGGGAGAACTCTGCACACACCCCTCTCATGTCTGGGCACTGCTGGGAGGACTCTGCACCCACCCCTCCTGTCTCTGGGCACTGCCGGGAGGACTCTGCACACACCCCTCCTGTCTCTGGGCACTGCTGGGAGGACTCTGCACACACCCCTCTCATGTCTGGGCACTGCTGGGAGGACTCTGCACCCACCCATCCTGTGTCTGGGCACTGCTGGGAGGACTCTGCACCCACCCCTCCTGTTTCTGGGCACTGCTGGGAGGACTCTGCACACACCCCTCCTGTGTCTGGGCACTGCTGGGAGGACTCTACACCCACCCCTCCTGTGTCTGGGCACTGGTGGGAGGACTCTGCACACACCCCTCCTGCGTCTGGGCACTGCTGGGAGGACTCTGCACCCACCCCTCCTGTGTCTGGGCACTGCTGGGAGTGATAGGCACCCACCCCTCCTGTGTCTGGGCACTGCTGGGAGGACTCTGCACCCACCCCTCTCATGTCTGGGCACTGCTGGGAGGACTCTGCACCCACCCCTCCTGTGTCTGGGCACTGCTGGGAGGACTCTGCACACACCCCTCCTGTGTCTGGGCACTGCTGGGAGGACTCTGCACCCACCCCTCCTGTGTCTGGGCACTGCTGGGAGTGATAGGCACCCACCCCTCCTGTGTCTGGGCACTGCTGGGAGGACTCTGCACACACCCCTCTCATGTCTGGGCACTGCTGGGAGTGATAGGCACCCACCCCTCCTGTGTCTGGGCACTGCTGGGAGGACTCTGCACCCACCCCTCCTGTGTCTGGGCACTGATGGGAGTGATAGGCACCCACCCTTCCTGTGTCTGGGCACTGCTGGGAGGACTCTGCACCCACCCCTCTCATGTCTGGGCACTGCTGGGAGGACTCTGCACCCACCCCTCCTGTGTCTGGGCACTGCTGGGAGGACTCTGCACACACCCCTCCTGTGTCTGGGCACTGCTGGGAGGACTCTGCACCCACCCCTCCTGTGTCTGGGCACTGCTGGGAGTGATAGGCACCCACCCCTCCTGTGTCTGGGCACTGCTGGGAGGACTCTGCACACACCCCTCTCATGTCTGGGCACTGCTGGGAGGACTCTGCACCCACCCCTCCTGTGTCTGGGCACTGCTGGGAGGACTCTGCACACACCCCTCCTGTGTCTGGGCACTGCTGAGAGGACTCTGCACACACCCCTCTCATGTCTGGGCACTGCTGGGAGGACTCTACACTCACCCCTCCTGTGTCTGGGCACTGCTGGGAGGACTCTGCACACACCCCTCCTGTCTCTGGGCACTGCTGGGAGGACTCTGCACACACCCCTCCTGTGTCTGGGCACTGCTGGGAGGACTCTGCACACACCCCTCCTGTCTCTGGGCACTGCTGGGAGGACTCTGCACCCACCCCTCCTGTCTCTGGGCACTGCTGGGAGGACTCTGCACACACCCCTCCTGTCTCTGGGCACTGCTGGGAGGACTCTGCACCCACCCATCCTGCGTCTGGGCACTGCTGGGAGGACTCTGCACACACCCCTCCTGTCTATGGGCACTGCTGGGAGGACTCTGCACACACCCCTCTCATGTCTTGGCACTGCTGGGAGGACTCTGCACCCACCCCTCCTGTGTCTGGGCACTGCTGGGAGGACTCTGCACACACCCCTCCTGTGTCTGGGCACTGCTGGGAGGACTCTGCACCCACCCCTCCTGTGTCTGGGCACTGCTGGGAGTGATAGGCACCCACCCCTCTGTGTCTGGGCACTGCTGGGAGGACTCTGCACACACCCCTCTCATGTCTGGGCACTGCTGGGAGTGATAGGCACCCACTCCTCCTGTGTCTGGGCACTGCTGGGAGGACTCTGCACCCACCCCTCCTGTGTCTGGGCACTGATGGGAGTGATAGGCACCCACCCTTCCTGTGTCTGGGCACTGCTGGGAGGACTCTGCACCCACCCCTCTCATGTCTGGGCACTGCTGGGAGGACTCTGCACTCACTCCTCCTGTGTCTGGGCACTGCTGGGAGGACTCTGCACACACCCCTCCTTTGTCTGGGCACTGCTGGGAGGACTCTGCACCCACCCCTCCTGTGTCTGGGCACTGCTGGGAGTGATAGGCACCCACCCCTCCTGTGTCTGGGCACTGCTGGGAGTACTCTGCACACGCCCCTCTCATGTCTGGGCACTGCTGGGAGGACTCTGCACCCACCCCTCCTGTGTCTGGGCACTGCTGGGAGGACTCTGCACACACCCCTCCTGTGTCTGGGCACTGCTGAGAGGACTCTGCACACACCCCTCTCATGTCTGGGCACTGCTGGGAGGGCTCTGCACTCACCCCTCCTGTGTCTGGGCACTGCTGGGAGGACTCTGCACACACCCCTCCTGTCTCTGGGCACTGCTGGGAGGACTCTGCAGACACCCCTCCTGTGTCTGGGCACTGCTGGGAGGACTCTGCACACACCCCTCCTGTCTCTGGGCACTGCTGGGAGGACTCTGCACCCACCCCTCCTGTCTCTGGGCACTGCTGGGAGGACTCTGCACACACCCCTCCTGTCTCTGGGCACTGCTGGGAGGACTCTGCACCCACCCCTCCTGCGTCTGGGCACTGCTGGGAGGACTCTGCACACACCCCTCCTGTCTCTGGGCACTGCTGGGAGGACTCTGCACACACCCCTCTCATGTCTTGGCACTGCTGGGAGGACTCTGCACACACCCCTCCTGTGTCTGGGCACTGCTGGGAGGACTCTGTACACTCCCCTCCTGTCTCTGGGCACTGCTGGGAGGACTCTGCACACACCCCTCTCATGTCTGGGCACTGCTGGGAGGACTCTGCACACACCCCTCCTATTTCAGGATATGTACGCTTAGAACATACACGGGTGGGGGTACGCTCCATGCATACGCGGGTGGGGGTACGTGGGTGAGGGTACGTATCGTACATACACGGTTGGGGTGGGGGTACTGTGCGTACATACACGGTTGGGGTGGGGGTACGCTCCATACATACGCGGGTGAGGGTACGTGTCCTACATACGCGGTAGTGGTGGGGGTACGTGTCGTACATACACGGTTGGGGTGGGGGTACGCTCCATGTATATGCGGGTGAGGGTACGTGTCGTACATACACGGTTGGGGTGCGGGTAGGGTCCGTACATACACTGTTGGGGTGGGGGTACTCTCCATACGTCCGCAGGTGAGGGTACGGGTCGTACTTACACTGTTGACATGGGGCACGCTCCATACGTCCGCGGGTGAGTGTACGGGTCGTACTTACACTGTTGGGGTGGGGGTACGCTCCATACGTCCGCGGGTGAGGGTACGGGTCGTACTTACACTGTTGGCGTGGGGGTACGCTCCATACGTCCGCGGGTAAGGGTACGGGTCGTACTTACACTGTTGGCGTGGGGGTACGCTCCATACGTCTGCGGGTGGGGGTACGGGTCGTACTTACACTGTTGGGGTGGGGGTACGCTTCATACGTCCGCGGGTGAGGGTACGGGTCGTACTTACACTGTTGGCGTGGGGGTACGCTCCATACGTCTGCGGGTGAGGGTACGGGTCGTACTTACACTGTTGGGGTGGGGGTACACTCCATACGTCCGCGGGTGAGGGTACGAGTCATACTTACACTGTTGGGGTGGGGGTACGGTCCGTACATATGCGTCCCCACGCTATGTGATGCTTGTGCGGGCCGTACCCAGGTCTTTGCCATTGGGTACGGCCGTCCCGCCATTGTTGGGATGACGTAGGTCTGGGCGGGGTACGACTCGTACCCACGCTCTTAAGGCGTGGGTACGGGACGTACCTGTATGGTTGTGTTGCCGGTTCGCGTCATCAGGCACTTCCATTGTGGCGTCCGCTGGCTTTGCTGGACACGCCCCCACCCCCTCGTAGTGACCAGGGCCTGGGGGTCAGGTATGTCCAGGGCATGTGTGCTGTGTGACTTGGGTGGGGGTTTTGTGGCCTGCCCCTGCTCCTGCCCGCCCCCCCATTTCCCCCCTCCCTTTGTTGTTCTGACCTTCTGCGGCGTCTGCGTCGTAACCTGTAGAGGAGGTCAACTGCTATGAGGGCCGGGAGGACATGTAGGTTCGGGTCCATGTCTGTCCGTCGCATACAGGTACTCCTTGTTCGCGTCGTCCTGATTTCC
Source organism: Triturus cristatus (assembly GCF_964204655.1). Taxonomy (NCBI): domain Eukaryota; kingdom Metazoa; phylum Chordata; class Amphibia; order Caudata; family Salamandridae; genus Triturus; species Triturus cristatus. The sequence continues at coordinate 1,114,476,296 of NC_140584.1, read as the reverse complement.
CGGCAGTTTTTGGCTGTCGGAAAATATTCACCGTGCGGGATGACGTCGGTGCGAATCGTGATTCCTGGTTCGTGAATGGCAGGCTGCGTGCGTCCCGACGTCGCGTCGGCGCTTTCCCGGATCACATTTGTATGGTTTTTTTAGTCTGTCGGGCTTTTTTACGAATCGTACGGAACTGTTGCGTCCGTGCGAATCGTACTTCCATGTTTGTATTTTGGTACGACCGGGTACGCGTCGGACGGAGAATATGCCCTGTCCGACGGTTCGTACCCGGTTTTTACCGGATCGTAATCGGCACCTTAATGTTCCCCTTGTAGATCCCCAGCCATATAGGATAACATTGCAATAGTGTATGAATGCACAACTATTGCTAGGAATCAAAGTAAAAGATACCATTCAAGGACTTTGGAGAATGGTATTGATAAATCAGAAAGAAGTTCTAAGAATTTCTTGACTGTAAGCCAAAATTCAGCCTTCTTGTGGCCTTCCCTGATTGGTCAGAATTAACAAGATTAGCTTTGATGAAGTGATAAGTGACTCACCTGGAGAGAGGCTATCTGTTTGAGAGAGCTCTGCTACTCAGGAATGCCTTAACAGGGGTGAAGTGTTGTAAAGCACGAGCTGCAAAGGAGAAATAGGACAGGCAGGAAAGGCCAGGTCCATCTACCCACAAGTCCCTTTGAACCAGCCAGATGGCAAGCTAAAGCAGGAATTTGCAGACGATAGGGGGAGGTGAGCTATGGAAAAGAACAATGCTGGAGGTTGGTTTCACTAGTTCTTGATCCTCTTCTGACAATTCAGCCATACTGAATTATGAAGGAATAGTGCTTTCTGGGAGAAGATTAGACCACACTTTGGAGGAAGTGGTCATGCTCTGGGGTGTTGCCCTGAACCACATTGGACAGGAATACTCTCCTGACTAAACACAGAATAAATATGTGAGAGGTGCAGAGCCTCTCAGTTCTGCTGCTTGAAACTAAATTAAGACTTGCCAAGCTGGAAACTTGATTTGCACCATCAGGCCCTGCATTCTGACTGACTGCAGCTGCTGTATTATCTGGAACTACAGCCCTTTGGATAGGCCTTGCTTCAAGAGCAATAAAGAGTGGTCTCCCTGAAAGATACAAGTCAACAGAGCTCACTTGGACCATCACTACAAAGAATCCCCTGCCTGGAGTGCGTCCTGTAGATTTGTAATGGTTTTGTCCAGGTGCATTGTGGGAATTGTGCTCTCAAACTTTCAAAGACCATCTTGGAGCTTCCAGACCCTTGAATTGTGTTTTGGACCCTTTGAACCCTCTAGTGGAACTTCAGGAAGAACTTCTAGAAGTTTGGAGAAGTGTGGAGCAACTTTGGAAAAAGCTCCACCCGAGAGCCAAGCCGGCGATCTTCAACCGTGAGCTGGTCTGAGCTGCCGGTTCGGCCCGCTGAAAAGCTCAGCAGGTACGAGTTCCAGAGTTTGCCCGGGAGCTCCCTGGAAAGCATTTTGGCAAAATGTCACCAAATCCTGGACTAATGAAGAGCATCGAGGGACCCCAGCAAAAAAAGTTCCAGAAACTTTTTTAAGTCAGAAGGTTAAATGTCGACCGAGGCCTACCTCGAGGGGTATCCAAGTAGGTCTCCATCATGATTGGCCTGAACTTTGTCCCGGTCAAGTGCGACCAGATGTTACCATAATGGCACTTTAGGTTTCTGAGTGCCAGTGACAGAATCACATTTACCACTACTAATAACCCACTTTTCAACAGCTTCCTCTAAACGTGAACATTTCTTCCTACATGACAAAGTTCCTGTGTGGCACTAAGAGTGTATCCGTAGCCTGAAAGATGCTGTTAAAAAGCAGAACACCAAGTATTGTTAAATGTGTTTTGAGAAAATAAGCTTTATTCCACTATACAGGGCTTCATCAGTCCAAGGGTGGAAGTACTGTATAATGATGCATTCTGCCTCTCAACTTGCCTTCACACATTCTCTTTCTATCTGCATGCGAGGGTAATCCTTGGTCATCCAACCTCTTCCCTCCCAGCCCTCTAAGTAGTTTACACAAAAGGGAAAGAATGTCAATGGGCTGGATGAAAGGAGAAAAGAGCAGGGCCATTCTGCCTGCTTCCTCTCGCTCTCCTGATTAAGTAACCCTGATCTACTCCAAATCTCTTATTTCTAATTCATTAATTTTTAAGGCACTTCTTCAAACGTTAGCGCCTGATTAATTTGTCTTCGTTTATCACTCTTGTTCCAACACTAGGACCTAGGTTTCGAAAAGTTTTGTGCTGGCATTCATGAGACACTTATGTCCATATTTACAAGGGTTTTGGGTTGGGTTTGTGTTACTTTTTTATGAAAATTTGACACAAAATAATTTTTGGTATTTAGCCAACAAAAATTACTATTTGCATTGGTTTATTAGGAAAAGTAATGCCAACTAACGCAAAGCTCTGCGTTGTGTTACTGTGCATCAAGTGGGCATCAATGGGTGTTACAAGGGCATTCCTGTGCACCCACCCATGGTTTTTGACAAAAAAGCGCAATCTACTAACAATAGTAGATAGGGTTTTGTGCCAAAGAATAATACACCTTGAAATGTTATTTCCAGTTTCTTTTCAGTCTTTGCATCTGAGCTTCACTGTACAGAACACATTCAACGACGGAAAGGTTTCAAAGCTTGTGTAGGTCTAGTATTTTGTACTGGAATGTAATCCTTCTAATGCAAAACCTGTGCTAGACTCACCATCACAGGCTTGCACCAAAGTGTGTGTGACGCACAACTGCCTGGCTGTGCACTGGAGCATGAAAGAGTGGTAGATATATAGATTTAGCACTCTCTTCCTGTCAAGCAACACAGTGCAGCAACTTTGGGTGCTGCTCTGCTTTGTGTGACAGGTATGTTAATCTGGGACAGGGTGTGACAAAGAGGCATAAACACCAGTGATATATCAACTGTCACAAGCAAAAACTATTTTGTGCCTAAATTTGCCCGCATGCCAAAACCTCTTTACTTCTCCTCCATGCTAAAGGACGCAGTGGGGTTTGTCTGGGCAGGTCAATGCAAAAAACACCGGGGCAGATTTACAATAACTGGCGCATCCCTGCATATTAGCAGGGATGCGCCAGTTATTGTGCGTCACGGCTCCGCCACCATGGATGCGCCGCATTTACAATGCGGCGCACCATGGGGCAAAAAACAGACAGATGCGTGACGCATCTGTGCCGTAAAAGCAGCGCATTGCTGGAGTTGCGTCGCAAGCGCGACGCAGCTCCAGCAAGGCCCTGGGGTGCCCTTTCTTTACAATGCTGCCTCAATCCTTACACCTGCTTCAGGCAGGCGCAGGGTTTTGACGCAGCACTGGCTCAAAAGTAACTTGTAGATTTCACTCAGCCACTTTAGGAGGCGTTCCTGCGACGGAACGCCCCCCTCTGCGCAGGAACACCTACCTCTGGCGCAGCGCTTTACAACGTGACGCATCTCCCAGATGTGTCACGTTGTAAATACTCCATAGCATGGCGCTGGTTTTGCGCCGCCGCTGCATCACAAAAGTGACGCAACAACGGCGTAAAAGAGGCGCAAGGGGCTTGTAAATCTGCCCCACATTTTCTACCATAGTAGTGTAGCTTGACTTTGCTCCAAATTTAAACGGTAAGTAACAGAAGGATCAAGCATGGGGTCAAGTGATGAATTGGCTGATAAACCTATGTATAAAAATGTCCTTTACCGTACACCACACGTCAGACCCCTGTTCTCTTGTGTACAAGCAGGGATTTGTACTCAGGGGCAGACCGGAAGTACACATCCATGGTTAGACTCTGCTAGCTTTGACTTGCGAACAGATTCACAATCAGTAGAAGACTTAGTAATATGCAAAGCAGCGAGATTAAGCATGAGCACTGGAGATGATGTCATCGGCGGGTGACTATTACTAAATCCGTTGCTGCTCTATTGTCTGTCCTTCACGCATCGATGCAATTTTTCACGCCCTGCTCGGTTGCGTGAAAGACGTGAAACTGGGCCTTCACTTCAAGCAATAGGTTACATGCAGAGATGTTTTAAGGCGTGGGCAAAGTGGACCCTGGCTCAGGGCCCCAGCTTTTCAGGGGGCTCCTATTAGAGCATGCTCTGGTCTGCCCTGATGAGCTTGAATGATTCTTAAACAGTTTGTTTTATTTATTTTTGATGTGGTTGATGTGTGAGAGGCTAATAGGGATGTTTTGCAGAGAAATGTTGGGGCATATTCTCAAGGATCTTTCGCCGAGTTATCAGCACTTTATCGCAGCCAAAATCACGATCAATATATCGCCCCATTCACAAGCTGGTGCTAACAGCGCATATTATCAGTTTACCTGCGATAGCAGTCGCAAAAAACATCGCCACAGATGACTCCGGCAACTAACGCTAATGATATGCAGAGTAGGCGTTCCCGTGCAAGAATCCACAACACCACCACTCCGTAACATTCATAACGACCAGCCAGATCAGCAATAAGAACTCGAAACATGTGATGAGGTGTGTTAGCTGCAGGATTTTAACACCTGCTCTTATCTGGTGTAAAGTCAGATGACAACCGGCACCAGACAAGGCAGCACAGCCCAGAGCCACACATGAAGAACAACAGATGCCCTGGAGCAACTGAACACGCAGCCCAGAGCCCCAATAGGGCAACAACACCCACCACCACCTCCCCTGCGCCCTACCCCGGCCCCCCCCCCTCCCCCCTTTGGACAGAGATGTTGCACATCAACTCTATGAAATCCAGAACCAAACAATTCGCCTGAAGTTGCACAATCACAATACCTAACATACATGTGTGGTCAGAAAAAGTAGAAACATACATTCATCTTAGAATATCCAAATAATTTGTTTATAATAGAATAAACCCGAGACAACAATTCTGAAGAGTCATGGCGGGTCTTTTCAGGACATTCTGTAAGTCACAGTCTGCAAGACAAAAATCTAGATAAGAAGGTGTCATGCGCTCATCAAAGTACAGAAAGAGAGAGCGAAAGAGAGATAGAGAGAAAGAGAGAGAAAGAGAGGAAGAACGTGAGGGAGAGAGATAAAGAGAAGAAGAGAGGGAGAGAGAGAGAGAGGGAGAGAGAGAGAGATTGAGAGAGCGAAAGAGAGAGAGAGGGAGAGAGAACGAGAGAGAGAGGGAGCAAGAAAGAGAGGGAGAGAGAGAGATAAAGAGAGGAAGAGAGGGCGAGAGAGAGAGAGAACGAGAGAGAGAAAGAGAGAGAGAGAGAGAGAGAGAGAATGAGAGTAAGAGAGAGAGAGAGAGAGAGAGGGGGGAGAGAGAGAGAAAGAGAGGGAGAGAGGAAGAAAAAGAGAGAGAGAGAGAGAGAGAGATAGCGGGAGAGAAAGTGCCTACATTGCAGACCCAGTCCTCACTGCTCACCTGCTGCCACCGGAGTGTTTCCAACCACATGCCAATATACTCTGCAGTCCCCCAGGTCCCTTATCTAAAGCAGTTTCCAGAGACATGAATGGCTGAGCCCATACAGTTGCACACGCCATCATCGCTTGCCTGCCCCTGCACACACAGGCTGCTGCACCCCAGCCCCTCCCTCCCCCCAGCGTTGATTGCCCGCAACCAGGCCTCACTGTTCACCTTCCGCCACAAGCGTGTCTCCAAGAGGGCCCACCACATGCCGGTGCAAGCTCCAAGCCCGGGGCCTGCGACCATGCACCTGCCACATCATGCAGCCCCTCACCGGGGGCCACCAGGTCACACACTTGATTCTGGGTCTTGATTTTGGAATGGCAGAGATCACATCAGTGCACACGGCCTCATCGCAGGCTGCACACCCGCTCAGCTCTTGAGGTGCCACTAAGTCTGTGAACCGCGAGGCAATGTCACTAATCCGTACCAGTCCAGACAGCCAGGATGACGCATCATCACAGGATGCACACCAGCTCAGCACTTTAGGTGCCCCTACCTTAGTGCACCGAAAGACACCGTCCCGTGGCAGTGTGCCTGTGCCTGCCGCAGTGTATCCGGTGCCACCAAGTCTGTGCACCGCAAGCCATGGACCCTTTAAGATTGAGTCTCGTGGTGCGGACGCCATCATGTCACCCCGGCACTGGGCAATGTGAGGTGGCAGGGCTCTCACCCTTCATGCACAAATGATAACCACACAGAGACACCCAGTTATAGAGTGGAAATGGCGTCCAGCATGTGCGCCAGGCCCTTTTTATTGGCAGGGTCACATGTACTGTGACGGCTGTGCTGGATGGGTGTGGTGTGGATGTAAACCAGCAGTGAGGGAGTGGCTGTGGCATGCTGACAACTAGACCTGTGAGCAGCAGATCTCTACAGGGAAGACCTAGGACATGTAGGGTTGTCCCCCCCCTGTGAGCATAAGTGGAGTGGGCTGGCCTTGCGTATGCCAGTCCAGCTTAACGGTGTGAACAATGACCTCGGGCTCTGGGCATGGTTCCGTCCTGGGCTGAACAAAGAAGTAACTAATGCGTGTGTCTCCGTTGTAGTGTCGGCGCTGGAAAGCAATCGGCAATGTGTCACCCTGTGACCCAAGTCCCACAACATGAGCAACATGGACATAAGGGGGAATCACTGACCCTACATTCATCCATACTGCCACACTTGAAAGATCATAGACATGACACATCTGTGTGAACATGAATGTTTATTGCACATTCAGTAGAGTATTGAAGCTGGAGCAGTACAGGGCCATGAAAACCTCACTTTACATTGTTGGCGCGTGGAGGGCCAGACACAATTCTTTAGGGAATGACAAGTTTATCGGAAGAGGAAGAGTCCAGTCCGCAGTCTGATAGCTGTGTCATTAGTGACCAAACAGAATATGGCAGTCCATGTCGAGGTTCAAGGTGAGTGTCAGAGAGTGTCTTGGGGGACAGTGGAAGGTGATGATGCAGAGGGCAGAACCAAGCAGAAACAGGCCATATGGCGGAGATGAATGCTACTGCATCCTTCTGACCACGAAGGCAGATTCATCCACATCTTTGTCCTCTGCTGTTGAATGTGCCTCACATGTGGGTCATGGTGTTCTGTCTCCAGCACTGTGTGGCAGTGACACCTCAGGGGCCAGAGGTGATATATCTGCCACACTGTGTGGCACGGACACATTAGGGGCTGGAGATGTGGATGGAGGGTTAGCAGCAGCATGCATCAGCACCAGGCCTTGTGGCAGCAATGCAATGAGGAGGGTCTTTAGGGCATTGAGGGACCCAGCTACCTCTTGCTGGTGTGCAGCTGTGGTAGCCGCTCTTTCCGCCCATGTCCGCTCCTTGTTCTGCATGATCCTCCGCATGTGTCCCAACTCCCGGGTGAGATTGCTGGAGCCACTCTGACTAGATAGTCATTCTTGTCTCAGAGTCTGGACTCTGTCGATGTCAGCCATGGTTCATTAGAGAGCATGGAGCGGACTGTGGGTGTCCATTAGGGACTGTGAGTGGTCCCTGATGGGACTTAGACACCCACGTGTGGCGTCTTGTTTGGCTGCCATGCGGTCGAACCCCTCCTGCACCTGTTCAGCCAGCTTCTCCAGGCACCCCAACACATGGCGTTGAAAGGCCATGTGTTCGTCGTTGGGGCCCTGGGAGGCAGCTGTGGTGGTAGGTGCTGCCTGCTGTGTGTTCTGTGCAGAGGGTGGGTTCTCCTCATAGCATCTGGGCTGTCCTGCTCCTAGAAGTGGGCTGTGGAGGCTCTCCACAAGCTGTTGGAGGGCGTCAGAGTCGAGGGTGTGGTGGTCCTCTTCATCATCATAGAAAAGAGGTTTGGCCTGCTCTGCAGGAGGTGTTGGATTTCCCGCTGCAATGTGAAGGGGAGATGCTGTATACCATTGTGTTCACATGTATGTTGACGCATTGTATATGTTTACATTCAGACTGCATGACAGTGAACATTGTGACTTTTTGGGGGTAGCTGCCTATTTGATGTGGGACAGTGGGCATTCTGACAGCATCACAGATGTGTGTTTGTACTTGTACATTGTCAACTCACATTTCCCTGCAATGCCATATGTGATTGGCCAGTTTCTACACACAAGCGGCACCAGTTGTGTCCGCTGTTCTGTTGTGGACGTGTTGCAATATGTGCCACATCGTTGTCAATGTTGATGTGCTCTGCATGTAATGTGTGTGTGCCGCATTTTGGGGGAGTCGCCCCTGCAGCTCTGATTTAGCTGCCCCTTATCCCTTACATGTGGTGTGCCTCTGACTTCTGTGCCTATACAGTGCTGAGATGTTGCATACTTGGGTGCATTGGTCTCTTGGTGGGAGTTGGGGGTCTGGGGCATGGTTTGTCCAAAGATGTGCTATGCTTAATTGTGCATGTGTGACATTGTACCCATCTCCCCCCGTCCCCCCAGTCCCTGGTTGTTACTCACCCTGTTGCTTTTGTGTCCGGTCACGTTGAGCAGTTTCCGGGCCAACAACTCCTGCCAATCAATCAATCAATCAATCAATCAATCAATCAATCAGGGTACTTGTGAAGCACGCTACTTACCCGTGAGGGTCTCAAGGTGCTGAGGGGTGGGGGGGTGCCGCTACTGCTCGAAGAGCCAGGTCTTGAGGAGTCTTCTGAAGGCGAGTAGGTCTTGGGTCTGTCGTAGGTGGGTTGGGAGGGTGTTCCAGGTTTTGGCGGCGAGGTAAGAGAAGGATCTGCTGCCGGCGGTCGTACGTTGGATGTGGGGGACATCTGCGAGGGCGAGGTTGGCGGAGCGGAGCTGGCGGGTGGGGTTGTAGAAGCTGAGTCTGCTGTTCAGGTAGGCTGGTCCGGCGTTGTGGAGTGCTTTGTGTGCATGGGTGAGGAGCTTGAAGGTGATCCTCTTGTCGATGGGGAGCCAGTGCAGGTCTCTCAGGACGGGGGAGATGTGGCTGCGGCGTGGGGCGTTGACGATCAGTCGGGCGGAGGCATTTTGGATGCGTTGTAGCCGCCGTTGGTGTTTGGCTGGGATTCCTGCGTAGAGTGCATTGCCATAGTCCAGTCTGCTGCTGACGAGGGCCTGTGTCACTGTTCTTCTTGTTTCGGTCGGGATCCATTTGTAGATCCGGCGGAGCATGCGTAGGGTGTTATATCAGGAGTTGGAGACGGCGTTGACTTGCTTGGACATGGAGAGGGAGGAGTCGAGGATGAATCCTAGGTTGCGTGCGTGGTCGGTTGGTGTCGGTGCTGTCCCCAGACCGGTCGGCCACCAGGAGTCGTCCCAGGCTGAGGGGGTGGGTCCGAGGATGAGGACCTCCGTCTTGTCCGAGTTCAGTTTCAGGCGGCTGCTCCTCATCCAGTCGGCGATGGCCTTCATGCCCTCGTGAATGTTGGTTTTGGTGGTATGAGGGTCCTTGGTGAGGGAGAGGATGAGCTGGGTGTCGTCGGCGTAGGAGATGATGTTGAGGTTGTGGTGGCGGGCCACTTGTGCGAAGGGGGCCATGTAGATGTTGAACAGCGTCGGGCTGAGGGATGAGCCTTGGGGGATGCCGCAGATGATGTAGGTGGCTTCTGACCGGAAAGGTGGGAGACGGACGCTCTGGGTTCTGCTGGAGAGGAAGGACGTGGTCCAATCAAGGGCCTTCTCTTGGATTCCGACTTTTTGGAGGCGTGTCTTTAGGGTGCGGTGGCAGACCATGTCGAATGCGGCTTGCAGGTCCAGGAGGATGAGGGCTGATGTTTCGCCATTGTCCAGTTGGCGTCTGATGTCGTCTGTGGAAGCAATGACGGCTGTCTCGGTGCTGTGGTTACGTCTGAATCCGGATTGGGACGGGTCCAGGATGTTGTTGTCTTCGAGGTGGCGGGTCAGTTGGATGTTTACGATTTTCTCAATGACCTTTGCCGGGAACGGGAGCAGGGAGATGGGTCGGAAGTTCTTGAGGTGCGTGGGGTCGGCCTTGGGCTTTTTGAGGAGGGCGTTGATTTCAGCGTGCTTCCAGCTTTCCGGAAATGTCGCTTTTTCGAAGGAGATGTTGATGACCTTCCGTAGTTGGGGTGCGATGGCCGCTTCTGCTTTGTTGAATACGTGGTGTGGGCACGAGTCTGGCGGAGATCCTGAGTGGATGGAGTTCATGATCTTGCGTGTATCGTCGTCATTGGTGTTGAGGTTCTGGACTTATAAGAGTCCAGAGGTGTCAGGGAAACAACACCCGAAGACCCCTGAGTTCCGCCTGTCCCGGTGCACAAATAAACAGAGACACAGGCTTCTCGATGGTGGCGTCAAAGACCAAGGTTTATTTACTGCAGGGACACAGAAATCATAGGAACCACACAGAGGCAGAATCTACGAGACTGTTCAAATTGCATTAAGTGGGTTACTCTTTAAATACACGCAAAATGTCTTTAGGCTACATTACACGAATATTTCTCATGCCCAACCCGGTATCCTAAACAAACAGTAAATTTGACATCAAACAATAATTAGTCTTAGGTTTTCGGTATTCGATCAGGTCCTCTCGACAGTTTTCCATTCTTTGCCCGATCCTCCCCATCATAAAAATCATAACCTCCCCATTGTAAAAGCCCAGAAGGAAAGGAGCAGAGCCAGGTGCAAAGGATTGAAATGTAGGATAAGAGGTGTTTATGGATCATAAACGGGCATGGCTACCGTCTTCGGCCTTTCAGTCAGGACAACGGACACGAGAACCAGTACAGCAGGACTGGCCTCAGGCAAGGGAGGTAGCTTGATTCTGCCTAGTCATGCAGCGTCAGCCTTTCTCGGGGCTCGAGCTTACGTGTCCTTAACAAGGTGACTCTGCCGGGGTCATCGTCCGTTCATTGACTATGTGAGGGCAAGAAACAAAATGGATGCCGTAACTAAAATGGATGCCACGACTTTACCACAGAGTGCCCTATTTCTCAGTGAATTCATGCTAGTTGTGTAGCGAAAACACTGTCGTGCATACAATGGATCTTTTGCGGTTCATTGGTACCGAAATCGTGTCAGTACTACGATACCGAATTCACGGGTTCGGATCGCTACAGAACCTCAGACCGTCCTTTTGCCCTTACATAGGCAATAACTCACTCTATGTCAGAGTCCATTTCTCTGTTCATCAGGTCACTGATATGTTGTTGGAGCATTACTCTATCCCGTGGCGTATTTCTAAAAACAGGTGGTCTTCTTACGCATGTAGAAATGCAGAGATTACATAAGGCAGGACCACACTGAACAATGAGACAGCACGAAAATAAAAATACTAATGCAACACCAGTGACTATCAGAACCTTCCATCCCCACGCAGACAACAGGCTCCAGAACCATCCCATTAATGACCAGTCACCTTCCTCTACATGAATGGAGTCAGAAATCTTATGTAACTTAGAGATGGCCTTTTATACTGTTGGCGCATTATCTGGAATAAAAACGCAGCAACTTGATTGGATCATCTTACATACTCCACCTCGATCTGCAAGTAACACGTCAAGGACCATACGGTTCTGTAACGTCATGAGGCGATCCGCTTGAAGCTCAGCTGTCAGGTTACTAAGAGTACCCGCCGTTTCAGTGATAGTGGATTCAACTACCCGTGTTAGTTGACGTAAGTTTCTACTGTTGGCCATAGGCCCCCAGAATGGGAGGAAACCCTTGAAAAAGTCTCCTGCTTCTTGGCCAGCAGTATCTTCTTTACTGAAAACACCTCTCACGACTCTAGTTTTGTGATAGTCCGGTGCAGCAGTATATGTCGGAGGTAACAGTTGAGCGATGTAACATGAGCCTGAGAAGTCAGCAGGCAGCCATGTGTATGCTCTGTCTTGGCAAACAAAATAGGTACCCTTAGCAGCTAAGAATGCGGGGGAAGACTGTGACGGAAAAACATATGTTTCGATACAGTCACTCTTCCCTAGTCGAGCTTTCGGATTCCTCCCATTTCCTTGCAAACAGACTTGACCTTGGTGGGGTACGACCCAGATCAGAGTTGAGCTCTTACGTTTGTTCTCACCCAGAGTAATGCCATATTCCGTAACATTCCAACCCATGTAAACTCGCAATTCATCCTTGGGAATGAACGGAGTATTATTGACATCTCTCACCATGTCAGTGATTCCTTTTACCAAGGCTCTATTAGCAGAGTTATACCGGGTGGAACGCGGAGGTCGTGGAGGATAGGTCTCTAGGGCATAAGCGAACATGGTCTGAAATGCCCAGAATGATCCATTATAACTAAAAGGCATGACCATATAGGGGATGCCCTTGTCCATGGTATGTGGTATCAAACCACACACCCAGCAGTTTGTTGTATTAACCACTACTTGATGTTGGTGCAAGAGTTGAATGAAAGTGTTATTTATAAACTCAGAGCGTCGAGCTTGCTCGTGGGCAGGAAAAGGATGGAAAGAATGAAGAGAAACAACAGTCGGAGAAACAGGAGCATGGGGAGATACTGTAGATGCAACAGGTGTAAAGTTCAACTGAATACCAAAAATAATTCCGCCTACCAAAGTTATTAAGACAATTAGAAGTGTCAGAGTACATTGCATTAGGAAACATTTACTGTACAATATGTCATATAATTTTATCTTGTGCACATTTATGACATTAACCCATCGTAATTCAGGAAGCTCCATCTTCTACAACCGTTCGCAACGGATGGTTTGTACCTGTTAAAAACTTGCCTCTGTTTATCCTGGGAGTTCCCAAGACAAACAGAAGAAACCGACCTAGTGTCTGATTCCCTGCAAATTAAAACAAGGCACACGTTACGACCCTACGGTAACCCAGATGGCAAGGTGAGAGAAACAATAAAAAAACAAAAAGATAAAAATTTTGAGCAAACTTCCTGACTGAATGGAATGCAGTAAGATCAAAACAGTTTTCAAACAGAAAGGTAATTATGCAATGTCATTAGTTCATAACATGAGAACGTAGATTATATCTGTACTTTCCGGGTCTTGTCTGGTCTTGAAATAGCTGGTCTACAGGTGCGGAAATGTTCGACTCCACAGGTGACAAATGTTCACTTTGTACAATACTCGGTTCAGGATTCAAAGGAGCGGTTCCTGCTGGGGTGTCAAAGTTCTGTGTTTCCGTTCGTGGGTGGTCCGTTATGTACTCTGCATCACTGAAAGGGATGTGCCTAGGAACAGGTTCTGTCTCAGTGTCTCAGATACACCAATTCCCTGTCTAACCCAGTTATCATAGGAGAGTGGAAGAGGGACACGCTTCGTATGGCTGGCGTGCACCCAATTTTTCCTTCCAGCTAGGCGTACTGCAGTTCTTGTTGTGAGGAGGACCTGAAACGGACCCACGAATCTTGGCTGGAGGTTCCGAGTACGTTCAAAGTTCCGAACTACCACTTGGTCGCCTGGTTTCAACGTGTGGCCTGGACTCTCCGGCAGTTTAGGCAAGGATTCGAATACCTGTTGATGAATAAGACTCAATTTAGCAGTCAGATCATGAAGGTAATCAATCAACATTGGGTATTCAATCTGTTTGAATTCCTTTGGCCTAGGGACTCCCCAAACATTAGCAGGGCGGCCGAACACAATCTCGTATGGGCTAAGCCCTACTCGAGAGTGTACAGTCGCTCTGGTGGACAGTAAAGCTAAAGGCAGTGCGTCTGGCCAAGAGAGACCAGTGGAAGCTTGAATTTTCGCAAGTTTCAGCTTCAGGGTGCCATTGTACCCTTCAACCAAACCCGCTGATTGTGGGTGATTCGCACTGTGGTATTTTTGGGAAATACCCAGACCCGCACACACACTCTTCATAACTTTCCCTACAAACTCACTTCCATTGTCCGACCAAACAATCCGCGGCATACCATACCTGGGGAAGTATTCTTTTAGGAGGATTTTGGCAGTGGACATAGCAGTGTTGTCCTTTAACGGATATGCCTCAATCCATCTTGAGAAGGCACAGACTACCACTAGGACGTATTTGAGATTGTTACACCTATCCATGTGGATATAATCCAACTGAATCACTTCAAAGGGACAAGAAGGGGGAGCAAAATGGCCAGTTGGGGTTGGGGTTCCCTTGCCAGGATTATGCATCAGGCATACCATGCAATTTTTCACCACTCTTTCTGCACACTTAGTAATTCCATCGTTCTTCCATACTGGAGCTAACATTTTACAGATCCCTTTCGAACTGATGTGCACCGCTCCATGCGCCATCGTGACTACTGCAAGTACATACGCATCAGGTAACATCCAACGCTGCTGCTCAGACAAATCGACCCAACATCCACTTGAATCCATTTTACCCGTTTTCTCCTTCCATTCATTCTTCTCATTTTCAGTTGCTTCATTCTGGATTGTTTTCACACTTTCAATCGTATTCTCACACATTCCTGATTCCGCAATCCATCTTGCAGACGTTGCAACGTACATTCGGCTCGTCATGTTCTTGGCCGTTTCTTTAGCGACCTCATCAGCAAACGCATTTCCACGGCCAACATCATCCGTAATCCTCCGATGTGCACTGCACTTCACAATTGCAACTTCATTCGGTAGAGTCAGGGATTCCAATAGATCGCTGACTAACTGTCCATGTTGGATCTTAGTCCCATGGGACGTGAGAAAACCTCTTTCTCTCCAGAGACGCCCAAAATTGTGTGCAACGCCGAAGGCGTATTGGCTATCAGTAAACACATTCACTCTCTTTCCCTTAGCTAAAACACACGCTCTTGTCAATGCAATTAATTCTGCAGCCTGGGCAGAATTCTGACTCACTCTTGCGGTCTCCACAATTGTACTCAAGGTCGTAACTGCATACGCGGCCGTCACATCACCATTCTGTAATTTGAAACAAGACCCATCGACATATAAAGTGCCATCTGGATCTAGTAACGGAGTATCTTTTAAATCAATCCTACCTTTTGTCTCTTCCTCAGTTCTGAAACAACAATCATGGGGCTCTGAATCACTCGACTCCTGAGTAGTCGGCAACAGTGTTGCTGGATTCAATATGTTGCATCGCTTGATCTGAATGTGACTTGCCAAAAGCGTCAGCTCATAGCCTGATAGTCTAGCACTGGTGAGGTGCTGAGTTTTCGTTCGATTCATGAGTGTATCCACAGCATGTGGAACCATGACTACTAACATGTTGTTCATGACTAGTCCAGCAGACTGTCGAATAGACACTGCAGCTGCCGCTGTAGCTCTCAAACAACTTGGCAACGCTCTGGCTACCGGATCTAATGTGGATGAGAAATATGCACAAGGCCGCTGTTTGTCACCAAATTGTTGCGTTAATACACTCAATGCACAACCTTCTCTTTCATGGACATATAGAGTAAACGGCTTACTGTAGTCAGGAGTACCCAACACAGGAGCTGAACACAGCGCATCACGTAAGTCAGAGAAGCTCTGTTGACATTCATCAGACCATGGCAAAGGGCTCGGAACACCTTTTCCAGTCAGGGCTACCAATGGTTTCGCCATGAGAGAAAAATTTGGGATCCATTGCCTGCAGTATGACGTAATACCCAAAAACGCACGCACTTCTCTCTGTGTGCTTGGTACAGTCATCTGTGAAATTGCTTTGATTCTCTCTGGGGTCAACCTTCTTCCCTCCTTTGACAAAAGATGACCTAAGTAGGTCACTTCTTGGCAACAATATTGCAGTTTAGAAGGTGACATCTTGTGATGTAAGTCTGACAAATGACGCAACAAAGAAATTGTAGCTGCTTTGCAAGTTTCCTTGTCATCAGCGGCTAGTAAAAGATCGTTTACGTATTGGATCAGAGCAACACCATGAGGGAGTACAAGGGCATCTAATTGACTCTTCAATGCTTGGCTGTAAATTGAAGGGCTTTCACAATAACCTTGTGGAGCACGTTTGAATCTGAAACTGCGACCTCCTAAGGAGAAACCAAAAATGTCTCTACTTTCCTCGGCTATGGGAATGCTGAAAAAGGCATTTTTCAAGTCGACCATTGTAAACCATGAAGCTGAGGCAGGAATCAACGTCAGTACTGCAGTGATATCTGGGACTACAGGAAACTGTGGGATCACTATTTTGTTAACTTCTCTGAGGTCAATCACAAATCTGTAAATTGGAGGTTTGGAAGGGTCAGTACGTTTCAAAATTGGCAGAACAGGACTATTGCAGACGTTCCCTCTAGTTTCCTCAATCACATCTTTCTATATTAAGTCTTTCACAATCAGCAAGAGTGCTCGTTCACCTTCATTCGAAATCCGATACTGTGGGATTCGTGGGAATTTAACATTAGCTTTCAGACTTACCACATAAGGGGGAATTTCCAAGAGGCCTACATCATTAGGACCAGTTGCCCAAAGAGTATCAGGGAGAGAACGCAGCTCCTTTGGGAGCTTGTCCATCGACATATACATTGGAGAGATGACTCTTTTGCCTAAAGTGAGCTGTACTCCCGAAGGAGAACAGTACAGTGTCGCGTGCAGGCGTTTCAACAGATCTAAACCAAGCAGATTCTCATTACAACCGGTTGTTAGGATAAGGGGTGCTTCTAGTTCGCATGGCCCAACAGATATTGACAAAGGACTAGAAACAGGATTGTGAACAGGGGCGCCTGAGAATCCTACCGAAGTGTTCGTTAAGCCAGACAAAGGTGCGCCAGGGAGTTTCGCATGCATAATTGAACTTTTTGCCGCACCAGTATCCAACAGAAACGGTTCGACCACGCCTGAGGTAACTACTGCGACATAAGGTCCACTCTGATCAACTGGAACTGATACTACTCCCTCTCTTTGCCTGCGGCTGTCCTAGTGCTCGCTTCTTTGAATGTCTTCATTATGATCATAGTAATCTCCAACATGATACTGTGGAGATCTACTTGGTTGCGTAGGTTTTATATTTCGCTGATCAAAATAATTCGATTGGCGATCAGTCTGTGGTGTCATCGTACCACGCCCTCTACCTCTAGGAGCTTGCATAAACCCAACATTACCTCTCTGAGCTGGGACACCACTAGTTTGTGGGTGCAGTACCGGACACTCATTCTTATAATGACCCTCCTTTTTACAATAAGCACACTGATTCCATGCTAACTGTTGTCGGGGAAAACCATAATTAAATCTTTGGGCCGTCCCTTGCTGGAATTGTGGTTGTGGCTGAAACTGGGGTCGCTGCTGTGAATCTGACTGATTCGAACGAGGCGGATACGCCTGTTGCAGAAGAACTTTGGTCTTTAGATCTTTCGTTTTCTTTTCTGACTTTTCCTTCTCTTCTTTCTCTCTATTCTCGTAATACTGAGCAGTTGCAAGTATCTGTGCTGTCGTCGACACTGCCCATGCACTTTCAGAATCCTTTAACTTGTTACTAAGCTCAGGTAGTAAATTAAACACGAACTTGTCGACAAACAATCTCTGGCCTCCCTCAGTACTCATATCTTGCCCACTGTGGTCTACGAAGGTCTCTTCAAATCTAGTGAAGAAGTCAGAGACGCTTTCGTCCTTCTTTTGCTTGCATGCCGATAATTTATCCCAATTGACTCGTAACGCTGGCATCAGCGTTTTCATCAGAGTAATTATTCTGCCAGGTAAAGCAGCAATGAGAGGTTCAGGTTTAGCACCGCCAACTTGTTGCGCATCTGCCGCTATAATAGCTGCCCAATCACCTCCTAAGGCGACTGGGTGGTTTTCTTGCCGAATTTTGGCCCATATAGGCTGTGGCACCACATTACCAAACAACATTTCAATGTCTGCCAAATTCATGATACACGCTTGAACTGTCTGCGTTAATTCTTTGTAATAACCAGCAGGATTTTTACGTGGGTCTGGTAACGCTTGTTTTACGGCTAACACTTCGGCCCGTTTCCAAGGGATGTGTATCCACACTCTCTGAAAATGTGCCGGGGCAGCGACAATATTATTAGCCACATCTGCTGGAACTGCATCACGCCATATCGGTGGAACTTCCCTCATCGGATATTGTCCTCGTCGTTTCCTAGTAGTAATCGGTGAACCATCAGGGTCTCTTGTCGCTCGAAGAGGGGACTCATCCCTGTAAGCTAAAATCAGTTCTATCGCTCCCCTTACTTCTGGACCTATCACCATTCCTGCGGCAAATTTCTGCTGAATATTTATCAGGTCAGAGGGGACGGAGTCTAAATCATCATCTTCCCATTCTTCACGCACAAGAGAACACATCACGTCAAAAACATAACGTTGAGTTGGTTCATTCCATTGCATAAAGGTATCCAACACTCTTCGTGCATCATACTTCACAGTTTTCGACATCCACCTAAGAGCTGTCGAATCTAACATGTCTCGTTCCTGAGGACCAGGAAGCTGGCTACGTCTCTGTATAGAGTCAGAAACGGGGGTCCCAATTAAAGACCTGTAGAGAGGAGTTAAGATATTAGTTACAGAGTCGGTTATTTTCCGACGAACGGAAAGCGGAGTCAGAATGTTCACAGGGTTCGGGGACAGAACAGCTGAAGCAGATGAAATAGTAAGGGTAGGAGTAGCAGGTAAAGCAGTTTGCGAAACGACAGGCAAAGGCGGAACGGGCGCCCCAGGAAGAGGGGGTGCCGAAGGAACATTAAACACGGGAAGGATAGGAGCTGGAATCAAAGGAAGTGGAGCAACTATTCCAGGCTGACCAGCAGCTGGCTGTACAACAGGTAGCAACTGTGGTACTGTAATACCCTGTGCATACGGTGGGGGTGAATTCAACAGGTAAGACAACAGAGGATCCTTTTCATGATCCTCCATCGGCTTAGCAGGACATGATGGCAATACAGGGTAACATTTATCAATTGCCAAATTATATTTTCTATTCGCCATCTCCATTGCTTTCTCAGACTCGTTGACATGCAGCTGCCTAGCAGACTCCATTAAAGTCAACCCTTTCTCTTTCTGTTCTTTCTTCGTTTTCCTAATTTCTCTCTGTTTGGCTTCTTTGCGCCATACGCGAAAAGAATCAAACATTGCCGGCCGGGCTTTTTTCTTGAACAACTTCATTTCTAGATTGTCTAGTATTTCCGTTTCGAAGCTACCATGCGGTGGCCAACTAAGGACACCATCTTTTTTGGTGTAACGGGCCCATACTTCATTATACGTAATAGGACCCACACCATGTTTACAATAGAGCTCATATGTAGGAGTTCCAATCGGAGGAACCGAACACGAATCCTCCAACCGGGAATCCCCGTTGCAACATAACCAGGACAAGAAACAATTACTACTGGTAGTCATGACAACAAAGACAAATTCCCCCAAAAAATGCGCAGAGAACTTAGGCCTACCAAAATGAACTAATACCAAAACAGAGATTATCTAAACAAGAGCAACCAATGATAATCTACGAATTAAACCAGAGCAACAAGGAACAACCAAACTGAGCGTAGCCCACTTAATACTTAACTGAAATGTGGAAGACGTCACCAAGGAGAACCCGTCTACGTCTCGCCGTACTAAGGTCTGCACCTCGGGTCCAAGACAGGGCGACAGTCAAGGCAGCGGTCCTCTGTAGCCGTCTGGGAACGGGAACCCTCGTGGAAGAGATCGTCGGGCCACTTTTACGACATGCAGGGATCGATGAAGCGGGGTACCTCCCTCCGGAATCTTCACACGAAACTTCTCGAATTTTTCAGGCTTTGGACCGGTACCGGATGACGTCGTCCCACGTTGGGCGCCAATTTGAGGTTCTGGACTTTTAAGAGTCCAGAGGTGTCAGGGAAACAACACCCGAAGACCCCTGAGTTCCTCCTGTCCCGGTGCACAAATAAACAGAGACACGGGCTTCTCGATGGTGGCGTCAAAGACCAAGGTTTATTTACTGCAGGGACACAGAAATCATAGGAACCACACAGAGGCAGAATCTACGAGACTGTTTAAATTGCATTAAGTGGGTTACTCTTTAAATACACGCAAAATGTCTTTAGGCTACATTACACGAATATTTCTCATGCCCAACCCGGTATCGTAAACAAACAGTAAATTTGACATCAAACAATAATTAGTCTTAGGTTTTCGGTATTCGATCAGGTCCTCTCGACAGTTTTCCATTCTTTGCCCGATCCTCCCCATCATAAAAATCGTAACCCCCCCATT
Organism: Triturus cristatus; assembly: GCF_964204655.1. Taxonomy (NCBI): domain Eukaryota; kingdom Metazoa; phylum Chordata; class Amphibia; order Caudata; family Salamandridae; genus Triturus; species Triturus cristatus. The sequence continues at coordinate 1,114,456,359 of NC_140584.1, read as the reverse complement.
GTAAAAGCCCAGAAGGAAAGGAGCAGAGCCAGGTGCAAAGGATTGAAATGTAGGATAAGAGGTGTTTATGGATCATAAACGGGCATGGCTACCGTCTTCGGCCTTTCAGTCAGGACAACGGACACGAGAACCAGTACAGCAGGACTGGCCTCAGGCAAGGGAGGTAGCTTGATTCTGCCTAGTCATGCAGCGTCAGCCTTTCTCGGGGCTCGAGCTTACGTGTCCTTAACAAGGTGACTCTGCCGGGGTCATCGTCCGTTCATTGACTATGTGAGGGCAAGAAACAAAATGGATGCCGTAACTAAAATGGATGCCACGACTTTACCACAGAGTGCCCTATTTCTCAGTGAATTCATGCTAGTTGCGTAGCGAAAACACTGTCGTGCATACAATGGATCTTTTGCGGTTCATTGGTACCGAAATCGTGTCAGTACTACGATACCGAATTCACGGGTTCGGATCGCTACAGAACCTCAGTGTTGGCCCAGGAGGTCAGGCGGTTGGAGCTGTTGGTGATCGCGGGGCGGGAGGAGTCGTGCATCGTTGGTGCGGTCGTGGAGTTGAAGCTGTCATGGATGTCAGCGATCTTGTGGTGGAAGAAGATGGCCAGTGAGTCGCACAGTTCTTGTGAGGGCGGGATGTCGTTGGCGCTGGCGTCGGGATTGGAGAGTTCTTTCACGATGTGCAAGAGCTCTTTGCTGTCATGTGCGTTGTTATCCAGGAGGCCTTTGAAGGAGGATCTCTTGGCAAGTCTGATGAGGTGGTGATGTCTGTGGGTGGCGTCCTTGTGGGCTGCGTGGTTTTCTGGCGTTCGTTTGTGGAGCCATTTCTTCTCCAGCTTCCGGCAGGCGCATTTGGAGGTCAGGAGCTCGTCGGTGAACCAGGTGGCTCTCCTGCTGGCATGGGTGTAGGATGGTCTCTTGAGTGGGGTGAGGGTGTTGGCGCAGTCGTCGATCCACTGTCTGAGGTTGCGGGGTGCGGCGTCAGGGCAGGTGGGGTTGATAGGTGGGTTCTGGGCGAGGGTGGTGGTCAGCTGGTCTTCGGTGACTTTGTTCCAGCAGCGGCGCGGCAGCTGTTGGGTGCGATGGTGCGTGGTTGGTTTTTTGAAGGTGAAGTGGATGCAGCGGTGGTCGGTCCAGTGGGGTTCGGAGGTGTGGTCGAAGGCGACGTGGGTGCTTGTGGAGAAGACGGCGTCCAGCGTGTGGCCTGCGGCGTGGGTGGGTGCCGTGACGAATTGTCTGAGGCCGAGGTTGGCGAGGTTTTCGTTCAGAGTGGCAGAGTTGGCGTCGTTGTTGTTCTCGAGGTGGAAATTCAGGTCCCCGAGGAGGATGTAGTCCGTGGAGGTGAGTGCGTGGGTGCTGGCGAGGTTAGCGATGGAGTCGCTGAACTGTGCTCGTGGTCCGGGGGGTCTGTAGATGAGGGTTCCTCTGAGGGTGGTGTTGGGGTCGGTGTGGATCCAGAAGTGCAGGTGTTCGGCGGTGTTGAGGGTGTCGTCTGCATGGGTGGTGACCTTGAGGGTGGACTTGTAGATGATGGCTATTCCTCCTCCCATGCCATTGGCGCGGTCCCTGCGGGTGATCTTGTAGCCGTCCGGGATGGCTATGGCGATGTTGGGTGCCGAGGAGTCGTTCAACCAGATCTCGGTGAGGAAGGCCACGTCTGGGGAAAAGGTGTCGAGCAGGTCCCAGAGCTCGACGGCGTGTTTGCGTGCGGATGTTGAGTAGAATGCAGTGGAGGTGGTTGGGTCCAGTTCTAGGAGGTGTGGTGGGTCTGTCGCAGGTGAAGCTGCAGGTGCGGCAGGAGAAGGGTCCGTGGGTCCGTTTCGGGGCGGCCTGGAAGCAGGTGTTGTGTCGGCCGGCGTTGAGTGCGTGGAGGGAGTCGGCATCGTATCTGAGTCTGGCGTCGTTGCGAGCGTGGGGTCCAGGGGTTCTGGCGTTGGACGTGGTCCAGGCGCGGACGGGCGCAGACGGGCTTGCCTTTGACGGTGCGCCCACTACGCGCGTCCACTGCGTGGCCTCCATAAGAGGGGCTGAGGGAGGGAGGGGCAGCTGGGAGGCGGGTGCGGTGTGGCGAATGGGATGCTCGGGGGTGGGGCCCTAGGGGAGCAGCGGCGGGAAACCAGGCAATGGGGGGAGGGGGCGGGAACCAAGGCAGTGAGGGGAAGGGGAGCGGGGGGAAAAAAAAACGGCGGGATTCGCCGATCCGGCGATCAGGGAATGGGAATCAGAATCAGGGAGCGGGCGAACAAGAGCGGCACTAAGGGGGGCAGCGCAGTGGCTGGGGAGCGACCTAGCAGGGCAAGGTACGCTCTCCTCACTGCTGCGCGGCCTCCATTAGAGGGGCTGAGGGAGGGAGGGGCAGCTGGGAGGCGGGAGCGGGGTGGCGAATGGGATGCTCGGGGGGCGGGGCTGCAGGGGAGCAGTGGCGGGAAACCAGGCAACGGGGGGAGGGGGGCGGGAACCAAGGCAGTGAGGGGAAGGGGAGCGGGAAAAAAAAAAAAGTCTGCATTGCTGCCTTCCGGTTGTTTGCGAGTTTCTGCTTGGTTTTGCGCTTCACATCATTCCAGCGCCTATTGACCTCTTCCATTGTCCTCTTCAGCACTCCGACTGCATTCACCTTGTCCACGATGGTCTGCGATATTCCATTTTTAGTTGCCAGTGACACAGTGGAGGTGACGAACAGTAGTTGATGGTGTTCTACCACCTCCGTTATCAGGATCCTGTTCTCCTGTTGACTGAACCGCTTCTTACTACTGTTCTTGTCCTTTCCCTTCCCTGACTCTGAGGACCAAGGCTGGTCCTCCAATTGGCTTGTGGGGTTCTGGTTGTCCTCTGTACTTGCTCCGGGTGCCTCCATTGTGCTTCGCTGTTGTTTGTCTTTTGTTTGTATGTTTTTTTCCTACTTTTATAGTGCATTTTCCTGCATGACGCATGGGAATTGCAGGCCTTTGGCTGGTTATCGCTGATTTTTGTATCTCGATTGGCGTCATCACTACTATTTTCGTATTCGTGTTTCGTGTTTTTGCTGCGTCGCGTTGATTTTAACGTGTTCATTTGACGCGTTATTACGGGACTATCTCATGATACCGCCGGGTTGAGAATACTACATTAACATGGCGTTGTTTTCCCGCGATAGACTGCAATATGCAAAGTTGCATTAAGCTAATTTTTCGATGATTATCACACGTTCTTGAAAATATGCCCCGTTGTATTTATGTTTTATGCCACATCCTCAAAAAAAGTTTCTTTTAGATAAAAAACGGGACTTTACATATGAGAAATGGGAGGACGTTTTAGAGATTATTTGCAGTAATCTTAGCGAGCTGCTGCTGTGTTATAATATTACAAATACACGCCACTTTCTCTTAATATTAGATCTAAACACATTTAAAATTGGGACGAGTGAGTCTGGGCACTATCAGTGACCTGTCCAAAGATGGCATGAAAGAGCTAAAATTGGATCATAAATTCAAAGCTATTTCGAACAGGGGCTTCCAAAATACATTTGGCCCAGCCCAGGGCCCCACAAATCCTTTAAATGTCCCTGGTTACATGTTACTGTGCTATCTGTAAAACGCTCTCCTGCGCTCGTTGCTACGCCTGTGATATAGAAAATATTTAAATAAATACATAAATAAATTAAGGAGATTTTCATGGGACAACTATGCTAAAAGCAAATTGTATAGCAATATTTAATAAATACCGCTTTTGATAATGGTAATATGTTTTAGAAGTCCATATATAAGTCGCTAGTATAACCAGCGACTGAACATGTATACCTCCTTTCAGTATTTTAAAATGACTCAGACTGACTGGTAGATACACGCTAGGACACAAATTGAAATAATATTGTTTGTAAGGCTACCATGCCAGAGCTATTTCTTCCTTTTGATAAATATTTTCACTTTTCACTTCCGGAAACAGAAGGCGCGTATTTTGCTATTGGAACAAACTTTGGTGTATAAATATTAGATAAATATTAGATAAAAACGAAAATGCATCTCAAAGAAAGTCTGTTGCGCAAAGGTCGTTTTGTGCATGATGGTTTCCTAAGCGAATCCTATTCTTGATATGGCTTTCTAGCTATGGTTTCATCTTTTTAAATAAACCGTGCTTCTACTTGCACAAACAGCACCCTCCTCTCACGGACGGCACATGTCTTTGCGGATATTCCACCATGAAGGAGAATTCCAAATTCTCTTTCTTTGCATTTTTCAATTTTATGTTTATTGTTTTCAACTTTGTATTTCATTACACGCAACGTAATGAAGAACTCCCGTCAAATAGTGGAAATGCCCGAGGTTTTCTTGTCACTTCACAACCTGCATAAATGGCAAGCACATTTGGGAGGATGGGGCAGGGAGACAATTTTGAATTACTTGAGTGGGATCATGCCTTCTTTTCACAAGGTATTTTGTTACACTACATCCTTGTATTTCCCTTTCTCAGTGACCTTCTTTCTTAATACCTTTCAGTGTAATAGATTTGCTATTTGGCTCCCCCAAGAAATACAAAAATAGAACATCTCTTTCGCGATTCTGTAGCTGAAACTGCTCACCATATTGCAGTTCGTGTACCTTACGGTGGACCCATGCGGTTGCACCTATTCTATGTGATTGCACTTCCTAATGCGCCTACATTTAACTCGGAATTACTCAGAGTGAGTGTAGACAGCACAGCTTGGAAACAGAGGAACAGCCGCTGCTCGCGGTTTTCGAGTTGTGCTGTCTGTAGCACAGCACTGTCTTGGAGAAACTCCTACTTAAATGCAGTGGCGGCTGGTGATTGAAAATAGTGTTGTGGCACACATGGGGTTGCACTGTGCGAGTGACCTTCACTACCAACTTACTTCCAGTCATCTACTCAGCCACCTACATTCAACAATTCACTTACTCACTGCCTCAGGTCTTCTACCCATTCACTTATCCACATTAAGATACCCACTTCAATTCACCCAACTCGTCTACTCAGTACCTACATTTAATCAGCCAATCAGCCAACTTCTGCAATCACTGACTAATCCATTCACACAATAATAATAATCCATAGGTACTCCTATGTGCTGGTGGTCCTTAGCATATTTATGGCTTAAGATCACAACAGGTCACACACTTTTGTCTCTAAGACAAACACTGGATGAATGTATTAATTTATATTCATCTGCCTCTAAATTTGTCCTGCTTAGTGGTTGGTGGGAAGAGGGGATTTCGGGTAATGCATCAATCACTTGCATTGCTTTGAGTCCTACTCGCTTCCATTCATTACACATACGAGGCATCCCTACCTCACCAGACACCCATGCCACGTGATATAATTTTTTTGATTCAAAGCCTCCACCCCCCACACACCCACCTGTAATCCCACATAATCCAAAATCACACCAAAAGTTTGGCCTGGACTACCAGGGAGGGAGGGAGGGATGTAATGAATAGAAGGGAGCATCCCTCCCTCGCTTTCTTTCATTACACATACAAGATGTACAAAGCCAAACAGGACAATCAAATTGGCTATGCACAAGAACAGGTTTATTAGAAGAACACAGCCAACAAAGAAGCACTGCTATTGAGGAACCAAAGCAGAAACAACACTGGAAACAAAAACCTAAGAACGGTCAACTTCCTGGCCAATCCTGTAATGAGAATCAAAAGTCAAAGGGGAGGCCCATGTGGCAGCTCGGCAAATCTCAGAAATGGAATCCCCCTGTACCTCAGCACAGGCTGCCACCATGGACCTAGTGGAACAACCCTGCATCTCCAAGGGAGAAAGTTGCCCAGCAGTCTCGTAAGCCAGAGAAATCAGAGACCGCACCCACCAACTCAAGGAAGAAGTGGAAGGACGCAACCCCCGATTCACAGACCCAAAAGTCATAAACAGGTAATCAAAAACACGAAAGGAAGCAACACGTTCCATATAGATAAGGAGAGCCTTCCTGACATCCAATGAGTGCAGGAGCACTTTTGAGGCCGAGGAAGGAGAATCAAAAAAGGGAGGCAGGATCAATTCCTGGTCCTGATGGATTTGGGAATCCAACTTAGGATGAAAGGAAAGGACTGGTCATAAAATGATCCTGTCGTCAAAAACCTTACAAAAGGGATGCTTAAAAGACAAATTGCCAACCTCACTCAAAAGGTTAGCAGAAGAAATTGCCACCAAAAAAAAGGTCTTAAAGACAAGAAACATAAATCCACGGAAACAAGAGGCTCAAACGGAGAAGACAGATCCCAAGACGGAAAGTGCTTCCAAGAGGCAGTGAGAACATTACCTAACCCCTTGAAAGGCTGCCCAATCAGACCATCAGGATCAGAGATATTGTCCCAAGAACTCCGGAAAGCCTTAATCACAGCCCACTGAAGACGAACAAAAGCAATGTTCAACCCCTAAGAAGCCCTTTCCTGGAGAAATAACATCACATCAAACAAGGTGGAGAAGGCAGGATCCAAACCCTTACCTCAACACTACCGACTGAAAAAGTCCAGTGCCTTAACTAAGATACGTTGGTAGATGAGCGCCTAGCTGCCTGCAGGGTCGAGGTTAAACCGGCAGTAACCCCCTTATGCAGCAGCCCTAAACGTTCAACCTCCAGGACGCCAAGCGTATTGAGGACAGAACATCCTGCTGTAACACCAGGAACATCAGGGGTGAGGGATTCAGGGGTAGTAACCCATGCAACTCTGACCTCAGTTCCACCAGAAGAGGGAACCAGGAGACCCGATGCCTAGCCGGGGCAATCAGGACTACTGATGGCCCCAAAGACCGGACCCTCAAAAGGAGGAAACGCATACAGAAGACCCCGAGACCATGGGCAGGAGAGAGCGTCCATAGCTCACGCTGAACTCTTTTGACTCTGGGAGCAAAATCTGACACCTTGAAATAGCCCACACTTGCAAAAACATCCACCACTGGAACACCCCAGCTCCATATCAGCTCCACAAACAACCCCTGATGGAGGCAAAAATCAACAGATGACGTTATAGCTCTGCTGAGAGCATCTGCCAGGGAATTGGACACCCCCTGAATATGAATCACGAGTTTGCCAACAGATGGGATTCCACTCAATAGAACAACTTCTCCACCACGAGAGCCAGAGAAGATAAGGGGACATGCCTCCTCCTGACTGTTCACATAAGTTATGTTTGTGATGTTGTCTGTCCTTATCAGGACCACCGAACCTCTCAGAAACCGCAAGAAGGCCCTCAGAGCCAAACGAACAGCATTCAACTCCCTGCAATTCAATGACCTAATGCTCTAAGAGTGGGACCAGAAGCCCCTGGCCTGCTGAACCCCCATCCAGGACCCCACCCAGAGTGGCTGGCGTCTGTGGTATCTACTAAAGCGCAGGAGGGGAGAGAGATACCCCTTGGAGCAGATTATCTTGAACAAGCCACCAACCCAGATCCTCCCTGATCTGAGGAGACACTGGTATCGGAGAAGAGAGGGGGAGGCAATGAGGAGACCAATGTGCCAGAATGTTTGCCATCAGCTTGTGTAAATGAAACCGGGCCCATGGAACCAGAAACACCATGGCTGCCAGATCCCCTTGAACCTGAAGCTAACGAACCACCACCTGGACCTGTTTGGACAATGGAGTCCGAATTTTAGACTGGAACCTGGACACCCGAACCTTGGGCAATGGGACCACCCCCAAATTTGTACAAAATCTTGCCCCAATAAAGAGACGGTCCTGGGATGGAACAAGGCAGGATTTTTCCCAATTGATAAGAAAACAGTGCTCCTGCAAAACGCTCAGAATCTCCCCTGTGTGACTGAGAGCCAACATGAATGAGGGAGCGTGAATCAACCAGTTTTCTAAGCAGGGATGGAGAAAAATCCCCTTACTGTGAGCCAAGGCCGCCAATGGAGCTAAAAACTTGCAGAAGACCCGCAAGCAGACTTCAGGACAAATGGCAACATCACAAACTGGAAATGGCAGTCCCCTGTCACAAAACACTGACATTTCTGATGCTCCCGAGACATGGGAACATGAAGATAAGTGTCCTGGATGTCTATTGAAGGCCTGAAGTCCCGGACACTTACCATCGGAATTATGGACTGCAAAGTCACCATCTTGAAGTGAATGGTTCTGATCCACCTATTCACTCTCTTTAGGTCCAGAACAGGCCTGAACCCCCTTGACACCTTTTGAACAAGGAAAACAATGGAAAAGCAACCCATTCCCTGCTCCTCCATGGGGACAAGAACTATCGCCATAGTTTCCAGAAAAGCCAGAACCCCGTCCAGAAGAGCCCACATCCACCCCAGATCCCTGGGTAAAGGAGTACTGATGGTGCCCCAGATGGGAGACAGAGGACAAAGTCTATACGATAACCGCTCCTGACAACGTTCAACTTGAAGGAATCAGGCCGTCCCTTGGCCTGCAAAAGAAGGGGCCTTCTAGGGCTGGAACTTACGCTGACGGTCCGAAACAGGCTTATAGGACTGACAGGAGGAATGAAAGGAAGATGATGAAGGAGGATTCCAAAATCGACTGGAGAAGGAAGACAAAGAAGCCTTTCCCTTATAGGAAAGAGCATGCTTCGGATCTTTGAACGCTTTGGTAATCATGCTGTCCAGCTGCTCACCAAACAGCATCTTCCCCTCAAACAGAATTCCAGTGTGCCAGAATCATGGAACCAGAAGCCATGGCAGAAGATTTAAGGACCTCCGAAAAGATGGCCGCCAAGAATTTTGCCTGTTGCTCCATGTAAACCAGTAAATCAGAGCAATCAGTCTCCTCTTGAATAGCCGTGGCTAGCTTCTCAATGTCCGATACCAAGGACTGAGCAGCATAAGCAGAATAGATACCTGCGTTCAAAGTCAAATTCTCCACAGAAAAAGCCTTCTTCAGAGCCCCATCCACTTTCTTGTCTGTAGCATTCGAAGAAGAACAATCTACCGGATTGATCTCCGTACGACCAATCAGAGTGGCCAACATGGCATCCAACATACCAGAGTGAGGAAGAGAGTCCACCCCTCCAGAGAGTATAGCTTTGGTAAAAAGCGTGGAACAAAGATCATTTTAGGTCACGCCATTTACTAGCTATCAAGTCCTTGATGCAACCATGAAACATCATAGCAAAAACAGGGGTGTCACATACTAGGGAAAAAGGCCCTCTGTCCCCTCAGAAGAAGAAAAAGGCGAAAATCCCAAGTTCTCTCGGATATGTTGAAGAATATCCAGAACCTCCTCTCAACACGCAAATTTCCCAGTAGAGGAAGAAGGACGGCTGTTTTCAGAAGTCGAAGAGTCGACAGTGGGTTAATCCACCTGACTCACCGAAGAACGAGAGACCCTGCTTTTGGATGGAACAGCTGACTCCAGAGCATGAGCCACTGCAGCCTCAATCATAGCCTGCATCTCAGAAGCAGAGAGCAGGGCAGAAGAATCTACTGGGCCTCTGAACCATTGCAAAGAAAGATTCCACGCTAGCTTAGAAACATAGAAATTAACATAATAAATAAAACAAGACCAAAATGACAATAATGCAATAAGTAGATCTTGGGATATAAAATATTAAATAAAAAACCTTAGAACAATGCTTAGAAGCAAGAAGTGCCTTTTTGGCATATCTGGTTAGGCTACACAGGGGCAAAGTCAAAAGCTCAGGCTGACCCCGGTGAAGAGGACCCACTTGGGTGTACTGAACAAAAGTATCTGATCCTGGCTTGGGCCGATGTCGAGGAAGATGCAGGTTGCCGCAAGGTGATGCGTCTGTTCTATTTTCACGTTACAACAAACAATTGATGGACGGAATGCTGACAATGCAGACATTCTCCCCCAGTCAAGAGATCTGGGTTAAATCCATCGTTCTTTTGCCCACTACACCACCCCAGTTTAGACATGGCCATATGCAAATCAGTCTTAACCCTGTGCCTCATGGGAACAGTCCAGCCCGAACTGCCAAGCCATGTCTTCCCTGGACCGGAATCAAGCATCCTAGGACCGGTTTCTGGCTATCAGCCGTCATCAGCCAGGATAGCTTGACTCCAGTGGCGTTGTGAGCACGGGTCCCACGTCTGGGAATACCCATCCCACTTAGGGCGAAAAGCGTTACAACAAACAATTGATGGACGGAATGCTGACAATGCAGACATTCTCCCCCAGTCAAGAGATCTGGGTTAAATCCATCGTTCTTTGGCCCACTACACCACCCCAGTTTAGACATGGCCATATGCAAATCAGTCTTGACCCTGTGCCTCATGGGAACAGTCCAGCCCGAACTGCCAAGCCATGTCTTCCCTGGACCGGAATCAAGCATCCTAGGACCGGTTTCTGGCTATCAGCCGTCATCAGCCAGGATAGCTTGACTCCAGTGGCGTTGTGAGCACGGGTCCCACGTCTGGGAATACCCATCCCACTTAGGGCGAAAAGCGCTACAACAAACAATTGATGGACGGAATGCTGACAATGCAGACATTCTCCCCCAGTCAAGAGATCTGGGTTAAATCCATCGTTCTTTTGCCCACTACACCACCCCAGTTTAGACATGGCCATATGCAAATCAGTCTTGACCCTGTGCCTCATGGGAACAGTCCAGCCCGAACTGCCAAGCCATGTCTTCCCTGGACCGGAATCAAGCATCCTAGGACCGGTTTCTGGCTATCAGCCGTCATCAGCCAGGATAGCTTGACTCCAGTGGCGTTGCGAGCACGGGTCCCACGTCTGGGAATACCCATCCCACTTAGGGCGAAAAGCGTTACAACAAACAATTGATGGACGGAATGCTGACAATGCAGACATTCTCCCCCAGTCAAGAGATCTGGGTTAAATCCATCGTTCTTTTGCCCACTACACCACCCCAGTTTAGACATGGCCATATGCAAATCAGTCTTGACCCTGTGCCTCATGGGAACAGTCCAGCCCGAACTGCCAAGCCATGTCTTCCCTGGACCGGAATCAAGCATCCTAGGACCGGTTTCTGGCTATCAGCCGTCATCAGCCAGGATAGCTTGACTCCAGTGGCGTTGTGAGCACGGGTCCCACGTCTGGGAATACCCATCCCACTTAGGGCGAAAAGCGTTACAACAAACAATTGATGGACGGAATGCTGACAATGCAGACATTCTCCCCCAGTCAAGAGATCTGGGTTAAATCCATCGTTCTTTTGCCCACTACACCACCCCAGTTTAGACATGGCCATATGCAAATCAGTCTTGACCCTGTGCCTCATGGGAACAGTCCAGCCCGAACTGCCAAGCCATGTCTTCCCTGGACCGGAATCAAGCATCCTAGGACCGGTTTCTGGCTATCAGCCGTCATCAGCCAGGATAGCTTGACTCCAGTGGCGTTGTGAGCACGGGTCCCACGTCTGGGAATACCCATCCCACTTAGGGCGAAAAGCGTTACAACAAACAATTGATGGACGGAATACTGACAATGCAGACATTCTCCCCCAGTCAAGAAATCTGGGTTAAATCCATCGTTCTTTTGCCCACTACACCACCCCAGTTTAGACATGGCCATATGCAAATCAGTCTTGACCCTGTGCCTCATGGGAACAGTCCAGCCCGAACTGCCAAGCCATGTCTTCCCTGGACCGGAATCAAGCATCCTAGGACCGGTTTCTGGCTATCAGCCGTCATCAGCCAGGATAGCTTGACTCCAGTGGCGTTGTGAGCACGGGTCCCACGTCTGGGAATACCCATCCCACTTAGGGCGAAAAGCGTTACAACAAACAATTGATGGATGGAATGCTGACAATGCAGACATTCTCCCCCAGTCAAGAGATCTGGGTTAAATCCATCGTTCTTTTGCCCACTACACCACCCCAGTTTAGACATGGCCATATGCAAATCAGTCTTGACCCTGTGCCTCATGGGAACAGTCCAGCCCGAACTGCCAAGCCATGTCTTCCCTGGACCGGAATCAAGCATCCGAGGACCGGTTTCTGGCTATCAGCCGTCATCAGCCAGGATAGCTTGGCTCCAGTGGCGTTGTGAGCACGGGTCCCACGTCTGGGAATACCCATCCCACTTAGGGCGAAAAGCGTTACAACAAACAATTGATGGACGGAATGCTGACAATGCAGACATTCTCCCCCAGTCAAGAGATCTGGGTTAAATTCATCGTTCTTTTGCCCACTACACCACCCCAGTTTAGACATGGCCATATGCAAATCAGTCTTGACCCTGTGCCTCATGGGAACAGTCCAGCCCGAACTGCCAAGCCATGTCTTCCCTGGACCGGAATCAAGCATCCTAGGACCGGTTTCTGGCTATCAGCCGTCATCAGCCAGGATAGCTTGACTCCAGTGGCGTTGTGAGCACGGGTCCCACGTCTGGGAATACCCATCCCACTTAGGGCGAAAAGCGTTACAACAAACAATTGATGGACGGAATGCTGACAATGCAGACATTCTCCCCCAGTCAAGAGATCTGGGTTAAATCCATCGTTCTTTTGCCCACTACACCACCCCAGTTTAGACATTGCCATATGCAAATCAGTCTTGACCCTGTGCCTCATGGGAACAGTCCAGCCCGAACTGCCAAGCCATGTCTTCCCTGGACCGGAATCAAGCATCCTAGGACCGGTTTCTGGCTATCAGCCGTCATCAGCCAGGATAGCTTGACTCCAGTGGCGTTGTGAGCACGGGTCCCACGTCTGGGAATACCCATCCCACTTAGGGCGAAAAGCGTTACAACAAACAATTGATGGACGGAATGCTGACAATGCAGACATTCTCCCCCAGTCAAGAGATCTGGGTTAAATCCATCGTTCTTTTGCCCACTACACCACCCCAGTTTAGACATGGCCATATGCAAATCAGTCTTGACCCTGTGCCTCATGGGAACAGTCCAGCCCGAACTGCCAAGCCATGTCTTCCCTGGACCGGAATCAAGCATCCTAGGACCGGTTTCTGGCTATCAGCTGTCATCAGCCAGGATAGCTTGACTCCAGTGGCGTTGTGAGCACGGGTCCCACGTCTAGGAATACCCATCCCACTTAGGGCGAAAAGCGTTACAACAAACAATTGATGGACGGAATGCTGACAATGCAGACATTCTCCCCCAGTCAAGAGATCTGGGTTAAATCCATCGTTCTTTTGCCCACTACACCACCCCAGTTTAGACATGGCCATATGCAAATCAGTCTTGACCCTGTGCCTCATGGGAACAGTCCAGCCCGAACTGCCAAGCCATGTCTTCCCTGGACCGGAATCAAGCATCCTAGGACCGGTTTCTGGCTATCAGCCGTCATCAGCCAGGATAGCTTGACTCCAGTGGCGTTGCGAGCACGGGTCCCACGTCTGGGAATACCCATCCCACTTAGGGCGAAAAGCGTTACAACAAACAATTGATGGACGGAATGCTGACAATGCAGACATTCTCCCCCAGTCAAGAGATCTGGGTTAAATCCATCGTTCTTTTGCCCACTACACCACCCCAGTTTAGACATGGCCATATGCAAATCAGTCTTGACCCTGTGCCTCATGGGAACAGTCCAGCCCGAACTGCCAAGCCATGTCTTCCCTGGACCGGAATCAAGCATCCTAGGACCGGTTTCTGGCTATCAGCCGTCATCAGCCAGGATAGCTTGACTCCAGTGGCGTTGTGAGCACGGGTCCCACGTCTGGGAATACCCATCCCACTTAGAGCGTTACAACAAACAATTGATGGACGGAATGCTGACAATGCAGACATTCTCCCCCAGTCAAGAGATCTGGGTTAAATCCATCGTTCTTTTGCCCACTACACCACCCCAGTTTAGACATGGCCATATGCAAGTCAGTCTTGACCCTGTGCCTCATGGGAACAGTCCAGCCCGAACTGCCAAGCCATGTCTTCCCTGGACCGGAATCAAGCATCCTAGGACCGGTTTCTGGCTATCAGCCGTCATCAGCCAGGATAGCTTGACTCCAGTGGCGTTGTGAGCACGGGTCCCACGTCTGGGAATACCCATCCCACTTAGGGCGAAAAGCGTTACAACAAACAATTGATGGACGGAATGCTGACAATGCAGACATTCTCCCCCAGTCAAGAGATCTGGGTTAAATCCATCGTTCTTTTGCCCACTACACCAACCCAGTTTAGACCTGGCCATATGCAAATCAGTCTTGACCCTGTGCCTCATGGGAACAGTCCAGCCCGAACTGCCAAGCCATGTCTTCCCTGGATCGGAATCAAGCATCCTAGGACCGGTTTCTGGCTATCAGCCGTCATCAGCCAGGATAGCTTGACTCCAGTGGCGTTGTGAGCACGGGTCCCACGTCTGGGAACACGGTATGGTGAGCAAAAAAACGATGGATTTAGGCCCAGATCTCTGTACTGGGGTGAATGTATGACATTGTTCTGCATTCTGTCCATCAATTGTTGTTTTTGCATTTGTCACCCCGAGTGGAAAGGGTATGCCCAGACGTGGGTCCCTTGCTCTCCATGCCACTGGAAATCAAGCAAGCCTTGCTGAAGACAGCTGAAATGCCAGAAACCGGTCCTAGGATGCTTGTTTTCAGTCCAGGGAGAACCTGGCTTGGCAGTTCGGGCTGGACTGTTCCCATGAGGCACAGGGTCAAGACTGATTTGCTTATGGCTGGGTTCAAACTGGAACGGTATGGTGAGCAAAAAAACGATGGATTTAGGCCCAGATCTCTGTACTGGGGTGAATGTATGACATTGTTCTGCATTCTGTCCATCAATTGTTGTTTTTGCATTTGTTCTATTTTCACAGCAGAGTGAAATGCAAAGGATTTCCCCACACAAAGGCAGTGCTGTGTAGGTTCTGAAGGCTGGTCCTGAATGTGATGCATAGATTCAGCTCTTGTAGCAAAGGATGCGTCAACTCTGAGGACGATGCACCAGGTCGGCTCCACGGCAATGACGAGGAAGCGCTGGTTCAAATCAACCAAAGGCAACGATGTGCCGGTTTGGATCTCCAAAATGGTGAAGATTCACTGGTTTCAAAGAAAATGCATGGGTTGGCTGGAGAAGCACCTTAGGCCTCACTTCCAATGGTCCAGTACTAGGTTAACATCACTTGGCAGGCAGACTCACAGATGGCAGAGTCCAGGTGCAGATTAGGTCTGGGCTAAAATTCCGTTCCGCTCGCGGAAATTGTGATAATTTGATATTTTCGCGTTCCACGGAGAGCGTGAAAATGTCAAAATTTCCGCAATCCGCATCTTACCGGAAATTGTTTTCTTGCTCGCGCTGTAAAAAAATACTTTCTCGCGTGCGCGCGATCGCCTTACATGAATCCACGCATTCGCCGACAAGTTTTCCTGATCCGGTTGCGTTCTCCACGAGATGTTGGATTGTTGGTAGCCATTCTCGCGACAGTTCGCGCCCGCATTAACATCATTTGTCACGCGATCACGTCATTCGTCGCGCGATCACATCTTTCTTCTCGCGATCATGCACCGCGAGAGTATGAGATGATTGAGATCTCGCGCTCGTGAGCAACCGCATGGGTAAGTTGGCAAGCCGCGATCACGCAGAAAATACCGCGAACAGGCGGGAAAAAATTTCCGCGTCTTCGCGATATTTCCGCGTGTGTGCGGAGATTTTTTAACATTTTCGCAATAGTTTGCGAAAGTGAATTTCGCAAATTCCGCCCACCTAGGTGAGTTGGAAGTCTTTTAGGTCCCCAAGACTTCAATCAGGAGGCAAGCCAGCATGCACATGGAGTCACTCTGGGTTAAATTAGTGTAGGTCCATCCCTTCTCACTCTGGCAGGGAACAGCAGGGAGGAGGGCAGCAAAACAATGCAGGAGTCCAGTAAAGCAGTAGTCCCGCAGAGTGACAGTCCTTTAGCAGCATAGCAGTTCTTCTTCCTGGTAGATACTTCACCGGTCCAGAAGTGCACTAAAGTGGTGGTGTCAGAGGTCCAGTATTTGTACCCAGATGTGTATTTGGAATGGGGTAGATTTCAAATAAAGGTCTTTGAAGTGCACAGAGATCCTCCCTTACTGCCCCAGCTCCAGACTTACAACAGGGGGGTATGAAACCCTTTGTGTGGGGACAGGACACAGGATTTACAGGAGTAAGTGCAAGGCTGTGCCCATCTGCTCCCTCCCATCAGGATGTGGATGTTTTATAAAGTCACACCTAACCTCCCCCTGTATGTGGCTGTCCAGGGGGAATGAATAAAGACCAGCTGTCATCCACCCCAGACGTGTATTCAGAGATAGGCAGCAGGCACAAAATGGGAAAAGTAAGAAAATGGCAACATTTTAAAAGTTGCTTTTGCAGAACCGCAGTTTAAAATCCAACTTTAGCATAAGCTGTGATTTTAAATTGTGAGTCCAGAGACACCAAACCTGAAAATTGGGAATTAAATTCATTAAATGTTATTAGGTAGTCCCAATGTTATTCTAGGGGGAGATACGCTGTGCAGTAGTGAAAAATAAATTTGAGAGTTTCTCTCTACCAGGACATGTAAAACTTAAAAGTACAAGTCCTACATTTTGGATACATTGCACCCTGCCCTCTGGGCTGTCCAGGACCTACATTAGGGGTGGCTTATGTGTATAAAAAGGAAAGGTTAAAGCCTGGCAAGAGGCTTAGCTTGCCAAGTCAAAATTGCAGCGTAAACTGCACATACAGGCGCTGCAATGGCAGGCCTGATCCATGGTTAGAGGGCTTCTTAAGTGAGTTGCACAATAAGTGCTAGAGGCCCAGGGCACATGTAGTATACTTTCCTAGGGACGTATGAGTTGATTAAATATGCCAACTGGGGATGAGTCAATATTACCATGTTTAGGGGAGAGAGCACAAGCACTTTAACACTGGTTAGCAGTGGTAAATTGCCTAAAGTCCTTAAGCCAGCAAAAATGAGGTCAGAAAAGTGGAGAAGGTAGGCAAAACGTTGAGAGTAAGACCACCCTAAAGGTGTCAGATTTAACATGTGTCCCACCTACTGAAAGTAGGGTGAGCTACCCAACCCCTTGGGAGTTCTCTTCACTAAGATGGACAAGCATGGAGAAACCATCAACATTGGCGTGGTCTGACCCCCTACAATGTTCCAATGTCAAGTCCTTTTCCCTGAAGGGATATGGCCCATCACAATAGTTTGGGATTCTCACACCTCATCTTCATGAGCCATATGAGGGTCCTGTGGTTTGTCTGAACCTGCAAATGAGTCCTAAACAGGTATTGTCTCAACCTATTATGTGCCCAGACCAAAGCAAAAGCTTCTCTTTCAATGGCACTCAACCTCTGTTCCTATGGAAGTAACCTCCTGCTACTGAAGGCTACCGGTTGGTCTAGGCCCCCTTCATTTAGCTGCATTAAGACTTTCGCTATCTCATGCTCCGAAGCGTCTGTTTGCACAATAAATTGTTTGGAGAAGTCAGGTGCCTTGAGTAAAATTGCTGTGCTTATGGCTTCTTTGAGGTGATCAAATGCTTTCTTACAAGTCTTTTTTCAGATCATCAATCTGAGCTGCTTCTTGGAAGTCAGATCAGTTAAGGGGCAACAATGTTCCATAACCTTTAATGCATCTCCTGTAATAACCTGTGAAGTCTAGGAAGGCTCTCACTTCTGTTTGGGTTTGAGGTGTTGCCATGCCATGATGGATTCAATCTTGGCCTGGAGGGGCTGCACCTTGCCCCTACCTAAAAGGTATCCCAGTTACACCATGGAACCCTGCCCAATCTAAAACTTACTGGCCTTGATGGTCAGTCCTGCCTGAGGCAGGGCCTGAAGCAACTCATGGAGGAGATGCAGGTATTTTTCCCAGCTGGAAATATAGAAACATGGACCATGTTAACCAACCTTTTAAAGGTAGGAGGGGGATTTTTCAATCCAAAGGCAATCACTTAAAACTGGAGGTGGCCTTTTGTTTTTCAAAATTGCCTAATTATTGTGAGTTACAAATGCATTGCTTGTTATTGAATATCTTTATCCATAATATCTGTACGTACAGTTAGCGTAGTCTCTGTCTGGCTCATGTGTAACTGTTTTTGAGCACAACCAAAAGGTATGTCTCTTTCCTGCTTATCTAAGTAGCCTTCAGGCATGATATTATTCATTTTGGTGTTCAAAATACAGACCTCTCTTTGAACACCTCAGTCAGAGTGATCTGCTAGTATCCTGATGTCAATTCATGTACACTGAGGAATTTTGCAGCGCCTAGCTTGTCAAAAAGGTATGGGATGTGCATCAATCAATCAATCAATCAATCAATCAATCAAGAAATTTGTATAGCGCGCTACTCACCCGGAGGGTCTCAAGGTGCTTGGGGGGGGGGAGGTCTGCTACTGCTCGAACAGCCAGGTCTTGAGTTGCTTCCTGAAGGAGAGGTGGTCTTGGGTCAGACGAAGGTGGATGGGGAGGGAGTTCCACGTCTTGGCTACCAGGTAGGAGAAGGATCTTCCTCCCATGGTGGCTTTTCGGATGCGTGGAACGGCGGCGAGGGCATGGCTGGTCGATCGTAGCTGACGGGTGGGAGTGTAGAAGGTCAGGCGGTTGTTGAGGTACCTGGGGCCCAGGTCGTGGAGGGCCTTGTGTGCGTGGGTGAGGAGTCGGAACGTGATTCTCTTGCTGACGGGGAGCCAGTGGAGGTCTCTCAGGTGTCCGGAGATGTGGCTGTGCCGGGGGATGTCCAGGATGAGTCGTGCGGAGGCGTTCTGGATTCGTTGGAGTTTTTTCTGAAGTTTGGTTGTGGTTCCGGTGTAGAGGGTGTTCCCGTAGTCCAGTCGGCTGGTGACGAGGGCCTGGGTGACCGTCTTCTGGTGACTGACTTGAGTCCTCTGTAGTCTACGCAGAACTGGAGTCCTGGTGTGATGCCTTGTGAAACAGTCTTTGGTGCCAACTCCACAGGGAAGGATCAGGGACTATTGGAGGGATCGAACACCCCTACTGTCAACATATTGGAGACTTCCTCCTTGATGCTGGCTCTCACTCTGTCTGACAACCTGTATATTTTGTCCTTTACATGGGGACTGTCCCCAGTTTGGATGTCATGGATGCACAGATGTGTGAGTCCAGGGATGCGTACAAACAGTGAGGCAAACTGTCCCAGCAACTGGTAACAGTTCCTCTGCTGTTCTGGGGTTAGGGTGGAATAAAGGTTTGACCCCCTCCAATGACCCATGGTGTTTCTTTGCAGAGAGTACTTCAGCAAGAGGTTCACTCTCCTCTTCAACTCACTCATCTGTCATAAGGAGCATGCTCATTTCGGACCTCTCAAATTGAGGGCCGAGTCTGTGTAAATGGAGCACCCTTAGGTGATTTCTAAGGGTCTCTAGATCCACCGAGTGGGTTGCTTCCCCCTTACACTCTTGAGTTATTTTGGGCCAGTTCAGCAGTTCTGGACTCTACTGGTTCCATGACCCACACTTTCTGGCCAGGCTGAAACTCCATCAGAGTGGCTTTCTGAGCATACCAGAGTTTCATGACTTCTTGGCTGGCCTCTAGGTTACTTTTGTCCTTCTTTCGGAAGCAATGCATCTCATTTGCAAAAGCTAGCATGTAGCTGACCACATCCTGAGAGGCTTCTTTGGAGCTACATACCATCCCTTCTCGGCAAGTCTCAGAGGTCCCCTGACAGGGTGGCCATGGAGGAGTGCAAAGGGGTTGAACCTTACTCCTTTCTATGGCATCTCCCCGTAGGTAAGAAGGCATGGCAAGAGGTCGTCCCACTTACACCTCATCAACTGAGGCAGGCCCATAAACATGCCCTTCACGGTCTTGTTGAATCCCTCCAAAAGGCCATTGGTTTGAGGGGGATAGGGTGTGGTGAACTTGTTAGTTTCACCACACTCATACCAAATGGACTTCATGCATGCAAACATGATGTTAGTGAATCTTTCAGACAGTACCTCCTTGGGTAAACCAACACTAGTAAAGATCCTTATCAGAGCAATAGCCACTATTGGTGCAGTCACTGACGTTGAACAGATGACCTCTGGGTATGTGTGGCATGGTCCACCAAGACCAGGACATACATGTTGTCTAAGACTGTCTTGGGGGCCAAGGGTCCAATGATGTTGATGCTCACCCTTTCAAAGAGGGTAACAATGATTAGTAGTGTGAAAACGGGAGCTTTTTGATTTCCCACTGTTTTCCCATTGGCCTGGCTGGTGGGACAGAACAAGCAGAATGCATCTGAGGCTGTATTCATTCTGAGCCAATATAAGTGGAAGATAAGCCTGGCAAATGTTGTGTCTTGCCGTCAATGTCCTGCCAGGGGTATATCATGAGCCAAACCCAGTAGGATGGCACAGTAACACTGGGGGACCACCAGCACACAGGCTGCTCCAGCACAGGATCTTATGGCTCTCTATAAAGGAGATCATTCTTCCAGTGGATGAGATGATCCTCACAGGCTTCATCTGCTGCATGAATTGATGCCTGTCACCTCAAACCTTCAAAAGTGGGACATTCTGTCTGTGCTTAGCAGAATTCCTCCCTGGTGGGCCCACCCTCAACATGCCAGCTTGCAAGCTCAGGTAGATCACCCAGGGAGGCAATGTGCTCCTTGGTTGGCTTGAGGGTCTCCTCCTCAGGGTCCCCATCAACCTCCACTGTGGGACCATCAGTAGCTTGTTTCCCATGCCAATTGCTTCTCTACTTAGCATCTGTCTGAGCCATTGTTCTAGGCTCCATGTGCCCTTGACTCCCTCCCTGGGCAGCCAAGAACCATGTTGTCATACAGACCCACAAAAGCAATCCCATCATCTCCACTTGAGGCTTGAGCCCTCCAGGCAGTGTGCTCCAGTTCATTGCCTAACACACATGTCAACAGGCATGTCATGGCTCACAGCAACTTTAAGAGAACCGGAGTCCCCCCCACTCAAAGGGAACCAGAGCCACTGGTAAATAACTATGTCGGTTGTCGCCGACTACAACTTGGTGGAATGTGTTCAGTAGGACTGTTCTGCAGACATCAACTGAAATGTGACAGTTGTCATGCTGGCTCCTGTGTCTAATAGAGTCTCCACCCATTGCCTATTAATGGTGACCCACTATCTATACTTATAAGTATTTCCAGGCATGTGGACATATGGCACCATTTCTCTATACCCCAGGGAAATTAGGACCATCTCTCTTTGTCCCCACTGCTAACTATCTCCTATCCAAGCGCTACACTCGCCAAACCAGGTATCTGCCCACCGGTGAGGGGCTGTGCCTTCTTGGGACATTTAGAGTCACCCTTTGAGTGCCCATACTTGTAATAATCAGTATACTGGGGTACAAACCTCCCTGGCTTATAATCAAAGAACCCCTTCTTCTTAGGATTGGACAGGGACTGGTTACCACTACTCTCTTAGGGATTTGGGGTTTTTAGAGAACTCCTTTGTTTTAAGTTCTTCTCCACCCTCTTGGCTAGAGGGAGTATCCAAATCCTATCTGTCCCCAACTCCAGACATGTATTCAGAGACAGGCAGCAGGCACAAAATGGCCAAAGTAAGAAAATGCCAACTTTCTAAAAGTCTCACAAAATGGGCACTTCACTCACGCACCCTTCTGTTGCACTGCTGAATAGGGAATAACCCCTCGAAGTAAACCGCTTCCTCCTAAATTGATCATGTTTGACGTTATATACCAAACGTTTTTCCAACACTTTGTTATTCTTCTCACTTTTTTAAACGCCATGTAGACAGGATGGTCATACCTAAATATTTTATTCACCATTTTCAAATGCATTCTGTCGCCCATCCAGGCTTTCAACAGTAGCATGTGAGGTTGACCATATTACAGAGTGAGCTCATTGAAATTTTACCCAATGCATTTGAGCCTGACGGCTCTTCATCAGGGGTCACTTAAACAGATGAAAAAACAGCTCAACTTAATGTTCAGTATAAACTTTCTTGTGTAAAATGAATGACTTCATTACCCATTTTCTCCTCCCTGGCACAAAATGACCAAAGTAAGAAAACGCCAACTTTCTAAAAGTTTCATTTTCAGAACTGCAATTTAAAATCAGACTTCAACATAAGTTGTGAATTTAAATTGTGAGTCCAGAGACACCAAACGTGAAAAATCACTTCACAATTTGGAATTGCTAATAAAATATTGTAATAAGGTAATCCCAATGTTTTCCCATGGGAGAGATAGGCCTTGCTATAGTGAAAAACTAATTGGGGTGTTCCTCACTACCCGGGCACCTACAATTTGAAGTACATGTCCTGCCTTTTAGATTCACTGAACCCTACCCTTTTGGTCAACTTAATGATGACTTTTATGTATAAAAAGGGCAGGTTTAGGTCTGGCAAGAGGTTTTCTTGACAGGTCGAAAGGGCAGTGTAAACTGCACCAACAGGCTCTGCAATGGCAGGCCTGAGCCAAGGTTAGAGGGCTGCTAAAGAGGGTGGCACAATAAGTGATGCAGGTGCACAAGCAGCATTACTTTATAGGCCCTTGGCACATGTAGTGCATTTTACTAGGGACTTAAGTAAATTAAATATGTCAATTGGAAATGAGCCAGTATTACCGTGCTTAGGGGTGAGACCACAATCACTTAGTCCTAAAGCCAGCAAAAAGGAGTTCAGAAACATTGAGGGAGGTGTAGTGTTGTGTAAAACAATGACAGACCTCTGTGGGTTTCTGATGAACTCTGTAGAGCTGTGACGTAAGTGTTAAATATTAATGAAGTGAATGCAGAATATTGACTTTTGCTTACATGGTGAATAATAAAGACTTTTATAACTGCTCTCCGTGTGTGGCGTAGTCATTGGCGGGTACCCGGGCTGGATAGGATGCTGCAATTGGAGACAAGTAGGGAATGAGTAACCTGTAAATTGACACAGCTCTCGCAGAGAGTTTGCCATGGTCCAGCAAACTGCTCATGAGGGCCATGTGTGCTGCAGTCGATGTGCAGAATCAACACTGGCACCTTTGGAGTCTCAGTGCAACACCAACCTGTGTAAAGCTTTTGCTAACATAGAAAGTGTCATTAAAAGTCTACACATCAGTGGCCGAGAACTCAATGAAAAGCCAGCATACAGAGATACCACCCTACTATGCAAATTAATGCTATATTTCATATGTCTTGATAATGCTAAAGACGGATGCAACTAGGTCTTGAAAAACAGTGTATTGTGCCATTCTAATGCAAGGTAAACTGTAATCCGATGTATTATGAAGCAGAGATCACCCAGGTGGCTGCAAAGAGACAATTAAGTGCAAAGCCAATTGAATATCATAACGTTATCTTCTTATCAAATAATTTGAATATGAAAATACTTTTCTATGTTACGAAACAACTAAAGAAAGTCATCAGACCACAGCCTGCTCTGGAGTGGCCCAAGAGAGAGGGTCGGAGTTGTGCATGGGGAGCTGTCCATAAACGAAGCTGAGTGGAAAATTTCAACAGAATTAGCATGCCATAGAAAATGCCACTAAAATGTCCTATTTAGATCCAAAGCTTCATACAGAGGTTGTAGTTGATGCTAGTCATGTCCGAATAAGCACAATTCTTGCAAAACACAATTTACAGACATATTCCTGATCCATATCATGGCCTACACCAATAAAAGCTTGTCACAAACTGAAAGTGCTTATTCACTACTGAGAAAGAAAGTTTGGCAGTGGTGTAGCCTTGTGAATATTTCCATGTGTTCTTATATGAAAAGCATTTAACAGTAGTGGTTGATGATCAAGCACTATTGACAATATTTGGCAATCCTAAAGCCAAGCTGCTTCCTCGTATTGAACATTGGGGCTTGAGTCTGCAAGAATACAACTTCACAATTGTTCACCGTCCAGGTAAAGACAAGAATCCTTGTTAAATATTTTTCAAGAATGCAATTACAACGCCCCATAATCCCACCTAAGACAGCTGAAGCCTACTTATTTATTTATTTGTAAAATTGAGCACACTAGCTGCCATGTCAGTAGAACAAATTGTCACTGCTATGAGCCAGGTATGGGAGGAACTCATGGTGTTGTTCTCAGTGGACTTCCATAAATATTCTGCATGATTCCATGGAGTTCCACCTACCCGCACTGCAAAAGGCACTTTGGACCCTATGGCAGACTTCCATTCCAATAAACTACCTCAAGCATCTAATAAAGTGGCTTAATGAATTGCCAACAGCACACGTTTTCAAAGCCTGCCAGGGTACAGGGTTGCAGACATTCTCGACTGCTCACCAGTGGCAGTGAGTACCTAAATTCACAAATGTCAGAGATGAACTGTCTGTAACTCAGGAAGGCCTCCTCTTGTGAGGTGAACAAATTATCATTCTGAAGAGTCTACAACCACAAGTAAAAGTAGCCCATGAGGAACACAGGGAATAGTTGCAACAAAGAGAGCTCTTCGAGACAGTCCGGTTTCCTCATCTCGACAAAAGGGTTGAAAGAGAGTTAAAGGCCTGTGACTTATGCAACTCTCTCTCATCACACATTACGCAGCATCCGATAAACATGTGAGAATTGCCTAGTCATGCTTGGGAGAGAGTTGCTGCTGATTGCTTTGGTCCACATGAGAATGGACTTCATCTTATGGTCATTGTTGATGAATACCCTTGGTTTCCACTGGTAGAAAATCTTTCATCCATCACTCATAAAAAGGTTGTTGAAAGATTAGATGAAAACATTGTAACATGGGGTGTTTCTGTGATCTTAAAATCTGGCACCAGCAAGCCCTTCATTAGTTGAGAGTTCAGAAATGTTGTCAGTCATCTCAACATAAAGCTTCCGAAAAGTACTCCTTTTTGACCCCAGGCCAAATTCCTGGTAGAGCGATTCATAGGTATTCTAAAGAAAGCTGTGCAGTGTGCTGCATTAGAGAAGCTCGACCTCAAGGTTGTTTTAAATGCCACTCTTCCTGCTTACCGATTGACCCCTCACTTGACTAAAGTGGAAAGCCCTACAACCTTAATGTTTGGGAAACCAAGGGGCATATCAACAACAACCGGCGATAATTATCGCTAAGCGCACTTAGCGCTACGATAATTATCGCCGGCTAGCGTTGATTTTTATCGCTGAGATAGCGTGCTATTAGCAACGCTTATCTCAATAGCGATAAAAATCCTCACGCTAAGTGGCTAACATGAGATTATCGCTGGAAACCCAGCGATAACCTCACATTAGCTTGTTGATAGGGACAGACAACCTTAGCCATGATATCCTCCTTCCATAGGATATCTTGGCTAAGTCAGAAAAATACCAGACGTAAAAAAGCAGCGTTAACCGCGGTTAGCGCTGCTTTTATTGTCTCTAACAGGGTTAGCGTTAGCGATATTCTTGATAATAGGAGAAATGTCGCTTAGCGACATTTCTCCTATTATTTTACTCTGGAACGCCCCCTTTGCATCTCATTAGAGATGCAAGGGGAAGTGTAGAGTAAAAGGGTGCTAACATGCAAATTTGCATGTTAGCATCCTGTTGTTGATAGGGTGCTAGTTTTATCTCTGCTTTTTTGGCTTTTAAAGCCAAAAAAGCAGAGATAAAGCCCTTGTTGATATACCCCCAAGTTACTTAAATGGACCAACCTCAAATCAAAGACTGATAAAGACAATGGCACAGAAGACTTTGGTGGCAAACAGAAAATGAAACTCTATGCTGATATATGTAGTCATGTGAAAGATATAACTTCATGGGTGGATATCAAGTACTAGGATTCCAGAAAACAAAAATCTGATGCTTCTTTTGAGGCTGAGTCCTTTACT
Source organism: Triturus cristatus (assembly GCF_964204655.1). Taxonomy (NCBI): domain Eukaryota; kingdom Metazoa; phylum Chordata; class Amphibia; order Caudata; family Salamandridae; genus Triturus; species Triturus cristatus. Next base: position 1,114,430,810 of record NC_140584.1, on the reverse strand, counting down.
GTCACAACAACTGAAGAACCAGAACCTTTTGGACCTGGCGGCGCAGGGTACGCCCAATGTCTCCGGAGTTCTCCTGCTTCGCTACACAGAGACACGGGACACTCTGTCGGCGTTAGAAGATCAGGTTTATTTAGCTGCAGCTAGTACATTTATCCTAGAAGTACACAAAGTAGGTTCTCAGGAGACTGCCACTTCACTCTGTGGCGCACAGACTTATATACAATATGGAAACAGAAACATAAAATAAGTTTACTCCCAGAGTATACAAGAAAGAGCCAATAAGAAAAGCTGGAAAACAGGGTAGAACCAATAGGAAAAGTTGGAAAACAAAAGTGTCAGTTGACTCGAAGAGACCTCTCTTCCGATTATGTTTGTTATCCCTCCCTCAAGCTAATTTTTTAACAGATTCGTAACTAACTTGCAGGTGGCGAGATACGTTTGTGTGTGTTAGAGGACAGTTGTGAAATGAGAGAATGCTAGCAGAAGACAGTGAAGGCCAGACGATAAGATAAGGTTAGGGAAGAATAGTGTGAATCAACAGATAGTTGAGACGGGGATTAGAAAAGCCAGACAGGGATTAGTGTACTCGGCTAGGTCTAACACAGCTTTGCAAATAGAGGCAGAAGGCGTTTTTTGACACCAGGCTACAGAAAAAGCAGAATAGACTTTGCTCGCCATGCTGCCTGAGTGATGGCAACACAAAATGGCGGCGGAGCACAAAATGGCGGGTCGCTTCGATCGCGATCGGAAATCGAAGTTCCTCACAACCAATGTACACATGGTGACTGCCCAATGTCCTAGAAAATCCCTTACAAGAGATTCTTCTCAGTTCAGACATGTGGCTCATCACTCATCAAACATCAATGCCACCTTAGAGACTGGGCACAGACACACAGTTAATTATCCTGCAACTGCTGTTTCCACCTCACCTATGCAGGTCGCTGACACTTCTACTGCCAGCTCCCGGTTTCCGATGACCAGATCAGGACATGTGATTCAAGCGCCATAAAGGCTCATTGAAGAGTTATAAGTGCATTTATGTATGTAAATATTTATTTTTAATTAATTCATTTATTTATCTGTTTACTGTAAAAAGTTGTAACTTTTTATTTAACAACGGGGGAAATGTAGTGTTGTGTAAAAAAAGAATGACGGAAGTCTTTTGGTTCCTGATGGACTCCGTAGACCTGTGAAGTGAGCGTTGGAGGGTAATGAAGTGAATGCAGATTTAGAATATTGAGCTCTCGCTTACATGCTGAAGAATATTGACATGTGTAGCTACTCTCCGTGTGTGGCTTAGTCAATGTCAAGTACCCAGGTTAGGTAGTACGCTACAGGAGGCAGTCCAAAAGTTGGAGGAAGACCATCCTAAGGCTGTCAGGTCTAACATTTTGTAGATTTTTTTTCATTAAAAGCAAAAGGTCTTGGTGACTTCACTTTAAACAAAGACCTTATTCATGCATATTGCTACACCCTCTATACATTATTTTATCCTTTTTTATTCCATACAAAATCCATGTATTCTTCTCAAACCCCTGCCAAATCTACAACACACTTTTAAGTTCATACTCCTTGAATATGCGCACCTGCTTTTGGTTACATTTAGGTTTTCTAAACACTTTTCTTTACTTGTGCTCACTACACTGCACTTGTAAGGTAAATACTGTCACATTTTATATTGATAAAAGTCAGTGTCACATTCAAAACTTAACAAACAACTTAACAAACATGGATCCCAAATCTCTATAAAGATGTATGGATTAGTCAAGGATCCACCTAGGAAATTTTACACTCCTTTTTATTTCTGCCCCATTCCACGCATTCTTCAAAATCTACAGTCCATACATGTCTCTTGAAACCCAGCCTGGCCAACACATACCGTGAGAACAGATGCGCACATACAGACAAAACACACACACTCTCATGAAGACACACAGAAAACCTACCACATTCTAATTCGTCTCTTCATCTGAAAAATTCTCCCCTATCATGTTTTGTACAAGTTCATACTGATGTATTTTCTTTCTTGAGCTGTTTCCACAGTTCCTGGGGCAGTGGCACAGTTGCATATATTTCATCAGATCCGCCTCTCCCCAGACTAGTACATTATTTATACATGGATTAAGTTAAGTAGCTTTATTCAGAAATGACTTAGGGGCTGATGTTGTAGTTCACAAGGTAGTCACTGGTTTATGACCCAGTGCTTAAATTGCAGCCAGATGCAGTAGATCTATTAGAGCATACAATTATGGTGCCAATTCCGATCCGGTAAAAAAATTCCCCGTCCGACTCGTATCCGGATTTTTTTCCGTCCGAATCGTCAAAGTAGCGTACAAACTGCCAAGTACGATTCGAACGGAAAAAAGTCCATACGAATCGCATTGGGAAGATTTCCCCACATGTCCTCGGGTCGGGAAAAGTCACCGACACGTCCCCGGTCGAAAAACCCACCGTGCGGAAAAATAAAGTCCGACAGCGCAAGTACGATCCCTCCCGTCCTCCCCATTTCACAACCGTACGCAAAAAACACCGTCCGAACCGAACTCCCATAGCAACCATGGAGACATGTGCCCGCATACGCGCCGAACACCCCACCACCCCCCGCCCGCGTATGTACGCACCGAACCCCCACCCCAGCAGTGCATGTACGCCCAGAACCCCCACCTGTGTATGTACGCCCCGAACCCCCACCCGTGTATGTACGCCCCGAACCCCCACCCGTGTATGAACGGCCCGAACCCCCCCCAGCCGTGTACGTACGCACCGAACCCCCCCCCCAGCCGTGTATGTACGCACCGAACCCCCACCCGTGTATGTACGCACCGAACCCCCACCCCAGCAGTGTATGTACGCCCCGAACCCCCACCCTTGTATGTACGCACCGAATCCCCACCCCAGCAGTGTATGTACGCCCCGAACCCCCACCCGTGTATGTAGGCCCCGAACACCCACCCCAGCAGTGTATGTACGCCCCGAACCCCCACCCGTGTGTGTACGCACCGAACCCCCACCCCAGCAGTGTATGTACGCACCGCACCCCCCCCCAGCCGTGTATGTACGCCCCGAACCCCCACCCGTGTATGTACGCACCGAACCCCCACCCGTGTATGTACGCCCCGAACCCCCACCCGTGTATGAACGGCCCGAACCCCCCCCCAGCCATGTATGTACGCACCGAACCCCCACCCGTGTATGTAGGCCCCGAACCCCCACCCCAGCAGTGTATGTACGCCCCGAACCCCCACCCGTGTGTGTACGCACCGAACCCCCACCCCAGCAGTGAATGTACGCACCGAACCCCCACCCAGCCGTGTATGTACGCCCCGAACCCACACCCGTGTATGTACGCACCGAACCCCCACCCGTGTATGTACGCCCCGAACCCCCACCCGTGTATGAACGGACCGAACCCCCCCCCGCCGTGTATGTACGCCCCGAACCCCCCCCAGCCGCGTATGTACGCATCGAACCCCCCCCAGCCGTGTATGTACGCCCCGAACCCCCACCCGTGTATGTACACACCGAACCCCCACCCGTGTATGTATGCCCCGAACCCCCATCCCAGCAGTGTATGTACGCCCCGAACCCCCACCCGTGTATGTACGCACCGAACCCCCACCCGTGTATGTACGCCCCGAACCCCCACCCGTGTATGAACGGACCGAACCCCCCCCGCCGTGTATGTACGCCCCGAACCCCCCCCAGCCGCGTATGTACGCACCGAACCCCCCCCCAGCCGTGTAAGTACGCCCCGAACCCCCACCCGTGTATGTACGCACCGAACCCCCACCCGTGTATGTACGCCCCGAACCCCCACCCGTGTATGAACGGCCCGAACCCCCCCCAGCCGTGTATGTACGCACCGAACCCCCACCCGTGTATGTAGGCCCCGAACCCCCACCCCAGCAGTGTATGTACGCCCCGAACCCCCACCCGTGTATGTACGCACCGAACCCCCACCCGTGTATGTACGCCCGAACCCCCACCCGTGTATGAACGGACCGAACCCCCCCCGTGTATGTACGTCCCGAACCCCCCCCCAGCCACGTATGTACGCACCGAACCCCCCCCAGCCATGTATGTACGCCCCGAACCCCCACCCGTGTATGTACGCACCGAACCCCCACCCGTGTATGTACGCCCCGAGCCCCCACCCGTGTATGAACGGCCCGAACCCCCCCCCAGCCGTGTATGTACGCACCGAACCCCCCCGAGCCGTGTATGTACGCACCGAACCCCCACCCGTGTATGTACGCACCGAACCCCCACCCGTGTATGTACACCCCGAACCCCCACCCGTGTATGAACGGACCGAACCCCCCCCGTGTATGTACGCCCCGAACCCCCCCCAGCCACGTATGTACGCACCGAACCCCCCCCAGCCGTGTATGTACGCCCCGAACCCCCACCCGTGTGTGTACGCACCGAACCCCCACCCCAGCAGTGTATGTACGCACCGAACCCCCCCCAGCCGTGTATGTACGCACCAAACCACCACCCGTGTATGTACGGCCCGAACCCCCCCCCAGCCGTGTATGTACGCACCGAACCCCCCCCCAGCCGTGTATGTACGCACCGAACCCCCACCCGTGTATGTAGGCCCCGAACCCCCACCCCAGCAGTGTATGTACGCCCCGAACCCCCACCCGTGTGTGTACGCACCGAACCCCCACCCCAGCAGTGTATGTACGCACCGAACCCCCCCCCCCAGCCGTGTATGTACGCACCAAACCACCACCCGTGTATGTACGGCCGTACCCACACCCCACCAGGGAATGTACGGACCGTACCCCCACCAGTGCATGTACGGACCGTACTGACGCCAAAAACACACGTACTGAACCAGGACAAACCATATTTACACAAGGAGAGTCAATTAGAGTCTCCCCACACCACATAACATGCCCAACAACCCCACAAACATCACATACACTGACCTGCAACTGCCAAACTGCCAAACAGAGGCCCAAAACTCAATCACTCCTCATAACACACCCACACAAATTTCAAACACAGCCACACCCACAAATGGACCAATAAAAATGGACCACACACACAAACCATGAGCCTTTGCAACAGACCCACTGCTGCCAGAGCCCACAGACGACCCACACCACCATACTTGAACCTCACACTTGCATACCTTCACACAACCACCTACACAAACACCCCCTCATCACATTCACACACACACCTCCACTACCACACCCACACACCCACAACCATCCACACCCACACCCCCACAACCATCCACACCCACACCCCCACAACCATCCACACCCACACCCCCACAACCATCCACACCCACACCCCACGCCATGTCCACCACCAAGAATCCAAAGTTCACAAAGGAGGAGCTGGAGATCCTTGTCGACGAAATCCTCAGAGTCGAGCCACAGCTCTTCGGAACATTGGTCAGACAGACCAGCATATCCGAAAAAACGGCCATGTGGCAGAGGATTGTCGATTCTGTGAATGCTGTTGGGACCACCAGAAGGACCAGGCACGAGTGCCAATCCAGGTGGTACGATCTGCGGAGGACGGTCAAGAGGAAGATGACTGACAATCACAACCAGGGGAACATCACTGGAGGAGGGCCGCCCCCCAGACCGGTACAATACCATCCCTGGGAGGAGAAGGTGATGTCCACGTTGGCGGTGGAGGGACTACACGGACTACCAGGACTCCCAGACCCTGGTGAGTACACAAACAACTCACCTCACATGGGGGGGATGCCATACACAATCAATCATGCATGCCACCTCCCCCAAGCCACCACCGGACACAACAACACTCCACAAACACACACATGCCACTAGCGCCTCCATGCCCCATGCATCAATCAGGGCCATGCCAAGTCACAGGCCACACAAAACACCAACACAACACAGGATGTGGCCGATGCTGGGAGTGGGGGCATCAAAACTAACATTGAGCAACTCACAAGCACACAACAATGCCCTCAGCCCATATGGCCCAGGGCACAGCCATACAAACTGTGTGTACCCACACAGTACTGTCTTGCCTGCAAATGGTGGCTGCCATGCAGGATGACATGGGTCTGAAGGCACAATTTGCACATAACAGCAGACAATGAAGATGCATCGCTCTGATAGAGTCACAGCACACACCGCCACAGCAGCAGCCTACACTCAGACACACTGCCCAATGGGTGCCCGGAGAACAGGAACTAACTCACATGAACAAGCCAATGGCCATTCAAAGACCGGCTAACAGTGTGTGGCCAGGAAGCTGGCCTGAGGTGACAGAGGGTGACAAATAGAGGGAGGGAGAGGGGGAATGAGAGGGAAGGAGACAGAGGGGGACACAGGGAGACAGACAGAGGGAGGGAGTAGGGTGACAGAGGGAGACCGACAGAGGGAGGAGGGTGACAGAGGGAGGGAGGAAGGGAGACACAGGGAGACTAAATCACCCTTGGGTGGTGTGGCCATGTCCATTCGTCAGCCGGTGGACTGTGTGCATGCAGACAAGGTCTGGCAGTGCCTCAACCCCCTTCCTTACCGTAGATGAAGACCGGTCCATGTGTCAATCTGTGCACGAGTCCATCCGTGTTGCAGGCACAGACCTAACCACACACCCAGTATACCCACCCACTGTGTCGGTAAGAACCCTGTCACAAATGCTTCAGTCACCTACCTGCAACATCAAATTGCCTTGGCAAAACACCATTTGGCCACGTACAGTGCAATACGTAAGGCGCCTCTGCATGGCTCGCTACGCCCGCACACCACACTGCTGACTGTGTAACCAAATAGATGCATCAACTAAGATTGTGTCACACATGCGTAAAGCCCTGACAGCTGTGGCCAAGGGACATACCCATGCACAAGTGCACTGTGAGAGGAATGCAAGACACATCCAACTACCCAGAGGAAGAGTGCCAAATCAGAAATGCATGAATCATGGATGCCACATGTAACACTGTTAACATTGTCTCTCTCACACACAGGTCAACGTCGACGATCACCCCCCAACACTGGGGGGGAAGTCTCACAGGACCAGGCTCCGCGGGATGAGGACCCCACCGCCAGCGACGACTCTCACCACTCCGTGGATGACCCAGACCAACCTGGCCCCTCTGGTGTCCAACCACCTGCAGCACCTGCGTCAGGTACAACTGTGCCAACCACCACCCCCATTGCTGCCACATCCCAGGAGACGTCCAGGAGCCCTGCCCGCACACGACCACCCAGCCAGTCTGCCCAGGAGGGACACGATCCTCCGGGCACCCAGGAGGAGGCAGGCGGCAACGCAGATGCCATCCCTCAGGGGTCCCGGAGACCCGATGCGCCCACAACGGCAGGCCAGGTGCACGTGGGCAGGGGTGGCGGGAGTGGAGGACGGCGGAGGCGCGGACCTGACCAGGGAGCTCAGGACCCGGTAGTGTCCCAGGTCAGCAACATCCTGGATACATACCGGCGCGACACCAGGGGCATGGACCAGATTGCGTCCACCCTCAATGACATCAAGGGGACCCTCGAGGAGATGAAGACCCTGCAGGCCCAGCAACATGCCTGTCAACTGCAACACCAAGGAAGGATGGAGGATAGACAGGCTGAGCTCGTGGCGGTGCAAACCCAAATGACCGGTGTACTCCGTCGGATTGCCGACAACATGGGCAACCCTCCCTGTGGCACCAGGCGAAGGCCATTACCAGACACAGGGAGGGATCAGGAGGAGGAGGATTCATCCGACGGAGCGTCACAGACATCGTCACGGCCTGCTTCCGAGGGTCCCCGCAGGAAGGTGGATCGTCCACGAAAAAGACTGTGAGAGTCAGCAGAACAGCACCATCTCCCAGGTCACCTGGCCTGGCACCTGGCCCTCTGGCCCAATAGCAGCACATGACATTCTCTGCCACATGGACTTGCTGGTCACTGTCTGACCTATGTTGACGAAGACTGTGGCATGGACTCTGACATTTCGCTTCGGCAAGGATACCAACTCCCCCAGTGAACTTTGGAGTCTACACTCCCGCTGTGCACCTCTTGTCATCCCCACAAACCCGTACCCCACCACAAATAAATTAATCACACTTACAAGATGATGCCGTGATTCTGCATTATTACAATACATGTGTGTGTCGTAAAGTCAAAGCATGCCTGATCTCAGATTTAACTCCAACCATCCAAACCGTGGGGTCTCAGTCTTGCCCAGGACACACATGGGTCCCAATGTATCATCTGATACAGACATGGAGTACCATACTCACCTGTGCTGGGCCCAACCAGCTGAGTGGTTCCCGCACAACTGTGGCTACAGACACATTCAGGGGAGCAACAGTCATGCGCAGAGGTCAGGGATCATGTGGAGTGACCTGGCTTGCCGCTCCCAGGTATGTCTAGACATGTGTCCCTACCATGTCCTGCATGCTAGCGTCAGGCGGATGTTGAGAATGGTGGCTAGGCCAAGGTTGGATGCATGGAGATGCCAGAATGCAGTTTTGGATCACAGTGCCACATGGTTGTGTTGGGGTTGTGGGCTGCATCATGAGTGTGGGCGTTGATCGAGAAGGTCATCCTGCAGCTGGCTGTGAATCATTCCCCCCATCCCGTTTGGACGTTGATGTGGCCTGGTTGCCCGATGCAGTAGCAGAGCTGTGCAGATGCACTCCGGATATGGACAAGTATCATGGGAGTCGTAAGGCACATGTCCGTAGACTGCAGAGTAGGATTCGACACGGATGTGGTAGTTGCCCTGTGGGATGGTCTATCTTGCCTTGAGGTGGATGGAACTGTGCATCATGTGCATAATACAGTTTCCACTCCCTGACAAACCGCTAGCATCTTGTCACTCTACACATAGACACATATGCACCACCTCTGAAAACTACGCCAGACATGCCGCACGCACAGTGGCAACAGGCCACCATTGACAGGGAAGAGGCACCTTGGAGACAGAGGGACAAATTTATTAGTCATGTGTGTCGGAATGACAATGATACTCTGTCAACACATACACAGGTCATGTGGATGAACATGTGGGAGCAACACTGGCACCCCCCATTGCAACACAGATGCTGGTATTCAATTGAACTGGCACACAAGTGACGGATAACAGCTAAACACCCCCTGCTGCCACGGAGAGGCAGCTATACACCATTGAGGCCCTGATGGGGCAATCACACACCATGTCAACCCGGTGCAACCTGTATGTTTCCGAGGCCAGTGTTACACACATTGATGGCCTCATCACAATCCCCAATCCCCTGACACATGACAGTCACCAAGTCTGACCATGGCTCCAGGTGAAGCCTGCCCCATGTCATGTTCCCCATGTAGGATCCACATGTATGCAAATTGACCACACATGAACCGGAGAAGTGCACACAGACTACAAACAATTTACACACCCAAAACGCCGTGAGGCATCCCTTACCCTAAGGAGATTTCCAAACTTGCCCGTGCATGTGACGCAGAATCAGCACATGTTGCTGTGTTCATGAGGAGTAGCAGGAGCACAACAATGCCACCAGCAGACAGCATGCCCATGGACCTGTGGAAGAGAGACACACAAGGAGTCAGCCCAAAGGAGCACATCCGCAAGCATGTACTCAACACGTATCATGTTGTCAACATGACAGGTGACAATGATGACTCTCTGACAACATCCTTCCATTGCGCCATCACTCGAGTGACACTTCAATACACACCACTGACTCACTTGGCAGACATGCAGATGGACACACACATTGCAACACATGCCACACACGGCCCAATGCGTGCACACTCAGACACTGGAACTCACCACTAAGCAAAGAAGTTGCGTATGAGCCGACTCCGCATGTCCTCCACAGCCTCCTCCTCCTCCACATCACTTGCCCCGTCACCAAGGCCTTCATCCTCCACGGGTGGATGGTCCTGGTCATCTTGATCCAGTATGAGTGGAACAGCTTCCTCCACTGCCATGTTGTGAAGCATGCAGCAGACGATGATGATCTTGCACACCTTCACCGGGGCATATGGGAGTGCTCCGCCGGTCTTGTGGAGGCACCGGAATCGGCTCTTCAGAAGTCCAAACGTCCTCTCAATGACTCTCCTGGTCCGACCATGGGCGTTGTTGTAGCGGTGCTCGGCAGCCGTGCTGGGGTTGCGGACAGGCGTCATCAGCCATGGCATGTTGGGATAGCCAGCGTCCCCTACAAGGAAACATCATGGACAGAAGTGTGTCAGCACAGGCAGTGAGATTGGAAGATGACGCCAAACACTGAACTGCCAGAGTCTACCCACCAACAATACATGCTCGCTCGTTCCGCAGCTGCAGCATCATTTCAGGCCGCCTGCTACGCCTCATGATGAAGGCATCGTGTGCTGATCCTGGAAAGCGAACACAGACATGTGAAATCACCATGTTGGACAGACACACCACAAGGGCATTAATGGAGTGATAATGTTTGCGATTCCTATACACCACCTCATGTGCCTGTGGTGGTACCAACGCAACATGTGTCCCATCTATGGACCCAATGACATGGGGCATCCCTCCCAGGGCATAGAACTCACGCTTGACATCTGTCAACTGCTCACGAATTGGGAATTTAATGTACTCATCCAGGTGAACCAACATGGCCTCTAAGAAATCATGCAGAACACGGCTGAACATCGTCTGGGACATGCCCCCGACGTCAGCAATGGTATGTTGGAACGTACCCGTGGCAAGGAAATGTAGAGCTGCCATCACCTTCAACTTGGGTGTCAGTGCACTGGGATACCTGTGGCGCGGTAGGAGTTGTGCTTCCAGCCGGCCAGTCAACTCATCAATCAACCGTTGGCTGAATCTGTAGCGGCGAATACAGTCCCGTTCATGCAGGGCAGCCATGTCTGGCATACGTCGAGGGAGAGGCGGAGCCCTGCAGTGAAATGGAAGGAACACCGAGGAGTGAGCACTGTACAACGACATTGTCAATGCACTGAGCACATGTTACACAGCCAATACACAAATGCCACATTCTGAGTCAGGTCTGTGCCACATTTCCTGGACACGTGCGCCAGTCAGGTGACACTCCTACCAAGGGACAGCCACTAACGGAGTGGGGCAAGCTCACGATGACATGGCATGAGACTAGCTGTGGGCCAGTGTAAGTGAACATGCACACGCATCACAGGATTCACAGACATCCACACATGTGCAGAAGTAGTATGCGTATGGTACAGACAGGTTGGTGGATGCGATATGCACTGGTCCACATGTCATAGGAAAAGGACAGGCCACACACATTGCCTTGGAGGGGTACATGTCGAGACAGAACATACATAGAGAGCATGTGGATATGTACTTGTTTTGATACTCCGTGTAGTTGCATACATACACACCTCATGGCAGATCACATATGTGGGCTGGTGTGCGGAACAGTGTGCCATGGCCATCTACACACAGACACATGTTGGCAGCAGCAACTGCTGATGCATTGGACCACACACCTACAGCAAAATCATGGAAACACATGCCACACACATGACATGGTTGCAGCGTGAAACGCAGCCATACACATGTCATGTGTAATATTGCGTGTACCTGGCATCAGGGGACAGGTGCGGGTGTCCGTGACAGGGACATGCAAGTGACTCATGGCTCCACTAGTGTGTACGACATGCACACATGTCAAAGGAGTGCAGGGGATGTGTGGTACAATGCGCACCATCACACACGACATGTGTACACAGCTCATCGTACATATGCTTTTCCCACACCTCAGGGGTAAAGTGCCACATCACATCCTGACACACCTGTGTCACACACATGTGGTATTGCACAGACAATGCATTGGTGTCCACCCTTGGCAAAATCTGACCGCTCCATTCCTGTCTGTGTGCCGCCTGTCACCACTGACACGTGTGAAACGCACTGTACATACGCTCTGAGTGCGTGTATAGGGTCCCTGGGCCAATATGGGCGCTGGCGTATGCGTACGCCACAGTAGTACGGACTGTACACGCGGTTGTACGGTCCGGATCACAATATGGGCGCTGGCGTATGCGTACGCCACAGTAGTACGGACTGTACACGCGGTTGTACGGTCCGGATCACAATATGGGCGCTGGCGTATGCGTACGCCACAGTAGTACGGACCGTACAAGCGCTTGTACGGTCCGTACTACTGTGGCGTACGCATACGCCAGCGCCCATATTGTGATCTGGACCGTACAAGCGCTTGTACGGTCCGTACTACTGTGGCGTACGCATACGCCAGCGCCCATATTGTGATCCGGACCGTACAAGCGCTTGTACGGTCCGTACTACTGTGGCGTACGCATACGCCAGCGCCCATATTATGATCCGGACCGTACAAGCGCTTGTACGGTCCGTACTACTGTGGCGTACGCATACGCCAGTGCCCATATTGTGATCCGGACCGTACAAGCGCGTGTACAGTCCGTATCACTGCTTGTGGGGTGCCCTAGGGCGTGGAACGCACCGTACCTGTGTGTAAATGTATGAAATCACATAGGGGACACATGAAGGACAAGTATAAGGGCCTAAATGCATGATGGTTGCCATGGAGACTGAGTTAGAATTTTGAATTTGAGCACCAGGTGCCCAGCAGAAGTCAGTTTGAAAGAATCTACATTGTTGCAAAGTGGATGTTGACTTGACATCATCATCAAAACTGAAACCATGCAAAGCCACACACTGGGGTAGGTTTGAAGGGATTGGATGAAACGTAGGATGCAAATGTGACTGACCAATCAATCTGTACTCCTGTACATGAACAGGCCAGCCAGGCAGATATAAGCCAGCCAGGTCCCATGAGAGAGCACTTGCCTGCACATCCATTCATCCATGACCACTGCTGCTGATAGTGATTCCTCTGGCACCATGTCGAGGACTGTGGAGAGGTCACAGCCATTCACCCAGGAGGAGAACCTTGCCCTGATAGATGTGATCCTCCCACAGTTCCAGAGCCTGTATGGTCGACCAGGGGTTCAGGTGAGTGCAGACTCCACTAGCTTAGACTGTGCCCCTTTTGTGTGACAGTGAATTCTGGCATTGTGTCCATGTGTGACAGACATGCACTGTTGTTGAGAGTGGGTCCCAGGGTGTGGAAGGCCTCATGTCACCCATGCCGAGCATGCTGTGTTTCCTGTGTGCACTCCTCACTTGCATAGTGCCTACTGTGACAATGAATGCATGGTGCATGCCACATTCTGCCTGCATACTCCTCCTGGGGATGTTGTTTCCACAGTCCTGATGTGATCCTGTGTTCCCCCCAGTGTGACAGGTGACAGTACCCATGGATGTGTGTTTGTTCAGTGTACCTGTGCTGTGAGTGTCCAAAGTCCGTGTTCGTCCCCTGCACATTGGTGTGTGTGTAAGTCCCCTGTCATGTGGGTGAGTGCATATGGGGAGTGTTGCACACAAGCAGCATGAGGGATGGTTATAGCCTGGCCATCCGATGTGAGCAGGGAGCAGTGCTGTGTGCATGCCGTGCTGAGCCAGCCCCACACCTGTGACACCCCCCGTCTACTGGCACATGGGCAGAGTGAGGTGTGTACCCACAGTTGGCAATGCCATGTGATTGTCCTGTACCTGTGTGTGTCTGTGTACTCTGCTGAGGTATCATCAGTGTGCTGGGGCAGGTGACTGCTGTGAGGTGCTGTACATAATCCTGGTGTAGCCTGTGAGGCACAGTGTGATCCCTGGTCAGTGAGTGTGTGGTGCCCCTCATGCCACCCGTGTACTTTCAATGACACGTAGTGCATTTGGCCTTCCACAGTGGATAATGTCCCTATGACAAAGGGGCAATCAGTTGCATGCATACCATGGCCTGTTCATAATGAGGATTGTACTATATGTGTGTCTCTGTGTCTTTGCTCATGTGGATTAATGTATTTCTCACTTTTGCATCCTCACAGGTAGGCGCCATTGCCAAGGGCGAGATCTGGAGGGAAGCCGTCAGTGCCGTGAGGGGTACAGAGGGTCGGAGGCGGAGCCTGTCTCAGGTGAGGAAACGCTGGCAGGACATCCGGTGCTGGACGAGGAGGATTGCACGGCTCCTGCTGGGGGACTAACCTGAGAGCCGTAAGAACCGTGGGCGCCGTCGTCTGACCCACATCCAGAAGCGTGTGCTGGCGGTGGTCTTCCCCGATATGGACAGGCGCCTACAGGAGAAGCAGCAGCAGGAAGGGGGTAGGTACATGTGTGTCAGTTGTGTGTCCCCAGCCAATGTAAGTGCGCGGTTGCATGGATACACTGCCAGGGTTTGATTGTGCAGTGCGTCAACTTCTCCCCAAAGTAGCCCGGTGCTGTTCTCACTCCCTCCCTTCCCCTCCTTGCCATGTGTTCCCTGGTCTGTGTGTAGCCACTCTTGCACAAGGTTATTTAGGCAGGCTGTTTATGCTGGTGCCCAATGCTAGCAGCATCATGTGTGGGGGTGATGTGTCACAGGTCTGGGGACCTTGCGTGTGCCATGGCCAATGTCAGTCATTGTGGGGTCCATGTCACTTGGCAATGATTGTGAATCACGACATAGGGGTGTGTCTCCAAAGTGTACAGCCTTCCAGCATGCATGTCCAATTGTGTGCCCTCTGACATGATGTGCCTGAGTGGGAGGCCTGCTAAGTGCAGGGACGGTTGCTTAATTTGCAGTCATGTCCATCCTGGACCATGGAGGAGTGTGGGCACTACTGTGCCCTGGGGCACCTCTTCCTAGGTATCATGTGCGTCATCAAACAATATGGACATTCACTGTGTCTTCGCCAGGGGTTGGGTAGGGTGGCATTGTACCCTGGGCTCAACTGTTATGACCTACAGGTTGCTACATGTGTCCACTGTACAGGGGGACCCATTTTGCTTGTGCATACTCACAGTGGGCATTACCTGTGTGTGTTGTTAAGACAATCTGATGATGTTTGCTTGTCAATGATGTGTGGACAGGCGCACGAGGGGCAGTGTGTGTACAGTCATGAATTAGTGGAGGCCATGTGTTTTCATCCCAGAGTAAGGGGTGTACATACTTTCTCCGTCTCCATGAGATTGTCTCAGGTGTGGGTGGTTTGTGCGTACAAGGCCTACATGTCAAGAGCTCCATCCTCCTTGCTGGGTTTGGCCTGTGTGTGATGTTTGACTGGACATACGCTCAAGGTGCAGTGACCCGGTCATGTTTGGCATGGTTTCATGTATTGCCTTTGCAGCATGTGCCAAAAGTAAATGGATATGATTCCTGCTCATCCCTTTTTGACGACGCAGTGTGGTGCAGATGCTGTGCACATTTGTCCCCAGAGGCTGGCTCCTCTGTAAAATTTGAAGTGAAGTGATTTGCTATTGTGTCATGCTCTCCATTGTTTCTCAGTGGCATGGTGGGTCGACAAACTGTGTGTTCCATGGCCTACATGTGTACATTGTTTTGTAGGTGTAACTCCTGTTGCTTTTCAGGCTATGCAATGTGACCTATGTATCTTTGACTCATGTGACATATGTGTACAGGTGTCTGATTATCTCCTGTCTCTTCACCTTGCCCACAGCATCGCCGGGGGACACGGAAGGAGACACTAGCACGGACCGGGAGGAGGGATTGAGCACCAGTGCCAGCAGTGCTGTCCTGTCTGGCACATGGAGTGGCACGGAGGCCGAGGGGAGTGAGGCAGAGGACCTGTTGACTGCCAACACAGACTATGACGCAGACGGGTCCGAGGCTGAGCTCCCAGAGGTGGCGGAGTCTGCCCACCCAGCTGAAGGCAGCCCTCCACATCCCCCCGCCACCTCAGTTTCCATCACCGGCCTCCCACCTGCTCGTGGCCCTTCCCTCCGTGCTCGGTCCCCACATGTCTCCTTCCTGCCAGGCACCGCACCCCCTGCCCCTGTCACCACTGCTGCGGTGAGTGCGGAGTCTGTGGACATCCTGAGGCAGTTGCAGGTTGGTCAGACTGCGATGCTAAATGTCCTCCATGCCCACACCCAGGTGCTGACCCAGATGGAGGCATACATGGAGGGCATGTCGGCTGCGCAGTCTGACCAACGGCAGTTGCTGAGGTCCATAGACTCCACACTGACTGCAGGACTGGATCTCCTGCAGCGCTGCCTACCCCCCCCTACCCCTGCCCCATCCACAATTCCCACTCCCGTGCCTGTCCCACGCACATCCAGACGTCAGCGTGCACGCACCCCAACAGACACAGGCACCACACCACCAGGGAAGTCGAAGCGCACACCTCCTGTCACGCACACACAGGGTGATGTAGGCACACCCACTGGGTCGGGGGGGAAACGTACAACACGCAGCCACAGTGGGAGTCCGCAGTCCACACAACCCACTCCCTCCAAATGCACTCCCCTTAGCTCTCCTGGCCAACAGTCGGTGACAGCATCATCCACTGCAAGTGTGCCCCCCAGCCCCAGGATGACACCACCCCGCAAGCGGTGGAGGCGGGACCCAGCCAGGGGAGTTCACTCCCCCACCCTGTCCACACCCTCCCCCAGTGGCGCTGCGACCCATCCCTCTCCCCCCCCCCCTCCTTGGGGCCTGCGGTTCGATTGGGTGCGGGGGAG
Source organism: Triturus cristatus (assembly GCF_964204655.1). Taxonomy (NCBI): domain Eukaryota; kingdom Metazoa; phylum Chordata; class Amphibia; order Caudata; family Salamandridae; genus Triturus; species Triturus cristatus. The sequence goes on along the minus strand of NC_140584.1, from coordinate 1,114,414,304 downwards.
TCGCTGGGGGAACTTGCCGACGTGTGCAGCGCCATTCTGTCCTCCACCTTTGGCGCTGGCACCCCCCCTGTGGCAGGATCATCCCTCCCTGCACCCACAACACCTACCCTTGCCCCTCCTGTCCCTGCGGTGCCTGTTTCCACCCTCCCCCTGATGCCCCCTCTTCTGTGGATGAAATGGACATGTGAACTGTGCAGGCAAGCTAGGGGACACACGTCCCAATGTGTACCCCCCCCCGGACTTTGCTGCTGGCCTGGCCCATGGCCCTTGTACATAGTGGACATTTTCTCAGAGATATTTTCCTGCTGAATAAAGCCTTTTCTTTTGGTTTTGCACACTGATGCTTTCCGGGACTTGCTGTGGGTGCTGGTGCTCCCTGAGTTGGGGTGGTGATAATGTGTTAGGGGTCTGTGAAATGTTGGAGTGTGCTGCTCATGGGGTGTACCCTGCCATCTGCGTGCCATCACAAAGGTCTCTGCCAATGGTATTTGGTCATGTTTGCTCTCACTGTATGGTGACATTGTCCCAAGGTGTGTTCCATCCTCTGTGGAGCAGGCCATTTTCCCTGCAGGGTGTCTCCCAAATGCTGTGCTGTGCTGTGTCTACATTTCCTGGATGTGTGAGGGTTGCCTTTCAATATAGCCATGCTGGCTCAGCGAAGGCTCCACCTGCATCTGGGGTATCACCCTTGTTGGTCACTGAACTTGTTGATGGGGTATATTGTCCTATGTCTGGGCACTGCTGGGAGGACTCTGCACACACCCCTCCTGTGTCTGGGCACTGCTGGGAAGACTCTGCACCCACCCCTCCTGTCTCTGGGCACTGCTGGGGGTGTTAGGCACACACCATTCTTATTGCAGGTTAGGTGCGTACATACACGGGTGGTGGTTCGGTGCGTACATACACGGCTGGGGGGGGGGGTTCGGTCCGTTCATACACGGGTGGGGGTTTGGTGCATACATACACGGGTGGGGGTTCGGTGCGTACATACACGGGTGGTGGTTGGGTGCGTACATACACGGGTGGGGGTTCGGGGCGTACATACACGGGTGGGGGTTCGGTGCGTACATACACGGGTGGGGGTTCGGGGCGTACATACACGGGTGGTGGTTCGGTGCGTACATACACGGCTGGGGGGGTTCGGTCCGTTCATACACGGGTGGGGGTTTGGTGCGCACATACACGGGTGGGGGTTCGGTGCGTACATACACGGGTGGGGATTCGGTGCGTACATACACGGGTGGGGGTTCGGGGCGTACATACACGGGTGGGGTGTGCGTACATACACGGGTGGGGGTTCGGGGCGTACATACACTGCTGGGGTGGGGGTTAGATGCGTACATACACGGGTGGGGGTTCGGTGCGTACATACACGGGTGGGGGTTCGGGGCGTACATACACGGCTGGGGGGGTTCGGTCCGTTCATACACGGGTGGGGGTTTGGTGCGTACATACACGGGTGGGGGTTCGGTGCGTACATACACGGGTGGTGGTTGGGTGCGTACATACACGGGTGGGGGTTCGGGGCGTACATACACGGGTGGGGGTTCGGTGCGTACATACACAGGTGGGGGTTCGGGGCGTACATACACGGGTGGTGGTTGGGTGCGTACATACACGGGTGGGGGTTCGGGGCGTACATACACGGGTGGGGGTTCGGTGCGTACATACACGGGTGGGGGTTCGGGGCGTACATACACGGGTGGGGGTTCGGTGCGTACATACACGGGTGAGGGTTCGGGGGCGTACATACACGGGTGGGGGTTCGGGGCGTACATACACTGCTGGGGTGGGGGTTAGATGCGTACATACACGGGTGGGGGTTCGGTGCGTACATACACGGGTGGGGGTTCGGGGCGTTCATACACTGCTGGGGTGGGGATTCGGTGCGTACATACACGGGTGGGGGTTCGGTGCGTACATACACGGGTGGTGGTTGGGTGCGTACATACACGGGTGGGGGTTCGGGGCGTACATACACTGCTGGGGTGGGGGTTAGATGCGTACATACACGGGTGGGGGTTCGGGGCGTACATGCACGGGTGGGGGTTCGGGGCGTACATACACTGCTGGGGTGGTGGTTCGGTGCGTACATACACGGGTGGGGGTACGGGCCGTACTTCCACGGGTGGGGGTACGGTCCGTACATACCCCTACCCACGCTCTGCGTGCCTGGGTACGGCCCGTACCCATGCCTTTGGTGGGTGGGTACGGTGCGTCCCCCCATTGTTGCGGTGCCGTGGGGTCCACACCGTACACAGGCCTTGGGCGCGTGGCTACGGGTCGTACCACGCGTACCCCTACATGACCCCAGCAATGCTGTTACGAGCCGTACCAAGGCCTTTCTGACGTGGGTACGGGCCGTACCGCCATTGTTGGAGTGATGTAGGGGGACGCGTGGTACGTTCCGTACCCACGCTCTTGCGGCCTGGGTAGGGTACGTACCGGTTCGCGGGACCATCCACTTCCGTTGTGGCGGACGCTTGCGTTGCTGGCCTCGCCCCCACCCCCTGGAAGTGACCAGGCCCTGATGGTCAGGTATGTCCAGGCCATGTGTGATTTGGTACCATGTGTTGGTGTTGTGTGTCCTGCCCCTGCCCCCCCCTTTGCCCCTGGTTGTTGTGCTGACCTTCTGCGGCGTCTGCGTCGGTTCCTGTACGCCAGGTGGACTGCTAGGAGGGCAGGGATGGCACTTAGGTTCGGGTCCATGTCTGTTCGTCGCGTCCAGCTGCTCCTTGCTTGTGTCGTCCTGATTTCCCGGCAGTTTTTGGCAGCCGGTAAATATTTTCCGTGCGGGATGACGTCGGTTCGATTCGTACTTCCTGGTTCGTGAAACGTAGGCTGGATGCGTACCGACGTCAGGTCGGCGCCTTTCAGGATCGGAATTGTGTTTAGTTTCTGTTCGGTCGGTGTTTTGTTCGATTCGTACGGAAATGGTGTTTCCGTGCGAATCGTACTTGCATTTTCGGATGGATTTAGCACCGGGTACGAGTCGGACGGAGATAGGGCTCCGTCCGACGGTTCGTACCCGGTTTTTACCGGATCGGAATTGGCACCTATGTTTTTGAGGGATAGAATCCTTCTTCTTTAATACAAACAAGGCAAGATTCTCTTTGGGAATCCCACCAAAAGGCCCACGAATGCAGATATGGAATGCAGTGATAGTTAACAGTACTCTATCCCTGCATTCCAAAATGGCTTTTACACTGCACCCCAAACCTCCTACAGATGTCAATGAGTATGAACCAAGAACAATACAAGGAACAAATGCTCCCTACAATGCCAGCATTCACAAAGTCGAAACTGTTCCAGTTTCGGGATTGGCAACATCTTCCAGTTTATCAATCCGTGCTTCGGAAACAAAATTGCAGTTCCAAACCATTGTTATATGCCTTGTTATTGGTTGTCAAGGGATGGTGGGGGGTGCACATTTCACAACCCTTCTTGTAACGAATAGTAATGTGCTGCACGATGTTCGTTGCGACTTGCAAAACGTACTGCAAAAACATGCCTTTGTGCCTTTGATACATTGCAATTGTAGATTTTGCAGTTGTAATGCCTGCACTGTTGTTACTACAAAATGCATTAGTACATCATACCCTACTTTCTGTGCACATAGTAATACAAATACTAGTATATATTTGTAATTCCTGTGTTAGTGTTCTAAGTAGGGGCAAGTGGTTCTGAATCAGAGAAATGATCAGGTGTGTTATTAAATTATCCCTGTCTAGTTAACTGATGTTATTCTGATTGCATCGCTTACAGGCCTGCCTTTTTTGTCCAATATCTTTATGAAAAGTGATGCAAGAATAAAAGCATTACCATCACAAGGGAGACAAATTAAATCTGTGTGCTGTTAATCACGTATCTGGAGCTTCACGCACACATACAAAGGGTTGCATTAGCCTCTAGTCAAACATTCTTCAATTCACTCTGCATAGATGATTGTATCTTTGTGATCATGAAAAAATCACATAAAACGGATGTATTACGGAACCCTGCATGCATTTACCACGCATGCCTTTACAAAACGGAATCCACCCTGAACGCGTGGTTACCCTGCGTTCCTTTACCACACAAGTCATTACAATGACTTGCCTTAGGGGTAAAATGGAATTTGGAATTATATAACTTACTATTTCAACTCCAGTCAATGCAACAGTAGGAAAGGTGTTGGACTTAAAATACAACACCAGTCCACCAACACGCTCCCTAAAGCAAGTCATTTTAATGACTTGCGACGTAAAGGAATGCATGGTAATGTTGCAGCCAGGGTATTGACTGCTTTCTAAAGGCAGATCGTAGTAGTGACTGAATGAAAAAGGATGTTTCATATATAAAACAAGTAAAATAGCTAAGTGGACTAATGCATTCTGGTGTGTCTTAGCAACTGGTTGCTCTCTGTACTGGATTCTGGAATGGAGATTTCATTGGTTGGTTTGGAGTCAGTTGCTGAGGAGAGAGGATGCGTGCAGAGGTTGTTGCTACCAACGTAATAAACTCTACAACTTATTCCAATTGTGTCCAAGTGTCCTAAAATTGAGGGTGTTGCGTGCTCCTGCCAGGTGAGTGCGAGTTCCTTTTTTTCAGGGTGTGTCGGTCGGATTTAATATGTGCCGGCTCGGGGAACTATGTCGAGATGCTAGTGTTTTGAGCCTGCATATGGGCTGGTGGGCTACCGTTTAGAGGTAGGATTGAGCAAAAGTAAGGTGTTATACATGCAAGAAAATTGGACATTAAGGGGTGTAGCACCAAGTATCCCAGATTGTTCGGGGATAGTTTGGGTTTTTTAACTAAATTCGAGCACTGCATTGTAATAAAACCTAATAGCATTCCTTGCGTGCACCAGGTCAGGAATGTGCCATTTGTGCTCAGAGAACAATTGAAGAAGGAATTGCACAGGTTGTGTGAATCTTAGGTTATTGAACCTATAGATTTGTCTAAGTGACTCAGTCCCATAGTTTGACTGGGATGGAAATTCAGGCATGAGTAGGGATTTAAGATATCTCAATCGGCATAATATCTGGGTATCCTCTATCTGTTACCTCACATTAATGAGATGGTATCCTCTGTTAAAAATGCTATGTATTTTTTTTGATTGACCAATCTAATGCATACTGCCAGATTTGTTTACATCCCCCATCTAAGCATCTGACCTCATTCATTATGCCAGAAAGTGCATTCCAATTTATACGGAAACCTTTCGGGTTAGCTTCTGCTTCCACAATTTTTCAAAGAGTAATGTGCAGTATTTTGGGGAAAATTACAAAGGTCATTGTCTTCCTTGATGATGTTTTGGTGTGGATTCCAGTCAAGAGGAACATGATGACGCTTTGAACAAAGCTCTAGAGAAGTTACAGGAAGCATGACTGACTATGAGTGCCAGTAATTGCAAGTTTAGTGTCAGGCAAGTTGACTACTTGGGTCATACTTTGTTTGGGGAGGGTGTAAAATCAAAAAAGAATTGTTGGCTTGCCATTGAAAATGCACCGTCACCATGTGATAAGGAACAACTACTCTCCTTCCTTGGGTTGGCTGAGTTCTACTCAGAATTTGTTCAGCATTTTGCTGATAAAGTTTATGTTTAAAGGCAATTGATGAAAAAGGAGAGCACGTTTGAATGGTCAGCAATTGCTAAAGTGTTTTTAAGGATATCAAAGAACAGATAATGAAAGGTGTTGCACTAAATCCCTTTAACCCACAGGATTGGAGTATAATTGTGGTGGATGCCATCACTTATGGTTTAGGAGCTGTTTTAATACAGACATGGACATGGACAAGAGCGGGTGGTGGCTTTCGCGTTGCAAACCCTGAAAGGATTAGAGGCCACAAATTCAGTTATAGAAAGGGAAGCTCTAGCATGCTGGTGGGGTGTCAACTACTTATAAGTTATATGTGGGGTACCTATTTTGAAATAAGAGCTGATCACAGACCACGATAGATATGTTTACAACCAAGGGAGCGGGCAAGGCAATGCCTAGGCTTGCCAAATGGCTGTAAGGAATGCATGGTTATGACTTTATTTTGAAATATGTTTCTGGAAATCGCATTATCAATGCCGATTTCCTGTCCTGTTTACCTTTACAGTGTGTGGATGAGGATGATGAAATGAGTAATGGGTACGTTGTAGAGAGCGTATCTGAGTCGTGTGTTGGTGATATAACCCAGAGAACTTGGGGAGAGGAGTCAGCTAGGGCGGTCAACCTAAAATCTGGGGAGCTGGGTTTGAGTCTCAGCCAGGACGCGCAACATCCTGTGATTCTGGGCAAATCACGTAATCTCCCCATGCCAAACAAAAATGGATGTGTCCTCATGTAACTCAATTGGTGCTTATGTAAAGCGCTCTGATACCTGATACGTTCAGGTCAAGTTTGCACTATATAAATTCTGTTAAAAAAAATGATGTAGAATGGGAACAAGCCGTAAGGGAAGACAATGTCTTGAAAGGACTGTTGAGTGAGTTGTCCAAGAATTCTAGATCTGATCTAGGCATAAAAAGAGATTTTCGTGAATTCAGGATGGTATGGCCAGAACTTTCTGTTGAGGATGGTGTGGTTAGAAGCGATGGCAGATTGGTGTTGCTAGCAGGTTTGCAAACTAAATTACTCAGTTTATTACATGAAGGGCATAGTGGCATGTCAGGTGTTGAAAAGGAGACCTTCTGGTGGCCGGCGATGGACAGAGAGGTGGAAAGGTGTGTACGGAATTGAGTTGATTTAATGTGTAGCGATAAGTCTCACCAATCAGAGGAATGTCTCATCACGTCTTCAAGATTGCCTGGCAGAGCATGGCATAAGGTAGCTATAGACATTTGTGGGCCTCTCACTGCCAGGGGAATAGCAAATAAGAATGCACTTGTGTTAATAGATTATTATTCTAAATGGCCATAGGTGGTTTTGCATGAAAGAACTCAAGGCATCTAATATTATTGTGACCAAATATTCTGCAGGGAGGGGTGTTCAGAAACACTGGTCATGGACAATGGGCCTCAATTCACAATTCATGGCAGAAGAATTCAAGATGTGTTGCATCACACAATGGATGTGTATCTTCCTAGGGAAAATGGTCTCATTGAGAGATTAAACTGCGTATTAAAGAAATGTATACAACTGTGTGACGAACGTGGTGGAGATTATAGAAAGGCAGTCAAAGGAATGTTGTGGAGTTACCGCAGCACGCCTCATTCTTCATGTTGGAAAGTCCTTTTAAGCTTTTGAAAGGGAAGGCAGGTGTGTACTAGAGTTTCACAAGCATGGATGAACAAATCTGGTACAGGAAATGTGGAAAGTAAGGATTGAGGGTGGAGATTGGGTGAGGACAGGTATAGTTTACACTCAGAAGGTGGGGTTGTCTAACTGGTCTGAGCCCAAGTGACAAAAGAGTAACTGGTAATAACGTGTGACTGGATGATGGGAAAAGATGGAACATCTGCAGGGTCATGTTGTGCAATGAACTAGAGCGAATATGTGATTATGGAAATCTAACAAAGGTGCAGTGGAAGGACAGTGTAAATCTACTATCACAAGAAGTGATGATAAGCATGTCAAAAGGAAACCTAAGTGACAAGAGGCTTATGTATGTTCTTAGTTGTGCTGGTGGTTTGTTTGGGTCGTGTTGTTTTCATGTTTGGGGTTAAATTTGAAGTTTGGACCTTGGGTATGCACGTAATATAGTGACCTGTGCTTCATGCATTGTATTGCATTCTATGTGTGTTCCGTTTCTAGTTTTAAAGCCATAAGTAATGTGTATTCATACTGTAAAAATGTATTCTTGTCCCCGCGCTCTGTTGACCTGGGGCGCCATTTTGGGTGGGTCTGAGAAGCACTCCCCAGCCATTGGCTGGAGACGTCACGTGGACTAGCTAGAGCCCTACTTTACTAGGTGGGTATGACGCGCAGCGTGTACGCGCATCGGGGACGCCACAGTGACGCCGGAGTCACGCCAGAGTCCAGCCCGTCTGCGCCCGTCCGTGCTGAGGACGCGCTGGGCGGCTGGGCACCGGCTTCAGACGAGGTCGTCGCCTCCTCATGGAGATATACGCATCAGGAGATGCTTCGCCTCAAACCTCGTCACCTGAGGTGTTCGCATACGTATGAACCGGACGACTTTCTTCCTCCCCTGCGATGTGGCTGCTACCATTCGCGTACGCCTGGAAATCCGGTTCCCCCTCATCCTTCACTCAATCACCCTGCCATTCCCAGACCCAAGATAGCGGGAGTAGAAGGTATCCTGATCAATGCCCGCTCCCTGGTCAAAAATAAAATAATGTTTAGGGAGATGGTTTTGGATAGAAAGCCTGCCCTAGTGTTTATTACTGAAACCTGGGCTAAAGACTCATCTGGTCCAGATCTGACTGAAGCGGTCCCGGAAGGGTATTGCCTGGCCAGGTTGGACAGACAGGGTCGAGTGGGAGGTGGGATAGCTATCCTTTTTAAAGATCATTTGCACTGTTACACAGTACCGCTACTTGATTTTCCGGATGGCGTTCAGGCTTGTTATTTTATGGTAAAGGAGGGGCAATGCCCTCTTTTTAATGGAATACTCCTGTATCGACCTCCTGGTCCGAGGACTGATTTCACACATAATCTCCTCCAGCTTTTGGAACCCTACTTTGGTCGAGACAACTTCTCCATTTTAGGGGACTTCAATTATCATCTAGAACGGCCTGACTTATCTGATACTTCCTGTCTTACTGAAGCCCTGGCGTCCTGTGGACTCACGCAGCGTGTCCGCGGGGCTACCCACCGTGGAGGTCACATTCTAGATGGCATTTTTTCTAATGACCATCGTTTGACCGTCAAGGATCCGGTACATGTATCTTGGTCCGATCACCTTGCGGTCCCATTTCTTTTAGAATGCCCTCTGATGGATGGCAGTAAAATAGGGAAACATACAGTGGGAGCCGGCAGAAATTTTAGGAATATTAGTAATGACTCCTTTTCACCTTGGGCTGTTAGTCTTTCCACTATAGGCTCGGATAGCGGCCAGACCGCGGTTGGTCATTTTGAACAGGTCATCACCGAGGCCCTGAATGAATTGGCCCCGTTACAGACCCGCCGTCGAGCTAGGAAAAGACCCTCTGCCCCCTGGTATTCGGAATCCCTCAGACTCCTCAGGCAAGAAGTGAGGAGGATGGAGAGGCTCTGGCATGCAAGTTGGGACCTCAAGAACAAGGAAGCTCACAAACTCTTGGTTAGGAAATATAAGGCTAAGATTGTGCAGGCCAAACAAGATTATTTTGTGGCCACGACAACTTCGCTCTCCTCGTCGAAGGAGCTCTTTAGAATCGTTGACTCTTTGGTCAACCTACAAACACCTGACCCTGTCTTATCCTCACAAGATCTGTGTGACAAAATCGCTCTCTTCTTTCACACCAAAATACAGGTTATCTATCGGGCTCTTGAGATACAAAGAGCCTCGATCAGTGGGTCTTCTGTTCCGGCTGAGATGAATAGGACCACCTCAGACAGCTCTCCATCGAGCACTCTGAATTCCTTTCCCCCGCTGGCCTTACAGGATCTGGAGATCTTGCTTAATAAAACCAAATCTGGCTCTCCCCTAGACACTTGTCCTTTGAAGATTATTAAGCAGTGTAGGGAAACCCTCTTACCGCCCCTATTAGAAATTATGAATCTAGCTATGAGGGACGGTGTCTTTCCCCTGGAATGGAAGAGCGCAGTAGTCAAACCCTTGTTAAAGAAGCCTTCCCTTGATCCAGAAGTTCTAAAAAACTTCCGTCCCATCTCACTGCTTCCAGCCCCTTCAAAGATGCTTGAGGCACATCTTAACAAGCATCTCGCTGCCTTTGTGGAAGGCTCGGGCTGCTTGGACTTCTCCCAGCATGGATTCAGGAGGGAATTTAGTACTGAGTCGGCCCTCACTATTGTGCTTGATAAGATCCGCACTAGAGTGGATGGGGGCCAGACCACCCTCCTGGTCCTGTTAGATCTAACTGCGGCCTTTGATACCCTCTCCCCCTCAGTACTTACATATCGTCTGAGGGAAGTGGGGGTGAGGGACGCAGCTTTAGATCTACTAACCTCCTTCCTTGAAGGAAGGGAACAAAGAGTCAAGCTGGGGGAGTTCCTATCTCCATCCCGACCGGTGCTATGTGGGGTCCCGCAGGGGTCGGCTCTCAGCCCGACCCTATTTAACATCTACATGACCCCACTGGCCAGATTAATTAGATCTTTCGGGATGGAGGTAGTCTCCTATGCAGATGACACCCAAATCCTCGTCTCTCTTTCCCATTCGGACGTACCTACTGCCTCCAATTTTAGATCTTGTATGGAGGCAGTTGGTCAGTGGATGGTTCAGAACTCACTTAAACTGAACGGGGAAAAGACTGAGATGATGGTGTTTGGAGGGAATGAGAACATCTGGTCAGCCAGCTGGTGGCCTGACTCGCTCGGGGTGTGTCCTTCCCCCACGACATCTGCTAGGAATCTAGGGGTGATGATAGACCCTGCATTGGACATGGGCGGTCAGGTTAGTAGAACCATCTCTACCTGTTGGGGCTTAATCCATACCCTGCGAAGGATCAGGAAATACCTTTCCATGCAGTCCAGAAAGCAGGTAGTTATCGCTCTTATCGGCTCGCGACTGGACTACTGTAATGCGCTGTATGCAGGCTAAATAGGAGCCTACTACAGCGCCTGCAAGTAGTCCAGAATGCCGCAGCCAGATTTGTTCTGGATGCTCCGAGACGCTCCTCGGCCACGTTGGCCAGGAAAACGCTGCATTGGCTACCGGTAGAGCATCGAGTACAGTTTAAAGTCTTATGTATGACTTACACTGTCATTGCAAAGAATAGCGACATGGGAGTTGGTTCTATTATTTCCCACTATATACCTGGAAGGGATCTGCGTTCCTCCAGTAAATTGCTCCTGACAGTCCCCCGTGTACGAAGAGCCAAGTGGGGGGGTAGGGCTTTTTCCACTTTGGCGCCTAAGTGGTGGAATGATCTTCCTTTGGATCTTAGCTCCCTACCCTCCCTACAGTTATTCCGAAGGGCCCTTAAAACTCGCCTCTTCCTGCAAGCCTATGTGTAAGGTTTTCCTTTCTTTTTATCTCCGTTTTGTTAGGCGCCTTGATACCTTCGGGTTATTGTCTTGCGCAATATAAATCCTCTATCATCATCATTGTTGGAAAACGAGGCAGTATCTGTGAGGCCTGCACAAATAACATGTCACATTTGTCCTTCACTGGAAACCAAACACCCCATTGTAGTGCTTGACTCTCAGAGGGTAGCGTTGCAGAGCAGTCTAAGGCTTACTCAAGGGAGGTGGCGTATATACAAATACGAAGAAATAACACTCAATAATTGATTATCCAGTCTGTATTGGACACACACACTACTCAATAATGTGCACCAATTACAAATATTCATAAGCTGTTGGAATTACTTTGTGAGATTGCATAACATCCCTGCCCTCCCGCAGGGGCGGTGGGGTCTAGTACCACCACTCCCATGTATGAACATCATCTTGCTCCCTAATGCACTGGGTTGACACAACCTGGAGCGAGGGCCTTAACAACTGGCACCATCCCAGTGGCGACCCACCCCATCATCTCAACAAGCATTAAAAATAGGTAACCTGCCCTAGGGACACGTAACCCTGACTGAGCATCTCATACTGTCCATGCAGTATACACCTCTACATCTTAGTGGCTAACAGTCTGGGTTGTTGTTCCACTAATGCAGTAGCAAGAATACATGTTCAGGCATCACTTTAAATGAGGTACTTATCATAGCTGATAACAGTTGTAATGCATTACAATCACAACCCCTAAAAGGCATCACAGTTATAATCATAGGATTCAGCATATACTGCCAGATACCCTAGCAGGAATGTCTGGCAACATAACTCCACTTAGCTTATGAATTCACATTACACATGTGACTTACAGTCCCACCATAGAAATAGCATTGGTAAATGCACTTCTCGTGCGATTCCACCTTTTCACCTACCGGGATGCCCTTCTCCAGACATCCTCAGCACAGCCCTCCATACATTGAGGCAGTCTGTAATGCACCCCCAGCTGTAGAACTAAAGTCCCAGCCCCGGGATGCTTTGACTGTGAGCTGAGCCCTTGAGGGGTTATTTCCTTGGAGTCGCCCAGAGACTTAGGGAGGAACTTTACATCTTCATGCTGGGGGAGACTGCGTTGTTCCTGCAGCTCCCCCTGCACCTTTGCACACCAACAACGGTGGCCCCATCTTCCTGGGACCACCACATGCCGAAATAACCAGGTTTCCTTGCAGGCTTCTGTAGGCCTTGCAAGGAAGGCATTATGGGGCGCTTCTCTCCTTGGCGTGCAGAGGTCAAAGGTAACCTACCTTCTGGGGGTCATAGCTCAGCCCCCAGGGGACTGATCTTCTCCATTTTTGGCCTCTTCTTGCTCCTGGTTGCACGCCCCAGCCACTGGGAGCACTTTCCGTCGCCCTCCGGGTCTCAAGGAGGACGAACCCTGCAGGGAGCGGTCTTCACTGGCTCCCTTCACCAGCGTTTCACCTGGCTCTCCTCCTGGGCCTGTCTTCTCCTTGCACAGAGGCCCAGGCTTCTGCTCACTGGTCCTGGTCTCCCCTTGTGGCACAAGTCAGGGTCCTGGATCAGTCTGGAGGTTCTTCCTTCCAGCTGCCCATGGCGCCCGGCTCCAGCCTTCCTCAGCAGACCACAACCCAGAGAGAGCTCCTCGTCCTGTGCAAACTCTTTTTAAAGAATTTGGAGTGGGCTGGCAGGAAGTCTCTGTTTGCCCTATCAAACAGCGACACATCACTTCTCTGCCCCTGCTCCCTCCTTTCTGCCCAGGCATCTGGGTTAGTTCATAATGGCGTCATCCAGGAGTCTCATGGTCTCTGAAAGCCCCTTCCCCCTTTGCAGCCTTCTCTCCCAAACCGCTTGGTGCCTGGCACCAGGTGACAGCTGCTGATTGATTAACCTCTTCTCGGAGAGGAGGCCTTCACTCTTGGAGTGCTTGTCATGAAGCGCTAGGCCTCTGATGCTACAGCTTGGGGAGGAAGGTCATTAATCCAACCTGGCAGGGTCAGCTCCAGCCAGGCTCTGGTTCTGAGCTGACTCAGAGGAATATGACATTTCTGGATGACCCAAAAGCAGTACAAATATGACTTTGGACTCTGCAGGATGCTTCTTCTTACCTAAGTTACAGTGGACTTTAGTGCGTGTCTGGAATTTGTAGGCCCTAGGGAAGTGAAACTATCCCATGTGGTCCCAATCCTCAAAGGAAAATAATGACGTGTTCTTTCAGTGAAAATAGTAAAGCACACTGACTTTCCCTTACATGTTTCTTCCCATTTTATAAAGCCATATTTGTATCTGCTCCTGGGCTGCGCACGCCAGGAATCTCCCCTGCGCAGCCTTTACACTTGTGCACATGCATGTACACACGTGTCTGCATGTAACCAGCCCAATGCCTCTTACTCTGGCTGCAGCGCAGAGGCCTAGTCTCACCAGGGGGACACCGGCAAAGATCACATGCAGTCTCTTTCATCATGAGTTCACTGTGGGTGAGTCACAACTTATGAGGCTCTCCCACAGTAAAAGCTCAACAATTAGGAGTTCAAAAAGGGAAATATCCGGGCGGGTCAGATGGTCAGAACCACCTTCTAACAGTCATGAACCGGCTTTGTTGTGTTTTTGGGAAAATGAGGATATGTGTTGTGTTTTAGCAAGTGGTTGCTATCTGCACTGGAATCTAGTAAGGAGATTCCAATGGGGAGTATGGAGTTAGTTGCTGAGGAGACAGGAATTGTGCAGGGGTTGTTGCTACCAATTTAATAAACTCTACAAGCTCTTCCAACTGTGTCCAAGTGTCCTAAAACATCCATTGTAGAGATTGTTGAGTGACATGGATATCGCAGGTTTGAATCTTAATAGGACCACAAAGCCTTTTATCTTGCTAATACAACTACTGTTGGTCTGGGTAATAATTAATTTGCTAGTAGCAGCTATTAACCAGGCAAATAGTAGTGAGAGGTGTATTTGTGCAATAGTAATAATTATCAATATGATACTTGTAAACCATCCCTCCCTGCTTTCATATATGTTTTTTCTTTCACTCCCAAAGTCTCACTGTCTCCATTTGTAAGGGAAGTAATTTTTTGTAGCCAGATTTTTATTGGGCCCGCAGATTTAGTGTAGGAGCTGTACCGGCTTAATTCTCAAAAACGTTGTCAATGTGGGCGAAAGCCTACAAATTGCATAGATTTAGAACTCTTCACCCAATTTTGTAAGAACCTGTAGGAGTAAGCATTGTAGTCAGTCAGTTTTGAAATGTACATATGCATATTAATGTCAAACACACACACAAAGGGCATATTTACCATTCCCTGAGGTACTTTTATGTGAAGCTCCATATTTACAAGGTCACACAAATCCATCATGCGTGGCTTTTCATGGCTTTGTAAATATGGAGTAAGGCAATGCCTTACTCTGCTTGGAAGGGGTGTTCCATGGGTGGTGCTGTGGGTATTCCCACGCAACACCCATGGCCTTTGACATTGCTCCAGATTTACATCATAGCATAAATCTGAGGCAATGTCAAAACTAACGCTTTCCACTTGTGCTGCGTTCTGCAGCACACATAGAATGAGGAAAACTCCTCCTCTTATTGTTTTTGGGTAGGAAGGTATCCCTTCCTGTACAAAAACAATCATGCCAACAACACAGACACCCTTGTACCATGATACAAGAGTGCCTGCATTGGCGTTCGGCTGCAGTTTGTGTGCCGGAGCTAGGAGAAAGGACAGGAATTCCCCGTATCTTGTAGATACGATACATTCCTGCTCTTTTTTTCACATAGGCAGCGCAGCTAGAAGGCTGACAGCATTGCCCTATACCAAAATATTGTAAATATGCCCCATCATTTATGCATCTGTTTGTATTTTCTGACACTAAGAGGTCCATTAGGATGGTGGGCGGAAAAGCACCCCGACCACCATGGAAGCGGAAAACAACCGCCCGCGGGCACCGTGGGAAAACCGGCGGCCAAATTAGGATCAACCACCCAAAAAATCCGACCGCAGCGGAACGAGGCCAAGAAAAAACGCCCGTAGCAGGTGGAGATGGCCAAAATCCATCCGCGGCGGTTGGATTCACGGCAGAAAAACACCAACTCGCCGCAAGTATAACAGAGACACTGCACCAGAAATTAGGATATCCCCGAAGGTCCGTGGTACGTACCTCTGTCTCCGACCGCCGCGGTCAGACAATGGGATGAATGGGAGAGCCAGCTGAAGAGCTGAAGCACAGCCACCGCGGCGGACGATCTGTAAAAAATATGGCGGATGAAGCAAAAAACCCACAAGAAGGCAAAATAGTGCACACAGAAAACTAGCCATGCCCCACAAATACACAAAACACACCCCAATGACACAACCACATGGCAAAAAAGAAAAATAGAAATCCCAGGACAACACACCTGTCAGCAACACCCCAATTGGACACACCCACATAGCTGAGTATAAAACCAGCTCTTTCCCTGACCACAATCCCTTGCAATACTCCAGGAGAGAAGGGACACATACCCCAGCTGACAGGAGAGGCAAAGGACACAACATCACTAGCCACACCACACACAGCACCACCACCACCACCTCCACACCAGCACAACTAACCCCCCTGCACAACACACACCATATGCAGCACAACCACCACTCACAGTCCTGCACCCACAACCACGTTGCACACCACACACCATGGCCACACAGAAAATGCCCAAATTCACTGAGAGTGAGTTGAAGGTCATGGTAGATGAGATAGTCAGAGTGGAACCACAGCTGTTTGGTACCCTGGTCCAACAGACACCATTAGCCACAAGGACACAAATGTGGGCAAGGATAGCCCAAAGGGTCAATACAGTAGGGACCACCCCAAGATAAAAAAGGAGATCATGAAGCGTTGGCATGATCTGAAGAGGGTGGTCAAGGAGAGGAGGAGCAAGAACCGTGAACTGGCTCAGAGGACTGGCGGTGGCCCTCCCATTCCACCAAAACCATTCACACAATGGGAGGAGAAGGTGCTTGCCATACTGCATCCAGAGAGTCTCACAGGAGTAGCCGGGGGAGTGGAGGTTGGTAAGTGCAAACAAATAACTACCGCCACTCTGCCATGTACTGTCTTGCACAACTACAAAGCTACACCACCTAGGACACATACCATCCATTTGCACCACACACTCACAAAAACATGGCTCACAGATCCTACATTCACCCACTCCCATTCACCCCAAACATAGCTACTAACATAACCATAGGGGCATGTGTACAGGCAGACAGCACTACAACTCCCACCAGGCCCCCTGTCCCACAGCATCAGCAAGCTGGATCCCTCCTCCACCCCACCCAGAAGCATGTGTCAGCCATTACACAACCCACATCAAACTAACAGGTAGGTAGCCATCTTCCCTGGGAGGGTGTCTGGGGGTGGGGTCCTGCACCACTACTCCCACCATGCCCACTGTCCCACAGCCTAGCAAGATGGATCCCTCCCTCCACTCCACCCAGAAGCATGTGTCAGCCATTACACAACCCACATCAAACTCACAGGTAGGTAGCCATCTTCCTTGGGAGGGTGTTTGTGGGTAGGAGGCCTGCACTACTACTCCCCTCCATGCCCCATGTCCCACACCTGATCAGGATGGAGCCCTCCCCACGGCAGTTGGAAGCCATTACATCACCCTCATCAAACTTACAGGTAGGTAGCCATCTTTACAGTGAGGGTGTTTGTGCGTGGGAGGCTTGCACTACTACACCCACCATGCCCCCTGTCCCACACCTGAGCAGGATGAAGCCCTCCCCCCCAGCAGTTGGAAGCCATTACATCACCCTCATCAAACTTACAGGTAGGTAGCCATCTTCACAGTGAGGGTGTTTATGGCTGGGAGGCCTACACTACTACTACCACCATGCCCCCTGTCCCATGCCTGAGCAGGATGGAGCCCTCCCCCCCAGCAGTTGGAAGCCATTGCAGTACACCAAACAAACTTACAGGTAGGTAGCCATCTTCACAGTGAGGGTGTTTGTGGGTGGGAGGCCCGCACCACTACTCCCACCATGCCCCCTGTCCCACACCTGAGCAGGATGGAGCCCTCCCCCCAGCAGTTGGAAGCCATTGCAGTACACCAAACAAACTTACAGGTAGGTAGCATCTTCACAGTGAGGGTGTTTGTGGGTGGGAGGCCTGCACTACTACTCCTAACATTCCCTCTGTCCCACACCTGAACCGGTTGGAGCCCTCCCCCCCAGCAGTTGGAAGCCATTACATCACCCTCATCAAACTTACAGGTAGGTAGCCATCTTCACAGTGAGGGTGTTTGTGGCTGGGAGGCCTGCACTACTACTACCACCATTCCCTCTGTCCCACACCTGAGCCGGATGGAGAACTCCCCCACCTAGAAGCAGTTGGAAGCCATTGCAGTACACCAATCAAACATACAGGTAGGTAGCCATCTTGACAGTGAGGGTGTTTGTGGGTGGGAGGCCTGCACTACTACTCCCAACTTTCCCTCTGTCCCACACCTGAGCCGGATGGAGACCTCCCGCCCAGCAGTTGGAAGCCATTACATCACCCTCATCAAACTTACAGGTAGGTAGCCATCTTCACAGTGTGGGTGT
The DNA here is from genome assembly GCF_964204655.1 of Triturus cristatus. Taxonomy (NCBI): domain Eukaryota; kingdom Metazoa; phylum Chordata; class Amphibia; order Caudata; family Salamandridae; genus Triturus; species Triturus cristatus. The sequence goes on along the minus strand of NC_140584.1, from coordinate 1,114,396,669 downwards.
TTGTGCCTGTGAGGCCTGCACTACTACTCCCAACATCCCCTCTGTCCCACACCTGAGCAGGATGGTGCACTTGCCCACCTAGAAGCAGTTGGAAGCCATTGCAGTATACCAAAAAAACTTACAGGTAAGTAGACAGTATGTGCACCCACACAAATTAATTGGTGCCATATGACAACACCAGCCCTCTCATTGCATTAAGAGGCATACCTACCCCATTGCGAAGCACAGTGTGCACACAAGTAAGCTAAGGAAACTGTCACAGCTACCAAAGTGTGACACACCAATGCACAAGTAGAAGAAAGTCAGGGCACAATCATGCACAGCACCTAGCTACATGTGCATCGCCATGGGGCAAGTGCAACAAGCACCATTCGAAAAATATGAAAGCATGTGTGGTGGCACAAATCAAGATATGCACATGACAGGACAAAGGGATGCAGGAGATGACAATGGCCTGTCCATGGCCAGATGTGACGTCTGCCAGGTCAGATAAATAAACAATGAGTTCTTAATTAAACACATGTTGTGCCAGGCCCAAGATGGCAACAAGTCCCTGTAAACCTTAATTGTGCACGGGTCACATGGTTTGCCTTGACACCTCACACCATGGACAAGTAATGCCTGTACAACTGCATCATGTCAGGAAGCACAGTAGTGCACATAGTCCCAAAAAGTGAATGACACACAGCTAACACAAAGCTTGCCGGGTACACTACAATGACCATTTCCCATCTGACCCACAGGTGACCAAGAACTCACTGCAGAGGACAACACAAGCAACCTGCAGAGCCAGTCTCCAACTCCTGTACATGGACTCTCGGATGTTGACTCCCAGGATTCCATGGACGATAAGCTTGAGGCCGGCCCATCTGGTGTGCCAGGGAGCAACAGGTCCCAGGACCCCATCGTCCCCCCCACCACATCTGTGCCAACAACAGCTTCACAGCAGACCCCTGCTGTCACGGCCTGTGCGGCCACTGCCACCACCACCACCACCAGTGCTGCCTGCAACACCCTCCCTGTCCCAGAGGATGACCAGCACACACCACCGAAGGAGGAGGGCAGGAAGAGGATGCGGGTGCCCACAGTGGTGAGGCAACAGGTCCGTGGCAGCAGGGCAGGTGGGAGTGGCAGAGTCACCCACGGACACCAGAAGGCTGAATTTCATTCCCTAGAACACATCACCAGAGTCCTGGGTGCATACGAACAGGCCCAGTGACAAACAGGCCTGTCGGACAGCTGTTGCACAAGCTCATCCTGCTGATGAGGTCCATCGACAACCGCATGGGACAAATCGTGGACCTCTTGGGCCAGCAAGTGGCAGTACTGAGGGACAGGCATGTGCCACAGACAACACCTCCACCTCCCTCTGTTGGGCTGCACGGTGACAGTTCACCATCCTCCCCTGCGCCCACAGAGGGAGGTGAGTCCTCAGACCCCACTGACCCTGCAGCAGGGCCCCCCATGACAAACGACGAAGGGGCTGCTCCAAGAAGACCCTGGGAGTATCTGGAGGCCAAGCACCTGCCAGACACCAGTCATGGAGCCAGCCATGATGGCAACCCTCTCCACCACTGCATTGACTTTTTGGACTGTCCTTCCCCACACTGCCTTGTGAATGGCATCTGTCTGTTGGACTGGGTCACCACAGCAATGTGGTGACGACTCGATTATCTCATCAACCACAACTGTCAACTCATTGCTCCACACCACCCCCCAATGGAAATGTACACCCCCCTCGTATCTCACCATTGCAAATAAAATATCCTCACACACATGTTGTCATGTCTGCTCCGTCTGTATTGCAGGATGTACAGTCTTCAACATGATCACAATGTACCAGGAGCAAGGGCTGTATGTAGACAAGGAGTAGTCGAAGGCACCTAGGGAAACACAACAGAACAACTGTCACTGGTCTGGGTGTGGCATCACAGACATCACACAACCCCTACCATTAGGATAACCCAACATGCACATGTCACAATGGCCAACAAGTGTCAACATACACGTCCTGTTGATGTTCCCAAATGACATGTCCCAGAAACATTTCCAACCACCACTTAGTCTACAACTGGCTGATGATACAATGGTCACATGCCCCTTCAAGACAACAGCAATATCAGCAGACAATGAGTATGTTGCACATTGACACCCACCGTCAAGTGAAGTAGCAGGTGATGAGCTGTTCATGCAGATCAACACCTTCCTCCTCTCCACTGTCCTCGTCACTGGACATGGCTTGGTTTGCAGGCTGGGGCCTTGGGTCCTCACCATCATCCAGGAGCACGGGAATCTCCTTGCGAATGGCTAGGTTGTGGAGCACGCAGCATGCCACTACAATCTGACACACCTTCCTGGGCGAGTATGCCAGTGCACCTCCGGGCTTGTCCAGGCAGTGGAAACGTGACTTGAGCAGACCAAAAGTACGCTCCCCCACACGACGTCTCCTCCCATGGGCCTCATTGTAGCGGACTTCAGTCACGGAGCTGGCATTCCGCAGTGGGCTCAGCAACCAGGGACGGTTGGGATATGCAGAATCACCTAGGCATGGGAAACACAAATAGACATTGCAACATCGCAGAGGCTGAGGGCAGCAGGTCATACACCCAGCACGCCACATGACTAGGCATACGAACCCACAATCCATGCACGCTCTGGAAGAAAATTAGCCATCAGCTGGGGCAGTATGCTGTTCCGCAGGATGTAGGAGTCATGGGCCGAGCCTAGGAATTTGGCAAACACGTGCGAGATGGTCATATCTGCCAGGCACACTACCTGCACATTGATGGAGTGGTAATGCTTGCAAATGCGGTGAATGTGCTCGCTTGCCTGTGGTGGCACAAGACCGACATGGGTGCAATCAATGGGCCCAACAACATTGATGATGTGTCCAAGGGGATAGAAGTCTCCCTTCACAGCTGACAATACAGCACCCCTGGGGAAATGGATGTATCTGTCCTTGTATAGCATCATCGTGGACAGTACATCACGCAGCACCATGCTGAACATCGGTTGTGACATCCCACCAGCCCTGGCCACTGTCTCTTGGAACGATCCAGTGGCAAAAAAATGCAGGGCTGCCATCACCTTATAAGTAGGGGTGAAAGCTGTTGGATATGTCTGCGGGGCTGCAGGTGGGGCTCCAACAGATCACAAAGGGTTTCCAGGGTGGCTCTGTCCAGGTGGTATTTCCGTATGCTCGCAACATCCTCCATGTCCTCCAGCACCATCAAGTGATAAATCAAATTTGGCATCCTCCTAGTGGAGATGATAGTGAACACGTGTCAATGCAATACATCATGAGATGTGCACAGCACATTACATTCTGGATGACACAACAACAACAAAGACTGACATTAACCTTGACTAACAGACCAGCTCACATGTAGGGACACCTTCATGTGCACAAAGGCCACACCTGTCAACTTACACAAGACAAGTACCTCAAACACCCCCTTGGTCAATGTGAATGCACATAGGGATACGGGCAAATTTTAAATGGGCACGCCTGGGAGTATAGCATCCATCAAATGTGTAACTAATCTAATCCACTGTCTCATACCTAGCTGCTGTACCTGTCACACCTCAATGCATCATTACAACCTGGCACACATCCACCAGACAATGACCACAGTTGGCGCTGGAATGACGAATGTGTGCATGAGCAGACATGAGAGGCAATGCAACATAGTTCATCATTCATTGGGATGAGCATCGCTGTGATTGTCACTGCACCTCAACACACTGACATGTGTACACATTGTAGAGTCCAGAACAGCACTGTCCTGCCTACACCAACATCACATCCATAAGTGACATGTGAGTGGGTACAGGCCAATCTATGAAACACACACACAAACATGGCATATGTAGCCATCAGTGGAGTAAATGGGAGATTGGCCTCATGTGCACGGTGATGTTCCATTGACCATCTTGGCACTGTGCCCTGTTGATGTTTGACACATGGCCACATCGATTGTATAGCACCCATATCGCGGTAGCTACCGCCTGGCCCCGGCGGTGTGTCACTAGCACCCCCATTCACACAAGTGCAGTAGTCATAGGCATGGAGACATGCCCATATGGCAGTGGGCATGCTCCACCACCCAAATCGCAATGCCTCTTGTCAATGCATGGCAGCCATATCGCGGTAGCTACCGCCTGGCCCCGGCGGTCTGTCACCAGCACCCCCATTCACACAAGTGTGATAGTCATAGGCATGGAGACATGTCCATATGGCGGTGGACATGCTCCGCCACCCAAATCGTGGTGCCTCGTGTCAATGCATGGCACCCATATCGCGGTAGCTACTGCCTGGCCCTGGCGGTGTGTCACCAGCACCCCCATTCACACAAGTGCAGTAGTCATAGGCATGGAGACATGTGGAAATGGCGGTTGGCATGCTCCACCATTAAAATCGCGGTAGCGCACTCCAGGCCCCTGCGGTGTGTCACCGCCATGGAGCTTGCCCTAGAGCCAATGCGAAGCTCGATAGTGGTGGCATGATGCAATTTTGAAGATTGCGGTAGGTGTGCTCCACCACCGCGGAGGCGGACATTGGCTGCATTTGAAAGATGCACCATCGCGGTAGTGCACCCCGGGCCCCAGAGTTGTATCACCGCCATGGAGCATGCCCTTACAGCCAATGGGAGCCATGATTGTGGTGACATGATGCAATTTTGAAGATCGCGGTAGGCGTGCTCCGCCACTGCGGAGGCGGTCATTGGGTGCATTTGAAAGAGGCAGACCTGGACCACCAATTGCTGCAGCTTGGCACCTTTGAAACGACCCCATATATGTGTGGGAGTGAGCCTAACATTGCCACTGCTCCCAGAGCCTGCTGCCTGAGACCCCTCACCTGCCGCTGCCTCCAGGGACTGCTGCCTGAGACCCCTCACCTGCTGCTGCCTCCAGGGACTGCTGCCTGAGACCCCTCACCACATAAATCCTGCTGTTGTCTCATGTCCACAGTGATGGCAAGGATAGAGAAGATCTGTGCCAGTCCCTTCACGAGTGAGGAGCTGGAGGTCCTGGTGGACAAGGTGCTCACACAGTACCCAAGGCTATATAGTGCCCCAAATGTCGTGATAAGTCTTCAACAGTGGTGGGGTAGGGCAGGGGGGCCACACATGTAGTTGGACTAATGTAATATGTGCCTGGGAGTGTGAGGTAGTTTCATGCACTGCCTGACATGCTGTCTCCAGTGGGAGGGTGTGTGTACCCAATGCCACAGCTTTCCCTCCCTGCACATGTATGTATGAGTGACCTGTGTTGTGTTGTCAGCCATACAGTGACACAGAAGGTTGTTCATGCTCTAGTCAGGACAGTGATTGCTTGGCTGGATGGCTGTGTGTGCCCCTGTAGTCCATCTCAGTGTGAGCCCAGCTAGCCTGCACTGTCCCCACCTACAAATACAAGGACAACTCACTTAACGTACAGAGTATGACATCAGTCTTTTCACATAGCACTCCAGCTATAGCCCATCTCAGGACTGTAGTTTGCACACAACTGCCCTTGTGAACGGCATTTTGTATTTGTGAGATCATGTCCCTCTATGTGACCACCATGACACATTCAACTATTCACAGGACAGGGACATTGATGGCTGCGCAGTCTTGGACACAGTGAGTCCACCCCCAAACGCAGGTTGACATGTGATTTATGTGTTGCTCAAGCTAACAATGGACTGGAGATATCGACAGGCTATATTAGTGTTTCAGTGCTGGCATACTGCATGTATGTGAGATGTGCAGGGACTTGTTCCCCCTCACACCTGCATGCTTTAACATCAGCTTTTCCCATGAAGGGGTCCCCTTGTGAGCTGTACTATAGTCTCTGATTGACCTATCATTGGATATGTGATGATTTTGTATCTTGCTGCTATACTGATAGATGTCGGTACATGACACTGTGTCACTGATCATTTCCCCCTCTTGTCTCCCATGCCTGCAGCACAAGGTACACCAGCGTAAGGCCATATGGAGGGCCATTGCAGCGAAGGTGTGAGCTCTGGGGGTCTCAAACCGACGGCGCACCCACTGCCACAAGAGATGGGACGACATCAGCCGGCTGGCAAAGAATGTGGCGGAGATGACCTTGGGCTGCTTCCTCGCACTGGGAGCCTGGCACGGCGCAGCATGACACCACTAATAGGGGTTACACAGCCTGAGCTGGATGTACGTTTGAAGGAGCATCAGCAGCAAGCCAGGGGTGAGCATTTGGGGAGTCTGACTTTGGCTGGGAGTGGCTGCATGTGTACAGAGCCTGTGCCAATGCTGGCCTACGTGATGTTGGTAGTGTGATGCTGTGGCATGTACGTGGCGGCTGGCCTGGGTGCCGGTGGCATGCATTTGCCCTAACTGTACTTATAAAGGTCATTTGGATGCTGTGCCTTCACATTACATTCCGAGTTGTGCTCTTCAGGTTTCTTCTGCATTGGGGTAGTCTTGGGAATCCCATGGGAGGGAATGGCAGTGTGCCCGATCTGACTGTGTGTACATCAATGCGTCCATTGCATGCACCCATATTGGGGAGGCCTGCACATCTTACTGCAATGTGCAGCATTATATTGTCCCCAAGGTACGACATGGTGGGTGGCATGGGCTAATGTCCATTGTGGACTGTTATGTTGTAGTCTGGGTCTGTGTTGTCTCCTCCTGTTCCATCCAGTTCTGTCATTGGCAACAAGTAGTGTTCCCCCATCATGTCCCTAGGTGTGCTCAGAACTAGTTGTGTGTCTGTTTGAACAGAGCCACAAGCAGGGTGTTGTGCTGTGTGGTCATCACATGGCTCACTCATGCCTGAGTTTCCAGTTTTCACGCACTGCTTGAGTCTATATATTTAGTTGGCACGATGTGATTGCACAGGGTGGTGTGCAACAAGTAGATTTGGTCAACTTTTGTCATGCATTGCTTGCATATGTTTGTTCTGTTGCTGCCACTGACCTGACCCTACATCTCTCTCTCTCATGCAGCATCACCTGTGGTTATGGAGGGACAGGAGACGGACACCAGTGGGGGTGAAACTAGCACAACATCTGCCCAGGATCCCAGTGACACAGATGTCACCAGAGCCTCAGAGGGGGACAGGAGTCTGCTGGAGGAGTCCGAGCCTGAGACGCAAAGCACCACATCATCGGATGCCAGTGGGGATGCATCCATGTTGGAGAGCACAGGGAACGGGGACTCTGCATCGACTTTCACCACACAGTGGCCATTGCCCACACTCCCAGCCACTTCATCTGGTGCTGCCCGTGTCCGCCTCAGAAAGAGGTGAAGAGTGTCCTTCACCCCTGGCACTGCTGTCCCTGTCCCTGTCCCCCCTGTTGCAATCAGTGCTGAGTCTGTGGACCTTTTACGCCAGCTGTGTGTAGGCCAGACAGCTCTCCTCAATGCCTTTATTGACCACAACATGAAATTGGCCCAGGTGGTTGCTTTCATGGAGAGCTTACATTCTGACGTGGGTGGGCTGCACTGGACAGTCCAGGCTTTGTCATCAACAGTGACGTCTGCCCTGCAACAGGCACATACTCACAGTCCAGCTCTGGTCCCTGTGTCCACCCCCCTGGCAGTGTCCACGTCTGACGATAGTGACCACTGTCCACATACTTCAAAGTCACGATACAGCACAGAAGGCACACAGCAGCAGCAACCCAAGCGGTCCCGGGCGCAGACCCCATCCCCACAGAAGACCAAAGCCACCCAGAGCGCAGGGAGAAAAGCCCGTCAGGCGACACCAGTGGACAAAAAGCAAAGCAGCAGACCTCAGGCACACATACCTCAGTGGCATCCCCATCCAAGGACTCTTCTGCCCCTAAAGCATCGCGTACAGATAATCGTACAGAGTCTGTGCCCACCAAGGAGGTGGTGCATGCCAAGGGTACACCTAGGAAGGGCTCAAAGGCAGAATCACCAACCACCTCAACTCCCATTCCAAGCCCAGTGAAGCAGGGGCTGGAGGGCACTGTAGGTGTAACACCTAGTAAACAGGGGAAGGGGGGCAGAGGCGAAGCCAGGCAAAGCGTTCCGCTGGGTCCAGCACATCACCAGAGGGGCTGCCAGCACCTGCACCTGCTGCAGCTGTGGTGGTGAGTGTGCCTGTTGTGCCCACACCTATTGATCCAAGCAGCCCTCCGGCTTGCCAAGCCACTGATGGCTCTACCTCAGCTGTTCAGCTCTCTCCCCCATCAAGTGCCCCAACAGTCCCTGAGACAAAGCCAGCTCCCAGTCCGCCTGACAGCCAAGTCTGAGTGGTAGCCGCCCTCACACACCTGTCTCTCACACAGGTGGGCCTGTACTGCACATTGTTGCCCCCTTACTGTGTTGCTGACCATGGAAAGGTACAGTCATACACATTCCCTGTGCAGCTTCTCATGGACTTAGTCTGCACCCAGAACTGGCCACTGGCCTTGTTCCTCTTTGCTGTGTTGAACTCTTCCCTGTGCAGCTTCTCATGGACTCAGTCTGCACATTGTCCTGCCCACTGGCCTTGTCGTTCACTGCTGTGTGACCCCTGCCTGTGCAGCTTCTCATGGACTCAGTCTGCACCCTGAACTGGCCACTGGCCTTGTTGCTGTTTGCCGTGTTGAAATCTTCCCTGTGCAGCTTCTCATGGACTCAGTCTGCACTTTGTCATGCCCACTGGCCTTGTCGTTCACTGCTGTGTGCCCCCAGCCTGTGCAGCTTCTCATGGACTCAGTCTGCACTTTGTCCTGCCCACTGGCCTTGTTGTTCACTGCTGTGTGTCCCCTGCCTGTGCAGCTTCTCATGGACTCAGTCTGCACCCTGAACTGGCCACTGGCCTTGTTGCTCTTCATGGGGTGTGCTAGTGTGTGGTGGGAGGGGGTGTGGCCCTGTGGTCTTTGTGCCCTGCCCATGCCTGGCACTGGCCCTGCCTTCTGCATTGTGTGCATGTATTTTCTTTTGTTCGCCGCTGCGGTGACGTGACCGGGATATTGCTGCATGGTGGCGGTAGCTGTGTATCCAGGATCCAGCGGGGTGACTTTGTAGCAGGTGGGTGATGTGTGGGTGCCGTTGTGGACGTGTCTCTGTCCCCCCTAGGGTGTCTGATGTGGATTTGGACCCTGTGTCAGCCCATGTGTTGTGTGTTGTGTTTGTGTTGTTGCGTACCTGCGGCGGCATCCGCGGCGGTCCATGAGTTCCTGGTGATGTAGCAGGTACATCACCGGAAAGATGTGTAGAGCTGGATCCATGGCGGTCGTGACCGGGACTCTGGTTTCGTGCTCTGCTGTCGAGCTTCCGCCGTCTCTGGTTGGGAGGTGTCTCCGCTGCGGTGCATCTGCTTGCTTGAGTCATCCTAATTTGTGGAGCGGGGCAGACGTCCTTCCGCACGGCGGTGAGTCTCCATTGTCTCACACTGCCGCGGTGGCAGGTGCACTTTGATGGCGGTGCGCGTCGCACCGGGCGGTCGGGAAATGGCCTATGTTTGACCATACTAATATGGCGGGCGTGAGGTCTGCTGCTTGCTGGCGGAAAAAGGCATTTTTCCGCACCTCCAGTGTCGCGGTGGTGCCACCGCCCAACATCCTAATGGACCCCTAAATTGGTTGGGACTATTAATTGTACTAACGCATTGAATTTGAGCTCCTTCTTCCTTGCCCCCTGCAATGGAAGTTTGTAGGTGCCTGAGGAATAATAGAAGTTAGGATCAACAACAAGTTAACAATTACAGTGTAACCCATTTTACCACACAGTAAAACTCAGAGATGGAAGAAGGGATTGATTATGGATTTATTACAAATTCAAAATCCAAGCTGATATAAATCAGTCTCAGAAACATAGTATAAAAATGCAAAATCCCTAAAGGATATCAAAACGTCTGACAAAATGTATCCTCAATAACAGAAAGTAAATGAGAAATTCAGGAGCTCCAATACAGAGAATGAGAATAAATGTCTGATGGCTAGTTTGAAAGTTTTGATCCTCCTGCCTATACATGATGGGGCAGATTTAGAAGCCCCTTGCGCCACTTTTGCGTCACTTTTTCCATGTTAAAAGTGGCGCAAAAGTGGCGCAAGGGGCTTGTAAATCTGCCCCGAGGTTGTCTATGAAGATCGACTAAGCACTATTCTAAACTAGGAATCAGAAAACCTCTATTTAATTTGGGAAAGCAGAGACAGTTGTCAGCATAGTAGAACTCCATAGAAGTTCTCTAAAGTGAAAGAATATTGTATAGCATGAGGCCACTCAAAAGAGATGTCGGCAAGAGGTCTGTACCTCTCAAAATCTAAAGGGAACCTGAAAAAAGCTTAAGTATATCCTCAATTATACCTACAACAGAACCTTTGAGAATCCCATGTCACATGTCTCACTATCTTCCATCTTCGAACAAGACTTGGCATCTACGCTCAAGATTTCATTCCTTTGGTCCACACATTAAAATGTCCTTGGAATCCTCCCATCTTCCTATTCCGCACAAACTGTAGTCCTCCCTTAATTCGTTAAAGCTTCATGTCCTTGCCAAAAGACACTCCTCTTGAGACTCACTAGCTCTTTCACACAATGTGCCTTTCCTTAACCATGAGCTCATGCAACTGCACCAGCATAGACGAGAAAAACATTGCATCCAAAGCAAAAATTAATGTTAAAAGTTAAACATTAAGAAATCCCAATGCTTAAGGCCTTTGGTCAACTTAGTGTGGCAAGCATTTCAGCACATGTTTAAATGCATGATTACAGATACATTTACAGTTACAATATAGATGTAGAGCGCTATTCACATGGATACATGTTCATTTATAAAATAAATGCTGAGTATTATTTAAATGAATAAACAAATGTTAGACCTGGCATCCTTGGCGTGTTTTTCCCTGGTCTTTTTGCCTCTATCGCCTGTATTTTTGCTGTGTGCTCAATTCCGTTATTGCTGGTATAGATGCTTTGGGCATTTTGCCACTGCTGATCAGTGCCAAAGTGCAAGTGCTCCCTCTGTAAATTGTGAATATGGATTGGTGTTTCCATGATTTGCTTTTTTTGACTTACTGCTAGGTCCCTATTATAGAAAACTGTGTTTGCCCAGGGCCTGTAAGTCAAATGCTGCTAGGGGGCCTGCAGCACTAATTGAACCACCCACACAAGCAGCCTTTCAAAGGGGTCTCAGACCTGCCACTGCAGTGTCTGCACGCAGTCTCTACTGCCAGGTAGACCTCGCAAATGCACCCACTTTCCAGGCCCTGAACTTCCCTTTTATTACATGTGAGTCACCCCTAAGGTAGGCCCAAGGTTCCCCTGTGGGCAGGGTGCCGTCTATGTGAAAGGCAGGACATGTACTGATGTGTGTGACATGTCCTGTTTTTCACTATTGGAAGGCTATCTGTCCCATAGGATAGAATGGGAGTTTATTTATAGCATCTTAGAAAAATAATATTCCATTGGAACAAGATAGAAAGAAGGAGTTTAGTATGCCTGAATTCAGAATATAAAATGCATCTTTTAGTAAAGATGAATTTTATATTGTGTTTTTGTAAATACCACTTTTAGAAAGTAGGTATTTTCTTGCTTAGCCTACTATGTGCCTCTTCTGGTTTGTGTATTGACAGTTTGGCTTTGGAGTGACAGGGTCTGGGGATGTGCATTCACTGTAGACACCCACTAGGGGAGTTGAGGTGTGTCCCACCTTTCCTGGATGAGTCAGGGTTGGGCTGAATAGGGGGGAGGAGATATCCTTGCACCTGAATGGGCCTGGTCAGCCTTACACAATGCTGTCCCCACCTTCTGCATGGAAGCTGGACCAGTGAGGAAAGAACTGGTTTTGACTGAGCACAGAGACTCTCTGCCAATAGAGCACAAAGGAAAATGCTGTATAAAGATTGGGGGCAGACCCCAGAACTTTAGATTACTTCTGGACTCAAGAGTAACCTCTGCCAAGGAGAAGAGGTAGGAAAGCTGAAGGAGAAGTACTGCCCCTTTGCTGTGTGCTGTGTGGGGTTGGCAAGCAGTGGCTGTTACTGCCAAGGAGAGGACTAAGGGGGCCATTATGATGGTGGGTGAATCGCCACCGCCCTGCCGGCGGTGGCGATCCGCCAGCCATCACAATTTACCACCTGACATATTACTATGGCAGGGGGTACAGCGTCGGACGGAAAGTCTGTCCGCCCCTTTTCCGCTGGTCGGCAATCGTCACGATTGCCAGCTGGGCAGAAAAAGCCCACAATATCGCCATCCATATTATGATGACTGCGGTGGGAATGCCTTTCCATAGTGGAAACTCCACTATGGAAAGGCATGCGGAAATTGACTTTGGGGGCCCGTTGGGGGCCCCCAGGGAGGACTGGGGGGGGTGGGTGGCCACACTGGGGGTACTTTTGGTACCCCCCCTTCATTGCCATGCACAAGTTGGCAGGCACCACACTGTGCCTGTCATGTTGTGCATGGCAATGCACAACATACCTCTTTGGCATTGTGGCGGGTGCTGCTTACAGCACCGTACGCCGCAATGTCAAAGATGCGAGATGTGACCGCCAGGGTGGTGGTCGCATCCTATTTGGAGGTGCGGGACTGCTGCACCACTGGCGGTCGCAGCACCACTAGGGTGGCGGACGGACTGAAGTCACCCCACCATCCTATTCGGGGCCTAAGACTTTGCTGTGTACAGTGTATCCTACTTTAAGAAGATCTCCAAGTGCTAGTGTAGAGCTTGCCTCCTCTTCTGAAGTCTCAGGCACACAAAGACGTAATTTCCTCTGTCCTCCTGCACCTGGAACTGCTGTTTCAGCTGCCACAGAGGGAAATAGCAACACCGACACCGGTGAGCAATGCCACGACTTGCAACGGAGCCTTGGGCATCGCTTGTGAAGTGCACGACTCACCGTCCCAACTTGCACCACAGCATCAATACCTGCCGGCGTCGCACCGTATTGACTTCGAAGCCGTCGGTAACTAGTCATAATATTGAATTTTTAATATCGATATACTATAATATCGAGTTTAGTATATCGACAATACTTAAATATTGATGTTATATATATCGATGTTAAAAATATTGTTTTTAATTTTTTTAAGTAAAAGTATAAAATATCAAATCAAAAATATCGTAATAAATGTTTTTCATTTTTTTGTGTTATGTAAAATATCGAAAAAATATATAGAATGTATAAAATATCGTTTTTTTTAATATCATTATAGTATTTTTTTATAATCACATATTGTTGTTTTTTATGTAATAATAGTTGTTTGATATTGTAAAAAATATTTTCTGTAATAGAAATTTTAGGAGCGGTATGTTGGGTTTGTTTTAAAATAATGAAAAATGAATTATTTAAATATTAATATTTTATAATTTCAATTATAAAATATTGTTTTAGGAGCGGGATGTTGGGTTTTTAGGGGATAAGGGTGGGGAGTGTTTTAAAATAATCAAAAATTAATTATTTACATTTCAAATATTTGGTAATTTATATTAAGAAATGTTGCTTTAGGAGCAGGATGTTGGGTTTGTAGGGGGTAAGAGTGGGAGTGTTTTAAAGCATTTTAAAAATAAAATTTGAAAATTTAACAAAAGAATTAATTGAAAAAAAAAATTGTTTTAGGAGTGGGATGTTGGGTTTTTAGGGCATAAGGGTGGGTAATATTTTAATAATAAAAAATTAATTTGTAAATAAATTAAAATTTTAATTGTAAATTAACAAAAAAATTGTGTTATTAGGAATGGGATGTTGGGTTTATAGGGGATGAGGGTAGGGAGTATTTTATATTTGTATGATGAATTTTAAAATTACATTGAAATTTTAAAATATGATTTGAAAATTTAAATTTATGAGTGTAAAATTGTGTTTATAGGGAAGAGGGCTGGGGAGTGCATTAAAATATAATGTAATATTTATTACATTAATATTTATTTTAAACAATTTCCAAAACATTTACAATTATTTATTTAATTTAAATTGTAATAATTAATGTGTGCACAATTTATGAATTTATGAAATTTGGATAATACAATATTAAATGATTGTATTTTTTTCAGTAATATAAATAGATAACAAGAGTTGTGAAAATAATGATTTTAAATGTGGTTTTATTAAATATATTTAATCAACATATTTTAGTTAATTACTAGATTAAAATATTTAATTGTATCTACTTTATGTAAAAAAAAGACGTTGTTTTGTTTTATAACAATTATTTATTATATATTATTAGTAATATTTTATTTTAAGAAATATTTAACAAATTAAAAAAACAAATAAAATTGAGAGTAGTGGTTTTATCAATTATTAATTATGTATAATATGCTATAATTACATTTATTAATGTGTAGTGTCCAGCACCTTCACTTATTTAATAGTAATTGGAGTGGTAATGGTAAATTATATAGTTTTATTGATCAGCATATTTCTTTATTTAATACTAACTATATGTTTATTGTCCAGCACCTTCCCTGAGTATATATTAACTGCAGTGGGTATAGTCAATTATATATGTTTACTGTCAGCACCTTCCCTGAGTATATATTAAGTGGAGTGGGAATAGTAAATTATATTTTTATAGTGTGCAGCACCATCTGTGAATTAATACTCACTGTTGTGGGAATAGTAAGTTATATATCTTTAGTAAAAGCACCTTCCATGAATATATATTAACTGGAGTGGGAATAGTAAATCATATATCTTTAATGTCCAGCACCTTTCCTGAGTGTATATTAACTGGAGTGGGAATAGTGCATTATATATGTTTAGTGTCCAGCACCTTCCTTGACTTAATACTAAGGGGCCGATTCTGATCCGGGTCGGAAAGCACTCCGACCGAGTCCGATCCGAATTGCTTTCCGACCGAGCCAGACCCCTACAGTCCGACCGAGCGAGTACGATGCGCACGACTCGGTTCGGTCGGATTCCCACAGAAGTCAATGGGAGCCAGTTGTACGGCGCGTACATGCGCTCCCATTGACTGAATGGGTACGTCTCGAACAAGTGTGCCCCCTACAGTGGGTACGCGTCGGTGCCATCTGCGCCATACATGCCTGTGTGGGGGAGTCCCATGTGTCTCCCCCTGTGTGCGAGTCATACGGCTGCGGGTGTCGGGGGGTCCAACGCGGACCCCCGAAGTCGGACTCCGGGAGCTTTTGCGAGCCGGACACTCCGGCTCGCACAGTCTGTGCGACGTGTGCATCATACTGGCTCGGTCATGAATCGCCTCCATTGCACGCCACGGTTAGCTTACGACCGAGACTTATCGAGCGGTTCGGACCCGGAAACCACTCAGTCGGTGATATTCATGTAGCTCGCATCGTACTGGCTCGCTCGTACAGCTGTACGAGTCGGGCGGAAAAGACACGTACGACCCGTAGTTTTTCCAGCCGGATCTCGTTCGGTGCCCTTCTGACCTGGATCGGAATCGGCCCCTCCTTGGAGTGGGAATAGTACATTATATGGGGCAGATTTATGTTGCACTTGCGCCACTTTTGCGCCGCAGTTGCGTCACTTTTGTGACGCAGCAGCGGCGCAAATCCTGCGCCATGGTGCGGGGTATTTACAACGTGACGCATCTGGGAGATGCGTCACGTTGTAAAGCCCTGAGCCACATGTAGGCGTTCCAGGGCAGGTGGGGGCGTTCCGGCGCAGGAATGCCTCCTAAAAGTGGCTGAGTGAAATCTACAAGATTTCACTCAGTCACTTTTAGGCCCATGCTGCGTCAAAACCCTGCGCCTGCTTGAAGCAGGCGTAAGGATTGATGCAGCATTGTACAGATAGGGCCCCCCAGAACATTGCTCGAGCTGCGTCGCGCTTGCGACGCAACTCCAGCAATGCGCCACTTTTACGGCACAGATGCGTCACGCATCTGTGCCGTTTTTGCCCCATGGTGCGCCGCATTATAAATGGCGCATAATAATTGGCGCATCCCTGCTGATATGCAGGGATGCGCCAGTTAACATAAATCTGCCCCTATATGTTTAGTGTCAAGCACCTTCTTTGACTTAATACTAACTGGAGTGGGAATAGTAAATTATATAGGTTTAGTGTCCAGCACCTTCCCTGATTTAATATTAACTGGAGTGAGAATAGGTAATTATATATGTGTAGTGTACAGCACATTACTTGAGTTAATACTAACTGGTGTAGGAATATTGCATTATATATGTTTATAGGCCAGTGATTTTAAAATGGTTTTATAATCTGTAGTGTTAATGCGTATGTATAATAATTTATTTAAAATTTACAATTACAATAATTATAACAATATATTTTGAAAATACATATTAGTTATAAAAAAATACATTGCATATAATTAATAATAAAAAATAAATTAATAGAAAAATAACCAGACTTGTACATTTTTAAATGATCTTTATTTTCTAATAATAAGATAGTTAGAGTAAAAAAACATATTTTATTAAGGGAATATAATACACATGAAGAAACATACAAAATAAATACACAGTTTAATTTTTGTATCATATGGGTGCCTATTAGGATGGCGGGCAGAATGCCCCCGCCATCCACGCATGAATCACCCCTGACATATTATGATGGCTGGGGGGTCCGTGGCGGACGGGAAGACCGTCCGCTGCTTTTCTGCCCGTCGACGAGTTGACCGGGCGGAAAAGGGGTCTCACATGGTGGCAGTGTCTGCAAGACACCGCCATCCATATTAGCATGCAGGCGGAGATGTGCCTTTCCATGACGTCATTGCCGCCATGGAAAGGCATGCGGTCTTTGCCTATGGGGGCCTGTAGCGGCCCCCAGGTAGGTGGGGGGTGCACATGTGGGGTACCTATAGTACCCCCCAGCATTGGCATGGACAAAGTGGCAGACACCGCGCGGTGCCTGTCACCTTATGCATGCCAATGCACAAAATGCATTCCCAGCATTGTGACAGGCGGTGCTGTGAGCATCCCCCGCCACAATGCTGGGAATAGGGGATGCCACCGCCACGGTGGAGGTGGCATCCTAAGGGCAGGCACGGGACCGCCGCACCCCTTGCGGACTTTCCCGCATTCCATTACGGTGGCAGGAGGACTGTGTCCGCCCGCCATTATAATAGACCCCAAAGTATTATGGATATATTTTTATTTTCACATATTATATTTTTGAACATACATATTTTTAACATTGTTATATTTTATGATACAGGTATTTATCTTTTGTAACAGAAAATATTTTTGGGTATTTTTGTTTAGAACAGATTTGTAACATAGATTAATTTTGCAATATAATTTTACAGTTTACTTTTGCATGTTTTACAGTTAATAATTAAATACATATTTTGTTAAAATTAAAGAATATAACATAATACAGATTTATTCCAAAAATATTAACATTTTAAGTGGTTACCAATTTTTGTACATGTAATATATATTTTCCATTAATATTAATGTATGAAATATGAATAATAGTAATTATTACCTTGTTACATTTTATAAAAACATGTTTTTGAAGAGGTAAGTTTTAATTTAACATTTGAATTTTTTTTAACTGTGCAGTACGATGCAAAGCGTGTGAATTACAACCGACACGTACAGAATACAAGCCGTACAACCGAGCCGTAGGGGATATAGTGATCCGGCCGGAAGTACCCGCAATGTACAAATTGCGCAGTACGATGCAATGCATGTAAATCCAAACCGACTCACAAGGAGACCAAGACGCACGACCATCATGCACAGACAACCCAGCACACAAGCAATAGAGACCGCCGCGACCGACGTGTACCAAACACATAAGATAGGCAGCGTGAACGAGGCGGAGAAGCCCGCACGAGACAACAGCAGCGTCCGTTTCCGTCACATGAACGTCTCCTTCATGCCTACAAAACACAAAGGAAAAAAGACAAAAAAAGGGCCAAACAAGCAATGACACAGCCAAAAAACTTAAAAAAAAACATGGGACAAAGACACACTCACCACTCCAACTATATAAAGGACTACAATCACTACCATCATCCCTTGCAAACAGGAGACACAGCCAGCAGTAAACACCAGTACACAGCAACCACAGACACACTCACAACTCACCCATCACACACCATCAGCACCTCATACAAAAGCACACACACATACACCCAGCAAAACCAACACCAACCCACCATCCCTTGCACCCTCACAAACATCCCTCACCACTACCACCCATCACTATGCCCCCAAAGAAGAATCCAAAGTTCACAGATAGTGAGCTAGAAGTGCTGGTAGACGAGATCATCAGAGTAGAGCCACATTTGTTTGGCACATTGGTCCAAAGGACCCCCATCTCACAGAAAACCAAGATGTGGGCGAGGATTGTGTTCAAGGTGAACGCCCAAGCACCAGGAAGGCGCACAAAGGGCGATATCCAGAACAGGTGGTATGACGTGCGCAGGAGGGTCAAGAAACTCATCGAAAAAGATCACGCCCTGAGTCAGTGCACCGGTGGTGGCCCTCCTGCCAAACCAGTCTACTTTAGGACCTGGGAGGAGAAGGTGCGGGACATCCTACCACCAGAGAGAGTCCATGGCCTAACATCCCAGAGCCTGGTGAGTACACAAACAACATACCCAAGATTGTGTGGCAAGGGGACAGTGAAACCATGCACCGCAAGCAAAGCTACACTAACCAATAAATAATCTGCCCAAGATGTGTATGCCAGTCAGACAAACACAATACCTGCCATCTCAGACTGACTGGGAACTGTGTCATTACATGCACCAACCTACAAACAAATAGAGCAAGCCAGTGGCACTACGCCAAATATACCCTGCCAGACAGTTTGCCACCACAAACACACCACCTCTCAGTGCAGCTGACTGTAAGGAAGGAATAGTGGGGATGCAGGTGAAGTAAGTGTAGCCAAAAGCATGATGGGGCCTGTAGTCACAGATAATGCTCCCCCTCCTGATTGGGCCATCAAAACCTCTCTGAAACATGCCCACATCACAGGGAGTGGAAAATGACTGACAAGATGGCTGACACTGGGTCCTGCTGTGGGGAGCACAAGGCCCTGGTAAGGGTTGTCTGCAAATCAGAAGCAGGACACCACTGACTGACATCCTGAAAGACAACTTGCACGCCCTACAAAGGAAGCATGTTTCATGATGGGAAGGAGGACTGACAGCCCTGACCATACTTTTCAGCATGGGGAGACACCCCCCCTCAACACAAACTCCACACAACTCACCGGGTACAATGCATTGACACACACCTCATTGAAATATCAGCAAAAGATACCCCATACTGGGTGCTGCTGTGTGAAGCACTGGGGCTCACTTTGGACTTGTAGCCAGACAAACACCAGGATTTCACAGTCGGACATCTTGCCATTGCTGTCACACCCCCTCAGAGGGAAGCAGAGTCAAGAGGGAGGAAGTATGTGCATGCTGGGAAGGGGGTGTAACCAAGAGTATTATGGGACTCACAGACACAGACAACCTACACCCACCCACATGGCCCAGCAAGATCAAACTGAACCATACTCGCCTCACAGGGAGTGGGAAGGGACTGACAAGATGTCTGACACTGGGCTCTGTTGTGGGGAGCACAAAGCCATGCTGGGAAATGGCCAACAACAAACATCAGGACTTCACAGTCAGCCATCTTGCCATTGCTGGCACACCCCCTCACAGGGAAGCAGATTCAAGAGGGAGGAAGTATGTGCATGCTGGGAAGGGGGTGTAGCCAAGAGTATGATGGGACTCGCAGTCACAGACAACCCACACCCACCCACATGGCCCGGCAAGATCAAACTGAACCATACTCGCCTCACAGGGAGTGGGAAGGGCCTGACAATGTCTTACACTGGGCTCTGTCGTGGGGAGCACAAGGCCATGCTGGGAAATGGCCAACAACAATATCAACCTCTGTCCGTGACAAGCTGGGAAAAAGCAGTGTACAGGCAGGCATCTGTTCGAAAAGTAGAAAATGTCATGTTTGTGATCCAACGATGCATGTAGAAACATAAATCACATTGTGTGTCTCTTCCAAACACAGGTGGTGCTGGGCACCCAGCACCAAATGATGAGGATACCCAGTCCCAGACTCTGGTGGACACTTAGCTCTCTGGTCTGACTCTCTCACTGTCCTCTTCAGATGACAACGACCAACCTGGCCCCTCCGGTGTGAGCCATCATGCAGCACCAGCAGCATCAACAGCTGCCCCTCCTGTACCCATGCCTCCAGCATCTGGACACCTACAGGGTACCCCCGCCAACACAGGCAGACCAAGGCCAATCAACACCCACAGCACAGGGACACAGGACCCCCCGGAAGCTACTGCAAACACCACCAGCAGCACCACCCAAGGGGTCCCAGTGTCACCTGTGAGTCCCGCCGCTGGTCCTGCCTGTGTGGAGAGGGGTGCTGGGAGGGGTGGGAGGCACAGGGCGTGCCTTGCAGAGGGGTCTTGACTGCATGATGACCCCCACCTGGCACGCATCTTAGATGCGTACCAGGATAGCACCGGAGGATTTGGCCAGGTAGTGGGGATCCTCAAAGACATGCAACACGAGCAGGTCGCCCACCATGCCCATATGGAGGCCAAGTGGGATGACATTACTGCGGTGCATCGCGACATACTACAATGCCTCTGCCAGATCAACACCAACCTGTCCACACCCCCCTGTGTGCCCACAACATCTGTCGCAACACCATCTGCCAGCGCCACAGGGAGGGAGGAGGACTCTGGCGGAGAGTCCCCTGTACCGCAGAGGCCTGCACATGAGGATTCCCCCCCCCCCCAGAAGAAGAGGGGTCGTCCAAAGAAGGACATGTGAGAGGCAGATGTCCCAGCACATCCCCCAGGGCCTCTAAACCTGTTCTGGACAATGTTCTTTGTGCGCAACCCATTCACCTTGTCCAATCGCACACAACTCACCCACATGACATGGAGAGTTCATGTTGGGCCAATGTATCAGATGACTGTGGACTTTACTCTGGACATTTCATCTACCAGCACTTCCAACTCCAATGTGAACTTTGGATTCCCAAACCACTGTACAGCACCCACCGTCATGTGCACTTCCCTCACACATGTTTGTAAATAAACTCACCAGTACACCATACTTGCCTCTGTTGTGATTCCAACTTGTCATGTTCAGGGAGATGTCGATCTGCTACACAACACAGTGCATGCCAAATACTGCAACAATGTGACCAACGTAAGGTGAGTCATGGGGATGTGACACATGTGAGGGAGATACACCACTATGGCAACACAAAACATACTCACCATGGCCATGTTACTCATCACACACAATGATGTTGACCTGAAACGCATTGGCATGCACAGACACAACACCAACCCCAGTCAGTGGTAACAAGTCCACAGGTGAGGTAAGCAGATGTCACTCAGATGTGGGAAGACAGACAACGCACATAACAAAGTGTAGCACAGGTTCATTACACATCAGCAACACGTTTATTCCACACTAGTTGCACGGTAATTCTACGTAACAGTGGACACACGCTCCCAATGTGTTGGAGAATGGAATTCCAGAGATGTGTGGTACATCAGTTGATGGGAATTGTCAACTTCCACACTGGTGTTGGCTTCTGGGTGTTGGGGGTGAGCGTTGACCACACAACAGGCAAAGTACCCTGGGAAGGACAGACAAGATACAGTCAAAAGCACAGAAGAACAGAAGAGAAATGCAATACACATGCACAAAACATGTTGCAAGACACCTACACAAACACTAGTTAGCAGTACTACCCTATTGTGGAGTACACACTACCTGAATGGACACATCACAGCTCGCATCCAGTCAAGTGGCACACAGACACACTCAGACAGCAACAGAGCTGCCACAACACATTCCAGGCTACCTTCATACATTCACATAACAACCATGGAAACTCACATTCAGGTGAAGAAGTTGTTGATGATCTTTGAGCGGACGTCACCATCATCTTCATCATCACTGGCATCTTGGCCCAGGCCAGGATCCTCCACAGGTGCCGGACGTTGGTCATCGTCATCCTGGATGAGAGGCACCTCCTTCCGCACCGCCATGTTGTGTAGCATGCAGCAGACAAGGATTATTTTGCACACCTTTGCAGGCTCATATGGGAGGGCCCCTCTGGTCTTGTCCAGGCAGTGAAAGCGGCTTTTCAGGAGGCCGAATGTCCGCTCAATCACCCTCCTACTCCGACCATGTGCCTCATTGTAGCGCAGCTCGGCTGGTGTCACAGGGTTCCTGAGGGGTGTCAGCAACCACGGCATGTTGGGGTATCCGGAGTCACCTACACACACAAAAATGAACAAGTATCTCAGTTTTGTAGGCGTGCGGAATACAACATTGACAAACACACACAATGTGAAACAGTCAGTACACACCGACAAGCCAGGCATGCTGAGCTGGCAACTGTGACTTCAGCGTTGCAATGCGACTACTCCTCATAATGTAGGCATTGTGCGCAGAACCAGGGAACCGTGCAAACACTTGTGTGATTGACATGTCAGCAAGACAGACCACCAGAGCATTGATCGAATGGTAGTGCTTCCTGTTACGGTATGCCTGCTCATGTGCCTGTGGTGGTATCAGGGCAACATGTGTCCCATCAATAGATCCGATGACGTTCGGCATCCTCCCCAGTGTATAAAAGGCATCCTTTATTTCAGGAAGTTCAGCTGGGCTCGGGAACTTGATATGCAGGTCGAGGAATTGCAACATCCCCTCCAAGACATCGCGTAGCACCCGACTAAACATCGTTTGCGACATACCAAAAGCAGTAGCCACAGTGTACTGGAAGGTACCAGTAGCAAAGAAGTGCAGGGCTGCCATCCCCTTCACCTCTGGGGTCAGTGCTGTAGGGTATGTCCGGCCAGGTAGCAGATGTGGAGCCAACTGCTCCGCCAACTCTGCAATCAGTGGCCTGGTGAAGCGGTACCGTCTGATGCAGTCGCGTTCCTGCATGGTTGCAAGGTCTGGGAACTGCAAATTGACAGCTGGTGCCCTGCAGTACAGAGATGCACAAAGGAGGATTGTCAGTTCATCCACCCATGTGGCCATGACCATGATCAATATCACATGCTAGTTCATGACATTACACAATGTACTGAGGTGTGTGCTGTTGGTCATGGATATATATGTCACCTACAAGACAACCACCTCACATCTCAATTCCACATGTCCACATGAGTCGCATGTAGTGCAATGGCCAATCATCTGGCTGTGTCACCCAACCTATGTGCTGCTGCACTGTTCCAAACAAACACCACAGTGACAATTGAGGCCTCATGTCTCCCAGGGATCACAGATCTTTGCCATGCAGAAACCCAGGCTCCCTGTATTGCCACATCAACACAGCAATGGACTAGGCATAGCACGTACACACCACAAGGCAAGCGTAAGTTCCACAGCTACTGGCCACTGTTGTTCCTGCCGGCCCAACATGTACGTCTCTTAGATACACACCCCATCAAGGTTGATGCATATACCACATGGATGTGGAGACTGTCACCCATTGGGAACATTTGATCAGACACATCTGAGACACAACATGCATACAGACTGTGGGTGCACATCAGTATTGTGGCTACAGGTATCACTGTGACGTACATGCCATCACCCCTAGGACTCAGGGTGTATGTGACCTGTCCTAAACATATCCAACCTGACACTGTGTCCGTGACTCATGCCCATTACTGTCCAATTGCGCATCACAGTGGTAATGTGCACAACACACAAAGGATTGTGCCCCCATGCACACGTGCACAGCCTGGGAGTGGCTGCACAAAGTGCCAGCCAAAAAAACAGATGTGGTCCCCCCCCAATACCCAGGGAATGCAGTCTTACATGCCATGGGACACTGTGTGGCCAATGCTGTAGTGTGGTAGGTGTGCACAGGTGTCCCTGGCCAGTATACGTGTGTTGCATCCGTATAATAGTCACACTAATGAGGTCCGACGCGGGTGACAATGCGTACGCATTGCACGGGTCATGTCCGAGCTGTGCATACGCTTTGTCATTGTATGCAATGAGGTCCGACGCGAGTGACAATGCGTATGCATTGAACGGGCCATGTCCGAGCCGTGCGTATGCTTTGTCATTGAATGCTACGAGGTCCGACGCGGGTGACAATGCGTACGCATTGGACGGGTCATGTCCGAGCCGTGCGTACGCTTTGTCATTGAATGCAATGAGGTCCGATGCGGGTGACAATGCGTACGCATTGCACGGGTCATGTCCGAGCCGTGCATACGCTTTGTCATTGAATGCAATGTGGTCCGAAGCTGGTGACAATGCGTACGCATTGCACAGGTCATGTCCGAGCCGTGCGTACACTTTGTCATTGAATGCAATGAGGTCCGACGCAGGTGACTATCATGCATACGAGTCGGACAGGCATGGTCCGAGACAGGCGTGCGCCTTGGCCATTGAATCGGATGGAGACGGGTGCATGTGTATTTTCAAAATACGCGTTGTACAGTACCCTTTGGCTCCGGACTGTCATGGAGATGGATGCAGATTCAAAACTTGTACGAGTTGTGCACTGGAAATTCAGTTGGATGCCTACAACAATATTGCAATTTCAAGTGTTAAATGAAGGTAAAGATTTGAACGATGCGGAAGGCGTGTATGAGTCGTCCTTTTAAATGGATTCGTCAGATTCATAGAATGCAACCGTGTTGGACCTATCACTTGGGACACATGGCACAGAGTCTGCCTCTACAGCACAGATATAAGGCTGGCTGGCCCCCAGGGAGCTCACTTGCCTGAACTACAAGCTACTGGACCACATCCCTGCTACCACTACTGCTGTCTCTGCATCCTCTGGCTCCTGCTATGGCACGTACTCTGGAGAGGGCCCCAGCCTTCACTGAGGAGGAGAACCAGGCCCTGCTGGACAGGCTCCTTCCACAGTACCGAAAGTTCTATGGAAAACCAGGGGAGCAGGTGAGTGTGCAGTCCACTGACTTCCTAATTATGCATGTTGGCTGACTAGCAGTACTAGCAGTGTGTACACCAGTGGCAAGCATTCTCAATGACTACTTTCATCCCCCAAAGTGTGTACATGTAATGAATAGGTTTCCTGTTGCTAAAGTGCATTGTTGCAAGCTTAAACTATCAAGGCATTGTTAACATGTCAGACATGCAGGTGATTTTTCCTTCCCCATGGTTGCACTACCTGTGTAATTCATTTCCCTTTTTGATGATGACATGTATATCCAAATGTGTGCTGCACAAATCTGGGGCATGTGTGTTAATGTACTTTTCACTTTGTCATCCTCACAGGTTGATGCCCACCAGAAGCAGGAGATCTGGCTGACCATCGCCTGGGCTGTTCGTTCCGTGGGGATCTACAAGCGCCGGATCCGCAACTGCCAGAAGAGGTGGCAGGACCTTTCAGGGCTGGACCCGGAAGATAGCTAGAGTCCAGCTGAAGCTGTCACCTCCACGCAGGAGGGGCGGACACTGGACCCTGACACCCCACATGCTCCCGATACTGGCAGTGGTCTTCCCGGACCTGGATAGGCAGCTGAAGGCCAGACAGCAGCAAGAAGGGGGTAAGTCCATGCCTAATCTGTGTACTATGTCTGACATGCTAATTGCAGTCTTTTGGCCTGGTCACACTTCCACATTACGTAGGTCTTGTAGTCCAATACTCAGATCCATCAATTGTGTGATGCACTCTCCTCTTCTGTTCCACAGGTGCGGCCCCTACAGTCTGTTGCTTGTGTCACTAGGGCACTGTGTCCCTGCAGTCAGCTATGCTTCAGCTAACGGTCAGCATCTGGTCCTGTGACTCTGTTGTGTGTTACATGGATGGGTCAATTCCTTACACAATGCCTGAGATCTGACATGTGATCTGTGTGTGCCCTTGAGATGTGTACCAATTGCTGATCTGACTCGCAACATGTGGCTGGGGTATTCCAAACAAACCCATGCAGCAGGGGACTCCAATTTTGGGGCCTCAGTAGTATGTATATCAAGTATGTCACACTTGCTTAGCCACCTGACTACTGTCCAGGGCCAAACACTGTTTCATGTAGACCTGGCCAGTCATGGCTCCTCAAGGGCATTTAGGAACATTCTGTAATCCCATTCCTGTGTATGAAATTGCAGGTTGTGCTTAGTGACATGTGCCCTCAGGTGTCTGCCTCTGTGTCATTAGGGTTTGGCTTGTTATGTACAACTGGGGTGTCCATGATTCAGAGTGTCAGCATGACATCTGAGATGTGACTGTGAGAGACAAGACCTTTGTGACATATAGGTGTGTGATCATCTGACAGTGCACAATGGTGTATGCAACTGTGTCCTTCATGCAGCTGGGTTACATGCATGGCAGACTGTGATGTGTTAGTGTACAGGGATTTGTGTTTTCAGAGACTCATATGTATGATTTGCATGATGTGGGGTCTTCTGGGTCCTGGATATGTTGTTTGCATGGGATGGGCAAGTGCGCCGGTCATCTGCAGAGTTAGCTTTACCCCTGAGCTAGGATTGTGAGTCAGTGCATATTGTTGTTGTCTGGATGCCCTGCCCCTGTGACAGGAGACAGTGTTGACTGACTTTCAGGACACCCCAGTGCCATGGCATTAAACTTGCTATGAGTGATCCTGCATTGTGTTCAAGTGTGCACCATGCACCCCATTGTGGCATTGCCCATCAGGACATGGGTACATCATAGTGTGTGTTGCTGGCATGCATCACAAGCATGTGAAATGAGTCTCTGCCCATCCCTTCATCTGGACACCTGTACTGAGTCAGTAGCAAGAGCTGTGCTGTGTGTATAGTGACATACTCCTACATGTTCACTTGCATGTACAACTAATGTGTGGGTGGTGCATGTTGGCACATTGGGGTGTTAGCATTCAACATGCAACGGACATATGTGTGAAAGTCAAGGATGGATATGTTTGCCATGGTTGATGTTGAGAATGACAATTGTCTTATTCTAAACAGTGTTGGCACTTTGAGCTGTGTTTAGCTGATGATGCCAAGGCTTGCCCTGTGATGTGATGTACTCACTGTGGTGTGTGCAGTCGGTGCAGGTGACTGATGTTGTTCCCTTACTTCCTATTCCTATCCAGATACATCCACGGCCACAGGAGGGGACAGCTCCACGGACCAGGAGGAGCCACAGAGCCTGACAGGGACAGAAGGAGAGGAGTCGGGTGGACCCAGTGCACGGAGCGGAGGGCGAGTGCAGCCACACAGAGGAGTCATCACCCCCAGCTGAGGGCCACAGCAGCTCTGAGGATGACTCCCTTGTGGAGGCGGGTGTCAGCAGCCACCAAACCCCAGCTAGTGAGGCTGTCACCGCCACCGCCACCACCACCACCACCCTCCCATCGGCACCCATCCCAGAGGTCCCTGTGGGCTCCCGTGTTCGTGAGCATGTCTCCTTTGTGCCAGGCACTGCACCCCCTGCCCCTTTGTCCCCTGCTGCCCTGAGTGAGGAGTCTGTGGACTTACTTCGACATATCCATGTAGGGCAGACGTCGATGCTGAAGGTCCTCCATGCATACACAGGTCTGTTGACACAACTGGTGTCATTCATGGAGGGCATTTCCTCGGGCATGTCTGCCCTACAGAGGACCAATCAGTCCATGGCCTCCTCCCTGATGGCAGCATTGTCCCTCCTCCAACAGTCCCGCACCCCACCTACCCCTGCACCCCCCACGATTCCTAGCACCCTACCTGTCCTAAGCACAGAAACCCCCAAACCAAGGTCTAGATGTGCACAAAAGCAAGCGCAGGGGACTGATACCACACTCTCAGGGGCTGGTTTGCAGACACACACACAGTCATCTACAACCACTCCGCAGTCCTCTGAGACCTCTCCCTCCCAGCCCCCTTCCCTTGCCTCACCTGCAACTCCATCTCCCCAGAAGCTCTTCCTCTGTGACCTTGGCCTCTTCCCCACCGACCCTGCAGATCCTGATTACAAGGGGAAGAGGAAGTCCCCACACACAGAGGGGAGTGCCCCTCACACTCGGACACCCTCCCCCAGGCGCAGTCAGACAGAGACCCTCACCCGCAAGTCCCCCCGGCGCCAGAAGAGCAAGACCCCCCTCCACCATGCAGCTCCAAGGCAAAGTCTCCGTCCTCCATCCCCCAGGCCACCACTCAAGAGGTTCCCCCACAACTCCCTGCCCCGGGTTCCCCCACCCACAGATACACCATGCCCAAAATGCTAAGGCCATCCCCCCCTAGCACTTGCTCCTCCACACCTGGTCAGACAGTTAGTGCCACTGATGTGAGAACCGTGCCCCCCCTGCCCTGCCGACCTCACCTGTCCCCCATTCCGCACCCATGGATGTAGGCACTGCATTGGAGTCCACAAACACCCCGCCTGACTTGGGCACTGCAGTGGTGAGCCAATCCACTCTATCTGACCTGCCCACTGGAGTTGCGCTGGCACCCACCCCATCTGACTTGTGCCCCACAGTTGTGACAGCACCCACCACTTCAGTCAGCTCCACTGCAGTTGCAAGTGTCTCGCCTGCATCCACCACCTCTTCAGTGCCTCCTTCTGCAGCGCCCTGATCCTGTCCCTGCAGTGCCTGGCCTGCCCCCATGTATGCCCCTCCGAGGAGATGACCCCGGTCCTTAGCAGTGCAGGCAATCAAGGTGTGACAGTTGTCACTCTACTTCACTCCTTGGCATTTGGATATGGACTGGCCATTGGCCTTTTGTTTGCACAGACTGTACATTATGTTGATGATGTTTAACATGCCCTAGCACCTGTGATGCTTTGTTTACAATGTTGAATACTGATGTGTTGCTGTGAGGTACTCCCTGTGGTCCATGAGATATGTATCCTATTCTGGTGGGTATCCATGTCATCCTTTGCAGCTACCTGGGTGTGTCAGGCTCAACTATTTGTGGACATCTCTCTGTGAGCATTTCATTTGCATGGTCACATCTCTGGCTTGCACCCATGCACATATGATGTGCTTCCCATTGTCCAATTTGTCACTTCCACATACTTTGTGCTCATCAACACTGGACCTACAGGTGTGGGCATCATTGTTATAGGAGCAACGGGGTCCTCTGTGCAACTTGCTAGACATATGTTTTGGGTATGTTCAGATGACTTAGGGGAGACTCACGTACCCAGGTTGTTGTGACCAGAGTCTTCATTGTGTGGTAACTGATGGCTGACTGACCAAGTGTTCTGCCGACATTAGTGAGACTTGCAGTGAATATGTTTTCCACAGCTGGGCTTCCACAGGAGTTGGGTCCCCTCAAGTAAGTGTGTTGTCCAGTGACATGGCTTGGGCCCATGGTGTGTGTTGTATGAGCATGTGTGTGTGTCCACATCCCTGTTCATACACAGACAGTGTTCCCTTGATATGTTCCTGTTGTTGATGCTTGCTGAGTGGTACTGGGTTAATCCCACTACTTTTCCAATGTGCTACCAGATGTGTGGGTGCATGACACACTACTGCTAATTGGTGTATCATCATTGGGATTTGTCAGTTCTGAGTGGTGATGATGTTGTCAGACACAGATGTGACACAGTCAGGGTTCCTCATGGCACCTGTTTATTTGCTAAATCATGTATTTGTCCCTAGGTGGTAGTTTTCAGTGATTGAGACATTTGTATGTGTGTGTGACTGCTCCCACTTGTCGGGTTCATGGCTGCGATGCTGGCAGGTGTCAGCATGTGTGCCTTGTGGTGCTCCTTGACTTCTGCATTGTCCTCGGACTGTGGCAGGGATTCTGGAGGTTACGTGAGTTTTGAGGTCATGGCCATGTGCCGCATACTGTGCAGAATGTCTGTCATTCCCCAGGGTTGTAAACTGTCCTTGTGTGATGTGTCTGTGCACCTTAGTTCCTCCCAACATTCCTGTGTTTGTCATGGGTGCATGTGCAATGTCACCTGTCCATGTGGGCTTCACAGATACACATTGTTGAAGTTCAGGGTGTGTGGTGTTGAGGGTGGACTGATGTGAATGTTTTCATGGATTGTCCCCTAGCTCCCGTTTGTCCATGGATGAGGGGCCATGCTGAGTGATTTGTGTTTGTGTATGTGTGATGTACGTTTGTGGAACAGGACACATGTCTGGGTTTCCCAGTTTGTACGACATCTGCATTTGTCATCACAGTGGAGGTGTCATGCATGCTTGTGTCACCCCAATGTCTGGTCCCTGGGGGTAGTGCTGTTGTGTGTCAGTCTCTTGCTGTGTTAGTTGGTGTTCATTCCAGCTTGTGTCACATGTGTCTGTTGTGCTCCCTCTCATCTCCCAATGCCTGATTGCCCACTGAGGGTGTCCCAATGATGATTTACTTTTGTATGGCACTGTGTCCACATCTGTGTCACTGTGGTTCAGCCCCCCTCATGTGTTGTGTAGTTGCCTGGGGATACTGTGACACACACACACACATGCTGTGTCAGATGTGCAGTGTGAGTTTGCCTGTTTGTGTTTGTGCATCTGCACCAGGGCATTGGTATTGCTGTTGTGGGCCTTTGTCTGGATGCTGTTTCTGTGATTTTGCATGCTATCCCTGTGAGTCATATCACATCATTGTGCACATTCATCCTGGTTGTTAGGTGCCATTGCTGGCATGGAATGTGAGTTTGTGAGCTGACACCTACAGTCTACACATGTTGTTTTGACTGGTGTGTCTATTTTCGAGATGTGTGCATGCTGGGTGATGGTCACTTCTGCTCTTGTGTCATTGTACACTGTATACATTGTCAGCCCCCATGTGTGGTGCTTGTCTGCACATGGCAGAGAGTGTGTTATGTTTTCACAGCACTGTTAGCCTCACCACATCTCTGTGTGTATGGGACACAACCGCTAGTTTGCCCCAGAAGTGTTTAATGTGTTGGGAGCAGGGCTCATACATGCTGTTTGTTATTTGCAGCTTTGACCATGATGACACTTACCATTTAGTCACTGTGATGAGGGGGGGTTTAGTCCCCATCACCACAATGCTCAACATCTGCTGCATTGTGGATGCCCACACTTAACTTTTGTTCTACACAGTGAGGGGGTGTTCTTTTTACATTGCCACAGTGCTATGGCGATGCTTGCCTTGTGTATGTCACACTCATGTGTTGGTCACACATGTGCTGTTACTTACATTGTATGTTCGTAGCCATAATCACTGTTGTGGGCATTTGTCACAGACTACACACTGTTGACATGATGTTAGGGGGGATGTATTTTGCAGACATACCTGATGTTGGAGTATGCTGGATGTGTTGCGCATCACCATCCTATGGCAGGGGTGATGGGCAACATAAGCCCTATGGGTGGGGGTGGCAGGGGTGATGGGCAACATCAGCCCTA
This sequence comes from Triturus cristatus, assembly GCF_964204655.1. NCBI lineage: Eukaryota > Metazoa > Chordata > Amphibia > Caudata > Salamandridae > Triturus > Triturus cristatus. The sequence goes on along the minus strand of NC_140584.1, from coordinate 1,114,365,498 downwards.
TCGCTGGGGGTGGCAGGGGTGATGGGCAACATATGCCCTATGGCTGGGGGTTGCAGTAGTGATGGGCAACAGGTCCCCTATGGGTGGTGGTGGCAGTTGTGATGGGCAACATAAGCATTATGGCTGGGAGTGGCAGGGGTGATGGGCAACAGGTACCCTGTGAGTGGGGGTGGCAGGGGTGATGGGCAACAGGTCCCCTGTGAGTGGGGGTGGCAGGGGTGATGGGCAACATAAGCCCTATGGGTGGGGGTGGCATGAGTGATGGGCAACATCCGCCCTATGGCTGGGTTGGCAGGGGGGATGGGCAGCAGGTTCCCTGTGAGTGGGGGTGGCAGTAGTGAAGGGTAACATAAGCCCTATGGCTGGGGGTGGCAGGGGTGATGGGCAACAGGTCCCCTGTGAATGGGCATGGCAGGGGTGATGTGCAACAGGTCCCCTGTGAGTGGGGGTGGCAGTAGTGATGGGAAACATAAGCCCTATGGCTGGGGGTGGCAGGGGTGATGGGCAACATCAGCCCTTTGGCTGGGGGTGGCAGGGTTGATGGGCAACATAAGCCCTATGGGTGGTGGTGGCAGGGGTGATGGGCAACATAAACCCTATGGATGTGTGTGGCGGTAGTGATGGACAACAGGTTCCCTATGGGTGGGGGTGTTAGTGGTGCTGGCCATGCAACCCCTATGGTGGGCTGTTGTTAGTGGCCAGGATGTGGATCCCCTGTGTGTGTGTGCCATTTTGCGGGTACGTGTCGTTTGTGGTAGGTGTCTGACTTACCGCCTGCGCCGTCGATGTCGGTTCCTGAGCCGGTCATAGATGTAGAGTGCTGGTATGACCTGCACGGTGGGATTCATGATGTGTTTGTGTCGTACACGCTGCTTGTTGCTCCGTCTCGTACCCACTGCAAGCTGGTCTGTCTCGTAGCCGTGTATTGAGTTGTGGCGTGAATCGTAGCTGATATGCTTGTTTTCCAGATGCTGTGACGTCCCGTACGTGGCTACCCGTCCGGCGCGTAGGAAGTATGCATCGTACTTGTCATGCCGGAAACTGTTATGGATACTGCTTCCGGGCGACTCGGTCCAGCGTTAGGAGTTACGGCTCGGACGGAGAATGGAGCTTGAATCACAGCCTACGTGTTGGTCGGGTTTTTGGCAGTTATGCGCATCGTACTTACTCTACAGGACAGACCGGCTCCGGTTATGTGTCGGTCGCACGGTACTGCTACGGACAGCTGTCCGACCGGATATCGGAATCGGCCCCAATAATGTGGTACAAACACCAACTTGTTCAAAACCAAACACAGCACAGAAGTACACCCGCTTGTGGCCGGTAAACGGCCACACGCATCTGGCAAAGCACGAAGCAGGGACATGATAATGCACACGTACAAACACACAATCCTGATGGGCTAGCAATGCACGAATGGCAGGGAGCCAGAGAGTCAGAGACACACACATTGGCGTACAAATCAAGACACAACACAGTTGGAGACAAGTGAAAGTGTGGAATCGTTATGAACAAGTGCGAGTCAGTACGGCCAAGAGAAGTGCCACGATATGCAGACAAATGCAGCAGCATGTCTGAACGAGGAAGGTAGGAAAGCGCCCATATCCACCTCGGGGAAATCCCTCACCAACACAAGTCAGTGCCAACCCGCGTTGGTTGTCCGCTCCTGGAACATGAGTCCTGGCCAATGCAGCCATGTCCACTGTCGTCTCGGGACCTGTGACCATATCCAGAACATGCAACCATGTGTAGTGACAAGTGCAATGGCTCGTATCCAGGTGTGGCTGCAGGTACCTTGTCACTCGTCCATGAACGGGAGCGCAGCTTTGTAGGCCAACATCTCCAATGAGTGATCGTCATCCACCACATCTGACATGTCATCAACATAATCCATCAGCTGACCCGGACAGATGTGCTGACTCCAACCATTGGACCCAATGTGCACCAAAGCACAATCGGGTAGTGGCTCAATGTGCTCACTGCACACGATGACTCGTGCAATCTCCAAGGTCCAGTTTCCAGCCTGAATGCCAAATATCTGTGTATGCCATGAGTGGTCATGCTGGTGACACTCCTGGTTGTGGGCCAACAGGGGGCGCTCACACACGTCGAAATCCAGGTCAGCTACCGTTACGTTTGAGAGGCAGTCATCCATGGACCACTTAAATATGCACGAGCGACAATGCAATACAGGCTGCACGCAGGTGATGTGCACAAGGCGGAAGCTCAGCTGGTAAATGATCCGCAGCACTGCCAACGGCAGTGCCCCTATTACATGCAGCAGACGTGCACGGTACAGCTCCACGTGACTGGAGTAGACCATGTGTCTGGGATGGTCTACCATTGCGTCAGTGGCTCTGCTTGAAGCGGCACTGGCTTGACCTGAGACAGTCCTGTGGATGAAATGGCACAGCTCGGTGCAATGAGCAGTGTCTGTGTGGAACGGGTGCAGGCCTTGGGTGGGGTGGGAGTACGTGTGAAGGCCATATCATGCACGCCAACTACGACCAAAGACCACTGCTTGTGGGATGTGTACATGTTGGTCTCGTGCTGGGCAGTGCGTAGTGTGGGAGTCACAAGCAAATAATATCATATCTGTCACGGGGTGCTGGGCACATGCAAGTTCCTGCTCGGTGCTGCGGATGTGCTATTGCCTTATAGTACAGACAAAGGACCTATCATCCCTAGAGTAACTTCACCAGCTGATGCATACAGGAGACATACAGAGGTCGGTTGTGGGTGTGGTGGGACGTCTGCGACCCTGGGAATCGAGGATGATATGCCCAGCACGATTCACATGAGTGGACTCACTGTGTGTCACGTTGCCACACAGCTGCTCCTCCCTGCCACGGGCACCCACACTTGTCTGCGCTGCACGGTTTCATCATGTGCACTCCTACGGGACACTATTCTAATGCCTGTCCGCGCATGTCCTGTGCCATACCAACAACACTGTGAAGCTGGCCTTCAAAGGTGTGCGCCCACTTGGGTGTAGGCCAATGGTCCGGACAGGGAGGACACAGGTGTGATTGGTGGAGGTTCCACGGTGTTCGGTTGTTGCCTGCACATTGATGTGAGACGTGTACTTTTTGTTGCAGTGATTGTGTGCTGTGTCAGCAGGGGGCACAGGTGTGACATGTGTGCTGTGGATTGCCCCCAACATGTGCATGCATCCAGCTATGGCGTATGGGCCTTGCTTGGTGTCCAGCGGATCCTGCGCATTGTGTTGGACGTATAGGGACTGGGGTAACCGGCTGATAGTGATATCCAGGTCAGGTGTGTTGGTGCCGTCGGCCTGTTGGGCTTGGTTGGTCAGGATGCGTACGATGGTTGTCCTTTTGAGCCAGTGGTGGACAATGACATTGTCAGGTGTTGGGTCTGTGTGGCTGGTGCATTTCCTGGGGGTCCGCTGTCTTTGCCTGCGCTGCCTGTGTGTTGGTCTGGGGGGGGTTCCCGGTGGGTGTTGGGGTCCTGGGGTGGTGGCTTTGGGTGTTGTGGCCTTCTTGGGTGCCCGGCCTGCATGACCGGTGGGTCCATGGCATCTGTTGCCCTTCCGATGTGGCTGTGGGCTGTGCTCCCTTTTGTGGTGTAGGCTGTTGTCTGAGTTTGCCCCAGGTCAGAGCAGGTGTCATTTTCCTACTGCTAACGCACCTTATCGCCTGTTTTGTGTTCTTATCGCAGTTCTGGCTAGTCGTTGTGAATGTTGTGGAGTGGTGTTGTCACAGCTTTTAGGTGTTAGTTATATTTTCGCGAAATAGCGATAGTTACTGTTTGAGGCCTAGTGAAGAGATGATTGAATATGTACAGAAATGTGTGCCTCTGGTGTTAAAAGTATTTGTAAATGTATTTAATTATAGCGTGTGTATGTTTGTGTGGGTGGGTATGTTTTTTTTGTTTTTTACAGGTTTTCCTTTTTCGAAGTCGCGCTTTGGAGAAGATAGCCTTTTTCTAATTAAGAAGTGTTTAGTAGTATTTTAAACTAATATGTATTTAACTCCTTCTTAGGGGCATATCAACAAGGCGGCGATAAAAAATTATCGCTGCTTTTGCGGCCGTTTTCGGCTGAAAAGCGGCGATAATTTTATCTCTCTATCAGCAAGGTCACGCAATCGCGTGAATCCTTGACTTAGCGCCCTTTCCCGTAGCGCCCACCTTTGCATCTCTAATGAGATGCAAAGTGGGCGTTCTAGCTCAAAATAACTGGAGAAATGTCGCTAACCGACATTTCTCCAATTATCAATGGGCACGCTAACAAGCATAGCGATAAGAAAAGTCTTTCCTTATGCCTGCTTTTAGTTTGACTTAGCCATGATATCCAATGGGAGGTGGATATCATGGCTGAGTCTGCCCTGCCCTATCAGCAAGCTATCGCCAAACATTGTGCGATTATCGCTGTATTTCCAGCGATAATCGCAAAATTGGCAGCTTGCGCCTGGAATTGTATCGCTTTTGAGATAAGCGTTGCTAATAGCATGCTATCTCGGCGATAAAATTCGGAGATAGCAGGCGATAATTATCTTAGCGCTAAGTGCGCTTAGAGATAATTATCGCCGGTTGTTGCTGATATGCCCATTAGTTTTTTGGGTTTTCCTGGAGCATTTTAAAAAATATATATATTTTCGGGGTTTTTATGGTTTAATGGAGTTGGATTTATTGACCCAGGATTTTTGCATTTGGATTAATTTTTACATTAATTTGGATTGAGAGATACCTGGATGGCTTAACAATATTTGGGATATCTTTTCTTCAGCTACACAAACAGTAAGCAATTTAATTATTTAATGTGGGAGGGAAATGTTGAGAAAAATATTTTTAATACGTGTTATATTTTGTAAAATGTAATTAAGATGCCAATATATATTTATAATATTAAAATAAATATATATGACTAATTATTTAGATTGTACAAAATTTTGAAATATTATATGTATATGTACAGTTAGGGCCTCATTTATGAGAAGTGAAGCATCGCTGCGTGAAAGCAGTGATGCGTCACTTCTCAATGCGCCCACCATGCGACATGATGGATGCATCATATTTACTGTATGACGCATCATGTCGCAAGGAGTTACAGATACGTCCATTTTTCTGACGTATCTGTAGGTGCAAAAGTGACGCATTGCTGTAGTGTGTCAAAACAGTGACGCAACTCCAGAAATGTGTCTTTTCACATGGGGCAAGCCCCATGTGACAGGGCCTGCGTCAGTCTTACGCCTGCTGTGAGGCAGGCGTAAGATTTTGACGCATTTGCACCCTAGAAGTGGCGCAGTGAAATCTCATAGATTTCACTGCGTCACTTCTACGAGACTTACTTACGTGGGAACGCCTACCCTGCATACATTATACCTGACGCAGGTATGATGTAGCGCAGGGGTTTACAAAGTGACGCATCTGCTTAGATGCGTCACTTTGTAAATAGGGAGCAACAGGAGGCATGTTTTACACCGCCGATGCGTGACCAAAAGTAACGCAACGGAAGCGCAAAACTGTCGCAAGGCCTCATAAATAAGGCTCTTGGTGTTTTGCAGAAAATTATTTTTAATTACTGTAGATTCATATTTTAAAGTATGGTTTTAGCTATTAGTGATAGGTATTCTAGGCCTCTTGTGCTTGGGTATAGTGTTCCCTGACTGTGTAGTAATTCGAACATTTTTTTCTGTTTTTTTGGTGAGTTTTGGGCCAATTTGGGTCACACATTGTTCCATTCTGAGTTGTTGATAGCTTTGTTCTTTTTGGAGAGCTTGGAGATTTTAGTGTAGGGTAGGTGTCCCTCTCCCTGTTGTTGCTTGGAAGGCATTATGCCATTCTTCAACAGCATTGGTGGTTTTGGCTTGTTTGTTTAGTGTGCTGAGGTACACATTCCACCATGGAATGTGGAATTTAGGTAGTCTTCTGTGCCCTGTTCTAAGGAGTCTTCCCACCCAGGTATCTTCGAAGTAATCTAAAATTGGGCTTCGTTTTTCGTCATTTCTTTTGTAGTAGGGGCTTTCTATGAGGACGTTATTCTGTTCTACTACCTCAGTTACTGGGACATAGGCCAGTGCTATACGTTTTTTTACTTGGTATGCAAAAGTACTGTCAGTTGCATATTCAATACTTAGGGGTCGAGTTCGATCTCGCTCGGACAGCCCTCCGAGGGCTGTCTGTAGCGTTACCTTACGACCTACTCGTCCAGAGAGCCGCTCCGTCCGAATGATGAAGTACGATGCACAAATGTGTCCAAATCCCGAGCGACACGTACGTTCCAATTCCAGCCACATTTCACGAGGTGGATCCGCCAATGCTGAACAGAGTCGCCCGCAAGCAATTTTCACAGCAGTTTCGATTAGGCAAAGTACAATGCGTACTTCCTACGCGCCAAACAGGTCGCCACTTCCAGCACGTCACAGCATCCGGAAGAGCAGTACATCAGGTCTGAATCGCGCCACAACACGATCTATGTCTACGAGACAATCCAACGATCGACGCCTACGAGATGAACCAATGATCTACGCCTACGAGATGAACCATCGATCTACATCTACGAGACGAACCACCGATCTACGCCTACGAGACGAACCAACCAAGAATCTGCTCGAGCAGGTCATCCCTGTACTGTACCTCTATGACCGGATCAACAACAGGAACCGACGCGTACATCGCAGACAGTAAGTCAGACACCCACCACACAAACAAACGTCACAAACCACCGCAATGCAAAACACACATAGGGGTGGATATCCCTCTCCACCAGCATTGCACAACCCTTAGGGTTGGAGATGGCTATCACTACCAGCATTGTCAATCCCATAGGGGGGGTGGATGACTAACACCACCAGCACTTCCAACTCATAGGTGGGGGGATGGCTATCACTATCAGTCGTCCCTACTCATAGGGGGATTTCCATCACAACCAGTAGTCCCTACTCATAGGGTGGGGGATGGCTGTCACTACCAGTAGTCCCCACCCATAGGGTGTGGATGGCTACCACTACCAGCATTGTACAGCCCATAGGGGGCTGGATAGCTATCACTAACAGCAGTCCCTACTCATAGGGGGGGTGGTCACCATCACTTCCAATAGTCCCTACTCATAGAGTGGGGGATGGCTGACACTACCAGTAGTCCCTGCCCATAGGGTGTGGATGGCTACCACTACCAGCATTGTCCAGCCCATAGGGGGCTAGATGGCTATCACTACCAGTAGTCCCCACCCGTAGGGGGTGGATGGCTACCACTACCAGTATTGTCCAGCCTATAGGGGGCTGGATGGCTATCACTACCAGCATTTTCTACTCATAGGGGGGTGGTTACCATCAAAACCAGTACTCCCTACTCATAGGGTGGGGGATGGCTCACTACCAGTAGTCCCTACCCATAGGGTGTGGATGGCTACCACTACCAGCATTGTCCAGCCCGTAGGGGACTGGATGGCTATCACTACCAGCAGTCCCTACTCATAGGGGGGCTACCATCACTACCAGTAGCCCCTTCTCATAGGGTGGGGGATGGCTGTCACTACCAGTTGTCCCCACCCATAGGGTGTGAATGGCTACCACCACCAGCATTGTCCAGCCCATAGGGGGCTGTATGGCTATCACTACCAGCAGTCTCTACTCATGGGGGGGATGGCTAACACCACTATCATTTCCACCCTTAGGGGATGTAGGCCAAACACCCCCCTAACATCATGGCAATGGTGTGTATTGTGTGGAAACTGCCTGCAACAGTGACACTGAAAGGGAACACATACTTTAACTCCCATCACAGTTGTGACCAAAAGGTGAATGTGGGGCTCAAACCCCAAGCATCTTGAGGAAAATTGTGGGAATGGGGTTAACCCTCCCCCCCCCCTCACCACATTGACCAAAAGATGAGTGTGGTGTCCAAAGCACCAGCATATCAGGAACATTGTGATAATGGGCTTAAACCCCCCCCTCACTACGGTGACCAAAAGGTGAGTGTGGGCTTAAAAATACCAGCATCTGAAAAACAGATTGTTTGATTCCTGGTCCTAACACCACAAGCAATGTAGTGGCAAAGTAGTGGTTGTGTTGCAAACAAACCTAGATCTGTTGAGTGAAAGGTGTTTTGTGTCGTATACAAAACCCTCTACATGTGCAGAGAAGCATCGCACATGGGGGCTGGAAATGCCTCCAATGTCCAATTACACAATGTAATAAGTGACCATCATAATGCATGCACACATATTCTCACAAACAGACACACATACTAAAGAATCCTGTGTAGACTGCAGCTTTTAGGTGATCAAGACCAATACCATGGCAGCAATGGGACATACTAATCATGATGAATGTGCTAGTCTGATGAGGTAGGAGTCCCAGGGACAGTAGGAAAAAACCTACAACCAACATCCAGCCAATGGCCCACAAAACCTATAGCCAATACATGGGTGCAGATGCACAAACACAACCAGCCAGCCTCACTCTGCATATCAAACACAACATTTGGGTGTGTGTCTCACTGTACCCAGGCTAGTTCGACACACATGATGTGGGGCTGAACTCCAATGAGACGTATGTGTACACAGTGCAATACAGAAGTATCACATGAATTGGGTACCTCTTTGTGGGCAATCAGGCATTGCTAGATGAGTGGGTGCACAACAGACTCATGTGACATAAGCTGGGCAGAACAGCAACCAATACACTGCACTGCGTCATGTCGTGACAGACCAACATCCATCACACTCACACACAGAAAACTCACTGGGCATGGCCTGTAATTTAAGGCCACTATGTAGGTAGGGGCCTAGACATGAGACAACTCACTTATGCTGACTCTCAATACTACACACCTTGATCTGCACCAATGTGCATCAGCTTAGCCCACATGGACTGGTGACATTGCACATGCACCTATGACAATCCCAGGGGTGGAGGGGGTATCCAAGGTGTACAAACTCATCACACATGGCCAGTCAACAAACCTTGTGAATGTGTTCCACACTGCATAGTATGAGGTACATGTGCATGACGTGATACGTATCAGACACATTGGGATTCCTGTCACAGTCCCAGACCAATAAAGAGCCCTAGGAGACCCACAAAGAACACATGTTGACATCATCCAATGTCTTGGATCTGATGAGTGTGAGCAGTCACACACACATACAAGTGACCCAGTCACAGAAAGACACCACATAGTGAAGACAACCTGATGTTGGAAACACAAAAGTGTTTTGGTGAATCCTGAATATGTCCCATGTGCGTTTGCCCACATTCCAGGCCCTTACATCAAACACACCCACGGATGACACCCGAATGAACAGTAGTTTTCCATGCACCTACATCCCAGAAAACCTAGGTCAAAGATGCTTGCCAAACACAGGACAACTCAGCGAGCACCACAAACAAGAACATCTGCAGGGAATACAGGCTGTGTAGAAAAATGGAAGGTAATCCACAGAGACATTCTCACAGAACACACCACAAGGGCTCAGTCAATGTCAAGGAATAACACATGTGTAAGGTCAGCTGTGCCAAACGTTGTCTGTGTAGGGCTCTGTCATGTCAGCATAAAACTTGGTCAGGGAGCCACCAATTACAACACCCTGAAAGCTCTGGTCATATCCTGTGTACAGGAGTGAGTCTTAAGTCATCTGCTCAACATCCAAACACATGTATAACATGTTGCACTGATGACACAGATGACTTGTTCATGGCTACATACTGTAATAGGACACATATACCATGGACCACATGCAGTCCATCCCATCACCAAATCAATTATTTTCAACAAACACAATAGCAACAGCAACTTAATGACACTCATCATCAACATCATGTATATTAAATGAAAAACTAGCAAATAACAAAAATTAGCTTTATTCAGCTTGCAAAAATAAACATTTTGATACCATGATCATTCCAAAGGCCAGTGGCCAGTCTATTGCAATTGTCCATTTTGTGTGACATATGACTACTTGTCACACATTGTTTGCCTGCACTGCTACAGCCAGGGGACATCTTCCCTTGGAGGGGCATACATAGGGGAAGGCCATGCACCACAGGGACAGTATCAGGGGATAGCAGTATGGTGCAGGGGAGATGTGGTGGGTGCAGGTGCATCAGTGTCAACTGCAGTGGATGTGTCTGATACAGTGGGCACTGTCATCACTGCAGTGCCCAAGTCAGACGGAGTGGACGGGGTCTCCACTGCAGAGCCAATGTCCAAAGGTGTTGTTTGGGGCTCAGATGAAGTGTTTATGTCAGATGAGGGGGACATGGTCTCCACAGCAGTCATAGGAACATGCTGACAGTGTGAGGTTGGGGGGACGTGCATGTGGAAGGAGGGGTGGGCCTAATCATTTTGGGGATGTTGTACTTGTGTATGAGTGAACCTGGGGCAGGGTGTGGCGTGGGAACTAGGGGTGGGCGGAATTTGCGGAATTGCGTTACGCAAATCTCCGCGAAACGGTAAAAAATCTCCGCGAACACGCAGAAATTCCGCGAACGCGCGGAATTGCTTGTTCGCGATGCTTTTTTCCTGTTCACAATTGCTGTTTGCGTGCTCGGGGAGAAATATCTCGCGAACACGCATTTTGAGATCGCGAACAAGCAAAAATTTTGCGAAATTGCGGAAAGCAGACTTTTTAGCAATTTCGCGTTCTCCGCGGAACGCGAAATTACGCAAATTACGCAAATTCCGCGATCGGAACGGAATTTACCGCCCAGGCCTGGTGGGAACCCAAGGAGTGGTGGCCTGGTTGCTGGAGGACGGAGACTGTGTGGTGGGAGTGCGGGATTGTGGTGGGGTCTTGCTCTTCCTGGTCCTGAGGAATTTGTGGGTGGTGGCCTCGGTGCCCCTGCTCCTGGGGGAGGGTGTACCTGGGGGAGGGTGTGTGTGGTGACTTCCTCTTCCCCTTGTGAGTTGGGCCTGATGGATATGTGGGGAAGAGGCCAAGCTCACAGAGGAATAGCTTCTGGGAAGGGGGGGTTGCAGGTGAGTCAAGGGAAGGGGTTTTGGAGGTAGAGGTATCTGAGAACTGCGCAGTGGTTGTGGATGCCTGTCTGGGTGTCTGTACCCTCTCCCCTGTGTGTGTGACATCAGTCCCCTGAGTGTGCGTGCTTGCACGTCTTGCCTTGGACTGACATTGCTTTGTGCTGCTTGTGTCTGTTGTTGTGCATGCATGTACCTGTGTCAGTGTGCGTTGGGCAGGTGGGGTAGTGGGGATTGTGGATGGGGCAAAGGTAGGAGTGGTGAGGGACTGTTGGAGGAGAGACACTGCTGCTGTCAGTGAGGAGTCCATCAATCAATCAATCATAACACTTGTATAGCGCGCTACTCACCCGGAAGGGTCTCAAGGCGCTTGGAGGAAGGGGGCCGCTACTGCTCGAACAGCCAGGTCTTGAGTTGTCTCCTGAATGCAAGGTGGTCCTGGGTCAGCCGAAGGTGGATGGGGAGGGAGTTCCATGTCTTGGCCGCCAGGTAGGAGAACGATCTGCCTCCGGCGGTGGTTCTTCGGATGCGTGGTACGGCGGCGAGGGCGAGGCTAGCGGATCGTAGCTGGCGGGTGGGCGTGTGGAAGGTCAGGCGGTCGTTGAGGTACTTGGGGCCCAGGTTGTGTAGAGACTTGTGTGCGTGGGTGAGGAGCCTGAACGTGATCCTCTTGTTGACGGGGAGCCAGTGCAGGTTCCTCAGGTGGCCGGAGATGTGGCTGCGTCGAGGGATGTCCAGGATGAGTCGGGCGGAGGCGTTCTGTATGCGTTGTAGTCTTTTCTGTAGCTTGGCTGTGGTTCCGGCGTAGAGGGTGTTTCCGTAGTCCAGCCGGCTGGTGACGAGGGCCTGGGTGACCGTCTTCCTGGTTTCGATTGGGATCCATCGGAAGATCTTGCGGAGCATGCGGAGGGTGTGAAAGCATGAAGAGGAGACGGCGTTGACTTGTCTGGTCATCGAGAGGGAGGAGTCCGGGATGAAGCCCAGGTTGCGTGCGTGGTCTGTCGGCATGGGGGCGGTGCCCAAGGCTGGTTGCCACCAAGAGTCGTCCCAGGCGGAGGGTGATGGTCCAAGGATGAGGACTTCCATCTTGTCTGAGTTTAGTTTCAAGCGGCTGTTCTTCATCCACTCGGCGACGTTTTTCATCCCTTCGTGGAGGCTGGTTCTGGCGGTGTCGGGGTCTCTGGTTAGGGAGAGGATCAGCGGGGTGGCGTCGGCGTAGGAGATGATGTTGAGGTTGTGTTGGCGTGCGATGGCTGCTTGAGGTCTCATGTAGACGTTGAAGAGGGTGGGGCTGAGTGATGATCCTTGCGGGACGCCGCAGATGACTTCGGTGGCTTCGGAATGAAAGGGGGGGAGGCGGACTCTCTGTGTTCTTCCAGCGAGGAACGAGATGATCCACTTCAGTGCCTTCTCTTGGATGCCGGTGTTGCTGAGGCGTTGGACTAGGGTGCGGTGGCAGACAGTCTCGAACGCGGCGGAGAGGTCCAGGAGGATGAGTGCCGCTGTTTCCCCGTTGTCGAGAAGGGCTCGGATGTCGTCGGTGGCTGCAATGAGGGCGGTCTCGGTGCTGTGGTTGGCTCTGAATCCGGACTGTGAGGGGTCGAGGGATCCATTCGTCTCGAGGAAGGCGGCAAGCTGTCTGTTGGCGATCTTCTCGATGACTTTGGCAGGAAAAGGGAGGAGCGAGATGGGGCGGAAGTTTTTGAGGTCGGTGGAGTCCGCTGTTGGTTTCTCCAGTAGGGCGCTGAGCTCGGCATGCTTCCAGCTCTCCGGGAAGGTGGCGGTGTCGAAGGAGGTGTTGATGACGTCTCGGAGTTGGGGTGCGATGGTGGAGACGGCCTTGTTGAAGACGTGGTGGGGGCAGGGGTCAGTCGGAGTTCCGGAGTGGATGGTGTTCATCGTGCGGGCTGTGTCTTCGGTGGTCACTGCGGTCCAGGTGCGGAGGGTGACGGTGGGGTGCGTTGGTTCGACGGTTGGGTGCGAGGAAGGTGCGCCGAAGCTGTTGTGGATGTCGGCAATCTTGCGGTGGAAGAATGAGGTGAGGAAGTCGCAGAGATCTTGTGACGGGGTGATGTCTGTTGCCGGTGCTGGGGTTGGAGGACTCCTTGACGATGCTGAAGAGTTCCTTGCTGTCGTGGGCGTTGTTGTCCAGTCGATCCCTCAGTGATTTCTTCTTGGTGGTGTGGATGAGCTGGTGGTGCTTGCGGGGCGGTCATGTTGTCAGTGGTCCGGTCACGGAGCCAGGCTTTCTCGAGGGTGCGGCAGGTTTTCTTGGAGTCCTTGAGTTCGTCGGTGAACCAGGGGGCCTTCTTGCTTCTGGGTTTGCTGGGAGGGTTCTTCAGTGGTGCGAGGTCGTCGGCACAGGACTGAGTCCATGGACTGAGTGGTCTGCTGACGAGCAGACAAGTTTGCTGAAATGTCATTCATGAATGACACCAATTGTGTCAATAGACTGGTGTGAGCATGGAGGACACTCAGCATCGATGTCTACCCCACATGGATCTGCTTCAGCAAGTCCACAGATTCCACACTCAGGGCAGCAGAGGAGACAGAGGCAGGGGCTGCTGTGCCTGGACTGAAGAAGACATGCTCTTTAACACGTGGGGCTCCATGGACATCTGGGATGAGAGCAGCTGGGAGGGTGGAGATGGTGGTGGTGGTGGGGACAGACTCGCTAGTTGTGGCCTGTGATCCTTTAACACCTGCCTCCACAAGAGAGTCCTCACTGGAGCTGTAGCATTCCTCAGATGAGGTGGTTGCTGCTGAGTGTCCCTCAGTGTGGCTCCCCTCACCCTCCGTGCCGCTGGGCTCCTCTGCCTCATCCACAGTGGACCCAGTCTGGCTCTGCGCCTCCTCTTGGTCCGTGGAGCTGTCTCCTCCAGTAGCCAAATATGATGCTGGAAACAAGGAGGAAAAACATAAGCACATTAGTCACCTGTATTGACTTGACACATGACTGTAATTGCAGCACATCACAGAGCAAGCCCTGGCATCACCAGAAGATCCTTGTTTAAATGAACAAAACATATGTGAACCAGGCACTTGTCAGTGGGCCATTCACCCATGCCCCTCGTACCCATCCTGGCAATGGACCCATCTGTCTGGTACATGTATGATGTCACAGATTATATGTGCAAACATGCACCACATTGCCAGTTTACTTATCTGAAAGGATTGTGAGTTTAATGTGTCATTACACACATATACCATCTCCTGTCAGTGGCTCTGTACTTGTGTCAGCAAATGGGCTGCCCGTGCTCATTGTTGATATGACGGATATGCTTCCATCACCAGACACCATGATGGCCTCATGTCTTGATATTCCATGCTACAATGGAGTTCATGCAGGACTACTGACAATGCTGCAGGCTCCCGAATGGCAAGTGGTACACCATGCCACTGGCCTGTCTGGCCAATGAGTCTTTACTGGCTCTTGTCAAAGGGGCAGTGCATCCAAACACAACAGTATACACTGTGTCACACTCATGTTTTTGCGGTGAATGTAAGCTCTGTAGTGGTCAAGTACACATGTACACCCCATACTAGCCATCATAAGAAGGAATCTGATGATCACAGGTTAACTGAATGAGACATTTGAGTGTGTGATAACACAAATCAGTATATATGAATACATCACCGGCTGACGAAAAGAAAGTGAAGCTGCTTGCACATTAATGTGGCATACGCCATTAGGCACAGTCCAGTGATTACTAGGCCTGGGCAAAAATTTCGTTCCGTTCGCGGAAATTGCGATAATTTGGCATTTTCGCGTTCCGCGGAGAGCGCGAAAATGTCAAAAATCCCGGTTTCCGCAGCTTGGCGATAATTTGTTTCTTGCTCGCGCTGTAAAATATTACATTCTCGCACGCGCGCGATCGCCTTACCTGAATCCCTGCGTTCGCCGACAAGTTTTCTTGATCCGGTCGCGTTCTCCATGAGATGTTGTATTGTTTTTAGCCATTTGCGCTGTCTCGCGACAGTTCGCGCCCGCAGTGACGTCATGCGTCGCGCGATCACGTCTTTCTTCTCGCGATCATGCACCGCGAGAACAACTCAAAACAAGATGGCCGCGCCCGCAAGCAACCACATGGGTAAGTTGGCGACCCGCAACCATGCAGAAAATCTCGCGAACATGCCGGAAAAAAACTTCCGCATCTTCGCGATATTTCCGCTTGTTTGCGATAATTTTATACATTTTCGCGATAATTTGCGAAGGTTAATTCCGCAAATTCCGCCCACCCCTAGTGATTACACACATATGTACCACACTATGTGCAGATCCAACAGCCACAATTCAGATGTCAGTACATCATAAGCATTTTAACACTCCTGAGGTGCAAAAAGCTATGCCACTCCACGATTCCACAGTCAGACACCTGATTGCACATTTCACATGGGTCATGATGATGGATGACACCCAGGATTAGGAGGACAGAGCGTCTCGGATGGCCAATGTTGCCATACCTGTCCTGGACCATGTGCAACATGGGATTACCAGGAACAGGTGGCTATGCATCAGTTACACGCATGCATTTCATTGCTCTGAGGCACCAACATTGGTCTTACCTGCTACATGGGTGTGTGCTCAATACCTCAATACCTCAGGTAAACAATTTTAACATTTCTGTATTGCCCACACAGAGTACAGGTCAGATTTCTGTCAATGTGCTGACACACATCAGATAATTGCCCCACTCATGAAGACCAAATCAATACACCTGTAGCAGATGCTGTTGACAACATCAACCCTGGACAACAGCAAGAACACACAACCCAAGTGACACAAGTCACAGACTGAAAGTGACACCTAGGTATCAGATGAGAATGTGGCATCACCAAAGTTAGCCACATGAGTCTTGTCTCAGCATACAGATGAACTGTGGGGGTGTTACCAGGCTGAAGGGGTGCAAATTGCATGTTAGACATAGTTCACCAAAAAGGCATGAACTTACCCCCTCCTTGCTGCTGTCTGGCCTTCAACTGCCCATCCAGGTCAGGGAAGACCAACGGCAGGATCCGGAGCCTGTGGGGGGGATCAGTGTCCATCGTCCGCCCCATCTGCGTGGAGGCGACAGCTTCAGCTGGACTCTGGCTATTCTCCTGGTCCAGCCACGAAGGTCCTGCCAGTTGCGGATGCGGTGTCTGTAGAACCCCACAGACCTCACTGCCCGGACGATGGTCAGCCAAATCTCCTGCTTCTGTTGGACATCAACCTGCATGGATGACAAAGTCTGACACCATTGGCACACATGCAATATGTCTGTTCATCACACAGTTGGACATACATATCATTTGCTGAAGGGCATGTGATGGAAAAAGGGAGTGCAACTATGGACATGGTCAGTTGTCCTGTGTGCAAGCCAGCATAGACAACATAATAACAGTGCATGTTAATCCAAAGCAAAGACAAAATGCCATGTCTTAGAAACTGCCCCTGCACATTATTTGTTCCCACGCACTTGGAGACTTACAATCACTCAGTGAGCATGCTTGCCCTTGGTGAACACAATGCTAGTAGTGCTAGTCAGGCAACATGCACAATTACAAAGGCAGTGGGCTGCACACTCACCTGCTCCCCTGGTTTCCCATACAGCTTGCTGTACTGTGGCAGGAGGCCGTCCAGCAGGGCGTGTGGTCAGTGAATGGTGGGGGCACTCTCCACAGTACGTGCCATTGCAGTAGCCAGAGGATGCAGAGACAGCAGTAGTGGTAGATGTAGTCCTGTGGCATGTGGTGCAGGCAAGTGAAGTCTCTGGGGAACAGACAGCCTTATATCTGTGCTGCAGAGGCAGAATACGTCCCATGCGTCCAAAGCGATAGGTCCAAGATGTTTTCTTTTGTATAAAATCGACCAATCCATTGCATTTAACGCTTCGTACACGCCTTCCGCATCGTTCAAATATTCCCCATCATGACACCATTGACTTTGATACATTGTTGTTGGGTGAACGCCATTCGTACAAGTATCAATACCGCGTCAGTCCCCATGACAGTCAGGAGCCAATGCGTGTGCCCTGTTCGGCCCGTAGATGTACGTCGCTTCTTTTGAAAACTCACTTACGTCAATCGCCATGATAGTCAGGAGCCAATGCGTTCGCCTGGCTCGGCCCGGTGCGGCCCACAGATGTACGTTGAGTCTTTTGTTAAATCACATGCGCACATGCGGCAGTCCCCATTACAGTCAAGAGCCAAGGTGTGAGCCCGGCTCGGCCTGTAGATGTACGTCGCATCTTTTGAAAATTCACACGCGTCAGTCTCCATTATAGTCAGGAGCCAAGGCGTTTGCCCGGCTCAGCCCGTAGATGTACTTTGCGTCTTTTGTTAAATCACACGCATCAGTCCCTGTTACAGTCAGGAGCCAAGGTGTGCTCCCGGCTCAGCCCATAGGTGTACATTGTGTCTTTCGTTAAATCACACGCGTCAGCCCCATTACAGTCAGGAGCCAAGGCGCGCGCTCGGCTCGGCCTGTAGATGTACGTCGTGTCTTTTGAAAATTCACACGCGTCAGTTTCCATAATAGTCAGGAGCCAAGGGGTGCGCCCAGCTCGGCCTGTAGATGTATGTCGCGTCTTTTGTTAAATCACACGCGTCAGTCCCCATTGCAGTCAGGAGCCAAGGCGTGCGCCTGGCTCGGCCCGTAGATGTACGTCGCGTCTTTTGTTAAATTACATGCATCTGTCACCATTGCAGTCAGGAGCCAAAGCGTTCCACAAACAATATTGTGTCCGGGAGTCCAGTGCTCTACAACAAACATACAGCCTGTCACACAGTATATGGAAGAACTTTTCAGGCTTCATGGCATGTGTGTGTATATGGCTCCACATGTCATATTGGACGTGGGACCTAGTGGCACACACTCCAAGGATATGCCATGTGTAATGTGGACAGAAACCATTGTGTGTGAGGCACATCACTACTGTGAGTGACAATTTTGAGGATCAAACTCGAGGCCTATACACAGTTCAGGGTGCACATTGTGTGATGACATGTTACGTACACCCTGACTCATACGTGAAATGGACTCTGTGTCACAGGGTGTCCCAGAACTACCATTGGTGTGTTTGGTCCTGAGTATGTGCGTATTGTGATACACACATGTTTCTTAGTGTATGTGGTAGATGTCAATTATTTACAACATTCATGTGATTTGTCCATGTGACTTGCTGTTGTGTCTGTGTGTCACAGACATCCATGTATGCCCTGAGTACCAATATGGTAGTAAATCATGAGGGTTTCATGGGTGTATTTGTACATGTACAACAGACGCTACATCCGGAAAGTGTCCCTGTGGCACGACAAGATCCTTATGTGTGTGACTGACATAGCACCTGTCATGTTAGGAACACATCTATCCTTACTAGTCACTGCGGTGTGTATTTGGTAAGTGACATTTGTTGAAATCTACTGTGACGGACCCCATAGACATTTCACTGCACAGCATTGCACTTGTTGTGTAACCATATTGAGCTGGGATGTCAGTTTGAGGCACATAGCTGACATATGTGACCATGCCCAATAGCACACACATTAAGTAATTGTGTCTTGCTATGATGTAGCATGTGATATTTGGCATGGTCATTGCAACATATGTGGGTGAACTGACAATCTTTCTTTGCTCACCTATGTACTGCAGGAGACCAGCTGTCCATAGACTGTTCCCAGACCTAGCAACCATGGCGGAACATGACTGTATCTGATGGTACCGCTTCACCAGACCACTAATTGAGATTTTGGCAGAGCAGTTGGCACCACATTTACAACCTAGGCGGACATATCCATCAGCGCTGATCCCCAAGGTGAAGGTGATGGCAGCCCTTCAGTTCTTTGCCACTGGTACCTTCCAGCACACTGTGGCTTCTGCTCGTGGGATGTCACAGACCATGTACAGCCATGTGCTTTGCGATGTTCTGGAGACGATGTTGCTTGTCCTGGACCAGTACATACAATTCCCAACCCCAGGACAATTCACCAACATAAAGAGTGACTTTTATGCACTGGAAAGGATGCAGCATGTTATAGGCTCTATAGATGGTACCACCACAAGCACATGAGCAGACATACCGTAACCGAAAACATTTCCACTCCATTAATGCCCTGGTGGAATGTCTGCCGGACATGACCATATCCCGTGTTTGTTCACATTTCCCTGGTTCAGCACACAACGCTTACATCATGCGTACTAGTC
Source organism: Triturus cristatus (assembly GCF_964204655.1). Taxonomy (NCBI): domain Eukaryota; kingdom Metazoa; phylum Chordata; class Amphibia; order Caudata; family Salamandridae; genus Triturus; species Triturus cristatus. Next base: position 1,114,346,372 of record NC_140584.1, on the reverse strand, counting down.
GGATCCCAACAATGATGTCACAGCTGCAGAACAAGCATGCTTGGCTTGTCGGTGTGTAATATCTGTTTCCCTTGTGTGTTTTTGCTAAACAATGTCCTTAAACCTCTTTTCAGACCCGTAAAATGTTTTTTTCGTTTGTATGTAGGTAACTCTGGATATCCAAACATGCCGTGGTTGCTGACAGCCCTCAGGAACCCTGTGACACCGGCGGAGATACGTTATAATGAGGCACATGGGCGGACCAAGAGAGTGATAGAGCGGACATTTGGTCTACTGAAAAGCAGATTCTACTGCCTGGACAGGACAGGAGGGGCCCTCCAATATGCCCCTGAGAAGGAGTGCAAAATCATAATTGTGTGCTGCATGCTACACAACCTGGCAGTGTGGAAGGAGTTGGCTCTCATCCAGGATGATGATGATCGCCAGCCGCCAGCCGTGGAGGATCCTGCTCTGGGTCAGTTGCCAGTGATGATGAGGGTGAGGGGGATGTTAGGACCCAGCTCATCAACAACTTTTTCACATGATTGTGAGTGTACAGTGATGTGTTGTCTATGTGTTGTCATGGCCTGATATGTGTAGGTGGTGCGATGTTGCTGAATATGTGTGGATGTGTGCTACTTGACAGTATGCTTGCAGTGTCCTTTGAGTATGTATTCCCAAACAGTGTTGACATGATTACTAGGTTGTGTTCAAGTATCGGAATACTTTTTGTTTCTCATGTGTATTGGAGCTGTATGCTGTTATTTTATTTTACTAATAGTGTTGAGTGTTTGTCCTTCACAGGGTCCTTTGACTGTTGTTTTGTCACACGTGTCACCCAAAACAAGGATTCCTAATACAGAGTGCAAGTTGGCGTTGTCAAACCGATGATGTGCCACACACCCCTGGACTTTCACTGTTCACTACTTGGTTACTTTGAGATCGCTGTCATGTGAGGTTACCTTACATCTGTTATGTGTTAATATGTAGTGATTGTGTGATAAACCTGTGAGTCACTTTGGACTGTGCTTTTTCTCTGTCCACACATCCAACAATCATTTGCATACTGTACAAGTGGGCTGATTGCCACTGATTCTAGATTTTTGTTGTGTATGTGCCTTCCAATGTATTTTCAGTTCACAGAAGTCTATGCAATGAGTTGGATAGCCATGATAGGTATGTGTTGTGTAGACGTAGTGCTGTGTCTTCCTCATGTGTGTCACATCACCATGACTCACATAACTGTGTTTACATTGCTGTAGTTGTTTTCATGCACAGTAATCTTTTTCCAGATCATCATCTCTATGACACAAACCAAGTTTAAGTCACAACTGAAGCAATTTTTGTGTGATTGTGAATATATTGACATGCATGTGTTTGAATAGTTAATGTAAATGAAAGTGCTGTACAGTGCAATTAGACTCCAAAGTTCACAGAGTAGTTGGTAGTGTTTGTTGATGAAATTTCAAGAGTATAGTCCACAGTCATTTGAAACATTGGTGCAACTTAGACCCTCCATCACATGTGTGGGAGTTTAGCAACAGTCAACAAGGTGAATGCTTTGCACACAATGGAGGATGTCTGGAACAGTTATTCACTTCCCCGTGGCCATCTTCCTCTCACTTGTCCTTCTTCGGAAGACCCCTCTTCTTCTTTTCAGGGGAACCCTCGATTGCAGGATGCTGTGGTGCCGGGGACTCTCTGCCAGAGTCCTTATCCATCCCTGTGGCAGTTGCAGCTGTAGTGGCAACAGATGTAGTGGGCACACAAGGATGTGTGGTCATGTTGTCAGCTATTTGGCAGGGGCATGTGAGTATGTCACTATGCACTGATGTGAGGTCATAAATATTGTCCATTTTGGACTCCATTCAGGACATGTGTGTCTCCACCTGGGACATATGGGAGTCCAATCTGGTATGATGGGCAGATTGGACTCCCAATGTTTAATGTCCCTGAGGATCCCCACTACCTGGCCAAAGCCTCTGGTGCTTTCCTGGTAAGCGTCTTTCATGCTGCCCAACTGTGGATCATCCTGCAGGCCAGCCCCATCAGTAGTCCATGGCCTCAGCCTGACCGTCCTCCCAACACCCCTGCCCACACGGGCAGGACCTACTGTGGCAGGCACAGACAACACTGCTTCCCCTTCTGTGTTGGCACTGGTGTTGTTGTCCATCACCTCCAGGGTGCCCTGTGTAGCTGTGCCATTGGTGTTCTGTTGCCTTGGTCTGTCCATGTCGGCAGGGCTCATTGGTGTGTTTGCAGATGTGGCAGGAGAGTTGGCAGGGGGTGCTGATGTCACAGCTGCCGTGGCTGGACGCAGAGCCACACCGGAGGTGCCAGGTCATTCGTCGTTGACAGAAGAGGACTGTGAGATATCCACACCGAGAGCTCTGGGTCAACCTGAGTCTGGGACTGAGATCCTTGTTCGGTCCCTGCAGTGTCCCCAGCATCCCTTGTGGGTGAAAATGACACACAATGTATGTTGGGGATCAGCACACTTCAACAATTCAAACACATTACAGTTGCTACTGTACTTCATGATGAGTGTATCTACATTGCATTGTCCTCCATTGTCACAGACAGAGGTCTATATTGGTTAAGCACATTGTCATGGCAACCAGAGGTGTTTTTATGGGAAGTTGGAGCTGTGTGCGTGGTCAGGTCATGTATTGATTCAAGTACTGTACATGTCCATTGCTGCTCAAGTGCTATCCAATGCCTGACACAGGTGTGTTTTCCTTATCATCATTTGTGGTTTATCAAGGACATACGTGCACTTCCTCTTACGATGTGTTGCAAGATTGGGGCATGTGTGCTGGCCTTTGTGCATGTTTATTTTAGTCACATTGGTGTGTCGTAACAACATGGTCACAGTCCGGTATGTCTGATATCTCTTGTGAGCTACCATATTGATGTACGTGTTCCTTGTTTACATCTCATTGCACACATGTGATGAAGTTACCATAGCAAATTATGTTGCTGCTGATCTTTGTACGTGATGACGTCATTTATCTTGTCAATGTCCTCCATGGAAAGAGGAGTTGAGCAATGCAACTCTCCTGATTTTCAATGCTCATCACAGTGAGGGTCAATGGTTTGTGTGTTTGAGTTATGCTGTTGTAAGTTGTATGCCTCCTCCTACCCAGTCCACGTTACTCCTTGTGTTGCAAGTGTCAATGACAGTGAGGGGAGTTTTGTGTCAAGGATACTGACAAGGCTGCATGATGTAGGAGTGGAATGCATCTTACAACAGCACCTTGTGGACATGGCACCATGCAACAGTGTCAGCTATCTTGCTGTGGCCATTCCATTCACTGTCATATGTACCCTGTCAATGATGTATATGTAGCTTTGTTTGTGTTTTGATATGTGCTAGGTCTGCATCTCCCCAATTGTCATGTAACACACACACCTTCACAGCCAGGCCAGGGGGCACCGCAGGGGCACTACTTCCACAGACAGTGAGTGGAAACATAGAGTTGCGAGGGATGTGGATGTGATCGTGTTTGGGGGGGCCAGTGCCTAGGTGTGACTTGCAGCCAATCCAGACATCAGGCCCATGTGCCAGCCATCTTGCCAGGGCATTTACTTTCAAAGTGACTAGTCCCAAGGGTGCTATTTGTTCTGGCTGAGAAGGTGTGAGTTGTGCGGGACTTGATAGTATTTGGAGTCATTGCAGGTCCTCCTTCACCCACAGAGCTCAGTTAATCCCCACGTAGCATGGCTCCATTCCAGGGAGTCAAAGTTGACGTTCGGGATGACAGGCAGGTGTGTCCTGTTGTTTGTTTGAGCAGTACTCCCACCAGAGCCTAGTGCTCCCCACAGCAGAGCCCAGTATCAGCCATCTTGGGAGTCTCTTTCCATTCCCTGTGAGGTGAGCATGGTTCAGGGTGGGCTTGATGGGCCATGTGGGAGGAGGTCTGTTGGCTGTGACTACGACTCCCATCATGTTTTGGACTACACACACCTTCCCAGCATAACCAACCTTCCTTCCTTTTGACTCTGTTTCTCTATGAGTGGGTGAAATGGTGCTGACAAAATGGCTGACAGAGTTTGTTGGTGTTTTGCTGTATTTGTTTGTATGTTTGTACATGTTATGACATTGTTTCATTTTACTAAGAGATTGCAGGTATCATGCTTATCTCAGTGGCATACTCATTGCATGATAATTACCTTTTGGTTGCTATGGCTTTGTTAACAGTGATTGGTTTCACTGTCCCCTTGACAGTAATGTCTGTGTGTGTATTGCCTCACATTATTGGCTAGTTGGTTATGTACTCACCAGGCTCTGGTATTCCTGTTAATCCATGAATGCCCTCCAGTGGAAGGATGGCCTGCACCTTCTCCTCCCAGGCAGTGAACTGCATTGGTTTTGCAGGAGGGCCACCATCGGTCCACTAGCTCAGGGTATGGTCTCTGGCAATCAGCTTCTTGACCCTCTTTCGCACATCGAAGTACCTGTTCTTTATATCCTCCATTGTGTGCATGCAAGGTGCTTGTGCGTTCACCTTGTCGACAATCCTCTCCAACATCTTTGTTTTCTGTGACATGGGGGTCTGTTGGACCAATGTGCCAAATAAATGTGGCTCTACTCTGAGGATTTCATCAACCAAGACTTCCAACTTCATATCTGTGAACTTTCAATTCTTCTTTGGGGGCATGGTGATGTGTGGTTGTGGTTGTGAGAGTGTATTTGAGAGGTGCAAATGGTGTGAAGGTTGTGTGGTGGGTGAGTTGTGTGTGTGTCTCAGAGTGCAGGGTGGGGGTGTTCTCTGCTGTCATGTGTGTGGAGTTTGCAAAGGGTCATGGTAGGCATTTTGGCCCTTTATGTAGGTGGAGTTGTGGGTGTATCTTTGTTCCAGTTTTTTAATTGTTTTATTTATTGACATTAACACTGCTTGTTTGGTCTTTTTCAGATTGTTTCTATGTCATTTTGATGAGCATGACAGAGACGTTCAGTTGTCCGGGACGGACACTTACAGCGGCACTTGCCGCCTCATCCGCGTCTGTCACACTCACATTCTGCTATGTTGCAGCGTTCGCATACGCGTTGATCGCGACGGGCTCTTTTGAGTGGCAGTCAGTATGTCCTGTATGTTGCTGTCTTGCGGGATGTGCTCCGTGTGAGTCGTTGGTATTTCACACGCATTGCATCGTACTTGGCCAGAGGTACAGCGCGTGTACGTGTCGGTCAGATACATTCCCGGTCCGTGTCGTTCGGTAGAGTTCCTGTTCAGGTTCCGGCCGAATCACGATTTTCCATACGTTTTGATCGTGCGGATTGTGCTCCATGCAAGTCATTCGTACCTCACTGGAATTGCATCGTACTCGGAAGGTCGTATGGCGCATGTACGTGTTGGTCGGACTCCAGTCCCAGTCCGTGTCGGTCAGTACGGTTACCAACCGGGATCGGAATCAGGCCCTTATGGTTGATTTTTGCAGGTGTCTCCATAGACATTGGTTAAAATGGTAATAACAATACTGGATTGCTGTATGTGGGTAGCATTTAAGTAAAGAATGAATCATGGCTTGTTCAAAATCAATAATTATTTTCTGAGGAAAATAATTATTTGTTTCTTGTTTTATTTTGTTTAGGATTTCAAGGTAGGTAGCATAATGTTTTTTTGGGGAATAGGGTATAGATAAAGAGAATATTAGTATTTTGGCACAGACCAAATTTAGGACAAATTTTCAAAGTCCCATCCATCATCCATGTGTCGTATTGTTGTAATTTGAGTAAATTGTTTGCAGTAGCATACATAATGATTATTTTTTCTTTGCATTTATCATCAAATGGTACAAATGGTTCATTATTGTGGGTTATACGTACTTCAGGGGGAATCTCTACCTCTTGAAAAGTTTCAGTGGCACGTGTGGTAGTTGTAGTGGCTTTCTTTTGTTTAGCTATTGTTCTTTTTAATGAATCAATAGAGGGTAATTGGCTAGATGCATGTTGGGGTACTGTTAATAAGTGTTGTTTTAGTATTTATGTGGTTGGTCCATCTCTACTACTGCTAGCTTCTTTTATTGATTCTAGAGCCTCTCTTACTTCAATCTCAGTTACATTTGGGGGGTGGTTATGCTCTTTTACAGATACAACAGTAGTTTCTTGTGTTATAGCTCTTCCATAAAATTTGTTCGAATAATATTTGTTATATTTCAAAACGCTTTTAAACCAGTTTGTTTTTCTGGTGTATATAGATAACCCATGTAACATAATAACATCTTCCCTTTTTGAGACATAATACATTGTGCACCTTCAGTCATGGTGGTCTTTTAGTGCTAAGGAAAATATATATGAAAATTAATAAAAATAATACAGTACAGTTTTTTAATAAATACATATACATTGATTTGGATATACTTACAGTGTTGATATTGATGTAAATACAAATGCTGTTGCAATTTTCTCAAGCTTGTATTGTGGATTTGTTGAAGATGTTTCTGTTGGTAGGAAAAAATATAATTTGAATATTTTTGTTGTATTGTGTTGTAGGTGGTGGGGACATTGTGAAAAAATTGGTCTTTTTGTGAGTATTTTAGGGAATTGTTTAAAACAAAAATATCGGATACTTACTTTCTTTGTAACTTTATTGTTGACGCTGCTGTAGTATTTTTTGGCTGCTTTAAAAGATATCTGTAGTGGAGATATAAATTTAAGAGAGAGATATTAGTGAATTATGTTTAATATATATTTTTTGGTGAAGACTAGAAGTAGTGTTACATTTTAAATACAGTTTTACTCACATAGTGCAGTTCCAAAGCTTTTTTCTGTAATGAAAATCTGCGTTCTGGAAGCAATCCGGAAGATTGTCCCCTTCTTTTTTCTTGCAGGTTTGAAGTGTAAATTAAATATAAATTCTTTTTTGTTTATATAGTGTTTATGTAATTGATAGTTGTATGTTATTGGTGCATTTTATTAGTGTGAGGTTTTCATTCGTGGTTGATAATTGTTTTTTGTTTGTTTTTGTAGTTGGTTTCCCTATATGGCAAACGGATATTAAGAAGTTGTTAGTGGTAACTTTTTTTAAAACTAATTTTGTTACTTAAGTGTGTTTCTACATTGCTTTTAATGTTAAATGCTGTATGCATTATATTTAATAATATTTTACTTATTATTTATTAGTGTGTTTTGCTTATTTTAATGCTTTTATATGTTTATATATTATAAAAAGAGTGTATTATATTTATAATGTGTGTAGTCACTGTTTATAGTCAGGGCCGTACTGGCTACCGGGCATTTTGGCATGCTGCCGAGCTGGGGGTTGATGTCACCGCGGTGGGGGCTAATTTTGTTGATGGAGACCTGCATGTGCTTCAAAATAAACAAAGCAAAACGAATTTCGTTCAGCACACACAGGTCCCCATCAAGGAAATCAGCCCCCAGCTCAGAAACATGCCAAAACGCCTGGTAGTCAGTCCGGCCTTGTTTATAGTGTAAAAATACATTTTGGTGTAAAGACATGTTCATTTTAGTAATTTTTAAATAGTCGATATATGTATAAAAATGATAATTTGCTGTCTATATTTTTTATATCGATATTTAGGACTTTTTGTATATTTTTAAACAAATGTCGATATTTTATGCTACGACATTTGTGTGTTCGATAAAGTTTAAAACGATATTTTTGTTTGACGATAATATGATGTCGATATTTGTGTATTTTTTATAATAAGTATTGCTCGTCGATAAGAGTGTGTTAGACCTGGCACATTGGTGTGAGTCTTCCTTCCATTTTTCGCAGTGCCTCATGTATTTTTTGCTGGTGTTAGATGCTCAGGGCACTGTGCCACTGCTGTCCTGTGCCACAGTGCAAGTGCTCCCTTTTGTAAATTAATGTATGATTTGTGATTCCATGATTGGTTGGTTTGGTTTACCTGTCAGACCCTAGTACAGTGCACCAGGAGTGCCCAGGGTTTGTAATCCAAATACTGCTGGTGGGCTTGCAGCACTGGTTGTGCCACCCACAGAAGCAGCCTGTAACATGTGTCTAAGGTCTGCCATTGCAGAGCCTGCATGCAGTCTGGTACTGTCATGCTGACTGGGCAAGTACACCCACTTGCCAGTCCCTAAACCTTACCTTTTCTTCATATCAGACACCCCTATGGTAGACCCAAGGGCAGGGTGCATTGTAAGGATAAGGTAGGACATGCCCTGGTGTGTGTGGCATGTTCTAATAGTGAATTACAGCCATTTTCGTTTTTCACTATTGCAAGGCTACCTGTTCTCCATAGGCCAGAATGGGCAGTTTAGTTATTACATTTTATAATCCTAACTGACTCAGAGAACATGGTAGAAATTCGAATTTAGTATGCCTGACCTCAGGATGATAAAATACATATTTTAGTAAAGTTGGTTTTAACATTCTGTGTTTGAAAATGCCACTTTTAGAAAGTAGGCATTTTCTTGTCTAACCATTCAAACCTGCCTCTGCTAGGCTGTGTGTATTCCTTTGTCTGGAGTTTGAGTGACAGGGCTGGGGAATTCCAGGAGACAGGGTGAGGTGTTCCAATGGTGAATAGAGAGATCTGCATCCAGATGGGTGGGAGGAGTTGCACCTGGGACCTGAATAGGGCTGTGCCTGCCTTCCACAACGCTGGCTCCACCTCCAGGTGAGCGGCTGATGTCTCTGCCCTGCACAGTAAATGGAGAGAAGGAATCCTGTCAACAAAGTGCTCCAGTGCTGTACTTGCCTTCGACAGTGCTGGCTCCACCTCCTGTTGGGAGTCAAATGTTTCTGCCCTGTACTGTGAAAGGAAAGGAGAAGTCTGGTAAACAGAGTGCTCAGGAACTGGTTTGGACTGGGCAAAGGCCCCTCTGCCTTCAGAGGACAAAGGATTTCTGGGTATAAATATTGGGACCCTGATCCCAAGAATTTAGATCACTTTGGGAAAACAAGAAGAACCTCTGCTGAGGGAGGAACCAGAAGAAGCTGAGGAGGAAACTATCCCTGAAACTGGGGGATTGTCCTGCAGTGGTTGCCTTACTACCAAAGAGAGGAGAAAGGAACTTTGTGTGTACTTTTGCTCAACTTGTGAAGGATCTCCAAGGGCTTGGAAAAGAGCTTGCCTCCTGCTGAAGTCTCAGGAACAACAGACTTCACCCCCCAGCTCCCCAGAGTTCCTTGGAAGTGCCTGCTGCTGTTGTTGGGCCTTCTGAGGGACTGCGTGTCGCAAGGAGCTGGAAGCGCGACTCAAGAAGGAGAAGCGTGCCGCCGTCGGAGATGTTGTCGTGGCATCTCGTAAAGTGTTTCGCCGCTGCAGCATCGCATCGAGCGGAAACGTCTCGCATCATCCAGGAAGTGTCTTGGAACGCCGAAGAAGCGTGTCGCCATCGCAGCCATCGTAGCTGACTCATTGCACCGCATCAAGAGAAGAGTCTCGCATCGAGGAAGAAGCGTGTCGCCATTGCAGCCATCGTAGTTGTCGCATTGCACCGCATCAAGAAAAGCACCTCGCATCCACGGAGAAGCGTGCCGCCGTCGGAGCTGTTGTTGTCGCATCGCGTAAAGGGGTGTCGCCGCTGCAGAATCGAGTGGAAGCGTCTCGCAAACAACGGAGAAGAGTGTCGCTGCCAAGGCCGCATCGAGTCGAGTCTTCTCGCAACATCGGAGAAGCGTAACGCATCTGGAAGATCTTCACGTCTTTATTTCTTTGCACCAAAATCTTCATCGCATCAACATCGTTGCAACACTTTCGTTGCCCTGCGTGACGCATCTAAAAGGTACATTGTCTTAAAGTGTCGCTTTTAAGAACTTAAGAGAACTAAGCAAAATCCTATCATCTAAAGTAACAGTATTGTGTGTTTTTGTCGTTTAATGGTCTTGTGGTAAATCTATATAAAGAATACTTATTGTTTGATATAAAACCGTGTGGTGTCCATTTGTGGTGTTGTCACTGGGTTACTGTATGTGTTCACAAATGCTTTACACACTGCCTCTTAGATAAGCCTGTCTGCTCGTGCCAAGCTACCAAGGGGGTGAGCAAGGGTTATTTTAGGAGTGTACCCCCATACCCTGACTAGAGGAGAGGGTCCCTATTTGTCACAAGTGCATACCTGTGCCAACTAGACACCCCCAAGTCTAACAATGGTGGTCAGCTGTGAGGATTCTGGACTTGCATTTGTGACTCATGTACAGTGATTGGTGAACACTACTTAGTGAGTGCAGACCTTAGCGCAACCAGTACTTGTTGGTAGATTTCTTTTTGGGACTTTCTATTTTTGAGTACTGCCAAGTTTAACCACCATGGAGAAAGCAACATCCATAGTCTCTGGTAATACTGAATTTGAGTGAGAAGAAGAGAAAATGGACAGTTACACTGCAAGGCAGCTAAAATTCTTCTGCAAGCAATTTAATGTTTCTACTACTGGATGTAAAAACAAGGCAGAGTTCTACAATGCGCTGAGGGCCTGGGTAGAAGCAAGGAATGCCACTGATAATGATAATGCAGAGGAACAGCTGGATGGGCCAGTGGGTCCAAGAGGAAGGAGAACCCCTTCCCTTGCGGTAGCAGTGTTTCTGGTAAAAGTCCATCTCCAGAGGATTTGGCAGATAGAAAAGAGTGTAGGATGCACAAATTGGAGCTGACCAAGCTCAAGTTAAGTGGGCAGTTAGAATTTGAAATGCAAAGTAGAAAGTTAGCCCTAGAAGAGAAAAAGCTACAGTATGAACATGAAAAGGTTTTGAGGGAGTTGGAGTTGAAAGCCCAGAGTTTAGAAATTGCTCCCTCTGGTGGCAGCACACCGTCAATGCCTGTGGAATCTAGAGTATATATCCCTAAAGATGTAGTGAAGGAATTTTTTTTAAATGATGATATTGGGCTGTGGTTCAAGGCCTATGAGGTAGCCATGTCTTCCCACCGGGTCCCTGAGATGGATTGGGGAGCAGGGTTGTGGGGACGGTTCCTTAGTGAGGGGCGGGACACACTGCTAGACTTGCCTTCTGATATCTATAATTCCTATCCCCACATGAAAGATGCATTGATGTCTAGATATGGTTTGACCCCTGAGATGTATAGACAAAGGTTCAGGGGTTGCACAAAGATAGCCAACAGTACCTATGTTAAATATGTTATTTTTTTCTGCAGAGCATTGGATGGTTGGGTGAAAGGTAGCAAAGTCAATGATTTTCAGGGATTGCTTGATTTGATTGCATGGGAGCACTTGTCAAGTAACTGTTTTCCTGAGCTACGCCAGCACCTGATTGATAGTAGGCTGACTAATCCTAGGAAGCTTGTTGATGTGGCGGACTACTGGGTCAGTACCTGGGTCCACAAGGGTCATGTGGGAGACTCAGCCAAGAGTGGGCAGGGTCCCCAGCAGAAGAGTGGGGGGACAAGGGTAAACAGAGGGAGTTCCATAAGAGGCCCCAAAGTAATCCCCAAGGTAACCAAGGGAAAGGTTCTCAGCCTCCCCCCCAGAAACCGTCAGGGGCCCCGAGAGGTCCACCTGTTCAAAGAGGACACATGTGGAGAACTGGGTCATTTTGCCAATGATACCAAGTGTCACCTTTTTGGAAAACCAGCACCCACTGTTGCCGCCTCCCGGCAGATGGCTAGTGTAGCTCTGGGTGAGGAGAGGGGTGCCCAAGGTGGGTGGGGTCCCGCAGAGATGTCCCTTGTCTCATTAGGAGACTGTGAGGTGGTCCCTAGGATCCAGCTGCCTGATAACACTAAAAAATACAGGCAGTGGGTGACCATCAATGGCCATAGAGTGGAGGCTCTGAGAGACACAGGGGCCAGCGTGACAGCTGTCAAGTGTCACCTGGTGTCTCAAGAGCAGGTTGTCCCTGGAAAATTTTACCCAGTTGTTGCCGCTGACAACACAGAGAGTCACTGCAAGGTGGCTCAGGTTCCCTTCGAGTGTGGGGGGGGTCTCTGGTACTCTTCAGGTAGCTGTGAGGCCCGCCATGCCTGTAGACTGTTTGTTAGGGAATGACTTGGAGAGCTCACCTTGGGCGAAGGTGGAGCAGAATGCACATTTAGAAAGGTTGGGTATGCCTGACTGGGTGTGTGTGACCACCCGGTCAATGGCAGCGAGTAAAGGTACTCAAGAGGACCTGGAGCCTGTGAGGGAGGCCCAGGTACCTGCCGACAAGAGGAGAGGCAAGGGGCGTGGGAAACCGGCCCCCGAAGTTCCGACGGTCCAGGAGGGAGCAGACCCTGAGGGGGATGCCCTGGAGCCTACAGGGGAACAGGGAGCCGAACTGGGGGACCTGCCTGAGCTGACCAATTGGCAGCAAGAAGGCGGACCCTCCAGGGAGGAATTCTGCAAGAAGCAGAAAGAATGCCCTTTTCTTGTGGGTCTGCGGCAACAGGCTGCAGACCAGGCAGCAGGTGATCAGTCTGGATCACATTGGATCTACTGGGAGAATGATCTCCTGTATACAGAGCCTAAGGTTGCTGAGCCTGGGTCAGCCCGTGTGCTGGTGGTACCCCAGCGCTTCAGAGCCTTACTACTGGGGCTGGCTCATGATGTTCCATTGGCAGGACATTTGGGGCAGGACAAGACCTTTGAAAGGCTTGTCACCCATTTTTATTGGCCCCAAATGTTCAGGAGTTCAGACACTCACTGCAGGACATGCCAGACTTGCCAGGCAAATGGTAAGAGTGGGAGGAAGCGCAAGGCTCCTCTTCAGCCCTTCCCTGAAGTCAGCACCCCCTTTGAACGGGTGGGTATTGACATTGTGGGGCCACTGGACCCCAAGACAGCCATGGGCAACAGGTTCATCCTGGTCTTGGTGGACCATGCCACCCGGTACCCGGAAGCCATACCTCTGAGGACAGTGACGGCCCCCGTGGTGGGACGAGCACTAATGGGAATTTTCTCCCGAGTGGGATTCCCTCGCGAGGTAGTGTCTGACCAGGAAACCAACTTCATATCCAAGTATATGAAGTCCCTGTGGCAAGAGTGTGGTGCAACCTACAAGTTTACCACACCTTACCACCCCCAAGGAAACGGGTTGGTTGAGAGATTCAACCGAACCCTAAAAGGCATGATAATGGGTCTTGAGGAACCTATGGGGCGAAAGTGGGACGTCCTCTTATCATGCCTGCTCTTTGCTTACCGTGATGTGCCACAGAAATCTCTAGGGTTTAGTCCCTTTGAGCTTCTCTATGGACACCCCGTAAGAGGACCTCTAAGTCTGGTCAAAGAAGGCTGGGAGCAATCTCCCAGGAAACCTCCCCAGGATGTATATAGCTACATGCTGGCCTTCAGGAACCAGACTAGGCATTTCAGACAACTTGCTGAGGCGAATATGGAAGCCAGCCAGGAGGAGATGAAGCGGTGGTACAACCAGAATGCCACTCTGGTTGAGCTTCAGCCTGGACAAAAGATGGGAGTCATGGCCCCAGTGGAGCCCTGTGCGCTCCAGGATAAGTGGACCATCCCCTTTGAGGTTGTGGAGCGCAAGAGTCCGGTTGCCTACTTGGTGGACTTGTGGTTTCCCAGGAACCCCTTTAGGGTCCTGCATGTCAACCGCCTGAAGCCCCACTTGGAGAGGTCCCAAGTGGGCATGCTCTTGGCCATAGATGCTGGGATGGAAGAGGAGACCGAGCCTCTTCCTGACCTCCTGTCAGCCAGAGAGCAAGATGGGTCAGTGGATGGTGTCAACCTCTCTTCCACCCTGACCCCTGAGCAACAGAATGACTGCCACCAGTTGCTGGGACAGTTTTCTGATTTGTTCTCCCTGGTTCCTGGTGTCACTGATTGGTGCGTCCATGAGGTGGACACTGGGGGAAGTACCCCTGTGAGGCACAAAGCCTACAGAGTGACTGACAGGGTAAGGGCTTGCATCAAATAGGAGGTCTCAAAGATGCTTGTGCTAGGGGTAAGTGAGTCCTCTAGCAGTCACTGGGCCAGCCCAGTGGTCTTGGTCCCAAAGGCTGCCGCGCCGGGTGCCACACCCGAACTCCGGTTCTGTGTGGACTACAGAGGGCTCAATGCAGTCACCAGGACAGATGCACACCCCATCCCCAGAGCTGATAAGCTCATAGATCGGCTAGGGGCTGCACGGTACCTCAGCACGTTTGACTTAACGTCTGGGTACTGGCAGATCGCCTTGACCGATGAGGCAAAGGAGAGGTCAGCATTCTCCACACCAGATGGGCACTAACAGTTCTGGGTGATGCCCTTTGGGATGAAGAATGCCCCTGCCACCTTTCAGAGGTTGGTCAACCAGGTGTTGGCTTGACTGGACTCATTAAGTGCCGCCTACCTGGATGACATCGTAGTGTTCAGCGCCAGTTGGGAAGAACACCTGCGCCACCTCTGGGAGGTGTTGATGGCGCTGCGGAGGGCAGTCCTCATGATCAAGGTGAGTAAGTGCCAGATCGGGCAGGGTTCCGTGGTGTACTTGGGACACCAGGTAGGGAGCGGCCAGGTGGCGCCCCTACAGCCCAAGATTGAAACCATCCTGGCTTGGGAGCCGCCCAAAACCCAGACGGAGGTGAGAGCCTTCTTAGGACTCACGGGTTACTACAGGAGGTTTGTCAAGGGGTATGGCAACATTATTGCACCCTTGACAGCGCTGACTCCCAGGAAGCAGCCAAGGAAAGTGATTTGGACTGACACCTGTCAGGAAGCTTCTGAGGCCTTAAAAACTGCTACGTGCACAGCGCCCGTGCGCTTGGCACCCAACTTCTCCAAGGAGTTTATAGTGCAAACAGACGCTTCAGAGCATGGTGTGGGGGCAGTCCTATCACAGATGAATGAGGAGGGCCTAGATCAACCTGTAGCCTTTATGAGTAGGAGGTTACTTCCACGGGAACAGAGGTGGAGTGCTATCGAGCGTGAGGCTTTTGCTGTGGTCTGGGCACTGAAGGAGCTGAGACCCTACCTGTTTGGGAATCACTTCCGGGTTCAGGCAGACAACAGGCCCCTCAGATGGTTGATGCAGAAGAGGGGTGAGAATCCAAAGCTGTTAAGGTGGTCCATTTCCCTACAGGGAATGGATTTCACGGTGGAACATCGTCCTGGTACAGAACACGCTAATGCTGATGGTCTGTCCAGATTTTTCCGCCTTAGTGATGAGATTTCCAAGGAGGTAGGGTAGTTCTCCCCGCATTTCAGCGGGAGGGGACACGTGTTAGACCTGGCACATTGGTGTGAGTATCCTTTCCATTTTTCGCTGTGCCTCATGTATTTTTTGCTGGTGTTAGTTGCTCAGGGCACTGTGCCACTGCTGTCCAGTGCCACAGTGCAAGTGATCCCTTTTGTAAATTAATGTATGATTTGTGATTTCATGATTGGTCGGTTTGGTTTACCTGTCAGACCCTAGTACAGTGCACCAGGAGTGCCCAGGGCTTGTAATCCAAATACTGCTGGTGGGCTTGCAGCACTGGTTGTGCCACCCACAGAAGCAGCCTGTAACATGTGTCTAAGGTCTGCCATTGCAGAGCCTGCGTGCAGTCTGGTACTGTCATGCTGACTGGGCAAGTACACCCACTTGCCAGTCCCTAAACCTTACCTTTTCTTCATATCAGACACCCCTATAGTAGGCCCAAGGGCAGGGTGCACTGTAAGGATAAGGTAGGACATGCCCTGGTGAGTGTGGCATGTTCAAATAGTGAATTACAGCCATTTTCGTTTTTCACTATTGCAATGCTACCTGTTCTCCATAGGACAGAATGGGCAGTTTGGTTATTACATTTTATAATCCTAACTGACTCAGAGAACATGGTAGAAATTGGAATTTAGTATGCCTGAACTCAGGATGATAAAATACATCTTTTAGTAAAGTTGGTTTTACCATTCTGTGTTTGAAAATGCCACTTTTAGAAATTAGGCATTTTCTTGTCTAACCATTCAAACCTGCCTCTGCTAGGCTGTGTGTATTCCTTTGTCTGGAGTTTGAGTGACAGGGCTGGGGAATTCCAGGAGACAGGGTGAGTTGCCCCAGTGGTGAATAGAGAGATCTGCATCCAGATGGGTGGGAGGAGTTGCACCTGGGACCTGAATAGGGCTGTGCCTGCTTTCCACAATGCTGGCTCCACCTCCTGGGGAGCAGTTGATGTCTCTGCCCTACACAGTAAATGGAGAAAAGGAATCCTGTCAACAAAGTGCTCTAGTGCTCTACTTGCCTTCTACAGTGCTGGCTCCACCTCCTGTTGGGCGTCTAATGTTTCTGCCCTGCACTGTGAAAGGAAAGGAGAAGTCTGGTAAACAGAGTGCTCAGGAACTGGTTTGGACTGGGAAAAGGCCCCTCTGCCTTCAGAGGACAAAGGATTTCTGGGTATAAATATTGGGACCCTGATCCCAAGAATTTAGATCACTTTGGGAAAACAAGAAGAACCTCTGCTGAGGGAGGAACCAGAAGAAGCTGAGGAGGAAACTATCCCTGAAACTGGGGGATTGGCCTGCAGTGGTTGCCTTACTACCAAAGAGAGGTGAAAGGAACTTTGTGTGTACTTTTGCTCAACTTGTGAAGGATCTCCAAGGGCTTGGAAAAGAGCTTGCCTCCTGCTGAAGTCTCAGGAACAACAGACTTCACCCCCCAGCTCCCCAGAGTTCTTTGGAAGTGCCTGCTGCTGTTGTTGGGCCTTCTGAGGGACTGCGTGTCGCAAGGAGCTGGAAGCGCGACTCAAGAAGGAGAAGCGTGCCGCCGTCGGAGCTGTTGTCATCGCATCTCGTATAGTGTGTCGCCGCTGCAGCATCGCATCGAGCGGAAGCGTCTCGCATCATCCAGGAAGTGTTTCGCAACGCCGAAGAAGCGTGTCGCCATCGCAGCCATCGTAGCTGACTCATTGCACCGCATCAAGAGAAGAGTCTCGCATCAAGGAAGAAGCGTGTCGCCATTGCCGCCATCGTAGTTGTCGCATTGCACCGCATCAAGAAAAGCGCCTCGCATCCACAGAGAAGCGTGCCGCCGTCGAAGCTGTTGTTGTCGCATCGCATAAAGGGGTGTCGCCGCTGCAGCATCGCATCGAGCGGAAGCATCTCGCAAACGTCGGGGAAGAGTGTCGTTGCCAAGGCCGCTGTCATCACATCGCGTAAAGTGTGTCGCTGCTGCAGCTGAAGCATCGAGTCGAGTCTTCTCGCAACATCGGAGAAGCGTAACGCATCTGGAAGATCTTTACGTCTTTATTTCTTTGCACCAAAATCTTCATCGCATCAACATCGTTGCAACATTTTCGTTGCCCTGCGTGTCGCATCTAAAAGGTACATTGACTTAAAGAGTTGCTTTTAAGAGCTTAAGAGAACTAAGCAAAATCCTACCATCTAAAGTACAGTATTGTGTGTTTTTGTCGTTTAATGGTCTTGTGGTAAATCTATATAAAGAATACTTATTGTTTGATATAAAACGGTGTGGTGTCCATTTGTAGTGTTGTCACTGGGTTACTGTATGTGTTCACAAATGCTTTACACACTGCCTCTGAGATAAGCCTGTCTGCTCGTGCCAAGCTACCAAGGGGGTGAGCAGGGGTTATTTTAGGAGTATACCCCCTTTCCCTGACTAGAGGAGAGAGTCCCTATTTGTCACAAGTGCATACCTGTGCCAAGTAGAGACCCCCAAGTCTAACATAGTGTTATCGATATTTTAGTGCCGATATTTTGGTATGTCGATATTCGGTCTGTCAATATTATGTCAGTGATCCAAAGCCGTCACCAAGGCCGCTGCCTACACCAGAGCCGAGGGCACAGCTCGTGGCGCTCTTGATTCAGTGCCCCATCTAGGACCACAGCCCCAGCTTCAACGACATTGGTGCTTCATCCACACGGAGTCGATACCTGACATGGGTGACCTCCCAAATCCATCAACGCTACAACGTCAAAGGGAACTGAGCCCTCGATGCCACAGCGATGTCATCTCCCCAGCAACAGTGAGGAACCAACACATCACCTCCCCTACATTGCAGTAAGGGACCAATACCTCACCTCTCCTGTGGATGTAAGGAACAGACGCCATCCGGTGCCAATGAAGCATCAACTCCCCGATGCTGTGCACCTTCTTTGTTTTGTTCGTTTACCAAGGTACTGTACTTTGGGGTCTGTGTGACTCTGGGCCCGACACCGTGCACCTTGCGGTTAGCCGTACTTTGGGATTTCCACCTGTCACGATGTCGCAATAGCGCCAGGTGGAGTTATTTGTTGATACAAGCTTTATTTGTGTGAATAGCCTATTTTTGGTGATAACTGAATATATGTATTGTGGGTTTTTGTCATTTTGGTCTTGTTTGGTTTAGATAAAGTCTACTTATTTTTCTAAACTGGTGTGATGTCCTTTTTTGGTGTTCTCACTCTATTAGTTTATGTGTTCACAAATGCTTCTGAGATAAGCCTGTCTGTTCGTGCCAAGATACCAAGGGGGTGAGCAGGGGTTGTCTAAGGACGTAACTCTCTGATCCTGACTAGAAGAAAGGGTCCCTACTTGGACAAAGGTGCAAACTATTGTCAACTAGAGACCCGCATTGCTAACAGCAAATATATAAGAATTAACAATATTATTCAAGCCGCACATATACAGCAAAAATGTGAGATGTACAACTTGTTGTTACAGCAAGGGAAAACGTTAATATGCACATTCCTATAAATGCTGAGATTACACACTAAATGCACCTTCTGTATCTGTTCATGTGCACTACATTACACTAATAATGTTACATCCGAGTACATAAGGACATGTGTAAATATGTATATTGCCTAGTCAAACATGAAAGGGTGAAGCCAAAATTAGACTGCTGTGAAAAATGCAAATAAGATATATGTGAAATTTCCAAAAAATTTTTTTATTTGTTCACATGTTAACCATATTCCAGTGAAGTTTCTATCTCTCATATCAGGGATTTTCTGCATCACCTAAATTTAGATGCACGTTTGGAAATGCAGATAAGCATGTGCTACAAGCTGTATTTTACTGTGTTTCTACTAATAGGGAGTGTGGTCTGGCTGTCAGCATAGACTGTTCTTATAAGAGCAGTAAGAAGGCTAATTTGTATATGGCTGATAGGTGTGTGGAATGGCATTTTCAATCATGTGCAATGGCCTGGAATGTCCCCTAGACTAATTAAGGGAACAGAGATTATTTGAAGCACTTGTCACGTTTTGTTTCTAATGTTGACACTACTTGCTCATTTTAATGTGCTGAATGCTCGGACTCCTCCTGACTTTCCTTGACCTTCTTGGTCTAGGTCTGATCTCGTTCAACAGTACCTCATTTAGAGGTGGATTCCTCTCTGTGTAGTTCCACATGAGAGATTCCAAGAATTGTTTTGGCGGCTGCAGGTGGCAGAGCAAGAAACCATTACTGGCAGAAATGTAGAATCTCTACTGGCTTACCTGTTCATCTCATTTTCAATATTGCCATCACTATCATTCTTGGACGAGAAAGAGAGAGAGAGAGAGAGAGAAAGATGGAGAGAGAGAGATGGAGAGAGAGAGATGAAGGGATGCAGAGTGAGAGAGAGAGAGATAAAGCGAGAGAAGAGTGGATCCTCAGAACTAGTTTAATCTGAGTTGTTCATTATGTTAGGTGATGGGTGGTAATGTTAGAGGGCCAGTGTGTGTAGAAAGTACTGACAATATTCCCTACAGGACTGATTTTAAGGGCTGCTCTATCAATACAATTGGTGGTGATGTTCGGGTTAAATTTGTGGAGCAGCATGTTGGGAGCCTGCTGTCATTCGCTCTCTATAAATCAATGCATCTCATCAACTTGTTGGGTGGGGTTTGTTCGAGTGGGTGATATATTTAAGACTCAAGATAAAGCTGTTTCCAACCAAGCCAATGAAGCAACCAATAAATCAGATGGAGACTTATGAACTAGGGTTATAGGGCATCTTGAATACCCACACAATACATTTTCGAAACCTGTATACCCCTACTGATTTCTCATTGGACATGACTTGTTACAAAACTGTTGGACCAATCTACATACAATCAATGCAAAGGGCCTCATTATGACGTAGAACAGATTGCAGCCGTCAGGCCTGCGGTTGTGGTCCGACCGACATCTGATGCCACAGTCCAACAGCTGCACATCATAATGCGGGTGGAGGGACTGACTGACTCAAGGAGCCCGTCCAATCATCAGTCGGAATGCAATACCGTACAATAGGGCGGTGCCTGTTCAAGCCCCACCATAGGGATTATGATGTCCCTTTCATACAACCTTTCAATGACCGTCTGACCGCCATTGAAAGGCTGTCATAAATGGACTTTGGGGGTCCCTAGCAGGGCCCATGTCCCTCCATGGCCTCCGTATGAGGCCTGGAGGGCACCTGTGGTGCCCCCCAATCATCCATACCCCGTGTGCCAGGCACCACATGGTACTTGGGACAAGGTGCATGGATGTTTGCAAACAACCATTTTTCCAATGTGGCTTGTGTTGCAGTCCTTTTCCGGCCGCAGCACAAGCCCCAATGAAAAATAGATGTTTCTGACAGCACATGGGCGGTCGCATCCTACTTTGTCAGATGGACCGCGACTACTAGTCGGTCGGTTTCCATTCTAAAATGATGTCTGACCAGAATCATTATTGAGGCCAAAGCATCAATCAAATAATAGGGAAAAAAATATTCTATAAAGAGTACCACTCCAAATCATGTTATTAGCCATCGCAAAAACATAGATGTAAAATTTTAAAACACATATGATTCTCTTATCTTTAAACAACTTTAAAAATCACATTAATCTTCTCTAAGTCCTCCTTTAAATACCAGGTTGGTGAGCGGTGAACCTCATACCTAACAAAACATTGTTGACACACATTTTGGTGGAATGTACTTGATGCTGCAGCGTGTTCCCCATGGATGGGATAATGAATGTATCTTTGATTAGAGATTACATGCTTGCAATTATTTACAATTAAACAATGACCCTTTCCAATTGTTGATTAAACTTCCAGAGAAACATTGATATATCACAAGTTTGTCAAAACTGTAAAGAGGTATTTTAGGGTGAAGAAAGTAATTAGTGAACCATGAGGATTCCAACGAAACTTGCATCAACATTTTCATCTTTATACATGATGTTCTTTGTAAATACATGTTCTATTTACCACAAAAATAACCTCTACATACTGACAGAGACTCTTCTCCAGTGTTAATTTCATTACATGCACCTAGATAATAAGGATCATGGGGCCTGATTTAGGAGCATTTTGTGGTTTGGTAACCCAGCACAAACCTGTTAACGACCTCTTGATGGGCAGTTTTTGCCCCATTAATACATTATTGAGCAGTTCAGAAAGTAACTACACAATCACCATATAAGGCTACAACATGCTATACAACAGTTGTTCACAATGCTTGAGAAGTGGATGAGGACTGGGCACACATGCTTCTGTGCTTCAGAGCATCTAGGTGCCTAACCACCTACATAATATCCAGCACACAGGTAGGAGAAAAATAAATATTGCTAATCTACTCAGCAGGTCTGCATCTATTTTCTTGTGCCATCCTGGGTAAAAAGAACAATGCTCAACAGGGGCGTAACTGTCTAGTATTACCTGTGAAACAGAACTAAGCATTTACGTCTGTCAGAGCATATTTTCTGCATTTAATGGGTTGTCACGTGTTGTGAGATCCCTGTAGAAATACCCCAAGTCAGGGTGCGTGTATCTCGGGTCTATGCTTATGTCCAGGTGGGGGGCTCTAAATAGGCCCTCTGTGTTGTACAAATATTCTCTAAATTGGTGTTTCTTAAAATTGCACACTGCACCAAAGAAACTGTGGTGTCTTATTCTGTGATATTGAATTTCTAAGTGTAATTACCAAATTATGAATCACTATTCTAATGTACAAAGCATTCACAAATAGGAAACTCTGTAAAAAATGCATTTTGCATGTGTAGAAAATGGAAAGGATTAGAAACAGGACCAAAGTTTAAAGTGGAACCTAAAATGTCTTGCAGTCTTTCACAATTCCTGCACTCTATCCTGTAATGAGGAGGATTTTGATTCTGGGAGCTTAACAGAGGAGGAGGGGAAGGAGAAGAGGGATTTTCAGGCAGAGGGTGACCTAGTTTAAAAAAAAAGAATGGAGAGGTGTATGCCAGATACTGCTTTACCAAATGGGTTACTTTAAGTTGAAATATTTATCTTAACTTTGTTTTATGCAGACCTACCAAACTCAGTGTAACAATAATTATACATATTCAGGTTTTATGTAATTTACACCTAGATTCTGGTAACTACCAATGCATCTTGCCTGTAGCCGGTAAGTCCATTATGTAGGGTTTCCGTAATTGTATAGAGCAATGTGGTTTGGATTAAATTCCCACATTTCTTTTTCTAGCACCCCTGCAGAGTTGGAAAGTGCCGAAATCCTATTCTATGCAGTAGCACTTGGTTGTACAACCAATAAACATGTTTTAATTTGCACACCAGTGCTACAGAGTATGTGTATCGTTACCATAAGATCCAACATTCTTTAAACATACAAGCAGTGTGTAATGCAAAATGTCTGATCACCAACCTAGTTGCATGATAGATACCCTGGGAGCCCTCATGACTCCTTCTTATTTATACTTTGTGGACTGTATGAGCAGCTGTCCAGAGATGTTAGAGACGGCTGTGTTTAGGTAATCGATAATCACATGTCTACTTATGTTATTACATGTAATAGGATATAAACGCAAAACCAGCTATGTTATTTTTCAGTTGACAATGCATGTTCCTTAAGGTTTTGGATTATTACTACATATTTAAAGACTGGAACCCATAGACAAAGGAGGTACAATGCTGTCCACAAATAAAGAGGGAACATTATAGACAGAACATATGGACCTTTTCAAGGTAGATTTAGTTGTCTCCATACAATCAGGGGTGTGCTGGAATATGACCTTACAGGGTCTTGTAAGATTATAGCCGCAGGTGCTACGCTCCACAACCTAGCTGTGCCTGGGAGTCCATCGATTAAAGCAGCAAGTGATGATTCTGAAGAGGAGAATTATGAAATCCCCCCTCGCATTCTACATCCAGAAAAAGAGGCTGGAGGACAAGCATGCTGAGATGATGGGACAAACAACTATGGGGTATATTTACAAGAAATGGCACTCTGCTGTTTTCACACAGTGGAGCGTCCAAAAATATATTACTGCCGTTCGACAATTCCAAATGTGTCGTATTTACAATACGGTGCTACATGGTGTCAGTAAAATCTTGCTGCTGAAAAAACTAAGCTAACCCGAATGTCAAGTCAGTAAAAAACATGCACGCTATGGTGCAAAAAGTGATGTTCGGGCAATTAGCGGCAAGAACAACCACGCTAGCCGGCCTGTTGTCACTTTTCTGCAACTAGCATGAAAAACCCGCACAAAAACGCTGAAAAGGACGAATAAAAATGTCACTTACCTGAATGCAGACTGGAGAATCCAGGAAGGAGCACAGACCCGGACAACAACCACCCAAACCCACTACCAGCCAGGATAACTAGTCAGAGTCCAAGGGGAAGATGAAGAAGAAATGCGGGTTCAGTTAGGAGAAGAATGAGATCTTGATCGCAGAGGTGACAAAGCATCAACACCATCTCTTCATCAGCTCGATAGTGTCAGTGGGGACCAAAAAGGCCATATGGCAGTCCACAGTGAACAAGGCGACCTGCGTAGCTGAAGTCAAGAGGAGATTGATGCACTGTAGAAAGCGCTGGCACAATGCCAAGTAAAAAATTTAGGAGAAACCAAACTACAGGCAGCATTGCAGATCGGAGGTGATAGTCCAGTGCCCAAGGAGGAGCTCGATCCCTTGGAGGAACAGGTGTCTGCTGTCATCTCTGAGGAGTCGGTGGTTGGATTAGTGGTACACTGCTGACTTAGACCAACTACATCAGCCACAGGGTAAGTTCCAACAAAGGACAATGGGGGGGAAATATGTAATGTTGTACAGTCCAAGCAGCTATGTCTCAGCACTCTGCCACACTGTCTGTAAGTCAAACAGTAGCCACCTTGCTACTGTATGCTTAAATATTACATCAATGGCAGGCTCATGGGTGTTTTGATCACATGTTGATGTAGGACAGTGTCACAAGCATCATAGCTGGACTATCCTAACTCACATCAAAAGAGCAGCAATGTGTTATGCTGACAAGGTATGGCGCATTCCTGTAGTAACTGCATGTGCTGAGACATATATAACAGATGTACACCAATGGAAGAACCCCTTCCCCATAGTTCAATGGGTACCTGGGTTGGTCCTACCCAGCTGAATGTGCATCAGCAGAAAACACATGGATGCGTTCAACTGTCCTAAGCACAGCAGAACCCTGCACTTTCCTAGTCATACAGTTTTAGGCAGCAAGATGCTTTTTTGTGCTGTGCTGCTCTGTGCCAAAATTCAATGAGAGATGCCTATTGGTCACACGTGGGTCCATGCACATTCACCTAGGGTAGTAATTCCAAGCATACTAATTGTCTCTTAAAGGATCAACAACACAGTTGAGGTTTGGAGGATCTGAGGGCCATGCTTAGTGCCTACACATATGGATATGGATATTGTCACTACCATACTCACCTAGAGCAAACTACACTGCACGCAGCTGTCCTGCCATGCAGGCTCAGACTCAACATGTGTCAGCAGCCATGGCAGGACCGCCTGCAATCCTCTCATCAAAACTGAAATGACTGGGTGTGGGGATGAATGCCAACTATGTACACCAGCAGAACATGAGCCATAGTGTAAGTGAAAAGGGACAGGGTGTCAATGCATACATATTGGCAGTGCCTACATGCATCCTTTCCGAAATGCATGGAAGGGCTGTATACACTGGATTATGTCCCATCCCTGTGCACACCCCCATGCTGCTGCAAAAAGACCAGCTACGTACCAATGCAAGCACCCTTGCACCATGGCTAAATGTTGTTTGTGTTAGTGTTTGCATGTCTTCATTGTTGCCAGCGCAAGGGATAAGACATGAGCTGTGCCCAGTCCTTGTGAATATGGTGCTGTCCTGTGTATGTGCAGTGATGCATAGTTGCATAGATAAAGTGCCTACTGTGCCGTGGTGTGCCATTAAACTGTGAACATGCCCCTCGGTAGGTACATGTCACTATTACCAGCAACACTACCATCTGGGGTGCTTCCTGACACATGTCACTCTATAACACCCTGCCATGTCAGCTCATTGGAGGTGGCCACACATGATGTAGGTGGTGTAGGCATGAATGTTCAGGGTCCCATCGCTGTGTGACAGTAAGAAGGCTACCAGGAACTTTTTGAAACAGCCAGAGGGGTCTATGGACACATATAAGTGCATGGATAAGATCAAAGAGATGTCTGACGCCCTGCAGATGACCAACTCTGGTCATGGTGAAATGACAAGAAAGTCAGTGATTAGATTCTGACTACTAGGACAGGGCCAGTCCACTCATAGTAGGCACACAGTGGTACTGATGACAATGCTGAGGTCCTGCCATTTGAAACACAAATATCGCGCCATATACTATCCACAGCCTAGCAAAACAGCTGTCCTATATATCAGTGTAGGACAGAAAGTGTCATAATATGCACTTTGTCTGTCAACTGCATTATACCATGTCAACATGTAGAAGACATCACTTATAGCATTTCCCCCTTTCATTGAACAGGAAGGACCCTTACCTCCTGGCCAGCGCCCTGTCCCGGAATTCACCAATGATGGCAATGATGACAACCATCAACAATGGAACCCTTTGCAGACCCAGGAACGGTCGGCAGCACCTTGGCTTCTCCACATACCCTGCCTAACAACCAACTCCCCTGGACTCGGCGAGGACCCAACCAATACCCTCCAAATGACTGCGGTAGAAGTCCAGTGGGAGTTGGCTGATCAGGTGGGGGCGGGGATGGAGACCATGGCAGCTACTCTAGATAGGGGTTGGAGGGTGCCTCAGTCACAATAGGGACATCACTGCCACCATCAGAGGCACCTACTCTCCACTCCATGGCCTCCAGTAGTCCCTGGGTGTTATCGCTGGTGTCATGAGGCAGAGGCCTCAATAATTGCTTTGCCAAGGTGGCACCAGCGATGTGGCCATAGAGCTGGGGGATATCTGAACCATCTTAGAGACCATCGAGCGGAACCAGGACTCCCACTTGGCTGCCATGGCTGCCTACCACTGTGCGATGTTGCTGCTGTGTTGCCAAACCAACGATCCTCCTCGCTGCAGTGATGCCTCATATATTGGCACAGGTGAATGCTGCTGCAGGCACGGGATCCACATCTTCCACCCCTGTTGTCTGTGTGTCTCCCTCGGTCGCTGCATCTACAATAACACGCTCATGAGAGTTACCGCACACATCAGAGGAATAAGATGTGGATGGCACTGCTTTCCAACCAAAAAAGTCTGTGGTTCCATTCATCTGTGTCAAATGACTTGTTTCTCCTTAGCCCTATGTTGATCATCATGCCAGGGAACATCTGCTGTCACTGTCCTTATATTGACATCGCCCTGTTCACCTTGAAAATTTGTGGACTGACAATGTGGCCTATCCTTCCTAATGACACTCCGGTCATCCTCCTGACTAATGCATTCCTAAACCTCAACATGTCCCATGGCATGTTCACCACAAGGACTCTGTGATGACAACAACTGGTCTGACACATCTTTTGGGGTTGTTTTCAAATTAACTGTACCGGTGAGACCCTTCTGCATTTGCACATGTAAATAAATGCACCAATAACAACTACCTGTTCATTGCTTGTCTTTATTAGTCAGGACAAGGTTCACAATTGGCTAATCAGTGAGCCTACTACTCCAAATAGTATCAAAAGGGACATCATTGTGTTATCAGAGTCTGGGACAATGCTAGGCAGTGAGAGTATTACAAATGTTGGAATCACCTATTGTGTGATGATAAGTGAGTGCATATTCAAAGTGGCTAGAATATAGTGCAACAGATGTCATGCAGTTGATGTGAATGGTGAGATCAGTCACCCCAGTGTTGGGTCCATCCATAGTTACTAGCAAGCAGAATATATAAGGGTGGCAAGTACACGCTGCAAGTGTGAAAGGTTATGGGGCAGCCATCAGTGCATGGGTCAAAATACCAACTAGAGGTGCAAAAATAATAGGGCACAAGATCCCTCCAAGGCATGTTGCATTCACAACACACAGTGATGTCGTATGTGAGTACAAAATGAGCACTCGGTCATTATACATCCATTATTGCCACGTCCACTGCCCCAGAATGTCTGATTGTAAGACCATGTGAAGTCATGGCCAGTTCAACAGATCCCTGTCCATAGCTAAAAATCCCATTCACACATGTTGCCAGACACTGCAAGCTAAGACTAGTGCAAGTTCAAAAGTACATATGTGCACTCTAGATCACTAACCCACAGTAAATCACAACATAAACCTGTATGCATCAAACTAGTGGATTTAGTGGGATTATAGAAGTTAACACAGCTATACCTATCTTCTCTATGAGAAATACTCATCCTACACTAACTTAGCCGATCTAAATTTACAACAACCTTAACTTAGCTAAGCTCAACCTATACACTGAGCAAAACATTGTAAACATCAACCCCCACCACCCTTAAGTCAAATTGTAACATAGGCCGGCAAAAATTACACCTATACATGAAACCTAAACAATCATATGTGTTTGGTATTTCTACAAAAATATATATTTTGGGGTTTTGAATAAAAAGAAAATAACACATATCAACCCCCCACCTCCTAACCACCCCAATGTAGTCCTATCCAACTGCAAACCAACCCATCTCTAAGAAACCCCTAATAACACTGTAATTAAACTACACTAAATCTGATCTACCCTATAAACTACCCATCAAAAATGTCTACCTGTCACACAGTCTGAATGGCAGAAGGTGTATCTGTGGGTCTCTTCGCTTGCCTTGTCCAACTGCCTGCTTGATTTCCTGTACCAAGACAATAACAAGGCCTGGTCCACCTTGTTTTCCACCACGCCATACGGAGCTTAATATCAGACGGATGTATGACGTTACAACGCGTGCTGTTACAACGCGTGCTGTTACATCGAAACTGTTACAACGCAAGTGGATTTACAACGCATGCCATTACAACGCAAGTCTTTACATCGACTTGCGCTAGATGGCGTGCTAACATTAGAAAAGTGCAATTTACTATTCCAACTCCAGTCCACTTAACAGTAGGGAAGGTGTTGGGATAGTAAACTACACTATTTGTAATGTTAGCACGCCATCTAGCGCAAGTCGTTGTAAATCCACTTGCGTTGTAACAGTTTTGTTGTAATGGTAGTGCGTTGTAAAAGTTGCGTTGTAAAGGTTGTTCCCCTATCAGACATATCCTTCCTCTTGCCAGATTCAAACTTTGAGGGTCCTCCTGTGGGCTAATGTGTGGGTGCCAGTGTTTGTGAGGGGCAACTGGTTGAGATGCTAGGAGTTCCTGCTTGTGAGGGCCCTGAAGTAGGTTGTCTATTGATAGCCGAGTTTGCAGTGGTGGTGGTTGGTGGGCCCATGGGAAACACAGACCACTGTCCCTGGCCCATTTTCACCTGTTATCTTTACTTCATGGCCTTGTATGATTTAGCAGCCCTCTTTATGCGGTGGTAGCACACCTTATGCTTCTTGGTATTATGCAGTTCATCAGGTTTCATGTTGTTTGTTGAACCAATAAAAATATACGTCACTCATAGGCTGACTAGGAACAGGTATTAACATCATGCACTCTCATAATTAACATTGCACCTAAGGTAGTTACCACTACACCCTACATACACCTTGCTGCTTTGAGTGACTATACACATACCTAGACCTAGCATATCTGATGTAGATGGGCCCAATTTTATAGGCAACACATGTGTTATTCTGTGAGAATGTAACATCATTGCCAGATCAATTTATGAACATTTTAGTACAAAGTATGTGTGCAAACATACATTCTAGGTAGCCATTGAATAGTGCACATTTTCACCTTCACTGTAAAGTGGTGATCCTGAGGAATCCTGCAATGGCCTTGATGCCATGGGCATTGAAATCATTCAGAAGTTTCATATCATAACAGCACGTGTCTTGCCTCACATCATTCATTAATTGATAAGGCATGCTTTGAACTTTATTTTCCATCCAGAACTAATGAAGTTCAAAGCATGCAATCAGTACCTATAGTGCATAAAGGAAGGAGACCTGTAAGACAGGCTGAAAGGATTATGATGCAAAATATCCATGTTAGTCATCAACGACCCCTGCTCAGTTTCATGCATTGGAGAAATAACTGCTTTTTGGTCTCTGAACAAGCCAGCAAAGCAGTGAATAACACCCCCAGCAGGCTATAAGAATTGTGGTTTCAAGCAGTCCGGTGATGTTCATCTTTTTGTGCCCAGAGATTCAGCAGTTCTGGGAGGATGTCTGTGGAAATATAAGTCAGATCCTTGTTGTGGAAATTAAGGTAAGCCTTCGACTAATAATATTTGGTAAAGCAAAAGAGCCTGAGGAGGGAGAGCTGCAGAAAGTGGGTTTCAAAAGACTGCCCTACAAGGGTGAACTGGTTGGCTTCTGTGCAGTATACTTTCAAATTAGATACGTCACCCAGGTCAATATGGGGTTCACAAATCAGGTGGCCATTGGTAATGTGCCTGGAGGGAACGCAGTAAAATCTATGGTCCCATGATTAAACCAGATCTTGGAACTTGAGATCCGGTTCGGACAAGGTTGCACATGCCTTGCCTGGTTTGTGAGCATATGTCCCCATTTGGAAAACAGGGCACGGTGTGTGGCTGAAGACTCTTCTTGAGACCGGAAGTAAAATAGGTAAATGAGGACTAATTAAAAAAATTAAATGCTTTGAACTTCATTTTGTGCTCAAATTGCAATATCTGTAGTCCACTCCATTAAAGGAGAAAAATAATTAACTAACTGCTTGTTCCACTTTCTATACTGTTGGAATGTTATTTACAGTATCAACATGTTCGACTTCAGGTTGACATGATATCGCAGTTTCTGATTATGTCTTTTTAGTAGGTTGAGCTGGAGGAAGTTGAAAAAGATATAAACAATATTGTGTACTGGTGATGGATTTTCTTTGTAAAAATAGCAATAATACTAATTGTTTTGTTTTTTATTTGGGGGAATATTATGTACCCACTTCTTCAATGAGCATTAATTTCTGTATTGCCAAAAATCATCAAATGTCAATGAGTATTTGCTTGGTGAATCTTTTTCATTTGACACTTTGGACTACATTACCCAAGAAGCATTGTATACAACCCTAAGAAACACTGGACTTTTACTAACAATGTTATTTAAATTTCATTTGAACCATCTAATAGCATTCATTTATTTAATAAAATTATATTAAACTAAATATTTAGTATATCTATTTTGTCATGCTTAGGCACTCCTACAGCATTTATTTGTTGCTGTATCCTGGATTAGATCTGTTTTTTGGTGGACTCACGAACAGATGGACGCCTTTCCCAAAAGCCTGTCATGCTCACCCATACACTCTTTCACCAGAATCTCTATATCAGGATCACAACATTTTTGGTAGCACTTTCTTGTCCACCTCCTTCTGTTGCGCCTTGCTTGACATCTTCTAAAAAGAAACTGCT
The DNA here is from genome assembly GCF_964204655.1 of Triturus cristatus. Classification (NCBI taxonomy): domain Eukaryota; kingdom Metazoa; phylum Chordata; class Amphibia; order Caudata; family Salamandridae; genus Triturus; species Triturus cristatus. Next base: position 1,114,315,917 of record NC_140584.1, on the reverse strand, counting down.
AGGCTGTAGAGGCCCCAATGGTATCTGGTGCTCAAGGTAAATACACTTCAGAATCTGTGTGTGGTCCTAATTGTTTCTCTGTTGGAGATTTGGAAATTGCAATTCATATCAAGGGGCAGATTTACAAGAAACTGACGCATCTGTAGAGATGTGTCAGTTTCCCTGCGGCAGCCTGCGATACCTGGCGCAACCATAGATGCGCCGTATCTACAAAATGGCATACCATCGCGCAAGGGTTGACAGATGCATCAGAAATTCTGATGCATTTAATGGCCCAAAAGTCACACATTGCTGGAGTTATGTCGCAAGTACGGAGCAACTGCAGCAATGCATGGGAGGCCTATGCACATTGTACTGCATCACTCCTTACTCCTGCTTCAAGCAGGCATAATGTTTTGATGCAGTGGCATCTTAGAAGTGGCGCATTGAAATCTTATAGATTTCACTGCATCACTTCTAAGAAGCTTTCCTGCATGGGAACGCCCACCCTGCATACCTTAAACCTGACGCAGGTATAATGTGGTGCAGGGATTTAAAACGTGATGCATCTACCTAGATGCATCACGTTATAAATTGGCCGCATTGTTTACACTGTCGCTGCATCACAAAAGTGACTCTACAGCAGTGCAAAAGTGTTGCGAGGGGCTTGTAAATCTGCCCCCAAAGTCTTAATTTACGTTTCATACTTAAAAATACTGAAAGATTGTTAATTGATATTTGCATAGAGTAAACAAACATACATTAACTTCTTGTGTTGTAAATTCTGATAAGGAGTTTCTAAATTTGTTTTTTATACATTAGGCCCCTAGTGTGGCGAGGTAGGCATAAACTGTTGGTAATACCCTGAAAGATAAGGAAATGCTTACCTTTGTATTAAATACACATTTCATCATAAAAGTGAAGCTGCTAGTTGTAGTGGATTGCCCCCCCCCCCCACCCCTTTGACGCTTGGGTAACAAAAGAACTAAGGGCTGGTAGCATAGCTGAAGTCCATCAAGTATATAAAGGAAAGGATTTCAAAGTCTGCAACATCATTGGTTGCTATCCAAGGAATGTCACGGTCATATTTAGATCCCACTGAACCAAAGGGCATGGAGTAATGGTTGGTCTGTAGAGCAAAGCACAATCCAAATATGAACCAACAATGGCTTCTTCAACAAATGCATAGATTGCTGAAATAGTGAAAAAACAAAGTTCCTCTCAGGGGGTCTACAATCAAACCCAGCAACTTCTAAGCCTATTATGAGCCAGTCCAATATTCCAACACAGAAGAGTATATTATATCAGTTACATAAGCCAAAGACCAACACATGTTCATTCAAAATTGTCTGTCAGTCCCGTGCAGAACTCCCCCGCTTCGCTTGCTTGTCAAGGTGTCCGTGGCCACTGGTCGGAGGGCCTGTCGGCTCCCCCTCGCAGTCCCATGGCTAAGGCCCAGCTGGGACCCCGGGCCTTTAGCCCCTCATGCCTCGGCACCCGCTCGCTCTTTCGTTAGGGTACAGAGCAACCAGATGGCCGCCCTTCAACCCCGGCCATCTGGTCGTACCTTTTCCCTCAGCCATCTGGTCGCACCTATCCCGTCGACCATCTGGTCATGCACAATGCTTTCCAATGGAGCAACCAGATGGCAGGGCTTCCCTGGAAGTCCCAATGATGGCTCATTTGCCTCCGCGATCCCAGCTAGGGCTTCAGGAGGTCTGGCACTTTCGGGCCTTGGGTCCCCTCCGTCACCCGGTGCGCATGGATTACAAGAAAGGGGGGTATTTTTCCTCCAGATTACTAGGGAGAGGGTTAGTCAGCCCTCCATCTTGGTTATCAATGAGAGGAGTATCAGAAAGTATTAAAAAGAACCAGCCAATATTGATACCTAAAAATGTACAGATTATTGAAGTTAAAAAAATCAGTAATTGGCGACCAATTACCATTGGTACTGCGTTCATGAAGTTATTCACAAAAATACTAACTAAAAGACTCTAATTTTTTGTTGAATTGAATACAAGATAAAAAGGCTTCATGAAGGTGAGAGGTTGTCTCGAAAACCTGACTCTTCTGCAAAATACCATAAAAGGGGCACAAAAGAACAGTAACTCATTAGCAGTACTGTTGATAGATATCTCAAAAGCCTTTGACTCTGTCAGCCATGGTCACATTCCACAGAGTCTTGCAAGGCACAGAGTTCCATCATACATCAGAGACATAGTAAAAGAATTAGGGAGATATTCTCAAAAACGTGTGATAATCATCGCAAAATTAGCTTAACGCAACTTTGCATATCGCAGTCTATCGCGGGAAAAGAACGCCGTGTTAACGTAGTATTCTCAACCCGGCAGCACCATGCGATAGTACCACGATAGCGCGTCAAATGACCGCGTTAAAATCAACGCGATGCTGCAAATATGCAAAACACGAACGCGAAAAAAGTTGCGATCATGCCAATCGCGAAACAAAAATCAGCGATAACCAGCGACAGGCCTGCAATTCCCACGCATCATGCGGGAAAATGCACTATAAAAGCAGAACAAGAAAAACACATCAAAAAAAAAATAAACTGTAGCAACATGGATGCACCCGGACCGAGTGCCCAGGTCAACGCAAACCCCACAAGCCCCACAGACCACCAGCAAGGAACCTCGGGGTCGGGGAAGGTCAAGGAGAAGAGGAAGAGGAAGACGCGGTTCAGTCCGCATGACAACCGGATCGTCGTCATTGAGGTGACAGAACACCAACACAACTGTCCGTCACCTCCACCATGTCATTGGCAACACAGGCAGAAAAATGACATTCCATCGTGAATGCAGTCGGAGTGTCGAAGAGGCCAAGATGAGCTGCCATAATGTAAAAAGCCAAACCAAGCAGAAATAGGAGGAGCTGGAGCAAATGGTGGCCACAGTCATCAGTGTGGAGATGGTGCAAGGAGTCGGGAGTCCGGACCCTGCTCGACATGACCTGACACAACATCAACAGGGTGAGTAATGAACTGGGACTGGGGGATGGGGGTGACGGGCACAATGACACACATGCACAATGATGTATAGCACACCGCACATCCACAATGACCCTGGATCATGTCCCTGATCCCCGTGGCACACTGCAGCACACATACAAACATCAAGTAGGCCCCCGTCCACCAAGTGCCCAAAGTGGTCCCATCCCACACATCACCTATTCCACAACACACACATGCACCCGTGTGAAACACAGCAAAGATGCGTATTTGTGAGCCACACTGACAATGCAAGTGACGCTACAGTACAATCACCATGATACCATGACATTGTGCACGCTACAACACTGAGGTAGCTGAGTGTGGACCACAACCGTAAAGGAGCAGGTCACACTCTGACACATCCACTTGCACAAACAACCACTGACGTCAACAATAAATTTGCAGACAAATAATGCACTAGAGCACAAAAACCGTCCAAGAGCACAAATGACCCAAGTCGCCAACATCACAGCACCTTAAAAGCACAAAAGTCAAAGGCACACCGCCTCCAAGGGATAAGGGGCAGCAAAATTACAGCTACAGGGGCAACTCTCCTACAATGCAGCACACACACATAGCAATGACAGCACATCCACATCGACGACAAAGTGGTACACAGTGCAACACTTACACTGCAGAATAGAGGAAACAACTGGGTCCGCTTGTGCGTAGAAAATGGCCAATCACATCTGACATAGCAGGAAACTGTGAGATGAAAATGTACGTGTACAACCTCACCTACGTCATGTAGTCCAAATGTCCACTGTCCCGCATCAAATAGTCCGTTCCTCCCAAACAGTCACAATGTACATTGTCATGCAGTCTGTATGTAAACTTGAACAATGTGTCAACATACATGCTAACACAATGTCAACAAGCATCTCCCCTTCGCATTGCAGAGGGGCAAATAACACCTCCAGTAGAGCAGAGCAGACCAGATAACTCTACGGTGATGCTGAAGAGGACCTCCACACTTTCGACACTGACGCCCTACAACAGTTCCTGGACATCTGAGGCAATCAAACTCCAGGAGCAGGGCAGCCCAGCTGCATCGAGGATACCCCACCCCCTTCACAAGCCACACAGCTGGACGCACCTACCACCACGGCTGGCTCCCAGCAGCCCACTGAAGCACACATCACATTCCAAGGCCAGGTGTCAGACTGCTAGTAGGGGGTGGCCAAATAGGTGCTACCTCATGGAAGCCAAACTAGATCACATACGTGGGTGTCTAAGTCCCATCAGGGACCACCTACACTCCCCAACGGAGACCCACACTGTGACAGAGACACATGCCTTTGCACATTTCCACTACTGAACCACACCCAGGGCCACTGGATAATCATCCACACCCCAACGCTGGACTGGCGTACACTGGCCCAGTTCACTCCTCTTACATATTGAGTGGGGGACGACAAAGCTACAGGTGCAAGGTCTCACCCGTTGCCTGCGGTGACATGGCTGCGTCCACTGTTCATGGCACAATGTAATATTGTAGGGCCTGGGGCCCTAATGCATACATCATGAGCACACGGACACACTCAGATAGTTCATTGAACTGGCTACGGGCACATACACTCGACACCTTTATTGCCAGGGTCACATGTACAGTGACACCTGTGCTGGATGTGTGTGGGGTGAGTGTAAGCCAGCCCTCATGGAGTCATTGGTGCTGGCAACAACTTGAACAGCGATCACAATTAAAGTGGAAACAGAAAACACAATATGCAACGAGAATGGTCCATGAGTTGTGGTGCACTGAGTTAGTGGCACCTGAAGAGCTGAGCAGGGTATCAAGCTGATGATGGCACCCATGACAGGTGTGAGCAACTCTGATAGTCTGGCAGTAAGACACCTCCGACTCTGGCACCTGTTGTTTGGAGTTGGTCCTGGCAGTGGTGGTGTGTGCATCCTGCGGTGATGCGACGAGCAGGAAGCTCAGGACTCGATTTATTGTGTGAGCCCAAGTGGACCGCAGTTGAGGCCGGAGGCAGCGGACAGCGCTGGGCCACAGACACATGGTCTTGATGACCCCCAGTCCAACGACCCAGAGGCCATCCAATATGCTATCAGACAGGGTCCATGACTTGAGCTGCACAGAGTTAGTGGCCCCAGATGCACTGCGGCCGGCACAGGCACACTGCCATGGGACGGTGACTTGCGCTGCAGTGAGATAGGGCCACGTTAGCTGAGCGGGTCCTCATCGATGTCAAAGGTGAATGTAGTGGAGGGTTGCGGGGGACAGTGGAAGGTGTCCTCCCGGGCATGATGCAGAGGGCAGAAGCCGTCCGGAAGCGGCAAATAGAGGAGTGGAATGCTACAGCCTCGGTTTTGCCACAAAGTCAGTATCACCGACATGATGATGAAGTCAACCCACAGTCCATTGACTCAGTCTCCACCTACTTTCAACCAGAAAGTGTCCATGGATGTCAGGGAACAGACTTAGTGGCACCGGAGCGGAAAGGGGATGCAGTCTGTGATGAGGCCAGTACAATGATATCAAATCTGCCATAAATCAAGACTAAGGGCCCCATGTAGGTAGCTAAATACCGGTCCGTAACGGTCGAAATTCGGTAAATATCCCGTTACCGACCGGTATTTAGGCATTTGAGATGTAGGAGGCATGATTTAAGGATTCGGTAATTTACCGAATCGGTAAGGGATCGGTAAAATACCGAATCGGTAAAATACAGATTTGGTAAATTACCAAATCCTTAAATCATATGTAGGGAGCACTCAAGTGAGTGAATTTCAGTAGTAAGGATTCGGTATTTAACACCAACTACAGGTTGATGTTAAATAACAAATACCTTTCAAAAAGCTAAATTTGGCTGCTTTAAAAGTGCCATGTGGCAGACATACATGCCCTTAGGGCATGTATGTGCGCCACATGTGCACACATGCACGAATCAGGGGTGCAACAGGGTGTCAATGTGACACCCTGCCACCCATGATTATGCTTCCCCTATTACCGATTCGGTATTTACCGAATCGGTAATAGTAAATGGCTTCCCATTCATTCCTATGGGCCTCCAGGCCCATAGGAATGAATGGGAAGGGATGCATTATTACCGATTCGGTAAATACCGATTCATAAATACCGATATTTACTGAATCGGTAATAATTACCGATTGTTTACCTACATACTATTTACCGATTCATAAATACCGAATCGGTAAAATTCGGTATTTATGAATCGGTAAATAGTGTGTTACCTACATATGGCCCCTAAGTTCCCAATGTGTGACCTACTCGACCGCAGTGTAGGCCCGAGGCAGTGGTCAGCAGGGGCCACAGCCACGTGTCGTTGGCTCGCGATGCACAGAGTTAGTGACACCAGAGCAGTTGTTGGCAGTGTTCGATCACCTCCATAACGATGATCCTTTTTTCTTCCATACCCTAACGCGTCTTCCTCTTACACCTCTCCTTTTGTGCAATGATATGAACTCTGCCGTGCACAAATAAAGACTCAGTTTCACAGTGTGACCTACTTGACCGCTGTGTAGGCCAGATGCAGCGGTCAGGGTGGGCCAACAGCTGTTCAGCAAGATCCTCCTGGAACTCTAACCCGCAACGTAGAAATGGCATGTGGGGATTGACGGAGGTAGAAGCACCAGAGCTGAGCGGGTGTTTAGCCAGCGACAATGCCGTGTCCTGCCTGGTACGGACTGGATTGGATTGGTGTGAGGCCTGCTGGACCGCAGTGTAGGCCGAAGCCTTAGTCATCAAGGGCCCACAGACACGTGTGGTTGGGAGGCTATGCACAGACTTGATGTCACCACATCGAAGGGATTATAGTGATTTAAACTCTACATTGATATGTGTACTCGGCCATTGTATAATCAAGATTCAGTTCCAAATGTGTGGGCCGGAAGCAGCGGTAGAGTACATCAACGAGAAAGGAGTACAGCTGGTCTGTGGCACAGAGGCCGAGATGGTCTGAGGTGGCTACCAAGGTCGCCGGCCTCGGGCTTGGAGCTTACGCCAGCATGTGGGGCCCTCTTTGACACACACCGGTGTCAGCAGGTGAACAGTGAGGCCTGGCTGCACAGGGGCAGTCAAAACGGGTTCAGGGACCAGCGGCCTGGGGTGCAGCAGGCGCACAAGACCGCATGCAACACCACTCACGGCGATGCCGTCGGCCTCGTGGTGGGGCGGGTGGCAATGTTAGGCATTTTGGAAGAGATCCACACCCAGAGCTACGTGCTTTTTATTCAGACCCCTACGCTGGCCTGGCGTACGCCAGGGCAGCCCACTCCGCACACACTTATGGGGGGGGACGTCACAAGCTACATTTCTGCGATCTTCCCCACTGGCTGGGGTGACATGGTTGCATCCACTGTCCACTACCCTCCAAATACCAGCAGTGCATGTAGACATAGATATGTCTGTGGTCTGCATACTGCAGTCTGTCCAGCACATCTCTGCCACACTTGGTATTGAGTACATTCTCATTCATGGTGAGGGATAAAAAAGTACATTTCCCGTATATAAGGGGTATCGGACCTATATTATGTTAGCATGATGCATCTATACGTATGCTCCCTGTTTGATATGTATGCTTTTGTATGGAGGAAATTCGTTTATTTCCTCCCCGTATATCTATTCCTAAAAGAGTAGGCCGAGAACCATACAGACGCCATCTTCTGATCATATGCTCAAGTACAGGCCGCTATCACGTGTTGATCACGTGCAGTTGTCAGGCCCCAGTTCATTTGAGTTACTGGTAGCAGCTGAAGGTAGGCTGTTTTTACTCGACTGTTCTAAGACTCAAGGTCGCATCTGGCTTTGGGGGGCGATAAGCGCATTCCTGGAGGTGCCGTGCCTGCACTCCCAGACACCAAGACGAAAGGGAGTCACCCCTCCTGACCTCCTCAGCAATAGATAGTCAAGCCTTTGTACTGATGTGTGCCATACATGGTCCTTCCCTGGAGCTCGAGGGCCAACTGGTATTTTTCCATTTACAGTGATTGTATGTGTTGGACCAAAAAGTATATAAGCTCTTGTTTGAATACGAGCCAACAGTCTTCTCAGCGCACCTGATGGGTGAGGTTCGGAGAGGCTCCTTTATAGAGTATTTTGTCTAATAAACGATTGAACCTTCTTCACTGCTAACTGACTGATTATCAGTTTGGCGACTCCGCCGGGACTCCATGACTGGGTCGTCCTCCCAATAAACGGGTGGTAAGGACAAGGGGTAATTCTGGTTGAGCGGGTGGACTGGAAAAAGGATCCTTTGAAATTTAGTCATCTTTGGTTTGAACTTACTCCACTCTCACAATCAGAGTATCCCCTGCTGCTAGTGACCCTTCACCGGAGTCCTACGGGCGTAACCCAGGAACTGACCGAGTTGGTCTTCAGGAGTTGGCAGTGGAGAACACTGTACCTGTGTGCACCAGGTAAGTGGAATTGATTTGATGAATTTGGCATGCACTGTTGAGCAGTGCTTTTGAAGCAGTTAACTGTGTAAGTATTTGGTGGTCAGTGTACCACGGAGAATCTTGGGGGTCTGATGGGGCAGCATTGTGGTGGCTGCACGTGTAGATGCTCCATGGACCTTTTTGTGAATAATAGAGACGCCGATCGGATGCCTGGTGTGGCACCTGTGGTACGCGCCCGGCCAGACTGCTCTCGGAAAAGCCTGTGGCTGTACCTGGGTAGCCATGATAACACATCTCAAGCGGCGCTAATGAAGCGGGCTTAGTCAGAATAGTCGCAGGAGTGAACCAGGAAGGCTGCGGGATGGTCTGTAGGTCGGTCTGTGGCTATACCTGTCTGACGGTCTCTTGGTAGTCTTTGGACTGCTTGATTTTGGTATCTGTCGGTCTTGGAATTTGAATTTGATTGATTCTCCACGAACAGGAGTCGACGGGCTCTGTTCTTTGTTTGAAAGGACGTCACTTTGAATATCTTTGCATGTATATATATATTATTGTTTTGTGTATGTTTGAATGAGGGCAAGGTTGTATGTTTTGTGAATGTTTGAACATGGCCATGTTTTGAAGTTTATTTTTATGATCAAATGAGGAACGCGTGACGACAATAACTATGCCGTGTTTTAGTAGATTGAGTTGTTTTGGATGTGGTTGTCGCCCTAATGATACACGTTCGCCTGAGGGCAGCCCAAGTTATGATATGCATGTCAAGTATGGTATTACATCTCTCTTGTTTAATACATTATGGCACAAATATACTAAAGATAATGTGGAATTACAATGGCCCTTAACCGGGTCTTTTGATGAGAAAAAGATACATTTTCTGCAGGATCTAATTTTTTCTAAATGTAGTCGACAGTCAATGTTTGACTCCCTAAGCCTGTGGCAGAAGGAAGCAAAGCGTATGCGGGAGGAGAAAGTATGTAGGGTGAAAGGAAATCAGACGATTACGCAGAAAGCTATAGCTTATGATAAAGCACAAACTGAACAAGGGATTGATTGTGCAGACAGACAGTTTAGATTGCAAGTGGATAAGACTTATGTGGCTAAGACTGAAGCGGAAGATGAGATAGGGGATTTATTGGATACTCGTCCACCTACGCCTTATGCTCCGCAGCGGATATATCCTGATGTTCCCCCGACTTTAGTACTGGCCCCTTCGGCTTCCGCCCCTGTTGATTCCTCTCCCCTTGCCTCTCCGGGAATGTCCTCTGTTTTGTATCCTAAAGTGTCTGAGACGACTACTTTATGGCCTGTTACACTGCCGTCTTCCGTTACGGCCACAGCTGTTTTGTCTCCCCCACCCCTGTGTGGGCCTCCCTTTCTGCAAGCACGACCCCATCTCCAGCTGTTTCGACTCCATTTCGTTCTCCGAGGGATCTCGATGCACGGAAGTTGTTTACTTGTTCGGCTGTAGGACCAACTGAGAAACAGATGATTGAGGATCAGTCACCCAGTGGATGCGACAGCCTATTTACACTATAACTGACATATGGAATACGCTTCGAGACTATGAGCCTGTTATGCAACAACATGCGTTGAAACACATGGCTGCATGTATCATTACTCTCTGGGAACAGTATTTTCCAGGAGGGATGGCCCCCCCAAGTGATGTATGACATCCGGGACAGGGCCCTTAAGTCTGAACTTAGCCCGGAGGAAGTGTATAGAAATGTGAATGGTTTATTAAATTATCGCGAAATGATGCATCAAAAGTGTCCCTTGAGGGACTCTCAGCATCCTATGCGAGAAGTTCATCCTATCTTTCATCCTGAAATACCGGAGCTAAAAGATGACCATGGTGTGGTGACTAGACCTCATGTAGAGGCCCGAGTGCAGGAGCAATGGGTTTATACCCCCTGGAAGAGAAGTGAAGTCCTCTCGTTAAAATCACAATTACCCGACCCCCGTAAGAATCCCACAGCTTATTATAAAGAACTCACAGAGGTGGCCTCTTCGGCCGTCATGACCTTAGCTGACATAGAGCTATTTTTTGCATTATTAGTTCCCGTTGACGTATGGCGTCAGGTGCATGATCAAGACCATGCTCAAGAATTCAGCGGAACATGGGATGGAATAAAAGATTGGGATAAGGATCGTAAGCCTGGGGATAAGCCGAGACCTGAATTATTGGCATTACCTGGCTGTATTATCACTTACATGCATTCCTTAATTCCGCCTCGTAAGGTGGATTGGGACAAATTGACCGCATGTAAGCAGAAGAAAGATGAAAGGGTTTCTGATTTTTTCACTAGATTTGCGGGCGTATTCATCGACTTTAGTGGACAGGATTCATTGTTGGAAGGCGGTATGCGATTATTTGTTAATCGTTTTGTGACCAATTTATTAACAGAAGTCTCTGCACGGCTACAAGCCGCTGAAAGTACCTGGACCACTTCCACGCCCTTGGTAATATTGAGTATGGCCCAATATTACGAACATAGAGAAAATGAGAGTAAGGATAAGACGGAAAAGAAAGCGAATGGGTGTTGTTGCAACAAGTTGCTCAAGGACGAGGCAGAGAGGGAGGCGGTAGAGGATTCGTCCCATGGGGGCGGGAACTGGACGAGGCAGAGGGCCGGCTGACGTTTTGGGAGTAAATCAGTGTGCTTACTGTGAGGAGGAAGGGCATTGGCGATTTCAGTGTCCGTTGTTGCTGGCCCAGATCGGGGCTATGAGAAGTAGAGGAAGAGGTCGGGGAAGTGTGTATTGCAGTGATATGCGACGAGAAGAGGCGACGCAAGTTGGACAAGAAAATGATTATTTTGATAATCCAAGAGGTAGGCAGTATTATAATGAGGAGTGTGCAACGGACGCGACCGAAGGGTATGCTTATACATAGGATAGCCATGGACAGAGTGAGGGCCAGGTGTCAGTACCCGTTGATCAGCAAGGACCTTATGTAGAGACGCATTCGATGGGGACATCTGAAAAGTTTTTAGTTGATACGGTTGCAATGAATAGTTCTATTTCTCGTTCCCTGGTCCCAGGGGCTGCTCTGTCCGGGCACAATAATGTTTCGGTAGGATTCTCGGGAATTCCGGTGGTGAGCCCCATCTCCAAACCTATTCCTTTCACTATTGGTCCTGTTACAATAGACTCCCCATTTCTTTTGACTTCCCATTGTGGCGAAAATTTGTTGGGCTTGGATTAGTTGAATAAATTACATGCTAGGATTCATTGTTCACCTGATGGTGTTTACTTGACTATTAATTCCATTGGGAAGCATACTTTTCAGTGTTTCTCTAAAAATGAACTCCTCCCTCCTGAGTTTGCTGCTATTCCAGCAACATTGTGGGCCACCAGTGACACAGATGTAGGATTATTAAAGATTCCGCCCGTTTCTATTACTTTGAAGCAAAATGCCCGGCTTCCTCGTATACCTCAGTACAAAATTTCTCCGGCAGGCGAGAAGGCTTTGCTCTCCATCATACAAGATTTGGTGAAAAGGGGTGTGGTGGAAGAGACAGCTGCCAATGTGTGTAACAGCCCCATTTTGCCTATCTTAAAGAGAGCCCCTGTTGGAAGCGATACTGACTATACTGATACTTATCGTTTTGTGATTGACTTGCATGAAATTAATGAAATAGTGGTGCCCCAATACCCTGTGGTTTCAGACATTACTACTATTCTCACTATGATTCCTCCTACTGCTAAATATTTCTCTGTGATTGATTTCGGTTCTGATGCGCTCCCCAGGGGTACACAGAGAGTCCTAGTATTTATAGTCAAGCTTTGAAAACATTGTTGGATGATTTGGTCTTGCCCCCTGGTAATGTGCTTTTGCAATACGTAGATGATTTGTTAGTGGCTTCTGATACCGAGGAAGGTTGTAAGAAGGCCATTGTACTATTATTGTCTCATTTGGCTGCTAACGGCAACAAAGTCTACCTTTCTAAATTTCAATATTATCGACAGGAGGTGACCTATCTCGGTCATCTACTGTCGAAGGAGGGGAGGAGACTAACCCCTGAGCGTGTAACTACCATTTTTAATATGTCTGTACCTTGTACTCAGCGTGATGTTCGTGCATTTCTCGGCATAACCTCTTACTGTCGCCAATCGATCCCTAATTTTTCCCTTCTTACTAAACCTCTTCTGTATCTAACCACCAAAGATGTGTATGAACCTTTACCCTGGACTGATGCTTGTCAAGCTGCTTTTGACTCTTTGAAATCTGCGCTTTGTTCTGCACCTGTTCTTGGTACTCCTGACTACCGAAAACCTTTTGTGCATTACGTGCACGAGGTGGACGGTTGCTCGCTTTCTGTGTTAACACAAGGATTTGGTGGTAAGCAGAGACCTTGTGCCTATTTCTCTGCGGTGTTGGATAACGTCGCCAGAGCACTTCCTAGCTGTTCAAGGGCTACTGCTGCGGTTGCGGTGGCTATTCGACAGTCGGAAGGGCTCGTTCTAAACACTGACCTCACAGTGATGGTACCGCACGCTGTGGATACATTATTGAAACAAGACAAAGACCCAGCACCTTACGAGTGCGCGTCTTACTGGATACGAATTGACTTTGTTTGCTCCACACATTACGATTAAACAATGTGCCACTCTGAACCCTGCTACGTTACTACCCATCCCTTGGAACGAAAAGATTAATGATGTTCATGATTGTATATTTCTGACTGAGGAAGGAACGAAGGGACGAGTAGACCTGACTGACACTCCTCTATCTGACCCCCAAGGGGAGTTGTACATCAATGGCTCTTGTTTTGAGTTACCAGATGGCACGACAACTGCTGCATATGTGATAACTACTCTTCACACTATAGTGGAGACTTCTCGAGTCCCTTTCAGTCAGCACAGGTGGCTGAATTAGTGGCATTGTTTCGGGCTTGTGAGTTAAGTGAAGGACTGCGAGTAAATATTTACACTGACAGCCAGTACACCTTCGGAGTGGCTCATTGTTTTGGTAGACTTTGGGCAGCAAAAGGTTTTCTTACTTCTCATGGTCAGCGAATACAGCATGGCCCCTTGATTTTGCGATTACTGACAGCATTGACGTTACCAGAAATAGTGGCTGTAGTCAAATGTAGTGCACACAAGGCAGTGGTTGATGAAGTGGGGGAGGGTAATGCCTTTGCCGATCAAGTCGCTAAGGAAACTGCGAAATCCAAATTGACCCCAATGTTTGTGACTAGCTCTGCTAGGTGGGTGACTGAAACAGAGATGTTTGATAATACCATGGAGAGTGTCCAAGAAATACAGAAAGAAGCTACCCCTATTGAACTGGCTCACTGGAAAGAGCGAATTGGGAGATTAGATGATGCAGATGGTTGTTGGGTTGATCTGACAGAAAAGCAGCGGTGGCTATTGCCTAATGCATTAGTGAATGCGATGGTGACAATGGCACATGGTTCAGCTCATATTGGGGTGAAAGGTATTTGTGCATTATTAGATCCTGTATGGTACAATCCCAATATTTCTAGGACCGCTGCTCATTTGGTACAATATTGCATGGTTTGCTTACGACATAATCCAGGGGGCAGGGAGCCTGTTCTGAGTGGAAATTTTGCACCCCCATCTTTGCCTTTTGAGGTGCTTCAAATGGATCATATCCAGCTGGAGCGCGGCAACAATATGAAGTATGTCCTGGTCGTGGTATGCGCTTTCAGTAAGTGGGTGGAAGCCTACCCGACAAAAGAAAATACTGCTTTGGCAACAGCAAAAGCGTTGGTAAAGGAGTACTTCCCTCGCTACGGATTGCCTCGTGTGATCTGGAGTGATAACAGAAGACATTTTAATGCAGAACTCATCACACATATATGTAATGGACTACAGATTAAACAGAAATTCCATGCGGCTCGACATCCCCAGTCCGCTGGTTTGGTCGAGAAGTATAATGGGATATTAAAGCTCAAAATAGCTAAAATTCAAGAAAGTACTGGATTGAAGTGGCCAGATTCTCTGCCGCTGGCATTAATGTCAATACGAGTTACCCCACATTCTCGTTCTGGTTTGTCTCTGTATGAGGTAATTTTTGGGCACCCTGCTAATGTTTGGGACGTCCCGAGACCCAGAACATTTCGTGATATAGAGTACCCTATGCTGACAGATTATTTGTATGCTTTGACTAAAGATCTTCGTTCCATTCATCAATAGGTCTCAGCAGTTTTGCAGCCCCTGCCGGAGGGTCCTGGACATCGTTTGGAACCAGGACAGTGGGTTCTGGTCCGTAACTATCAGCGAAAATCCAGCTTGGATCCTCGTTGGTCTGAACCGTTTCAAGTCCTGTTGGCTACGTGGACGTCGGTAAAAGTGAACGGCAAGCGACACTGGATTCATGTGTCACATCTGAAAACAATACCCCTCCCGCTTCCATATGATCAGCGAATCCAGGATGGGGTGCTTACCCAGGAAGGTGAGTGAGTTCCTCAATTCATTCCTTTTTCTGACACCCAGGTAAGTGGAGAAGGGTAAGGAGAAGGTGCACCGGGCTCGGAAGGGTCTCTGTCATCAGCACAATTGATCGCCCCAGATTCTGTTGTTCCAGCAGCTAACCCAGAGGCTCGCAGTACCCCTGTTTCACCGGATTCGTCATCCCCTGTTTTGTTCTCTGATCAAGCAATGCCTGGCCATACTCAGTACAACCTACGGCCCAGAAAACAACACGGTACACCAGGTGAACACGGTAGGAGATAGAGAGAGACTTGAGTGATAGGGTACAGACCTGTGCTATGAACGTCTGTTAGATACGCTTCTGGTGTACTGAGCGAGACACTGGACTGAACGCGCTGAGAGCCTTGAACATTTGTTTGCTCTGTTCAAAAAGAAAAACTGAATTTTATGTTCAAAGGGACCCAGGTTGTGTTTTCTTCAAGGGTTGTGTGAGAACATAACTCCAACGTGAGAAGTTTGTATTGGTGTTATCTGAGATGAACGATAGGAGCCTGCCTGTGAGGCTCTAAACGGACACAGGAAAGAAGCACCCTCTGGCAGGTTGGACTGCATTGCCCCAATTTATTGTTGGACTTTTAGTTAGCATGTATCCCTTTGCTTATTTTGTTCCTGAAGAGGAACGTCTTTTTGTACCACACTATTTTCCTGCATATATGCCTGTTTTTTCTAGTTGGACCAATCGTGTTAAAATTGCATTTGTAGCTACTATAGCAATATTGCTAATTATATTACTGGGAGTGTTCATATATTTGGAATTTCGCCACCCTATGCATACTGTTTTAGGAACAACTACCCCACCTCCGGAACATGTGTTTCATACTTTAGCCCCTCATAAGGAAAGGCATCGTCAGACCTATGTGAAAAATGCATTCATTGAAATGCTTCATCAAGCACACAGTGCTACCAATACTACAAATTGCTGGGTTTGTGGTCTTTTACCATCTGTTATGCACAAGCACAACTTATTTATATCCCTACCTTTGTCTCATCTGGGAAGTTGCGAGGCTTGGTTCAAATTGCTTTCTATGATGTATATGCATTACACTGTGGACTCTCAAAGGTTTTCAGAGAGGGATTATGAAATGATTTTAGCATATATTTAGGTTTATCAAGGATTTAACCCCGAAGGGAACAATGGAGTGGGAACTTTAGAGCTGAATGCTTGTATGAATATGTATATAACATATGAAAATACCACTTGGTTGAAAAATGAAATTATGGACTTTGTTGAATTCAATTTCACTCAATATTATCGACACTTTCAGGACCGTAATGTTACTGAAGATAGGGCTATTCCAGTGCCTGTATTAAATAGTACCTCTACGTTTTGTGTTCAAGGAGCAGGGTACATATCAGTAAGAGAAAGCCGATGTAATTACACTTATCGGTTGCGTACCTTTAGCAGTCCTCCGTTGCTAACCCCTCCTAATGTATATTTTGTCTGTGGAGGAAGTGCTTATACTTGGCTTCCGCGAGGTTGGACTGGACGTTGCTACCTGTCCTTCCTGTACCCTCCAGTCTATATTGCACCTTCTAATTATTACAAGGATCACCGACTAGATAAACGTAGTGTGCTTAGTAGGAGAATTAAAAGGGAGATAGATACCACTGATATAGATCAGACCGATACTCCACTGCAGCATTTTACCGACATTATGAGGGGAGTGCTTCCCTTTTGGGGGCCTATGCTTACTAGCCGAGAAGTACGACGTTTGTCTAGAGTAGTTGAAGGGGTAATTAACACTACTGCAGGAATACTGACCAATATATCCGTAGAGCTACAGGCCACCAGACTCGTTTCGCTTCAAAACCGTATGGTTTTGGACGTTATCCTTTCAGATCGAGGAGGAGCATGCCGTGTGATCGGCAGCTCCTGCTGTGTTTATAGTCCTGACTCCGCCCCCTCTGTTCATTTGCCTATACAGAAGTTACATCATTTAGCTTTCGATATACATGTAGAAACTGGTACGTGGTCTCTCTCTGGTTGGTTCGGGGGTTTGTTGTCTACTTGGGGGTGGATAATTTTGATGGTGCTGGAATGTATAGCCGGTATCATATTCACATGTTGTGTTTGTGTACAATGTGGACATACATGTTGCTCTTATTGTGTGACAAAACTCGCTTCTTCTGTGTCCGGTCCATCCCCAACAGCGGTAAAAGCTAAGCTAGTTCAACAGGAGCTCAAAGACTTAATGCAGATTGATGAGGGAATATTTGAAGATTGAACGGTTTTTGTTAGCTACATCATGCTAAAAGGGCCGGTCTGAGGGATAAAAAAGTAGATTTCCCGTATATAAGGTGTATCGGACCTATATTATGTTAGCATGATGCATCTATACATATACTCCCTGTTTGATATGTATGCGTTTGTATAGAGGAAATTTGTTTATTTCCTCCCCATATATCTATTCCTAAAAGAGTAGGCCGAGAACCATACAGACGCCATCTCCTGATCATATGCTCGAGCACGGGCCGCGATCACTTGTTGATCACGTGCAGTTGTCAGGCCCCAGTTCATTTGAGTTACTGGTAGCAGCTGAAGGTAGGCTGTTTTTACTGTACTGCTCTAAGACTCAAGGTCGCATCTGGCTTTGGGAGGCGATAAGCGCATTCCTGGAGGCGCCGTGTCTGCACTACCAGGCACCAAGACGAAAGGGAGTCACCCCTCCTGACCTCCTCAGCAATAGATAGTCAAGCCTTTGTACTGATCTGATGTGTGCCATATATGGTCCTTCCCTGGAGCTCGAGGGCCAACTGGTATTTTTCCTTTTACAGTGATTGTATGTGTTGAACCGAAAAGTATATAACCTCTTGTTTGAATACGAGCCAACAGTCTTCTCGGCGCACCTGATGGGTGAGGTTCGGAGAGGCTCCTCTATAGAGTATTTTGTCTAATAAACAATTGAACCTTCTTCACTGCTAACTGACTGATTATTTGGTAAGGGTATTGGGACTATTGGTAGGTATAGTCCTTTAGTTTATTTTATTGGTACATCAATGGGTCACTTGCCTCCTTCGCACATGCCTGGTTCCCACCTCTCCCCAAATTCTGCTATTGTGTGGCTGAGGTGGCATGCCGTTGAAGGCTCATGTACATGGCTAGCCCAGGTTGCCACAGTAGGTTGTGCTGTCGTGTCTGGTGGGTGGGCATGTTGTTTGGCGTGTTTTATATGATTTTGTAATGTGTGCATTGCCAGTTGTGAGGTGAGGTGTGTGGTGTGGTCATTTGGTACTTACCAACAAGCAGGTGCCATCCTGGAAGCGCTGGTTGATGATGGACTGTCGGAAGATGAAGGAATCATGCACACTGCCTGGGTAGTTGGCGACAACATTGGTGAAGAGTCCCCGGTGGTCCACCATTGCCTGCACATTGATGGAATGCGTGTGCTTTCTGTTGCGGTAATTGTGTGCAGTGTTGGTAGGGGGCACAAGTAGGACATGTGTGCTGTTGATTGCCCCCAACACATGCTGGAATCCAACTATGGCGTATAGTCCTTGCTTGGTCTCCAGCTGTTCCTGTGCATTGTGGGGGACATATAGGTACTGGGGTACCAAGCTGATGATGGCATCCAGGACAGGTCTGAGGAACTTGGATGGGGTTGGCTGTGAGACTCCTCCGACTCTGGCGGTTGTTGGTTGGGAGACACCAGAGGCCAACAGGTGCAGCACAGCCAGCAGCTTTGTCTGAGGTGGGATGTTGGTTGTCGGCTGTGTTGGTACCGTCAGCCTGTGGGCAATGATGGTCAGGATGCGGAGAATGGTTGTCCTTTTGAGCCTGTAGTGGGCAATGACATGGTCTGGTATTAGGTCTGTGAGGCTGGTGCATTTCATTAAGGTCCGCTGTCTTTGTCCACTCTGCCTCTGTGGTGGTCCGGGGGGTTAGGGGCTCCGGATTGGTTGGCGGTCTTGGGGGTGGTGGCCGTGGGTGTTGTGGCCCTGTTGGGGCTCCGAGTTGCATGATCAGTGGCTCCATGGCATCTGTTGGTCTTCAGGTGTGGCTGTGGCCTGGGCTCCCTTTTCTGGTGCAGGTTGTCGTCTGACTTTGCACCAGGTCAGAGCAGGTGTTAATTTCCTGCTGCTAACGTGCCTTATCGCCTGTTTTGTGGTATTATCGCCGATCTGGCTGGTCGTTGAGAATGTTGAGGTGTGGTGTTGTTGCAGCTTTTTGCTTGGGAACGCCTACTCTGCATCTCATTAGCGATAGTTTCCAGAGTCATCTGTGGCGATGTTTTTTGCAGATGCTATCACAGGTAAACTGGTGGAATCGGCTGTTAGCATCAGCTTGTGAATGGAGCGATGAATTTATCGCGACTTTGACTGCGATAAAGTGCCGATAACTCGGCGATAGATCCTTGAGAATATGCCCTTATACACTGACTCAACAACATTTTTCAAGGGAAAGAACAATGAAGCAACTCCTGAAATAACAATGAAATCCGGGGTTAAACAAGGTGACTCTTTATCCCCTCTGCTGTTTAACATTGCCATGGATGCTCTGATCTGTGATCTTCAGAAAGATGGCAAGGGCTTCACATTCGGATCTGATGGTCTTATTGAGCAACTCACCGCTCCTGCCTTTGCCGATGACATCGCAGTACTCAGCAACACCTGGGAAGGAATGAGTTCAAATCTGAAAATCATTGAAAAATTCAGTAAAACCACAGGATTACAATTTATTGTGAAAAAGACACATGAATTTTATATAAGTCACCATAAAAATAAAATCCTAATTAACAACTGTAAACCATGGAAGTTTGAAAAAAAATATTGAAAACATTTATCCAGGAGAAAGTGAGAGATACCTCAGATTGAACTTTGATCCCCACACCGGCCATACAAGCAACAACAAAATTATTGAGGTTCTTGTTAATTGGGCTCAAAAACTTGATAATCTACCCTAAACTTTAATATAAATTGGAAATGATAGCAACAGAATCTAAAACGTTAAATATTCTGGATCAAACGATAAAAAAGTATGTCAAACATTTTCTACACCTACCTGCAAACACATGTAATGGTCTCCTATACTTGAAAAGATCCTTTTGGGGCCTCAGTATGCCAAATGTATGTACAACAATTGCTCTAAACAAAGTCAATAGTTTATTGTATCTCAGGGCAGCTCCAGATCTGTACATAGCTCATTCATTCATGTATGCAGGAGAAGTAATTAATGAAAAAATCAATACCATCATCAAAACAAACAAACTCAACATTTTAGGCAGTAGGTTTCTGAGTTATGATTTGAATTTGTTAGCAAAATATGATTGGAAAAAACAAGAATTTGAGAAATGGGCAAATCTCCCTGTCCCAGGTGGTGGTATAAAATACTTAGCAAGTAATCCAACCTCAAATTTCTGGATCAGCAAGCATTAAAAAATGAAAGAGAATCAGTACATAGCTGCGCTGATGTTAAGAGCAAATGTCTTATATACTAAAGAAACCATCACTAGGGTAAGAAACCGTACATTTGCTACATGTAGGTACTGTAAAGTTGTTTACGAAACAATTTCACATATTTCAGGTGCATGTCCCAAAAGCAAGGACATTAGGATAAAAAGACATAACAAAATTCTGGAATTGCTCATTGATAGAGCAAAAAGGTGTGGTTGGATGGCATATAGAGAACCTCATGTTAAGAATAATCAAGGTGAACTATGAAAACCAGATGGAGTGCTTACCAAAAATGGTACAGCTGTAGTGATTGATGTTTCAATTCGTTATGAAAACTCACTGATTTCCCTTGAATTAGCATTTAAGAGTAAAGATAAATACTATCAGGATCTGTCACAGCAAATCAAAGATCTTACAAAATGTAACACTGTAAAATTTCATGGCTTTATTGTTGGATGTCAGGGTATTTGGCCTCAATGTAATGATGTTGCTCTGGCTGATCTAGGTCTGCAAATGTCATTCCCTTTCAATAAAACTATTTGCATGACTACTTTAATGGACACTCCTGAAATGTGCCAAGTATTCATGGACAATTAAGTATAAAGCTTATGCTGCGATGTACACTTTCTTGCAGCACATATGTCACCCTTATGAAACACATTGTTTTAAAATGTAGATTTGATTCATTACTATTAAAATGTGGTTAAACAGTTACATAATAGTTTATAGTTGACACACAAATTAGTGTAGATGTGACATTTCTAGATGTGAATTTTCTAGAATTTAATAGATGGGCATTTTCTAGTTAGATGTGCAATTTATAGATGTGTATTTTTATAGATGTGTGCTTATAACCATTTAGATACAAATGTATCCATCATGATTCTTGAAATGTCTTGAATGAAGAATAGGTCTCAAATATTTACATACACATAATCACTACATACCACACATTGATTATTGATGTCCTGCTAATCATACTTTAATTTCTCAGGTTTGTTCGTAGACAATTTTAAATTGCTGGAATAGTACTGCAGGTTGTACTATCTCTGGCCTATATGTGATCCCAGTTCCAGTGAGGACAGCGTGGCTGTACTCTGGTGCAAACGAATGTTGTATTGTTGGAAGCAAAACCGATTTGAGGCTGATGGGCAGCATAATAACCCAGAATGAGCCACCAGGTTGTGGTACAGAAATAGCCATTTGCCTCGTCATCTTATTAAGGCGAGCTCAGGGAGGACAGAAACCTCCCATGGAGCAGAAGGGAAAAAGCTTGCTTGATCTCAATTTTCAGTATGAATACAGGCCATGAAGCAGGGCCTCACGATCCTTCTGACTGTGGTCAGAAAAGTTACCACAGGAATAACTGGTTTGTGGCGGCCAAGCGTTCATAGTGATGTCACTTTTTGATCCTTTGATGTCGGCTCTTCCTATCATTGTGAAGCAGAATTCACCAAGTAATGGATTGTTCACCTACTAATAGGGAACGTGAGCTGTATTTAGACTGTTGTGAGACAGGTTAGTTTTACCCTACTGATGATGTGTTGTTGCAATAGTAATCCTGCTCAGTACAAGAGTAACCACAGTGTTCTGCTTGGGTTTTCGGATCAGATAGAACCCGCTCATCAGAGCCTCACTAACCCAGCCAGAACGTTACCCCCTCCCTAGAACCTATTTACAATCCTGCAACCACATATATCTATCACCTAAGGACAGGGGATTCCTACTATACATACCAAGACCTCTTACAATCGGCGGCCTCGCGATCCCATACGGATCCAGACCTCTCTGCCCATACGACAGTATCACAAGTGGCGGCCTCGCGGTCCCATACGAACCCAGACCTCTCTACCCAGACGGCAGTCTCAGCACAATCGGCGGCCTCGCGATCCCATACGGATCCAGACCTCTCTGCCCATACGACAGTATCACAAGTGGCGGCCTCGCGGTCCCATACGAACCCAGACCTCTCTACCCAGACGGCAGTCTCAGCACAATCGGCGGCCTCGCGATCCCATACGGTTCCAGACCTCTCTGCCCATATGACAGTATCACAAGTGGCGGCCTCGCGATCCCACCCGGATCCAGACCTCTCTGCCCATACGACAGTATCACAAGTGGCGGCCTCGCGGTCCCATACGAACCCAGACCTCTCTACCCAGACGGCAGTCTCAGCACAATCGGCGGCCTCGCGATCCCATACGGATCCAGACCTCTCTGCCCATACAACAGTATCACAAGTGGCGGCCTCGCGGTCCCATACGAACCCAGACCTCTCTACCCAGACGGCAGTCTCAGCACAATCGGCGGCCTCGCGATCCCATACGGATCCAGACCTCTCTGTCCATACGACAGTATCACAAGTGGCGGCCTCGCGATCCTATACGAATCCAGACCTCTCTACCTAGACGGCAATCTCATACGACAGTTCATCCTATGATTACCATAACATACAAAAAGGGAATCAGTCTCACTATTCATCAGATCACACAAGGATTGCCAGTTCGAGCATAGCCTGTTCTCAGGTTCGAGGGGCTCCTCTTTCCCCTATTCAGTTACCACTTACCTGATCAGGGTTAACATCTGTTCATGTAGCCGCAGCTGACTAGAAGAATAGGCTACCCTCTTATACAAGAACACGCAGCACATGTTGGTTCACTACAAACTGGATACTTTATTACTCATTACATACACAATCACATAACATTACGATATAACACATAACCTGCAAAGAAAAGTGAAAGATTAAGTTGTACACTCTCATAAGAAAGGGTCGACATCACCTTAGTAGTATGTAGCCTGCACTCAGTAGTCATCTAGGTTCCCTTCTCGTCTGTGCCTCGGCTCGCCTGGAATCACCCTTCTCCGAGTCACTGGGACCTCTTCCTTATCGGCTACTCTCTCCTCTCTGGCTATTCTGCTAGGAAAGCATCTGTCTCTCGGTTCTTCTCCACCTTCAAGATGGCGTCTGTCTTCCCTGGAATAAGTAGTAGCTTTACTGCTAACGGCTAGATGCCGCCTACGGACTGAACATGTAACTGCCTCAGACTTTCACTAATATAGAGGCGCGTTTCCTCATGGAAAATTCCGGCCTGTAACCTGCCGCCCACCAAATTCTTGTACCTCCCCGTACCAAGGACACGTTCCCAGCCGGCCGGCCTGATGTAGTGTCTTCGGCATGAAGAAAAATACATTCCTTCGATAAGGGCGGCCTGAACCGGTTCTCTCCAAGCGAATAACACCTCATAACTAAAACATTACGTTTGACCTAGAAGCATCCCAAACTGCCGGAGCAGAAAGAAAGATGGAGTCTCTCCCGTTTGAGGCCTACCAGGCCTGAATTCAGCACAGCTCCGTGAAATACCCTCACTACAGGACAGGTTATCCCTAATACTAACGAATCTATCCCCTAGGCTATGTGTGCAAGCCCTGATCTATGGGGAAGAGCACAGAATCATGTCGAAGTGCCTAGTAAATAGGCTCCATTCACTACTCTAACCCTTAGGCTTGAATGGTAAGAGACTGAAGTCACATTCAATCATTGTGCCTCCCAAGAAGGCCGGGAAAATCGAGCAGAACATTTCACCCTTGACTTCAGTCTATTATACATTCATTAAACAGAACTAATATCTGTGGAAGAATAATATGAAACAAGACTAACTGATCTATGTCTAGTACCAGGTGTGCAGAATTGAAGTAGTGAAGGAATACACTGAATAAAGCAACAGATAGAAATCAAAATGCCGATAGTAATCAGAATACCTCCTAATATTTGACGTAACATATGCAAATTAGGTAACCAATTAAAGAGCCAGTCAAACCAGCCCTGGTCAATGTGTCTTCTAACTTCTTCTGTCAAGTCATGTAGTTTATCAATGTGGACTTGAATGGATTTTGTATGATCCGACAAGTTAAAACAACAAAGACCCTCAAAATCAGAACAATCGTGTCCATGTTTAAGCAAAAGATAATCAATGGCCGCTCGATTTTGCAAGATAGCCCTACGTTCACCCTGGGCGTCTAATAGCATGTCAGACAGGACTGTGGAAGTCTGATTGATGGATTTTACCATCCAGCAGGCCATTTTCCCAATAGATTTGGCATTATAAACTGCCAAAGCAGGAACACCAACAATTGAAACAGCCAGGCTAAGGTATTCAGACTTGGAATATAAATGCAAAGATGAGTCACAATCCTCCTGTAACCTCACTGTATCTCGAATCACACGAGAGTTGGCATTCGGATGTGATGAGAACATTAGTAAGCTCAGTCTAGTAATGGCACAAGGGCCTCCAGAAATATTTGCGGGGATATATGGCCAGGAAGTATTACCACATGAGAAAAGCCATCCGGCAGGCAGTAACATCGTGCGATAGTGACTGGGGGTAACTACCATACTCTTGCAAGTCATGTTATTCTGAACAGAAGTACATGTTTTCGGTGTCCTCTTAAGGCACAAAGTTCGTGCATGAGCGGTGAATGAAGTGGCACCTTTCAATTTTAAACGCATACATTCAGAAATCGCACTAGGATCGCAAGTAAGAAAAAAACATAAATCACCCTGTGTGATATTATAGGTAACTATTTGGGACTGGATGGGGGGCATCGGGTCTGACAGTACAGTACACAAGGGGCAATACTCATGGGCAGCGAAATCGCCCAGAAGAACATTGGGGCGAGCATGTGATATATTAAAAATATGAGTCAAAGTCTCCAATGAAGCAGGGACAGCAACTAAACAAGTTGCCAGAATATCCGTCACCGATCTCATCGGTGTCAAGCAGAAATGAGGAGCTTTAGTCACTTGCTTGGCCAATGTAATCCAAAAGTTCGGCGACGAATCCCACGCAGCGAAGGAACGCGACACTCGGGTTCTCAACTCAGCCCGGGTTGATGGGATCCCTCCTCTCTCGTCGTACCAGCCCAAAAGGAGTCCAACGCCGACACATCCTGCAGCAACAGTCCAAAGAATGATCTGAAAGAGAATCAAATACAGGCATTATTCATTCTCGTAAGTAACATTTGTCAGCCGGGACTGCTTCCCAGCTATCTTTCCCTGGTCTCATAACTAAAATGGTGTTGTCTTGACCGGTTGCAATGACTTCTGCTTGTTCAGGGGGATTCTTAGGCGACTGCACCCAAACTCTGGCCCCAGGATTATCTGTGGAGCCAAAACCTTTCTGGCCTCGTACAGTTAGCAACGTTGGGGCAGTGCCTTTTGTCATCTCACCACTGAAGACAGGCATTATTAGCAATTGAGCCACTCGGTCAGTTTGATGAATCAGTAAGTCAACCTCACTGCTATTCAGCAGGAGTACCTTAATCTCTCCCTGATAATCACTATCAATGATTCCTCCAAGCACCTGAATGCCTTTTACAGCCAGCCCCGATCTAGGGGCGATTAATCCGAAATTTCCAGTTGGTATATGAACACCAACACCAGTTTCAATGATGACCCGATCCTTACTTTTTATAACGGTGTCATCCATGGCATGCAAGTCTAAACCTGCCGACCCTGGGGTCGCTCTACATGGAGCCAAAGCTCCGGGAGTAATCTCCCAGTACATCACAGTCTCTCTGATCTCATTGGGCTTAGCATCAACATTCGGAGGAAACAAACGCAGCTGGAGATTCAGCATTTAGAAAAGGACGGTTATTCAAAATCAATAGCGCTTGAGGCAAAAAGTCTCGCCAATTCTTATACTTGTCATCTGTTAATTTGCGCAATTGGTCTTTCAGCAGGCCATTCAACCTCTCCACAAGACCCGAGGCCTGTGGATAATATGGTATATGAAACACCCATTCAATATTGTTTTCCACACAGAATTCCTGTACCAATCTTCCACGAAAATGGGATGCATTATCAGATTGAATTTGGAATGGCACACCATAATACATCATAATCAATTCCAATGTTTTAATAGTATTCAATTGGGTAGCTTGCTTACAGGGAAGGGCCACCAACAGGCCACTGTATGTATCAACAATGGTGCAAACATATTGACAATTCCTACTCATAGGAAGTGGACCAATGTAATCAATCTGCCAAATTTGAGCGGGCAATTTCCCGCGATGTAAATGACCTTTAACAATTTGGGGCACTTTGCGTTGCCTGATATGCTGACAAATGGGATTATGTAGAATAACATTTTTGATTAAATCTAGGGGAATATAAATTCCTCGATCAGCAGCCCACCTGCTAGTGGCTTTCTCTCCAAAGTGTCCTGCTTTCTGGTGGGCCCATTTCGCCAATCCCGCAATATCAGAATCTTGCGTGTCCACCACTGCCTCAGCAATTTTAGATTTCTCATCTGCAATATTATGAAAGAATTTGTCAAGAGAGTCTATCGGGGTATGAGCATCCACATGGAAGATTGTAACAGTACTCTGTGGGAGCATTTCCCAAATCTCCTGCCATAATTCTTTTCCCCACAGTTCTTTTGAATGGATTTTCCAACTATGGGAATGCCAAGTCGGTAACCAAACTGCCAGTCCATTGGCAGTAGACCAAGAATCGGTAAAAATATGACATGTGCCAGGTAACTCTTGTTTCAGAACTTGATAAACAGCATAGAGTTCAGCAAATTGACTGCTCTTACCCTCACCAGTTGTACTCAGCAATTTTTGTGTGATCGGATTATAGGACACTGCCTTCCAATGCCGTTTCGTCCCTATGAACCTTGCTGAACCATCCGTAAACCAGACATGGTTTCTGTCCTCTGCGGACAAATCATCAAAAGGTCTACCCCACTTAACAGGAGACTCCTGTACTAAAGGTACGGAACATTCACTCTCAGTCTCAGTTGAAGGCGCCCGTGCCACCTGCTCATGCAAAGATGCAACTCCTTTTTGTCCCACACGTGCCCTGTCTTGTATATACCATTTCCATTTAATCACACTCGCCTCTTGAGCGTGTCCAATTCGGTGAGTTTTCGGCGAACTCATAACCCACTGCATGATAGGAATTTCAGGTCGCAAAACTATATCATGTCCCAAAGTCAATTGCTCGGTATCCACCAGAGCCCAATAACATGCAAATTACTGTTTCTCAAAAGGTGTATAACGCTCACCAGCATCAGGTAACTTTTTGGTCCAGAAACCTAACGGTACTCTACTCCTGCCTTGTTTCTGCCACAAACTCCAATTCGCATAAAGGCCTTGTACAGACACATTCAAATCCACCTCACCATCACATACAGGCCATAAATCCAGAGCATGCTGAATTGCTTCTTTTGCCAGACTAAACGCATCTTGCTGTGGTTTACCCCATTCAAATGCATTCTTTTTACGAGTGACCTGGTACAAAGGGGCCAATATTTGACTCAAATGAGGAATATGCTGGCGCCAAAAACCAAACAAACCAATGAAGCTTTGGGCTTCTTTCCTATTTCTCGGAACTGCAAAATCAAGAATTTTCTGTTTAACCTGAGGGATCACTTCTCGGTGCCCTTCATGCCAATTAATACCCAAAAATTTCACAGCCTGGGACGGACCTTGTAATTTATCCGGGTTGATTTCCCAACCTTTCTCACGCAAGCACTCAATGACTCTATCCAATTGGGTCTGAACTTCCTCTTGTGATTCGCCTTGGATCAAAATATCATCAATATAGTGACATATCTGAATTTGCGGATTAACCGGTACCTCAGCCAGATGCTCTGCCACCAGCCGGTGACATATCGTAGGACTATGCACATAGCCCTGTGGAAGACTTCTGAACGTCATTTGACGCCCGTTCCACGTAAAACTGAATTGTTCCTGACACTCAGGGGCAATCGGAATCGAAAAGAAAGCATTAGCAATATCAATGGACGCATACCATGTACCTGGATGTTTTTGGATTCTTTCAATTAGGGTAATAACATCCGGTACTGCAACAGTCAAAGGGGGTGTGTGTCTATTCAATTCTCGATAATCAACAGTCATGCGCCAAGAATTATCACTCTTACGTACAGGCCAAACAGGATTATTCCAAGCAGAAGTAACTGGGGTTATAACTCCTGCATCCACCAACTCCTGAATAGTGGTACTAATCTCTTCATGACCACCTGGAATACGATACTGCTTCTGACGAACCACTTTTGTCGCCTGGGGAACTTTTAATGGGGGCATTCTTAAACGACCAACCCGTACAGGCCTGGACGATATATAATGTTTAGTTCCAAATTGGTAACATCCATCATCTAAGTGCAAAGTCATTCCTTTCAAAATATCAATTCCAATTATGAATTCTAAGAGTGGCACCACTAATACAGAGTATTCTTTTCTAGGAATTCTACCTATTCTCATTTCAAGTAAAGTTTGAACTGCGGGAGTTTCCTTTCCACCTAATCCGGTAATTGTAAAAGGCTGACCTTTAAACTTCTTTGATTTTCCATGAATAAGAGTGGCCTCCGCTCCTGTATCTACCAATGCTCGGGCCCTTTGGATATTACGATGTTTCCAATAAATATCAATATCTACATAGGGTCTATTATCTCTGTGAGCCCATCTGTGTACTGGAGCTTGACCTATTTCCTAGTCCTTTTTACTGTGTTCTGTGTACCAGGATAAATCAGGATAAAGACTCTCACGTTTCCCAGGTATCGATACCTCCTGTTCATATCCATTTCCATTACAAAATGGATTACTGTTCTCTGCATTGTACTGCGGGTTTTGATCGGCCAATATGTGTCGATCCTCTCTCCTTCTCAACTCAGGGGATTGATCCCTATCATCTCTACGTCTGCTGTTAACATAATCATTTCTCCCCCTCTCTCTTTCCCCCTCTCTCTCCCTGTCTCTCTCACGACGGGGGGACAAATCACGTACATAACGTCGATCATCACGACGATCAGAGCGCCCACGGCGGTCGTCATCACCGCTACCGTCAGAAAAACCACGATCACACTCAGTTGTCCGAACACGCCGGGCACCCTCCTTACGATCCAAGCCACGTTTGCGAAACATTTCCCACAAACGAGAAGTAGTCTCACCATCAATGTCCTCCTTCCGCACACCGTCGGCCATAAGACCAAGAAACATATCACGTCTAGTAAGTTTATTGTCACCAGGAGTACGAGTGTCAGGCCGGGACTGCCGTTCAGGTTTAAACCACTCACCCAACTCACCGAGTTGGCGTACCGATTCTAGCACCACAGATAACATGTTACCAGTCTGATTAATCAATAAAGTCATCATGACCTGCTTATAAGCAACAGGGGAAGAACGAATAATACGATTCCGCACAGAAGATGTCAAGAAACCATCAAGCAACCTGTCAGCAGTATTTAGAAAAATCGCCGTTTTCATCACCTCCTCTTTGAGACGTTGTGCAGCATCGCGCAAAGTATACCACGGTTTGTCAGTCACAGGCCAGTCAGACTCAGTAGGATATTTGTGATTACAACCCTCAGTCGCCAATTGAAGCAATGAAATTTGACCACCACCATTAAAGTTACGAAAATGATCCTGTACAGTAGAATCCGAACTCAAGGAACAAAACTTCAAACAATCGCCAGCATCCAACATAATGCCAGCAGCGCCCAGTTCATAAAGGTGCACCATCCATGTGAGTAAGGTCTCACCAGCTCGCTGCCGAAATCGCTGCAAAATATCACTAATTTCTTGTTGAGTAAAATCCTCCAAAGAGTCTAAAGCAATACCATTCGGAGCACCGGGAGCCTACTGCACCTTCCGCCGAAAAACTGGATGCACCGAGACCGCGGGACGAGCATCACAAGGAGCTCGACCAGTACACGTAGAGGAATAATCAATGGAAGAAGCATCGACCCCGCTTGAAGGACGAGCGCAATCACGGGGTGCACCATCAGAGGCGCAAGAAGCAGACTTACCATCACGGCCGGAGCGAGAGGACTCGCGCTTGGCAGACTCCTCACCCGAAGAAGGAGAATCACTCGAGTTCCAGATATTACCATCCCATTCATCAGGATTCCAATCCAGTCCGGCTTTCGCCACTACCAGACGCACCTTTCGCGTCGAAACCCGACCACGCCGATTCTTGTATTTATAACGAGCAATTCGCACAGCCGCCCTTTCGGCAATAGTTTGGTACGTCTCAAGTTTGTCAGCAAGCAACTTATTCTGACACCGCAACAAAGTATGAGCATTCTGAATCTCAACAAAGTTCGCTTCCAAATCCTTATGCAAGTTCTGTAACTTCAACAACCTCTCATGCAGAATCCTGTACGCAGACAGAACAATCCAACCTCTGCGCCCCAAAACGGGAAGCTCATCACCCTTAGATACCGGCGCCTTCTGTAAACAAGTAATCACATTAGCCGGCTCCGCCAGCTCCAAAAAAGAATTCCAATTCTCACTCAAACCAGTAGAATCAGCCCACTCACGGGCTAAGGCTTCATAAGGCGTTGAATCCCAGCCGGGAATATCAACGGGCAACTTAAAAGTAGATTTCGACTTTCTAGAAAACATCTTTGAAAAGAAAGAAAAAGTGAAAAAGAAAAAGAAGAAAGAGAAAAGAAAATAACAAACAATTATATAGAAATAATATACAAACGAAACCACGCACGCACCGAAAGGAAACACGATACAACCACAACGCACACAGGTTTCGTAAACGGTTTGTGACGCCAAAATGTTCTGCTTGGGTTTTCGGATCAGATAGAACCCGCTCATCAGAGCCTCACTAACCCAGCCAGAACGTTACCCCCTCCCTAGAACCTATTTACAATCCTGCAACCACATATATCTATCACCTAAGGACAGGGGATTCCTACTATACATACCAAGACCTCTTACAATCGGCGGCCTCGCGATCCCATACGGATCCAGACCTCTCTGCCCATACGACAGTATCACAAGTGGCGGCCTCGCGGTCCCATACGAACCCAGACTTCTCTACCCAGACGGCAGTCTCAGCACAATCGGCGGCCTCGCGATCCCATACGGATCCAGACCTCTCTGCCCATATGACAGTATCACAAGTGGCGGCCTCGCGGTCCCATACGAACCCAGACCTCTCTACCCAGACGGCAGTCTCAGCACAATCGGCGGCCTCGCGATCCCATACGGATCCAGACCTCTCTGCCCATACGACAGTATCACAAGTGGCGGCCTCGGGATCCCACCCGGATCCAGACCTCTCTGCCCATACGACAGTATCACAAGTGGCGGCCTCGCGGTCCCATACGAACCAGACCTCTCTACCCAGACGGCAGTCTCAGCACAATCGGCGGCCTCGCGATCCCATACGGATCCAGACCTCTCTGCCCATACGACAGTATCACAAGTGGCGGCCTCGCGGTCCCATACGAACCCAGACCTCTCTACCCAGACGGCAGTCTCAGCACAATCGGCGGCCTCGCGATCCCATACGGATCCAGACCTCTCTGTCCATACGACAGTATCACAAGTGGCGGCCTCGCGATCCTATACGAATCCAGACCTCTCTACCTAGACGGCAGTCTCATACGACAGTTCATCCTATGATTACCATAACATACAAAAAGGGAATCAGTCTCACTATTCATCAGATCACACAAGGATTGCCAGTTCGAGCATAGCCTGTTCTCAGGTTCGAGGGGCTCCTCTTTCCCCTATTCAGTTACCACTTACCTGATCAGGGTTAACATCTGTTCATGTAGCCGCAGCTGACTAGAAGAATAGGCTACCCTCTTATACAAGAACATGCAGCACATGTTGGTTCACTACAAACTGGATACTTTATTACTCATTACATACACAATCACATAACATTACGATATAACACATAACCTGCAAAGAAAAGTGAAAGATTAAGTTGTACACTCTAATAAGAAAGGGTCGACATCACCTTAGTAGTATGTAGCCTGCACTCAATAGTCATCTAGGTTCCCTTCTCGTCTGTGCCTCGGCTCGCCTGGAATCACCCTTCTCCGAGTCACTGGGACCTCTTCCTTATCGGCTACTCTCTCCTCTCTGGCTATTCTGCTAGGAAAGCATCTGTCTCTCGGTTCTTCTCCACCTTCAAGATGGCGTCTGTCTTCCCTGGAATAAGTAGTAGCTTTACTGCTAACGGCTAGATGCCGCCTACGGACTGAACATGTAACTGCCTCAGACTTTCACTAATATAGAGGTGCGTTTCCTCATGGAAAATTCCGGCCTGTAACCTGCCGCCCACCAAATTCTTGTACCTCCCCGTACCAAGGACACGTTCCCAGCCGGCCGGCCTGATGTAGTGTCTTCGGCATGAAGAAAAATACAATCCTTCGATAAGGGCCGGCCTGAACCGGTTCTCTCCAAGCGAATAACACCTCATAACTAAAACATTACGTTTGACCTAGAAGCATCCCAAACTGCCGGAGCAGAAAGAAAGATGGAGTCTCTCCCGTTTGAGGCCTACCAGGCCTGAATTCAGCACAGCTCCGTGAAATACCCTCACTACAGGACAGGTTATCCCTAATACTAACGAATCTATCCCCTAGGCTATGTGTGCAAGCCCTGATCTATGGGGAAGAGCACAGAATCATGTCGAAGTGCCTAGTAAATAGGCTCCATTCACTACTCTAACCCTTAAGCTTGAATGGTAAGAAACTGAAGTCACATTCAATCATTGTGCCTCCCAAGAAGGCCGGGAAAATCGAGCAGAACACCACAGGTTCAGAAATTTGGTGTATGTGCTTGGCTGAGGAGTCAATGGGGTGAAGCTACCATCTGTCGGATTATGACTGAGCGCCTCTAAGTCAGAATACCCCCTAAACCGTAATGATACCGCAGTGCCGTTGAGGCTCGGCTGGCCTGGGATAGCCGGCCTCATTCGGGGGGCCGGTGCATAGAGCCGCTTGCTTGGTGTTAGACCTGGCACCTTGGCGTGAGTCTCCCTTCCACTTTTTGTCGCTGTGCCTCATGTGTTTTGCTGGTGTTAGCTGCTCAGAGCACTGTGCCGCTGCCAACCAGTGCCACAGTACAAGTGCTCCCTATTTAAAATGTATATGTTTGTTGGATTCCATGATTGGCTTATTTGGTTTACTGTCAGGCCCTAGTAAAGTTCACCAGGAGTGCCCAGGGCTTGTAAATACAAATGCTGCTGGTGGGCTTGCAGCACTGGTTGTGCCACCCACAGAAGCGGCCTTGTAAAATGTGTCTAAGGTCTGCCATTGCAGAACCTGCGTGCAGTCCGGTACTGTCATGCTGACTGGGCAAGTGCAGCCACTTCCCAGTCCCTAACCCTTCCCTTAACTTCATATTAGTCACCCCTATGGTAGGCCCAAAGGCAGGGTGCATTGTAAGCATAATGTAGGACAGGCCCTTATGTGTGTGGCATGTCCTAATAGTGAATTACAGCCATTTTCGTTTTTCACTATTGTCAGGCTACCTGTTCTCCATAGGCCAGAATGAGCTGTTAGAATTGTTACATCCTATGATCCTAACAGACCCAGGGACCATGGTAGAAAATCGAGTTTAGTATGCCTGAACTCAGAATAATAAAATACATCTTTTAGTAAAGTTCATTTTAATATTCTGTGTTTGCAAATACCACTTTTAGAAAGTTGGTATTTGCTTGCCTAACCATTTCAGCCCGCCTCTGCTATGATGTGTATCTGCCTGTCTGGTTTGTGTGAGTGACAGGGCTGGGGAAACCCAGAGGGGCAGGGCTAGGTTGCCTGGTGGTGAATAGAGAGATTGACATCCAGATGGGTGGGAGGAGTGCACCTGGACTCTGAATAGGGCTGTGCTCTGCAACCACAATGCTGGCTCCACCTCCTGTGAAGCGGCTGATGTCTCTGCCCTGCACCCTGAATAGAAAGGCAGAATCATGTCAACAAAGTGCTCAAGAACTGGTGTGGACTGGGCAAAGGCCCCTCTACCCCAGAGGAACAAAGGAATTAGGGGTATAAGGATTGGGGCCCTGCTCCCAAGAAATTAGATTCTGCTTGACAAGAAGAACCTCTGCCTGAGGAGAAGGAACTGGGAGAGCTGTAAGGAGGAGTACTGTCCCTGACCTGGGGGATTGGCCTGCAGTGGTTGCCTTGCTGCTGGAAGGAGAGGAGAAAGACTACAAAGACTTTATTTCAACTTGTGCTTAAAAGATCTCTAAGGGCTTGTGCTGAGCTTGCCCCCTGAACGAAGTCCCAGGACCAGTGGACTTCACCCCCCAGGCTCCCCAGAGTTCTTTGGAAGTGCCTGTTGCTGTTGTTGGGCCTTCTGAGGGACTGCGTGTCGCAAGGAGCTGGGAGCGCGACTCAAGAAGGAGAAGCCTGCCGCTGTCGGAGCTGTTGTCGTCGCATTTCACAAAGGGTGTCGCCGCTGCAGCATCGCATCCAGCAGAAGCGTCGCGCATCATTCCGGAAGTGTCTTGCAACGCCGAAGAAGCGTGTCGTCATCGCAGCCATCGTAGCTGACTCATTGCACCGCATCAAGAGAAGAGTCTCGCATCGAGGAAGAAGCATGTCGCCATCGTAGTTGTCGCATTGCACCGCATCAAGAAAAGCGACTCACATCCACGGAGAAGCATGCCGCCGTCGGAACTGCTGTCGTTGCATCGCATAAAGGTGTGACGCCGCTGCAGCATCGCATCGAGCGAAAGCGTCTCGCAAACGTCAGAGAAGAGTGCCGCTGCCAAGGCCGCTGTCGTCGCATCGCGTAAAGGGGTGACGCCGCTGCAGCCGACGCATCGAGACGAGTCTTCTCGCAACATCGGAGAAGCGTAACGCATCTGGAAGATCTTCACGTCTTTATTTGTTTGCACCAAAAACTTCATCGCATCAGCATCGTTGCAACACTTTCGTTGCCCTGCGTGTCGCATCTAAGGTACATTTGCTTAAAGTGTTGCATTTAAGAACTTAAGAGAACTAAGCAACAGTATTGTGTATTTTTGTCGTTTAATGGTCTTGTGATAACTCTATATAAAGAATCCTTATTTTTAATATAAAAACCTGTGTGGTGTCCATTTGTAGTGTTGTCACTTGGTTACTGTATGTGTTCACAAATGCTTAACCTATAACGCTCTGAGATAAGCCTTGTCTGCTCGCGCCAAGCTACCTAGAGGGTGAGCATGGGTTATTTTAGGAGTGTAACCCCTTACCCTGACTAGAGGAAAGGTTCCCTGCTTGTCACAAGTACCTACCTGTGCCAACCAGAGAACCCGGATTCTAACACTTGGGGACCGGAGCATGGACAGAAGGGGACTGCCTCCATTGCCCTTAGTGCACCGCATGTTCGTGGGGCACCCAGTGCTAAATCATTCGTAGATGACCTGATTCTGGGTCAGGGTTTCGTAAGTAGCAGAGCAGCTACCGCGCTGCGATCTATTGAAAGTAATCCTCTGAGCCAAGCTTTTGTCTCACAGTGCGTGGGCCCCCGCAGACGCCCTCCTTCACCACACCTGGGGCTGGTCCCTCTGACACCTAGCCGGCGGGAGGGACGTGGAGGGGACGAGGGGGGAATGCAGGAGGCGACCTCCACCATATGCCCTCTGGCATGGGGCCTCCCCCTCCCATGTCTGCCCCATCAGGGAGCGGGGATGGGAGCCGCCATCCCTTGCGGGTCAGCAGGATGACCAGATAGATGGGCCGGCTGAGGCCCCCCTCCCTTCCCACTGCTCCCACGCAAGTCGAGCAGGGAGGTGAGAAGACCCGTGGACAGTGCCTCCTGAGCAGTGGTGTCGTAGTGCCTGGCCACCCTCGCCGTCGTCGGACTGCAAGGGCGACTGGGTTTGGCTGTCTCAGGCCATCTGTGTCGTCCTGGGCCCTCTGGTCGCCTGGCTGCATGACCAGAAGGTCCTGCGGGCCTGGTGACACGATGGCCAAGCGGGCTGAGTGACCAGATGGCCGGCCTGCCGGTCGGCTGGGCTGCATTCCAACATTTGTCCTTCCCCAGGGTTCTGTAAGTCTCCACAACATGGGGGGTTCATAGTTGAGGGCTCCCTAGGCAGGCTGGCAGGAAGAGGACGTGGCCTGGGTTTAACCCTCCTTGGTTCCTATCCCCCGGGAAGGTGGAAGGCACACCTGCCCGAGTAAGCACCCTGACGCCCAAGGGTCTGGGTGTGGGCGGTGACATTCAGTAGCCAGGGCAGGGAAGCTGCTGAGTGGGTAGGACTGCCTAGCTCCCTGCTGTCTCTGGGGCAAGTAGCAGCAGGAGGCCAGCCCTGCATGAAAGGGGGTCCGAGCCAGAGCTGGAGCCCCTGGAGAGCTTGGAGAAGCCCTGAGCGGGGGATGCCTGGGCCCGGTTTGGGTTGGCAGCAAATTGCAGATGTCCTGCACCACCCAGGGGGTCCACCAGGGCCCGGGGAGGCTCTTCTCGGCCTTGCTGGGTTCTGTAGCAGGCACCGGGCCCAGGGCTTGAGCTCTCTCTGGCGGGCCCTGGGGTGTGGGAGCCCCCTGGTCCTGCAAGCTAGTCAAGGGTCTAGGTGCTGGGGACAAGGGGGTCCACCAGGGCCCTGGGAGGCTCTCCCTAGCCTTGCTGGGTTCAGAAGCAGGGACCGTGCCTGAGCCTTAAGCTCCGTCCGGCAGGCCCTGGGGTGCATGAACCCCCCGGTCTTGCAAGCCAGCCAAGGGTCCGGGTGCTGGGTATCTGGGTCCATCTGCCCGGGGAGGCTCTTCCTGGCCCAGCTGGGTTCGGAAGCAGGGCCTGAGGCTTGAGCTCCGCCTGGCAGGCCATGGGGTGTGGGAGCCCCCATCCTGAAAGCCAGCTGAGGGTCCTGGCGCTGGGGACGGGGGTTCAATTGGGGCCTGGCGAGGCTATCCCCGGCCTGGCTAGGGTTTGAAAGCTAGTACCGTGCCAGGGGCTTAAGTTCCATCCGGTGGGACCTGGGGTGCGGGAGCCCTCCGTCCTGCAAGCCATCTGAGGGTCCGGGCACTGGGGACGGGGGTCCATCAGGGCCCGGGAAGGCTCTCCTCGGCCCGGTCTAGAGAAGCTGGGACTGGAACAGGGCCCGGGGCTTGAACACCACTGCGGAGAAGTAGTTTTGCCCTATACTCCACTTTCTCAGTGGAGGGCGGAATAGGCAAATCTCCACATACTCCACTGGCAGAGCAGACTTCTCTGCCCGCCCCTAATAAATATATGTGTATATAAAGGCTACACTTCTAAAGTTCTTTGTCATAGAATTCACTGAGGTGCTCTGTAACTCTAATGTAAATAAACTTTGACTTAAAAAAATATGAAAGACACTTCTTAAACAAGTTATGTGCCTGTCAGTTCAACTTTAAATGTCACTGGTGCTTTTCTTTAGATATAAGGAGAATGAAGATATTCAGTGTCCAATATCGTCGCTGCATACTTAGGCCAGATTTTCTAAACATCTTGCATTGGGGTGCGTCACATTTTTGGCATAGCCCTGACACGAAATCTATATTGGGATTTACAAAGCCATGCAAATCCGTATTTGTGTAGTTTTGCACTGCTCTGCTCCTTAGCGCTCCTTGCATTACCTTGTATCAGATAGGCATTACATGGGTGGTGCATGGGTATTGCCATGTATCTACCAATCTTTTTTGACACAAACCCATATTTACAAAGACTTGTAAACATGGGTTTCACCAAAATGGTGTTCCTAACTTCGATGAGGTTAATTGTTTTCTCTCTTTCATGTGTGTTGCATTTTGCAACACACATACAATGAGGAAATTACCTAAAAGCATAGTTTTTGTGCAGAAAGGTAACCCAGGCACCCTTGCTTCATGAAGCAAGAGTGGCTATGCTGGTGCTAGGCAGCCACAAATGTGTGAGCAGTGCAAGAGAGCAGAACTGTGCCATATTTTGTAAAATAGTGCCCAGTCTGCTCGCTTCCTTTCACGTAATGCTGTGTAGCATCTTCAGTTACTGTGCTGCATTGATTGAAATGTTAGTAAATATGCCCATTAGGGTATGAAGCTTGCCAGCTTTCTTTTTGTCACAGCAATACACAGCTCTCAATGTTCACAGTGAAGAACCTTAAGGATATTTTTCTCAACTGATGCTTTGAGTTTCCTTCCAGAGCTTGCTTTCCTGGTTGTTGATTTGGAGATTTCTCTCACAGCAGGCATGAATAATGAACTTGTCTTAGCTGGCAATGTCAACTTGCTGCTCGCGAAGGCTTCTACATCGAGAAAGGCTTATATGTCCAGTGTTAACTGTTCCAGGAATAAGGGGCACTGTTCCCTGATTGACCGGGTCTGTATTTGCGTATCTTAATTCAAAGTAAACATTCTACCAAGTGACCTTATCTCCATGGATGTTTTCCCTGTCTATCCTCTTCTTCAACAAAATCCTCTAACTCTCAACTTTCTTCTTTCAGTTATTGCTAGACAAACATTCCACACAACAAGGGCTTCATGTCACAAACATTTCATCAATATCCAAATGAGTGACATATTATGTTTGCACCTACGGAAGTGTTTCACAGTAATTATGTTGTGAGGAATGAAGAGTCCAATGCAGTTGCTAGTGAGTAGGTATATTTAATTTTTTTAGGGCCTGATTATGATTTTGGCAGGGTTCGAGTGGGGCCTCTGCCCCACTCCCACATTGCCAAAGTCATGTGAGCACCGCCCCACATATTACAAGTTTAGTTGTGTCTGGCAGGAGTTTATTTGGCGGCCCCACGGTAGTGCCTTTTAAAATCGGCACCGCAATGAGAGCACCAAAGGCAGTTCCTGCATGGAATGGACTCTGCAGTCCAACCATGCAGGAACAGGGGTGCATGCACACAGCGGGGCAAAACATGTGTCCCCCTGCATGCACCCTTTATTCCTGAGTCCCCTTTGATTCCTCTTCACCACAGTCTTCATGCTTACCACCATGAAAACCGTGGTGGAGAAGAAACTCATTATATGCTTGGTGGTGCCACCACCAAATATATTGTGGCCTCAAGACTGCTGCGACATCGCGAGGAATCTATGATGCAGCAGT
This sequence comes from Triturus cristatus, assembly GCF_964204655.1. Taxonomy (NCBI): domain Eukaryota; kingdom Metazoa; phylum Chordata; class Amphibia; order Caudata; family Salamandridae; genus Triturus; species Triturus cristatus. The sequence continues at coordinate 1,114,276,868 of NC_140584.1, read as the reverse complement.
CCCATGGTGGACCGACCACCCAACTTATAATGGGGCGGTCGGACCACCGGTGCGGCGGTGCCCGCACCGCCACCGTGGCTGCCGTAGTTATAATTAGGCCCTAAGTCTCAAATGAAAAAGGCTGCAGATTGGGAATAGCTACCCATGCCAACCATTTTCCTCTCTAATCACTTCAGCCTTAGAGCCTGTATTCCAAATCTGAAACATACGGTCATGAAGTAAATGAGGTAAGTACAAATAAAATTAAATTTGGATACAATTTGGAAAACAAAATAACAAATGAAAATTAATAGTGGAATAGTGTTAAACGTTACACATCAATGCATGATAAAATCCCTATAATTCCCTGGGAATTTGAGCAGGCGTAAATCCTGTCTCACAGAAAAATGATTGTCTCAAGTCAATTTGCCAAACATAGAAGCGCATACAACCTAAGTCACAGATGAAGAATTGTCACTCATCATTTTTGTATCAGTAAGATTAAATACATAATGCTCATCCATATTCACCAAAGCATCAGTCGAGGGCTCCACACGGCCAATAACCCTTTTGCTAGGATACGTTAAACAGGGTTTGCTGAGAAGAATTTATCAGGAGCTGCAACAAAGTCAGTCTGACTGGCGATGCACCTTGGGCAAATCGATGAGCAGGTAGGTCGTGGTCCCCTCACAGTTCTTAGAGCACGTTTTGGATTTGGGCTATCTGGTCACCTTTAGCACAACTTCCAAGGTAACACTTGGAGGAGCAGCGCTTGGAGGAGCAGGACTCACTGTGGCAATATCCAGGTGCAAGCTCAAGATGGTTGAAGCTTTTTCTGTTCCTCAGGCTCTGATCAGGAAGTCAGCCAACAAGCCCTTGAAGTCACTCTGGAAATCGTATGTTCAAGTAGGAGAGCAGGTGTCAAGCAGCAGGGTATACTTCTAAGGGCACAGACAGACTTCAGATAGCAAAGCAGTCCTTCCTGGTGTAGCAAAATAGTCCTCTAAAGTACACAGCAGACCACGGAAGCAAGCAGTCCTCTGAGAGTCCTCTCACAGGCCGTTAGTGTACTAAAGAGTATGTTTGAGAGTAGGAGAATCTTCTGGACACTTCCCCACACAGAAGTGTTTCAAATGTCCTGCCTCCTGCCCTGGCCCCAGTCCCCATGCAGGCACCAATGTCTAGGGTAATATCTTTGTGTGAGAGCAGGACACAGTCTATTGAAGTGCAAGTGGGGCTGTGCACAGTTCTGCTCCCCAACCTGCCTGTAATGGCCCATCCAGGTACACCTATTCCCTCTATTGTGTGGCTGTTTAGGAGGAATACATAGGCCAGCTGCCAACTATATCCAGTCATGTGATCCAGGAACAGGCTGCAGGCAGAAAATGGTTGGGACAAGAAAATGTCAACTTTCTAAAAGTGGAATTTCCAGACTTTGATTTAAAATTTGACTTTACCATCAGAGAAGATTTTAAAGTACAACTCCTCAGACACCAAACATGACTTTCCTACCTGCTTCCAATACAATATAAACACTTACTAAATGTAATGAGGTAACCTAAAGTTATCCTATTGAAGAGGTAGGACTCACAGCAGTGAAAATTAAATGTGTGAGTTTTTTACTAGCTGGACATGTTAACCTTAAAAGTGCATGTCCAAGTTCCTAATTAAAACAACACACCCTGCTCTATGGGCTGCTTCAGGGCCAACTTAGGAGTGCATTGTTAGGGCTCAGGTTTCATGGAGCGCAGTATGGGTCCAAAAACAAGCAGGGAGTTAGTGCATGTTCAAAACTCTGTCAGTCCACTGGTTCCAACACTTTTGAGAAGGCCCCTAACCTACGTAAGAGGCCTTCACACTCGTAAGCCGTTGCTTGGCTTACTGATCCTGTCATGTGACCACGCCCCCTTGCTTCAGTCCCGTTCCTGTTTTCGTCTCCAGTTCCTCGCAGGCTTTAAGTTGGATTTTCGGCAGTCTCATCGTATGATCCTGCGGCTGCCTACCGCTCGCTTTCCTAGTGAGTCCTCTAACCCCAAAAGCCCATACACGTGGCTGTTCTGCTCTCGTTAGTTTGTGAGCCAGCCAGCATGCTACGCTGTTATTCCTTTCTACTGCCTCTACTGATTTCCTCCCGAGCGCGTAAGCGTGTCTGCTCCACTCTTTGCCATATTGAGCCGGCCAGCACGCCTCTCTGTTCGTTCTTACTACCGCACCTGCACCTCTCTGCCCGAAAACGTACACTTGGCTGCTCCACTCGTTGCCATATTGAGCCGGCCAGCACGCTGCGCTGTTTGTTCTCACCACTGCACTTGCACCTTACTGCCCAATCATGAAAGCGTGGCTGCTCCTCTCACTCTTTGCCATGTGATCCGGCCAGCACCTTACGCATGGGGTTCCTCCTGATATTCTCTATGTCCCCAGCCTGACAGCGTATGCGTTGTTGATCCACTCACCCTCCTGTCTACGAGCCGGTCTGCGCTTGCGGTTCTTGAGACCGCTGTTTTTAGAGTCTTGACCCTTTCTTTAATTTCTACCTTCCCTCGTAGCCACAGTATTGCCTGGTGTGTGTGTGGGTTTGTGTGCTGATTCCCTTGCCCCTTAGGAGCTCTTTCCAAAAAACCTTTGAGGCAACTCAATCCATTCCTTTGGCAGACAAGTGACGTTAACTTCTGCCTGTTTTCCAAGGCTGTCTGGAACAATCATTTTGGTAAGTGGACTGAGTTCAGAGAATTTGACACGCATTAATATTTGTCGATGTATCTTTAGTCACTTGATTGTTTTCAGTGATACCAGTCTGTATTATATTTTCAGCCCTCTGAGTATCCAGTTTTCACACACCAGCGATACCTGTATCTACCTATCGGGAAGAGTAGTGGTCACTCTATGGTTTATTCCCCCTACTTTTAGTGAACAGTTACCTGTGAGTGAGTCTTTCTATATTCCTCCAGGTGCTGTTTTTTGGGAGTTTTGGGAACTGCCTCTTCGCTCCCGTGGAATCTCGCTTGGTGCAGGCTGGGATTCAGCCATCAGACCCGACATGCATATATGTATTAAAAAGGGAGCTTTAGGCTTGGGAAAGGGGTTATTTTGCCAAGTTGAATTGGCAGTTTAAAACTGTGGCAGGCTGTGAGCCTGAGATGTTTTAAAGTGGGTGCCACTGTCTGTGCCGCACACAGACTTTTATCATTTAATGTACAGGCCCAGAGTATATTGTATACCACTTTACTAGGGATGTTTAAGTCAATTAAATATGCCAAACAAGTGTAAGCAATGTTACCTTGTTTTAGGTAGTGCATTTCTGAAAACATTGGTTCCTTCATCAATGTAATAAACATTGATACATAGGATTACAATGAGATCTATGCTGCTTTTCTCTTAATCGAGAAACTCTTCATTTATTTTAACATTAATATAAAACCATAAGACACAAATACATGGGCATAAATAAAGAAAGACTGGAAATCAACAGATTTCCAGGCCTCAGGCATTTACATACATGGTGACTCTTCAGTGAATACAAATACAGTCAGTCACATTAGAAATAGCATCTTAAGCTTCCATGCAGTACGAATAAAATATTTTAGAGTCAAGATGCAGGAATCAACGACGTTTTGATCCCAAGTAAGGTAGGTGGATCATCATCAGGACACAGAAATGTATGCCTGAGTAGTGGCCTGGTAAAGGGGAGAAAAGAATGTTGGTTCGAGAAGAGATGAGGGAACAGAAAAAAACAAAGAAAAAACGAAGGAAAAAAGGGGAAGGGAAAGGGGAAGCGAAAGGTTGTGTTGATCCCACTGGGCCCAGATTTGGACAATGCACAGAACCCAAGGTGCAGTGCGAACTGAGTCTGTATCATAATATATGTGAATAAAGCAATAAGTGATGTGCAAGCAAGCCCCGATTACTAGCAAAAGACTAGACTGAGTCTACATGCATGAAAAACCCAGTGAATAAGAGCAATTCCCGCTAAACGATTACGGCACCCGAGGTGCAATTCCAAAAGCAATGCCACTGACCTGGTCGTAAGCTCTTAACCGAACCAGTGGGGACCGAGTCGGTCAAGGTTGACGCGAAGAAGTGTAATTATCAGCGCACGGGATCGAGTTACTGGTTATGGGGGTGAGGAATCCCTGAAAATCATGGTAAGACCAAGGAAGGTAAAGTCATTGGCTGAGCAAGCTGGCAAAGTCAAAAAAATATTAATAATTGCCGGTAGTGAAGGAGACTTGGGCTGCTGATGTAGCGAGAGCAGCTGAGATGGAGCAAGCCGGAGTGGGCGAGTTCTGGTCAGAGCGGCTCCTGCTGATTTCATCTACAGTTTTGCCACAGCCCCCCCCCCCCCCTCCGCCTTCTTCCAGCGGAAGCGACCCGGTGGTCCCTCATCTTCTCGAGATCGTGACCGAGAACGGGTGCGGCTTGCGGTGCAGCCTGCGGGTCTGCGGGGGTCGTGTGGTTGACCGGCGGCTCAAGGGGGAATACAGAGTGGAAAGCTAAGGCTGGAGCACGTGGGGATACCAAGGAGACCGTGGGGGTCCAGCCCGGCCAAGCCCTTAAGTCCTTAAGCTTGGCCTCAAGTTGGCCTTCAAGTTTGCTCTGGGCCGAGTGTCGCGTGTCGAGCAACTCAACCGTGTTCAGGCTCCACAACATTCTGCAATAATAGCCTTCTGCGGCGTCTCCCTCAACTTCCTCCAACTTCCAGCAGCAGTATTGGATGGCTGCAGAGAGCATTGTGTTGCAAGAGAAGAGCCGAGCTGAAGCGAGGGGCCTGACTTTTCCTGCCCGGCCTGAGGACTCGAGGACTCTGATTTCGAAGTCCAGAGCAGTCCGGAGCAGTGCGCATATTCCTTGGGTGGTTGAGTGCATCACCGCCAGACGGGGGTAGTGAAGAGTGTGCCTCAGGCAGGGGTGAAGGCGGCCCGGGTAGCACTGGGTGCGGCTTGTGTCCGCCTATAAAGCCCCAATAACGAGTTTTTGCTCTTTTTTGTACACTCTCAACAACTTATTAAGTCATTTGTTGCCTAGCGAACCTTGAGCCGGTAGCTGCGAGGAGTTGGGAATTGTGAGGAGGGTCTCCTTAAATTATCTTGGTACTTGTGTAACTAGCGGGGGTTAGGTTGCAGTAAGTCCTACTAAGAGTGCACTCCTTGCGAGCAAAATGACATCCAAAAACCCTACGCTCGGGCGTGAGCTCTCTTCACCATCAAGTCGATCACACAAATTAAAGAGATCGTATAGTGGCACTAGACAATTGCAGCAACTCTGCTACAAAGCCCATCCAGTTATTACAGGTTTTTTCCATAAAGTGCCCCGGATTGCTCCTCTAGTGGTAGCAGTAATTCAAGACAGACAGTTCTCTAACTGCCATTCAACAATGCCCTCTTCCCACTTCTCTGCGGAATCACTTGGAGATACTTGCATTCTTGCGGAGGACCTGAACCACTACCGTGAAGGGGTATGAGCTCAGATGAGTGAAGCTGTTGAGGATGGTCAAAAAGAGGGCAATCCTCTGCAGCACCTTCATATGCAAATTTGGGTTTTGACTCTTGTGATATTCAACAGAGACAGCAACAGTCCACTCTGAACAGGTCAAAGCCAGATTGTATGTCTGTTGTAATACCGGTTACACCCGATGCTCTTTCATGTGCAAATCCGTGTTCAAACTCTCCAGCCACTCTACAGAGTCAACAACATATCTCTTTGGATGGTCTAAAGTCTGACTGTATGTCTTTTGTTTTACCATCTGATATATCTGTGCAGGGGGATATTTGTAAGTGAGTAAGTTGGAAAGGTGATTCGGATGGTACGGACAATGTTTCTTCTATGATTGAGAAGACATCTGCATGTGAAAGGTTAAACCAGGGGGAAGACTTTACACTCCCAGACATTGATTTAGAAGCCCATACAAGGGGCTGGGAAGTCCCTCATAAGGATGATCATCTGATGAGTGGTCTTCGGGGAAAGAATAGCCCAATTGTAAGCTCCTCTCCTAGGTGCTTTTCTTTGCCTCTTTTGTATTGCAGCAAAAGTCATTTGATTGGCTCTTCTCTGGAGTCTGCCCAGGATTTATTTTTATCCTGTACACAACCAAAGTTGGGAAACGAGAGGGATGTTGTGCCTTCGGAATATCTTGTTAGTATTGAAAAAAACCTTAAATTCTATTCTGTCTTTACTAGAGAAATCGGTACTAAGTTACAACCATATATTGGAAATTATCTCTGTAATGATGTCTGAAGTACAAAAGGTAACAACGTTTGATTCTATCCAACCTATGTCTACATTACAACCCCACACGGAAGAATTGGTAAATGATAGGCTTCCTTCACTCGTCCCCGTGAGCGAGTCGAGAGATGTCTCCGCTCAAGTGGGAATACCTCTTTATTTGTTGCCCCCTATTGATTTCTTGTGTAATCTGGAAAAAGAAGAGTTGTGTTTATGTACTCTATTTGGGGAGTCCGTATTGCCTTCCCCCCCGGGAAAGTCTTAATAAAACCTTTCCATTTGTTTATTAATGGTAAAAAAGGGGGTACTAGAGAAATGGAGAAAACTAGGGGTTAGAAAAACAAGTGGGCAGAGGAGAGGGGGAGGCTTTAACAACCTCTACCTCCCAGGCCTGTCTCTCAAACCTGTCTGAGAAGGGAGGATCAAAACTAGGAAGAGGGGATGCTCCGTAGCAATTCATAAGGGGGAAATATGAAAAAGAAACACAAAATGTTGAGGCAATTCTCTAAACAAAAAGCGTCAAAATTGCATTTTTCACGGATTCTTGGAAGCCAGAGTGACACTCAGTTATCAATGGAGGAGGGAGACCCCAAACCCCTGTCTGACGAGAGTGTTTCTATGGAGCCCCATATAGCGCATATGGCTGGGTGAGTGAGGGTTTCTGGAACAGGAGAATCTTTACCAAATTTGATGACACAGACCCCTCATGTAGCTCACACTCCCCTGATTAACGAGCTGGTTGATCATTCTGGAAGGGAAATACAAATGGGAGGTGCGGTTCCCATGCACCAGACTTGGTCTTGGGTTTCTGGGGCTAGGATGGATGATAATTTAGAGGAGGGGCTCCAAGCATAGAATATCAAGCCGGGGGGTTGGAATAGATCTCTTATAGGGAAAAAATCTTTGCCTAATAGAAGTTTAGAGGTCCCAATTACCTCCACTGTGCTGTACTTGAACATTCAGCCCAATGACGGTTCACATGTTGTCAGTTGTGGCGATAGGGTCCCTCTATAGTTCCCCCCAAGGGATGCTACAAAGAAACTTAGTGTGGTGCAGAGTGCTCCATCCCCCATTGTGGACTTTACTTGGCTATTTGATAATGAATCCTATCCAGTAAATCGAGGAATCATTCTTTGTCTTTTCTCAGAAATAGAGGCACTAAGTTTGATATCAAGCAGGGATATTCTGAATGTGAAGATCAATTTACATGACACTATTTCCTATTCCAGAGTTACCTTTTGCTCTTTGATCATCGGCAAGTGGTTATGCAGAATTGTGAGCATATCCTGAAACGAGGGCTTGATATAGCATCTGCTTCTGAATATGAGGAATATCCTCTATGTCTTTCCCAAAGCAGTGCCCGACAGCTTTTAGGGACGTGAATTCTGTGGCGCCAGATGTGATGGGCCCCAATTTTGAGTATTTATTGGGAAACACCAAAAATATTGTGTTTTCCCCAGAAAGAAGATGCCGCTCAATACATCTGGTGTCTGATGTGGTAGCTGTTCCCCAGGTCTTAGATTTAGAAGAAGAATCGGCCCAGTGGAGCTGGGTCGCAAAAGCGTTAAATAATACCTGTTCAGTAGTAGAAAGGAGCGATCCTTTGAGGTAGCCTGGGTGGATTACTTTGGTCTTGAAATATGGCTTGTTTGGGTCATAACGAGATGAAACAGATTTTTTTTTTAAACCATGAATCCTTTAATCATCTGTTTGCAAGAAACTTAGTCTTGTAAGGATTTTGATTGTGATGGTTATTTCATCTTCTCCTGCCATGCTAAATGTGCCGAAAGAGGTCACACTAGTGGGGTGGGGGTCTCTATTTTGCTTAAGAAATCGATTAATTGGAACCAGAAGGTTTTCCGACATTCTTCAAATTTTTGTATATGGTCGAAGTTGGCTTGTTTGGGGGACTTTGGAAGGCCTACTTTTTTCCTAGTGGCAAATCTTTATATCACTCCCAGGAGAAACTTTGATCATCTTTTGAGTATCCTTTTTTTAGACATTCAGGAAATAGCCATCAGGGAAGAATGCCCTTTAGTGGTAATAGTGGGAGACTTAAATGCCAAAATTTCCAATTATGCTCTTGAGATCTTTGTGAGTATTCATAAAGAGGAAACATGGCATATCCCTGGGTTTCATCTACAGGGGGGAAAAAACAGATAAACGGGGCTTCTCCCTGTTGGATAGTATCAGAAGTGCAGATCTTGTCATTTTGAACGGGAGAGTGCCCAGTTGATAAAATAGCCCAATTTACTTTTCACTTCCATCATACCCAGAGTCTTCTAGACCTCGTAGTTGTGTCTTATCAAATGTTTGGGGACTGCAAAAATCTATTTGTCCTTCCGTCGGTAGGGAGTGACCATAGTATAATGGGGATGACAGTGGTCTTTGCTCTTCCCGCACTGGACCCGGGGACCTCAGGTCAGGGCATGGTGGTTTATAATAAAGCAAATGGACACTCTTTCTGGACATTCAAATATATAACTGAAGTGAGTTTAATAGTGAAAAAGGCTGGTGTAGAACAGGAGGGTTATGCATATGCAAATATTATACCACACTTTGAGGCCCAAATGGAAGAGATACGGAATTTAGGTTCTAGATCTGCTGGTCCCCGTTTGTTCAAACAGGGCATGTCCTCGTTGCAACTGTTAAACCAGGAAATGAATTGATTAGTTTGAAATCAATATATTCAATTTTCAATAGGTCAACAGAAGGAAATCAATCGTCTTAAGCGAATAAGAAGCCATCGTAAACTCAGCGAAAAGAGAAGGGAGTTTGACGGTAAGTGGATCGGGTTGAGGGAAGCTGCAAGGGCCAAAGACTCAAGAAAGTGCTTGCAGTTAATTGCGGTATATTGTGACTCAAGGCAGAGGGCTTTATCAATACCGATTCCGGAAAAAGAGTGGGTGGATTATATTTCTTCATTATTTAAAAACAACAATTCAGTAGTTCCAGTAACAATAAGTATGGAGTATTCTTTTCCTCTCGAATATGGCCCCCCATCAGGGGACGAGGTAGTAGGTTCTATAATGAACGCCATAACCTCAGGTGCACAAGGGCCGGATGGAATTCCGATTGCGTTAATCAAAAAGGAGTCAGCTGCATGGGGAACCCTTTAGCGCCACTTTTCAAGCACTGTTTTCGAACAAGTAACATTCCGCCCTCTTGGAAGGGTAGTATTATTGTCCCTTTGTATAAAAAGGGTCTGAAAACGACACCAGCCAGTTTTAGACAGATTGCTTCGTTGGATGCCTTGGGCAAGTTATTCGCAAAAAGCATTCGATGTCATCTACAGCAATGGGCTTGCGATCAGAACATTTTACCTCCATAGCAAGCTGGTTTTAGAAAGAACCATGGTACTTGGGACAACATTGCGGTTGTCCAGACCATTGTTGAGAAATATGTTTTTTTGCAAAGTATGCCAGTTTATACCAAATTTATTGATTTCTCCACAGCGTTTAACAAAGTAGACCGCCAAACGCTGTGGAGAAAGCTCACCCAACTTGGTATACCACAGCAACTTTTGGGTCTTGTTATAGAACTACAGACAAATACCTGGTGTCAAGTTTTGATGGGAGGTGCGCTGTGGCTATCATGTAGGATTAAAATGGACAATGGGCTAAAGCAGGGCTACCTGTTGGCCCCTCTATTGTTCTGTCCGCATATATCTGATTGCCCCGCTGCTTTGAATTCAGTGTGGAGCGATGCCCCCAAGATTGGCACAATGTCCGTTGGCTCTTTATTATATGCGGATGACGTCGCAGTTTTTGACTTAATGCCCATTGGTCTGCAACGTCATCTGGATGCCCTAACTAAATATGCAGAATTAATTTTGCTTAAAGCAAAATTTTGGTCTTCCGCAAGAGAGGACATAGAATAAAGAGATGTTTTAAATGGTCACTGGGATCTGAATAATTGGAATTGGTTGATTCCTACTTATATCTGGGGAACGTTTTTTCAAAATAGGGCGAGATCTAGACCACATTAATCTCTGTGTTAGCAAGGCTGTCTCCCAGGCTGGAGCTTTAAACAGATTTTACAAAATTTGTGAGAAACGCCATTTCAGTCATGTTATGTAAAAATTCACCACTCATTAATATACGCTGCTGAGGTATTTGATATGAAACATTGACTTTTTTGACAAGGCTGAAGGCTGTATCCTTCGTCAAATCTGCAATCTAAACTCTCAGGCTGCCGCACATGTCTTATGTCTGGAATTTGGTTTAGTGTCCACATATATATTATCCTTGACTTCGGTCTTGAGGTGGGGTAATTTTTTTTGTTGGGGGGATGAGGGCACCCTTAGGACTGCCTTGAGAATAGAAATTTTTGATAAATTGAAAGAACATTCAACCTTTTTTAGGTCCTTTGTACAAGCAAGTGATTCATTTGGGCTTACCTTGAATATTGATTCCCCCATGCCAAAAACTGCACTAAAGCTGCTTATAAAGAAGTTTGCATCCTCTATCCTCTATCAGCTTGGCTAGAGACACTGGCTTAAGTCAGTCCAAGTCTCGCAATGAGGTAGTTTGTGGGAGTGCTTTGGGGAATAGACCTCAGCTTTATTTAACCTGGAACCATCCTCACGGAATTAGGAGGCTAATTCTTGTATTAAGAATTAATTTGTTGCCTTTAAAAGATGTCACTGGTATATGGGGCAAATATGGCACAAAATCCCTACTGAAGAGAGAATCCGTGAAATGTGTCACACGCAAACTCAAGATTTTAATCATGTGTTATTTGTGTGTACGGAGTTACAAAGGGCCAGGTATATGTTTTTAAGACCTGTATTTGTCAAATATAATATTCATTCCACCCAGGAGGCCCGCTCATTTGTCATGTCCCCTCCAAATGAAATGGTTTGTTTTAAGATATATCAATTTTTAAAAACTTTTCTGGTTATTTAATAGATGATTTTTAAATGCTATTTTTGTACATTGTAATATCTGGTGGTTGAATATGGAAGAATTTTGTATCGCACATAAAGTATCTCTTTTTTTAATCTATTTGTGTACTTTTGTGGACCTCTGTTAGAGTTGGATATCAAAATAAAACAAAATTGAATTGACTTACTAGGGGAATTGTGGGACGGTATAATAACCACCTGGGTCCACAGCCGATCTCTTGTATCTTCTTCCCCAATGGGAGAATAGACGACTTCCCAACAATCTAAGGGAGTCAAGATGAAGGGTTCCAAATAATTGCAATGCCATGTCGGTAAAGTAAAAAGGCTCAGATAGATAAAGCTGACTTACCACGAGGTACATGGTGATGTGGTGGGATGTCGTTGCATCAAGATCAAGACGGCCCAAATGGTGGTACCGGGGAGCAGGGTGAAAATTCGTAGGTTTGTGCACAAGACAGGCAAGTTGGATGGAGCTTCTTGGGGAGTCCAGAAGGAAGCAGTCAAGGCTATGCCAGATTATAAAAATTGACAACGGGCAAACCTATCACTGGGGTGCTGTATCGCAAGGTTAAATCAGTGAGCGGGTTCAAGCGGCTGCCATCTTGGGTGAGGTGTTTAGTAAAGAGAAACATAGCAGGATATATGAGACGGGGTGAAAGACAGGGGAGGAATAGGTCTAAAGAAGAGCAAGGCAATCAACAGAGTAAAATTACAATTCACAAACAAATGTAGGCTAGAAAAAGAAGGGGGTATATAGGAGGGACATTGTTAAACTACACAGGATCAATAGGGGTAACATTCATCTTAATTAGAATTACTGTGGGATTCTTGTAATAATTATTGTGAAGCCAGTGGTGCAGAAAAATATTGGATTTAAGGACACTAGAAGGTATCAGTGCAAAAAATGAGCCGGCTGTGGAGTAAAGTACAGTATCCACAGAGGCAACTCGGGGAGATCATTATCATAGTTGTACATAATCAATGGAGATAGGAAACAGTTTCAGTGGAACCACAGTCCAACTTGTTACATCAATTATTGAGATGCCAGTAATGCTAAAGAATAATGTGCTGAATGGTGGAGCATGGCACCTGGGTGGAGTAATTCACAGGGCTGACACTGTCTAACTACACAGGCTGGTAAGAAAATGCACAGTCTATGGCACGATAGGTAATTATATCAAAGAATTCAAGTCGTCCATTTTGTTAAGCCCAGTATGGAGGCTATTGGTGCGTAATAGCCCTTTTATTCTTCTTTGTTCAGGATGACGCCAATATCTATGCCTCTAGGAGATGGTTTATTCACACTGATGACTTGCCATTTGACATTATTCTCTGTGTGTCCTTGATCAGAGAAATGTTCAACAAGGGGCGCATTCAACAAGACGTATCTGAGGCGACTTTCATGCTGGCAGATCCGGGTTCTGAACTTCTGGGTGGCTAAATTAGGTTGCAAGGACAAAAGATGGCATATACAACATTGGTAGCACAACAGTTTGAGAGCTGGTTTAGTATAATTTTGATATTCCTGAATGTAAATTCCTTACTTTCAATTGTCAGTGAACATATACTACACCCACCACATTTAAAATGACCAACTGCTGGACAAGTCCCCAAATATCAGTGAGGGTTTGTGTCAGTTTTTTAGGGGGAGAAAAGCTTTTACCAAGTGCTCACCAATATTTTTATTTTGTCAGAAGGCAAACATGGAACCCTCAAAAGATATATCACCAGCATTGAGTAGAGGCCAATGTTTCAAAATACATTTTTTGACTTGGTTAGAGACATGAAAGAACATCGCTATGCATATGAGCCGATCATTCTCTGTTTTATTATTTGGTGTCAGAAGGACTTCTCTGGGGCAATACCAAGCTCTTTTCTGGGCTAACAAGTTTATGAGGATTGACCGTGCTTTTGAGTTTAATGGTAAAACTCTTGGCTTCATGGAAATAAACCTGTTTAAAGGAACAATTTCTTATCAAACAGAGAAACTGGGAAAATGGTAGAGAGTGCCTAAAAGACCATGGATGAAGGCTGGTGTAGGAAAGTAAAGTGTTTCTTTCAGTAGTTTTATGAAATAGTGTAGTGTACAGTTCACCTTCAACTGGTTTGATAAGCAGGTCCAAAAAGGCTATTTCAGATTTGCTGTGTGTAATGGCGAATTTTAAGCCATTGCAATTTTCATTGAGTCAGTCATGAAACTTAGATAAAGAAGCTTCTGAGCCACACCAAATCACAAAAATATCATGGATGTATCTCTTCCACATTGTGATATATTATGCAAGAGAGGCTCCTGCTAAGTAAGAAAATGTCTTCTTTGGACTGTAAGTCATTAGACAGGTTGCAAATGGGTATTGGCTGGTCAGTGGACATTTCAAAAGTATGATAATCAGGTGGATTATTTAGGGTTACAATTGGTAATACCTTTGTCTTGTCTGCTGATTTCCTGGTGCACTGTACCATCTTGGTGGGTGCCCGGGTCCTTGTTGAGGGGATGTCCCTGGCCCCTGTCTAAAAAATCATTGTTGCCTGTATTATAGCCTGTATTCCTGTTTTTTGAGGTACTAGGTCCTTCTCCTGAATCGGAACTCTTGGATGATCCCCCAGAGATGTCCAAAAAGCCAACAATATTGTGCTGCTTATTGTATCTACCCAGGGGCGTACAGAACTAAAGTTCGTTGAGGTTCTGTTGTTGTAAAAATCGTCAGACATATATGGATAGGTTTTCTCAACCTTATAGTTTTTAATATCTCTTTTGACTTTGGTGCCCTTTTTATTCTGTTCAAATCTATTGAACTCTCCTATTGTGTTCTCAACCTTCTCAAGATGAATTTTAGAATCTGCAATAGTAATGATTTCATTTATTTGTTTCTCAAAGTTGTCAATCTCGTTCATAAGTTTTTTAATTTCTTCTGTGGCTATATCGATACCTACCACCATCCAGTGCCTCGAGCACGTGGTACCAATGTAACTAAACCCATTTAGATATTTCTTGTTATCTGTGAAGACCCCTGGAATATTCCTTACTTGAAGGCCAGCTGGTATCATATCAGCTTTGAGATACTCAGTAAGCATTCAAATCCTGATCTGGAGTCTGACTAACTTTTTCTTAGATTCCTCTCATTGGTCAAATATTGAGACATCAGACGAGTGAGTAGTATCTGTAGTTTCTAAAATATTTTTGATATATTCATCAGAGTACATGGGAGCATTGTTTTTCATAGTAATGTGTGGGGGAAGAACACTGGAGTACTGGAAGGAGGACATAAAGTTGGAGTAGAGAAGAATGGGGAGAGGAGGAGGAGGGAAAGAGGATGGAGGTAAGAAGAGGGGCCAAAGGAAAGAAAGAGATCCCACTAGGTTGCCGTAGGGCGTATACATCTAAGACCCTTGCAATCAGTTGATTGCGCTAAATTGGTTATAAAGAGACAAGGAAACCGTGTAAGTAAAAAGGGACCTAGAGTATGCTCAGCATTTCTGATACCATTGGTCCCCTCATCAAGGTAATAAATATTGAGACAAAAAATTACAATGAGATCTATGCTGCTTTTCTCTAATTAAAGAAATGAACAGTTTCTATATTTACTGTTATGACTGTTATTCACATTTTCACCATTCAATAAAGGCAAAAGGAATTTATGATCAGCTCAAATTCAGAGTTTGGTTCCCCCAAATATGTTTTCAATTTTAAATGGCCCATTTACAGGCCAGTATCTAATGCTCAAAGATAGAACACCTTTATTCTTATGGCCCCAATGACTCGGATGCAATAGCTGTGGTGATTCCCTTATTACCATTCCCTTGTGGCAAGACAGCACCAATTCTAACATTAGTTGCGTCAATAGTAACACACAATTCCTTCCCTGGTTGATAAGAATTGTGAAGTGGTGCATACAAAAGCTTTTTTTGTTATGATGGCAAAAACCTTCTCCTGTTCTTGCCCTCAAGTTTATTTAATATTCTTTAGGAAATGATGAAGTGTGAATGAGTACAGCTAACTTGGCAATGTTTTCTATTAAGTTTGAATAGTATTCACACTGCCCATTAACACGAGCAATTGATTGCGATCTTTAGGCACTGGTACTTCCTCAATAGCCTTAAACAAGACAAGTCTTGGAGAAATACCATTGCCTGAAATGACATGCCCCAAATACTCTGCTTCTGGTGAGCCCAAAAAATGCTCTCAGATTGAGGTGAAGCTCAAATAAAAAATCTCTTTGGAATCCAGAGTAGGTGATAAGCAAAAAAATAACACACAATCTCTGTAAATCCATACTTCTGAACTAAAGAAAGAAAGAGCTCTACTTGAAGCAGAAATGTCAAAAATATAAACAGGAGTCATAATGTGCAGATTAAATAAAATTCTGGTCTATAACGTTGTAAATTAAATAAACTATGGGCCTGAACGATGTTGGGCAGACTTAACTGACCTTAGGTCGGCGGTTACGACCTCTGTATTACAATGTGATCTCCAATGGGGCGGTCACAAACCTGCATTTTACAATGAAAACTTGTGCGGAGAGCAGAAATGGACACCAGCACAAGCTTCCATTGTAAAATGCATGTTCAAAAACGTACATGTTTAGGGGGGCACCATATGCGGAGGACCAGGGGAAAAAGGGGCCCTGTTAGGGGCCCCCAAATACCATTTATGACAGCCTTTTCATGTTGGAAAGTCCGACATGAGAGGACTGTGAGAACCTGCCATCATATTCCCAATGGCGGAGCAGAGTCTGGCATTTTGGTATTATGGTGTTTTACAACGCACTAACGGGCTCCTTGAACCCATTGGAAGCACTGCGGATGGTCCCTCCACCCGATGCCTTCGCCCACCACATTATAATATGGCGGGTGGAGCGCAATGTCAAATGTCGGGATTTCTACAGATGGACGGTCGGTTGTGGCCCATCCGACATCGTAGTCAGGCCTAAAGTAGGGAACATCAAAGTGATGATGGCAGGGGAAGAGTGATCACATCTTTTGAACTCACAGTGGGAAATCCTTTCGCTACCTCAAACCTACATGCAGGAATAATGTCTTATAGGCAGTGGTCTAAGTAAAATGAAAGGTGGGCAATGTAGAGGAATTGATCCCTCAAAACCTTGTAATATAGAAAAAATAAAATTTGTAGAGGTGAAGCTGATTTTGCTTATTTCGTGATGTGTCAGCCTCTGAAGACCTGACAGTATTCAATCTATTTTGACACTGAACTTGCTGCTATCTTGAGGGACCATCTAGTAATCTCACTGATAAATATCCTGCCCATGACCAAAAATACCTATTTAATTGCTGACATGGCACATGGGATTTTGTATACCACTCTTTTCCTTAGGTTAAGTGTTGGTGAGTGGCCTTAATAAAAACTGTGTTAGGACGCATTTGACTGTTCAGTATTTTACGTCGATAAGGCACTTTCAAGTTTTAACTTGTATATTAACTTCTTGTTATACCTTAGTTCCCTCACTGCCTAACAATTCCGCTTGGTGTGTGGGGGTAGGGTGGGGTGAGGCTTTTTGTTTTCTCACCAGTCTCTGCAGACAGAGCAGTCTACCTTCTATATTGATACTGAACTCACTGCCATCTTTGGTGAGGGTCCACCAAATAATCTCACTGCTATGGTCCTGCCCATGACCACAACTACCTATTATAATGAGGGTGCTGTTCATCCGTTTTAGTGGGAGTGCTAATGGTATGCTGAAGGCACACCAAATTCATGCCAGTCTATGCCCTTTCACACCTGGAAGAGACTTGGGGCCAGTACACCTACATGGTGGCTAGTAAACGGGAGTAGAGGAAAGATTCTTTCTCTACATGACTCTACTCTTTTCAGGCTTTGCCTAACTTTCTTACTAGAGCTGTTTAGGTCACTCAATGGTAAACCGAACCTCAAGGATGAAAAGGAAGGCCACAGAGATACAGATAGTATTTTTTAAAAAGCATGCCAAGAAGACATCACAAATTAGCTTATTTCCTTCTAAAAGTTAGATCTCTTATTAGTATAGAGGTAACTGACTTCATATTAGAATTGGATTTGGAGTGTTTTTTTAGCATGGAAACCTGTCTGTTCAGTGCCAGAGATAGCAAAACCAACCCAGTGGGATACTGTATTAAACATATGGACAGGCCAAAAAGACTGGAAGAGGCATTGTGTGCATATTTATAGAATGTCTGGACTACCTAATTTTAGTTTCCTGCCCATTAAGAATGCTGAACACGATTATGCCATCAGACCTATTGATAATCAAATGTATCCTGATGTATAGGTCCGTAAATAATTTCAAAAACTCATCACTAGAAGTTGCAATCACCGTTCTTGTTAATGTGGCATGTTTAATAATCCTTAATGATTTTAACATGCATATTTATAATGCACAAGATGAGGAAGTCCAACCTAGATGATAAAATCCTTGCCCCAAACCTACTCCTAAACATGTAGCATACACATAATGCACACATAATGCAGAACTCACTTTAGATCCAATGCGTGGCCAGTCACAAGTTTTGAATGTTACCAGAATCATGTCCTTTAATTGGACAGATTGTAAATTTACTTGTTTTTTATCATGCCCAAAGGACATCAGGTGGGACACAGGAGTAAGACTCTACAAACTAACGAGTGCCTGGCCTAAACTCAGAACAGGAGAGGGGACTTCTCTCCTAAAGGGTACTACCCCCAAACTCGATCCGCTACACCTAGAACTGGAAATGACAAGGGTGAATGACTGGATTAGATGGCCCTTATTTCGATGAATCCCAAAACAGTGGTTACAATCAGCCGGAAGAAGCCATCAGACCACTGGTATAAAGAGGTGTTTTGCTCAGCCAAAGAGAGGAAAGGGCATGCAAAAAAAGAGGGACTCCAGAAAGTAGCCAACTAGACCGGATGCAACCATTGTAATATAGAAATGCTTAAAGAAAGCAAAGCAGATTATTTCCACAACCAAACTGGATATTTAAGAAAAAAACACTAGAGATTTTTTTAAATATAGCCCATCCGCAAGCAGCAATAGGCTATAAAAGTCCATCACAAAATTCATGTCATAAATTATCTAACTTTTTCAAGTTATAAAAATAAACAATGGGGAAACATCAAGGGCTACCTTAAAGAATGTTTTCAAAGACACCATCAAATGAAACAATAACCATGTCATGAGTGATGTAATATGTGATGTCATCAGCAGTGCATCGCGGGGGCGCGAGTTATACTTAGAACAACTAACCATAACAGCCGAATTTCTCTGGTTTTGCACGAGTGAAATGTCCAATTAACTATAACGTCCCTGAAGCCTGAGTTTTTTTCAGTGAATTTCTAAGGTTTTTAAAATTGTAATTTCTAACTATAACATCCCTGAAACCTGTGGTTTTGTCAGTGAATTTCAAATGTTTTTTTAAATGCTAATTTCTAACTATAATGTCCCTGAAACCTATAGTTTTTTTCAGTGAATTTCAACGGTTTTTTTAATGCTAATTTCCAACTATACCTACAGAGGTAGGACATGTGCAGAAAGAGAAAGAAAGGCTCAGAAAAAAGCAAGAAAAATGCTGAAAGAGGTAACAGAAGTCCAGAAAGATGAAGAAAAGTGCAGAAAAAGCTAGAGATATGCAGATAGAGAACCAACAGAGGTGCAGAAAGAGGCCTTGTTACAACGTCATCCTGTGCCCCTAACCTTTTGTTGACTGGTACTGGTGGTAACTGACTCTGACTAACCAGGGCCCGGAGCCAGTGCTATGCTGAAAGACACTTAGAATACAGTGAAAACCCCTTCATACACTTCCCTGTAAGGCCCTAGAACATAATAGGGCAGGGGAATTAAAACTAACTCTAACTCAGAGGTGCAGAAAGAGGCAAGAGAAGTGCAGAAAAAAGTAACATAGGTACGGAAAGAGGAAAGAGAGGTACAGAAAGAAGCAAGTGAAGGGCAGAGAGAGGCAAGAGAGGTGCAGAAAGAGGCAAGAGGGGTACAGAAAGAGGCAGGAGGAGTGCAGAAAGAAAGAAGAGAAGTGCAGAAAGAGGCAAGAGAATTGCTGAAAGAAGCAACAGAGCTGTAGAAAGAACCAAGAGAAGTGCAGAAGGAGGTAAGTGAGGTGCAGAAAGAAGCTAGAGCAGTGCAAAAAGAACCAACAGAGGTGCAAAAAGAGGTACGAGGGGTGCAGAAAATGGAAGGAGAGGTGCAGAAAGAGGCAGGAGAGGTACAGAAAGAGGCAGGAGGGGTGCAAGATGGAAGAGAAGTGCAGAATGAAGCAACAGGGGTGCTGAAAGAGGCGTGAACGGTGCAGAAAAAGCAAAAAAGGGACAAAAATGCAACAGAGCTACAGAAAGAGGCAAGAGAGGTGCAGAAACAGGCAGGAAATGTGCAGAATGAGGGAACAGGGATGCAGAAAGAGGCAAGAGGGGTGCAAAAAGAGAAAAGAGGGGTTCAGAAAGCAGCAAGAGGGATGCAAAAAGAAGCAAGGTCAGGGCAGAAAGAAGCAACAAAGGTGCAAAAATAGACAAGAGAACTGCAGAATGAACCAATATAGGTGAAAAAAGAGCCAAGAGAAGTACAGAAAGAGGCAGGAAGGGTGCAGAAAGAATGAAGAGAAGCGCAGAAAGAGGCAAGAGAATTGCTGAAAGAAGCAACAAAGGTGTAGAAAGAAGCAAGAGAAGTGAAGAAAGAGGCAAGTGAGGTGCAGAAAGAAGCAAGAGCAGTGTAGAAAGAACCAACAGAGGTGCTGAAAGAGGCACGAAGGGTGCAGAAAGACAAAGAGAAAGAGAAGTGCAGAGAGAGGCAACAGAGGTACAGAAAGAGGCAAGAGAGGTGCAGAAACAGGCGGGAAAGGTGCAGAAACAGGGAACAGAGGTGCAGAAAGAAGCAAGAGAGGTACTGAAAGAGAAAAGAGTGGTGCAGAAAGAGGCAAGAGATCGGCATAAAAAAGCAACAGAGGTGCTGAAAGAGGTAAGTGAGGTACAGAAAGAGGCAAGAGATCTGCAGAAAAAAACAACAGAGGTGCTGAAAGAAGCAAGAAAAGTGCAGAAAGAGGCAAGTGAGATGCAGAAACAGGCAAAAAAAGGTGCAAAAAGAGGGAAGACAAGTGCAGAAAGAGACAACAGGGGTGCAGAAAGAAGCAAGACAGGTGCAGATAGAAGCATGGAAAGTGCAGAATGAAGCAACATGGGTGCAGAAAGAGGCAAGAGAAGTTCAGAAAGAAGCAAGAGAGGTGCAGAAGGAGGCAATAGAACTGCAGAAAGAGGCATGAGAGTTACAGAAACAGGCAACCGAGATACAGAAAGAGGAAACAGAGGTACAGACAGAGACAAGGGTGGTGCAGAAACAGGTAACAGGGGTGCAGAAAGAGGTAAGACGGGTGCAGACATTTGCAAGAGAGGTACAGAAAGCAGCTAGAGCAGTGCAAAAGAACCAACAGAGGTGCAAAAGGAGGCTAGTGAAGTGCAGAAGGAGGCAAGATACCTGCAGAAAGAGGCAAAAGAGTTGCAGAAACAGGCAAAAGGAGGCAGAAAGAGGGGACAGGTGGTCAGAATGAGGCAAGAAAGGTACAGAAAGAGGAAAGACGAGTGCAGTAAAAGGCAAGAGGGATGCAGAAATTTGGAACAGAGGTGCAGGAAGAAGCCAGAGCAGTGCAGAAGGAACCAACAGCGGTGCAGAAAGAGGCAAGAGGGGTACAGAAAGAGGCAAGTGAAGTGCAGAACAAAGCAAAAGAGGTGCAGAAAGAACAAACAGAGGTGGAAAAAGAGACAAGTGGGGTGCAGAAAGGGATAGGAGAGGTGCACATAGAAGCAAGAGGGGTACAGAAAGAGGAAGGAGAGGTGCAGAAAGAGGAAGAAAACTGCAAAAAGAAGCAACAGATGAGCTGAAAGAGCACAAAGGGTGCAGAAAGAGACAATACAGGTGAAGAAAGAAGGAACAGAAGTACAGAAAGAGGCAAGAGTGGTGCAGAAAGAGGAAAGAGGGGTGTAGAAAGAGGCAAGAGAGTTGCACGAAGAGTGAAGAGAGATGCAGAGGGAGGCAAGAGAACTTCAGAAAGAGGCAATAGAGATCAAGAAAGAGGCAAGTGAGGTGAAGAAAGAAGCAACAGAAGTGCAGAAAGAAGGAAGAGGGGTGGAGAGAGAGGCAAGAGGATTGCAGAAAGAAGCAGGACGGGTGCAGAAAGAAACAAAAGAAGTAAAGTAAGAAAGAACAGACGTGCAGAAAGAGGCAAAAAAAGGTGCAGAAAGATGTAAGAGAGGTATAGAAAAAGGCAAGAGAGGTGCAGAAAGAGGGAAAAAGGGCGAGAAAGAAGCAAATGAGGTGCAGTAAGAGGCAACAGATGTGCAGAAAGAGGCAAGAGAGGCACAGAAGGAAGCAAGAGTGGCTTGCACACCATTAGTAACACTTTAACACCTACATTTAGCAATAAGTAACAGGTGACCATTCTAGGTTTGTAAAGGGCCTTTTACCACGCTGTAACATTTGTCGCTGCATTTTTGGTAACATTTGAGCTGTTTGGGCTAGAAACAAGGCTTATTCTGTTCAAATCTGCAGATTAGGGAGAAGATCATGAATTATGTGACTAATGCAGAAAATGTATAACTGTGTGAAAGTCGGTGCAGCTAAACAGTCACATAATTCCAGTGGCCCTGCTCATACCTCCGACTAGGTCCACAAGTGCTCCTCAGTGATTCCTTCTTTTTTTGTCTCACTGAGTTCATAGTTGAGCTTCTATGGAAATGAGGAAGACTAAACCTGACATTACCACTCCACAACACAGACTACCATACCACATAATTACTCTCCATAAAACATAATCCCACTCTACATAATTTCTATACACTAAATACCATATACTTTCTATCCACATAATTTCACTGCATAACATACCACATAATTCCACTACACACAACGTACATCCACTCCACTCCCAAAAACATTAGTAAAAAACTTTTACCTTTACAAGGCCAATAGCTCTAATTCTCGCAAATGTGAAACCTTTTACATTGCAAATACTTCTTTAACTAGTAGTCGCGTTTGCAGAGTGGTGGAGAAAGGGACCCCTCCGTCCAGCGCTCAGGAATTGCGCTGGGTAGGACTTACAGGAAGTACCAGGAGGGCTTCTTGAACCCAAAATCCCTCAGGAGTAAATTGGACTTCATCCCTCATCCCGTAGTTTGCCAGGAGGCGCATTGACAGAGTGGTGGAGAAAAGGGGGCCTGGCCAATGAAGACGTCTTAGCAATCTTAGCAATCCCACTATGTGGAGCCAACTAGCCTACCTCTCACCTACAGTGAGCCCCACAAAGTAAGATCCCTGTGGGCCAACTAGCCCACCAGGTACCTCCAGTATGCATCGCACACCTGGATTGATGAGAGTGGTCCGAGGCCACGCCCCCATTTTACACCACTCTGCAAACACGGCTCCTGGCGAACTGCTGCTCTGGGGTGAAGTTCACTTGTGTCCTGAGGTCCTCGGGACACAGGAGGACCTCATCGCCCCACCAGCAGTGCACCATGAGGCGTGTTTACAGAGTGATGTAAGAAGGGCCATGGACTTGGACCACCTCTCTGCAATCCAGCTGTGTGGCGCTTACTGGAGGTACCTGGTGGGCTAGTTGGCACCCAGGTATCCTCAGTATTCAAGGGGACTTGATTCCCCCCACACTGTTTTAGATATATTTGAGCCCTGGGGAGGTGGCAGTCCCAAGGGCTTGGGGGGGCCCACGAGGACCCCAGCACATATCTAGGAATGCCCTGTGGAGGTGGTGGTCCCCGGGGCAGCATGTTGGGCCGCGTGCCCCCCACATATGATAAACAAAGCCCTGGGAAGGTGGCGGTCACTGGGGCCCCCACACCATAATTAAGAATACCCCCCTGGACCTGGCCCACCTGGGGGCTTGAAACAAACGAAGTGCGGCAGACCATGCTTTGTTTTTTAAATAATTTCGAACAGATTCGTGCACCCAGCGTGAATTTGCCCCAAAATATATTAAAAAATGCTTTTTCGGGCCTGGGGGTCTCCCTCAGCAGGCTTAGGGGGTCACGGTGTTTCTAGCCTGCCCCATTTTCTTAATTTTTCACTTTTTCTTTCCCCTTTTTCTTGTGACTCGGTTACCAAGTCACAAGATGGCTGCCAACACATTCTGCTTTGGCGTGTTGGAAGGCAATCAGAACACAACTCGTGCTCGGGAGGAGTCACGTCTCTTACTCGGTGCTAAGATATATACATTTTTATTTTTTGAATCTCTCAGCAACTACTGAACGAATTTACACCATTTAAAAAAAGGTTGCTTTCTGGACCAAGAGCTACCTTTTTGACAAATTTGGTGTAATTCCGTTCGGCAGTTCGGGCTGTAGACGTGTCTAAAGTTCCTAAGGAAATTAACATGGGGAAAACACGCTTTGGGACACCCCTTTTTTCTCAGCCCCCGCTTGTCGAATCACCCCGAAGACCGGAGCTGACCTGAGTGAACCTTTTTTTTGGAAAATGTCGTGAAGATTCGTCAAACGGCACCAAAGATATTGGCAAAAGAAGAAACATTTTTTGAATAGAAACAAGGTCCTAACTATAACTACCCACTGGCGACCACCAGTAGGTTTTATATATATATTTATTTGTGTGTGTGTGTCAAGCATAAAAAATATTATCAACTCAACTGCAAAATATAAAGTAAATTACCAAATTATGAAATACCAAAAACTATAACATCCCCAAAAAGTTCATGCACTTAAATATTCTAATAAGGTGAAAAAAATATTTATATATATATAAGCAAATAATATAACATTTAAAAAATAAACAAATAGTAATAATATAATAGATATATTTAACAATATTAAGAAATGTATTAAAGTCTGGGAATAATAGATAGACTGTTGCAATTCCACTTTATGCAACAGCAGGGACTTAGGAGAGGTAAGATTGACTTAACCACCTCCCGTTTGTGCAACTATAGGGAAAGTATTGGTCTATAGAGTGGTAAGATTTACATTTCCCACTTCCACCCCAGTCTGTGAAACTATAGGGAAAGCATTGGACTTCAGAGTGATTACATTCATTATTCCCAACTCAGACCGTGCAATAGTAGTGAAAGTGTTGGACTGCGAAGTGGTTACATTTTCTCTTCCCACACCAGTAGGACAAGCATTGGACTTCGGAGGGGCAAGATTTGCTATTCCCACTCCAGTCTGTGCAATAGTAGGGACAGCGTTGCTCTTTGAAGGGGTAACATTTCCTATTCCCACTCCAGTCTAGGAAACAGAAGGGAAAAAGTTGCACTTCAAAGTGGTTAAATTTGCTATTCCCACTACATTCTGAGCAACAGTAGGGAAAGCATAGAACTTCGGAGGGGTAAGATTTACCTGTCAGGTCAAGAATAACTTTATTCGGTTCCAAAGACCATAAAAGTTTGACAGGCAAACATCACAGCTTTAACATTTCATAGAATATTTGTTAAGATTAATAAACAATAACATTCATAGGAGTCTGGCAGTTATAAATAGATTGTCTATAATACAAATGACCTAGCACAGCAAGATATAAGCTTCCAGGGTTATAAAAATCGTACATTATGAATTACAACCTTCCTAGTCAGCTTATATAGCTTATAACGCTTTCCTGATGGCCATTGCAACTTTTATATAATTAGAGACCGCAGTGCAGATAGCAGAAGTGGCTAATGAATACAGCAAATTAAAGCTGTCAATGTATGTGCGAAGCCAGAATTCCCTTAAAAGGGGAGCTAGAAATTTTTCCCTTGGCTCTTTGCAGAGAGGGCAAACTGGAATAAAGTGCAAGGTGCTCTGAGCTGCCAAATCGTCACACGGGCAGGGCATACGTTTGTCGGCCCAGCCTGATTGTCTTGGGTATGCCACTAAAAAGTGCAGGGTGTATAAACAAAATCTAGTTAAAAGAAATCGTATCTGTACATTGATGCTAAAAGTTAAGTAAAATTCCTGTTGGGCAGGGAACAAACATAGGAAACCAGACGCCTCTGATTGTGTATAGTGTATGTTTGCCCTAGAATAATATGCCTCTTTGACAAAGGCTTTCACATCTGTGAGGATACTGTGAGGAGTCTCATAAAAGTTACCCACGCCTATGTCATGGAATTTATCTCTCACAAATCAAGGCAAGGAATCAATAGGGCACTATCTAATTTAGTACAAAGTCTTTGATCGCATCCTTGGAGAACATTAATTAATCAGACAGCCACATTTTTGACCATAGAAGCAAAGGGGCAATGCCTATGCGGTCCTCCAAAAATTCCAACTCCAGCTCCCAGTGACAAAAAAGTGTAGGGCTGCTATTCGTGGTCATCAGTAGCCGTTTTATGAACTTATTTTCCAAAACCTGTAATTGGCGCTTTTTATCGTGGCTCCACGCACCTGCATCATACATTGCCACAGACGAGCACTTAGCTTTATAAAGAGTGACTAGCTTTATCACTGGCTTGTGCCCTAGCTTGCAAGCAAAACGAAATAACCCCTCCACAACCTTGCTTGTATGTTGCACCCTTGCTGTTATGAGTGGTTCCCAAATCATCTTATTATTAAATAAATGTCCTAAATATTTAAAATTATTCATTTTGCCAATACTTTTACCCCTTACAGCAACATTTCTACTTTTGGTCAGTCTGGGGCCACACAGCATAATATACAACTTAATAAAATTAACTTTCAAATCAAGCGCCAACATAAAATCCATAAAAGCTTGTGAGCGATTTTTGGAGGCTATTTGCTGTCAAAGCCATTAGCACTGTTTCATCCGTGTACGATAGTAGCAGGACTTAATTTCCACCAATTCGGGGAAAATCAATTTCCTTATCTAATAAAAATACCTCTAGGCCATTAGTATAGATTAAAAAGTGAAAAGGAGCTAAAATACAGCCCTGCCAGACACCTTCAGTGGAAATAATTGGTTTAGTCTTTTCCACTTGGGGGCCGTATCTTATGGCAACAGTGGTGTTAGTATATAACCTACGCAAGAGGGAGATGAATGCTTCCTCAACACCCATTTTTCCCATAAATGCCCACAATTTCTCCTGATTAACGGTGTGGAAAGCACTAGACTGATCCAGGAAGGCCAGGTGGATGGGACCGTTCCTGGCCCTCATGTACTTGCCAAAAATCAGGGACAAATTGAGGCACTGCTCTGTAGTACCCAGCCCCCTCCTAAAACTATTGGGCCTAATATAATGTCAGGCGGATTGCCACCGCCCATATGGCGGTGGCGATCCGCCCGCCATTATACACCGCCTGCTACCCATTTACCCCCCACCATATTACTATGGCGGGTGGGACCCCAGCGGACGGAAAGATGGTCTGCCAGTTTTCCGCCGGTGTGCCAGTCGACCGGGCGGAAAAGGGGCTGGAAATGGTGGCGGTGTCTGGAAGACACCGCCATCCATATTAGCATACAGGCGTATTAGTGCCTTTCCATGGAAAGGCATGCG
This sequence comes from Triturus cristatus, assembly GCF_964204655.1. Taxonomy (NCBI): domain Eukaryota; kingdom Metazoa; phylum Chordata; class Amphibia; order Caudata; family Salamandridae; genus Triturus; species Triturus cristatus. Next base: position 1,114,250,344 of record NC_140584.1, on the reverse strand, counting down.
GTGCATGACTGTGGGGGCCTGTTGCGGGTCCCCAGGGTGTTGGGGGGTGGGGGTGCATGCACAACATGGCAGGCACCACATGGTGCCTTCCACGTTGTGCATGTACATGCACAAGGTGGATCCATGGCATTGTGGTGGGCAGTGCTGTGAGCACAGCCCGCTACAATGTTGTGGATGGGGCATGCTACTGCCACCGTGGCAGTGGCATCCTGATAGCCAGTGCGGGACCGCGGCACCACTGGTGGCCAGTCCCAGCACCGCTATGGTGGCGGGCGGACAAAGGTCCGCCCGCCATCATAATAGACCCTTATATTGGCTTTTGGAAATTACCCCTTTGGTGGTCTCCAAGGCTTCCAGTCGGGCAAGGACGACCCGCCCCAGTACCTTTACTGTGTCATCGTTAAGGGAGATAGGCCTATAACAAGCCGGGTCATTACTATTGCCCTTTTTTAAAGATAGGTACCACGGTGGCCTCCTTCCAGGTTGCTGGAATAGGGCCAATCACCACTGCTTTAAATACATTAGTCAATAGGGGTGCCCAGAGGTTGGGGTTCCTTTTCAATAAATCAAGTGGAACCTCATCAGGACCTTGGGCTTTCATGCATATTCCCTTCGCTAGAGTCTCCTCAACCACTGATACTGAGATGGATAAACTCTATTGGGAGGCCATGCTTAGATCGAAAGGCAAGTCCCTACTATTCTCCTCTAGCTGCAGGGAGTTTGGGTTAAATATAGCCAAAAAATAGGATTCCCAGACATCCCCTAAATCAGTGAAAGCATTTGCCTCACATCATTCATAAAAATAGGGCGATTAATAACATCTAGGGGTGGGTGGAATTTGCGTAGTCACGCAAGGTCAGAGACCGATCAGAGCAGCAGATGAGGAGAGAGAACCTCCTGGTCACAGGAACTACACTGGGATTGCGCAAGACAGAAAGTCATGGATGCAAAGACCTCCATCAAGCATCACAGATAATTTTTGACGGTAGAAATGGGGAGAAAGCACACCTGCCCGCCTCGACTGAGCGCACGATTTTTTTGGGCTAATTAATGCGTTGACGAATTTGAGCTTTAACTCGGGCGCCTGCTTTATATCTGTAAGTACTTCCTGTTGAGGTTTAATTTTTGTGACAGGAGCATCCTGCCAGAATGAATCCTGCCCAGCATATTTATTTATCCAAGAAGATGCCACGGTTTTGTACAATACCTCTACTAACCATGCCCACGGATTCCGCTACGCCGCGGATCGCGCGGAACACGGAATTGCCGAAATTTCGCATATTCCGCGAACGGAATGGAATTTACCGCCCACCCTTAATAATATCCCAGAAACCTTTGGTATCTTTAAGGGAACTAGCTCTCTCCAGGTCCTCACATGCCAATCTCCTCAATTCTTTCTTCCTTTGGCTAATAATAGTTTTGTATATTTGCATCGCACTTTTAATTTGATTTCTATCATGAGGACTAGCGTGAAGGGCCATTTTATGGTTCTTTGGTGCCGTTGTGCATTCGGTGTTAAACCACCGTATCTCCTGGTGTTCCCGTCACTGGACCGGCCTAATTAGGCAATTGCAATGCCTTTCCTACAGCTGCACAGACAGAAGGGGAAATAGTATATCTTACACCTTTAAAGTTCAACACCTTACATGCTGTTGCACAGACTGAAGTGGGATTGCAAATGTACTCCCTCCGAAGTACAACGCTTGGGCACCCCTATTGAAGAATGTCTTTAAAGCAGTGGTGATTGGCCCTATCCCAGCAACCTGGAAGGAGGCCACTGTGATTTGTGTCTTTAAAAAGGGCCATATGAAGGCCCCGGCTCGTTATAGGCCTATTTCCCTTATCGACGCCACAGCAAAGGTACTGGGGAGGATCGTCCTTGCCCGACTGGAAGCCTGAGCGACCACCACATGGGTCATGTCCAAAACACAATATGGTTTTAGGAGGGGGCTGGGTACTAAAGAGCAGTGCCTCAATCTATCCCTGATAATTAGCAAGTACATGAGGGCCAGGAAGGGTTCTATCCACCTGGCCTTCATAGATTTGTCTAGCGCTTTTGATACCGTTAATCGTTTAGAAACTGTGGGCACTAATGGGGAAAATGGGTGTTGAGGACGCACTCATATCCCTCTTGCATAGGTTACATACTAACACTACTGTTCCCATAAGATATGCCCCCAAGAGGAAAAGACTAAGCCGATTGTTTCCACTGAAGGTGTCCAGCAGGGGTGCATGTTAGCTCCATTTCTCTTTTTATGGGAAAAAATATGGCTGTCTGATGAATTAACCTTCTTAAGAGATGTGATTAAAGATTGTATTAAACTAGATAGTGCCTTATCGATCCCTTGGCTTCGATTTGTGAGAGATAAATTCCATGAGATAGGCTTGGGGCATTTTTACGAGAATCGTGATAGTATCCTCACAAATTGCGGAATCCATTATCAAAGAGGCACATTATTCTAGGGCAACTATGCGCCATCCATAAATCAGAAGCAACTGGTTTCTCATGCTTGCTCCCTGCCCAACATCAATTTTAATTAACCTTTACCACCAATTTACAGATACGATTCCTTTTAACTAGTTTAGGTACTCTGCACTTCTTAGTGGCATTGCCGTGACAATCTGGGTGGGCCGACAAACTTATGCTCTGCCGTTGTGACAAATTGGCAGCTCAGAGCACCTTGCACTTTATTTTATTTTTCCCCCTCTATAAAGTGCCATGGGTAAGATTTTTAGCTTCGGTTCTAAGGGAAATCCAGCCTAGCACATACATTGATGGTTTTAATCTGTTGTATTCATTGGACACTTCTGCTATTGGCATTGCGGTCTCTAACTATATAAAAGTTGCAATGGCCTTTAGAAAGCGTTATGAGCTATTAGAAGCTGACTAGGAGCATTGTGAGTTTTAATTCACAATTTTTATATACTTGGAATTTTATGATCAGTGATTTATCTTGCCATGCTAGGTCATTTGTACTATGGATTATATGTTTTTACCTGCCAGATTCCTATGATCTTTTCCTTTTATCAATTTTAACTACACTCTTTTACAAATATACTATGAAATCTTAAAACTATGATGTTTGTTAAACTCTTATGGTCTTTGGAACCGAATAAAGGTATTTTGATTGATTGTATGACATAAATGTATGACATAAATAAAGCAATATTGCATAATGCACATAATTATTGATCAATTAAATAATTGATAATTAATATATAATTGATAACTAATTATTACTTAATTAACTTCCCAGCCTATATCCCTACAAACCCAACAACCCATATCTAAAATATAGCTAATATATAAAGTTATTACACAATTTAAGTACCTAATAGTCAATCAAACATTTAATCATTAATTAATAATTCATTGTTAATTAAGTATTACTTAATTACCTTCTAACACTATACCCCCAGAAACCTAAAAATGTCATTCTTTCACAATTTAGACAAATAATAATGAATTATATATTTAAAAATAAACGAATAATTAATTGCTAATTAATTATTGCTTAATTAGCTTCCCACTTTATACCCCTTCAAACCTAGCAACCTGCTATAACACTAAAAATTACTACTTGTAATTAAATTAAATTTGTCAAATCACTTAAAATGATAAGCTATATTTAAAAATATTATTAACAACTATACCACAAAATAATATGTGAGCTAAAACATATTAAGATAATAAAAATATGTTTTACAACTATATTATTGAAAATGATATTAACAATAACAATATTTGTCACAATGATATTACTTACCTGAAAAAAATTGATATTCTTGACAACATAATTTCTGTATCAGGACATTTTTGTATCACAGCCTTTTTTTCCGTTATTTGTGTATCCTGATATTTAAAACTCGATATTTTGTCCAAATTCCTAATAAGCTAAATGAGTTCTTGGAATAGACCCAACTTCTCCACAAAGCTCATTCCGGCTTTAGAGAGGGTCTGAGTGCAGAGACAGCATTTGCTAAACCCACTGATGACATCAGTTCCACACAATACGGTGAAGGGACCGATCCGTCAGCTGTGTTTGATGCCATTTCCCATGCTATACTGCTACAGAGGCTGGCAGACATGAGGGTTACAGGTACAGTCCTAAAATAGTTTACAGCATTTCTATTGGAATGCATGCAAACTACATGACATGGGGAATTACGTTACCTAGTTGAGGTGCTGCATAAATGTTGTGTGGTTGTCACAGAAAACTAGCCTCATTTATTATGCATAAGGATTCTCAGAATCACAGCAGGATTACCATCGTTTGCATAATAACTATGTATAATGGTCATCCCTTCCGTCATCCTCGGCCGACATGACACAGCAAGGTAGAACCCCAGAGGATACATTTTGGGTATATAAACACCATATCTTTGCTGGGGCAGGCAGAGGAGAAGTGCTTTCATGCTTCCACACTGATGCGAGACGCTGAGGTTCCTGCATGCAGACACTCCAGCTCGCAGTGGTCTGATATCCCTCACGGGTGTCAATCTCGAGACCAAGACGGGGTCCCACAGTCTCTCACTTCAGGTAATGGGCTTGGCTTCATCCTAAGGGGATTCTTGGCTACACCTACATACATGCTAGTTACACTTACGAATATCTAGTTAGGGTTGCATCGTAGGAGTACGCATTACTATTGTCATGTATTTTTATACCTGCCTGTCTTCATTGTTTTAGCACTATGGTGTGGAATCTACCATCCATTTACCTTATCGGTGCTTGTAATAATTTATATCTGTTTCTGTCTTATAGTTGTTTCAGCACACCTTTTTTACACTAGAACGACGCCGGTTCAATGGATGTTTATTGAAAAACGTCCCCACTGTTTATTCTGTGTTTCTCTCTCGGGCAAAATGAGCATGAGTGACTGAGCGAAAAGTACTGTACTGTTTCCACGATCCCTGATGGGACAGGGTTGTCATGTTCGAAAGTTGCCAAGAACTATTCTCTCCTTGATAAGAGGAGTTTATAGTGGCACTGTGAGCTGGCTGGTATACCGGCTAACATACCCGGTGGGGGTCCATGGAATCAGTCTGGACACCAATCCCACAACTTATGTTATCTAAACACGCATATCCTATTTAGATTTATAGGAACTACACAACACTACCTTAAAACCATCTTCATAGGAATAGCACTTCAACCTATATGTGGCTCCCTTGCTGAGACCAATTGATTCTTGTGGTCAAACATTTTTCAAATATGCAGAAAATGTGCAATTTATATTGAGACTAAGTGCCCGATTCTGATCTCTTTCGGAAAGCATACCGAATGACTCGGGTCCGGAATGCATTCCAAACAACTCTGATCGGGATAGTCCGACCAAACGAGTATGATGCATTTGAAAGCATCCTGACACGATTCGGTTGGACTCCCTTTGACTTCAATGGGAGCCTGTGTACCGAACTTGTACACAGGCTCACATTGACAAAACGGGTGTTTGGGGATAATCGTGCACCCTGTGGTGGGCACCCCTTGGTCCATTCCACACTGTGCATGGTTGGGAAGAGAAGACCCGTGGGAATCCCAATGGGCCCTATTCGGAGGGCCCCGGGTGAAGGCAGCCCTGCTATGGGCCCCCAAGGACCGGGCATACAGAATCGGAAAGGCTGTCTGAATCGTTCATCGTACTTGCTCGTTCGGAAAACCTGGCCCATAGAGCTGTATGAATTGGCTCCAGAAAGCTTTTTCTCTCTGAATGCCTTCCGGAACCGATTCGGTCAGTGATAAGGTTTTCCAGGCATCGTACTTGGTCGATCGGAACTGTGAATGATTCGGTCTGGAACAAGGGCCCTGGATCGGTTTAGCCAATCCTGAATCCAATTCAGAGCCCTTCCGAACGAGATTGGAATCGGGCCCTAAATCGAGAATCTAAGTAGGTTTAGGCTTGCCTGGGTAAAGTCAAATGCTGGATAAGAAATAATTCCCCTACCTGAAATGGGAAAAAAGCTAAGTGGTTGATTCTGGTAACCCATTTCTATGGTCTACGATGTGGTAGTCATCAAAATTAAGGCAAGCACCAACCCCAGTTAGAAAAGGCCAGAAACCTAGAAATCATAATCAAGTCTGAGCTGAGATCCAAACCACATATACTAATGTTACTACCATGTGTATGCGCACGCTAGGCATTATTCAAAGGATTCTCCATCGTCCAACATCCTTGAGAGCTACGTTTGATCGAACCTTAATATTATCTCGGCTGGACAGTTGCAACTCCTTACTAGTCTACCTCCAAGAATATTTAGCCAATAAAGTACAAATAGGCTTGGAACAACACCATGCCTTTCTCTTGGAGGGCACCCAAAAATGTCCTACATTTTCACAAGCAATTAAAGACCTAATAATATGATCTAACTCGGCGAGGATGTTTTTATCTACTTTCCTGTCTTTATTAGTTCACCATAGAGAAGGGTTCATGTAGCACCCGTGTGCCTCTTATTGAGATTTATGATGTACTTTGTGACTGGTCATTCATTCATTTTCCTAGAATGCGTGCATTGGTTGGAACCAGCCCATTGGTATTCATTTTGTAGAGGATAACAGCTTCCTGTAGTTCCACTATATATATAAAAAAGACCTTGGAAGCTACCAAATTCCTGCTGGCTTATTACACTTTTTGATTCTAATAAGATATTCTTCACCATCATTATCCTAATTAAAAAAGACGAATGAAGCACAAATAGTTAATAAACTGCTAGGGGGATTCATGTCACCTTTCTACACTTCTCTAAGGTGTTTCACAAAATAAATTATGGGGGAATTTGGGGAATGTGACATGGACATATATGTTGTGGAAAGACCTCGAAGAAACTTGTTGAGTAACATTAGAGTAAGTAATTGACACTTTTACATTTTAGTGAGAACAGTAAAGTCTTCAATAGGAAGACAACTCAATTCTAACCACAAAAGCGGAACAGCCCCACAAAGGCTACTGGGCACCTCTCAGTTTCTGCAGAGAATATACATAGTAATTAAACAAAGATTTGTTTTTTTCAAAAATATTTAAAAAAAACTTCAATATAGTCCACCACTGCAGGTCCCAAATATATACACACACTTACTGCTTCTTTACATCTCACAAAGACACTCAGCAAACGGGTTACATTAATTCATTTCCATCCTAGCAGATCTCTTTACTTCTGTCTCCTCTCAACCTGCCAGCTCAGAGCCATTACTATTCACAAAATATCATATTGGACAACACAGTTCAGTAACCATGGAAGCAGACTATATCATAAGAAATACCATAAAGGGAGCTGCAGAGCTGTTCAAAGCTATGAGTATACTGAAAACTGTAAAACTGCATGTCACTCACATGTCCCCATCCTCCAAACAGCTACGCTCTGCATATCATAACACAATACTGCACCACAGTGGTCATCACCCATGACATGGGAATCCTTCCCACATAGGATCAAAATGAAAATAACAACCACACACTCTACATGATGTAGCGTGCTACCCATGCAGCCACATAATGGTAGCAAGCACTACATAAATGCTGCAATACAATATAAAAAGAACAATTGATGGACAGAATGCAGAGCAATGTCAGACATTCACCCCAGTACAGAGATCTGTGCCTAAATACATCGTTGTTTTGCTCCCTATGCCAATCCAGTTTGAACCTAGCCATATGCAAATCAGTCTTTACCCTGCGCCCAATGGGTACAGTCCAGCCAGAACTGCAGGCCAGGTCCTCCCTGGACTGGAAACAAGCATCCTAGGACCGGTTTTGGGGTGTCACCCCTCATCAGCTAGGATAGCTTGACTCCAGTGGCATGAAGAACACAGGACCCACGTCTGGGCATACCCATCCCACTCTGGGTCACAAATGAAAACATGTTGGACAGAATGCAGAACAATGTCATACATTCATGTGTCCTGGGCTCACTGTGTTACTGGATTCAAGCTATCCTTGCTGATGAGGGGTGAAACCCTGAAGGCGGTCCTAGGATGTTTGTTTCCGATCCAGGGAGGACCTGGCCGGCAGTTCAGGCTGGACTGTTCCCATGAGGCACAGGGTCAAGACCGATTTGCATATGGCCAGGTCTAAACTGGGGTGGCATGGTGAGCAAAAGAATGATGGATTTAACCCAGATCTCTTGACTGGGTGGTGAATGTTTTGATTTGTTCTGCATTCCGTCCATCAATTGTGTGTCTTTTGCTTCCTCGCCCTAAGTGCGCCGGGTATTGCCAGACGTGAGTCCCGGGCTCACTGTGCCACTGGATTCAAGCTAGCCTGGCTGATGAGGGGTGAAACCCCGAAAGCGGTCCTAGGATGCCAAGCCAGGGGGGACCTGGCTTGGCAGTTCGAGCTGGACTGTTCCCATAAGGCACAGGGTCAAGACTGATTTGCATATGGCCAGGTCTAAACTGGGGTGGCATGGTGAGCAAAAGGATGATGGATTTAGTCCAGATCTCTTGATTGGGGTTGAATGTTTTGATTTGTTCTGCATTCCGTCCATTAATTCTGTGTCTTTTGCAATACAATATAAAGCAGTAAAATAAGTAAGGGGTCCTTCTGATGTATTATCGCAAAATTTGCAAACTGGACGGCAGCTCAGTCTACAGAAAAATGACGTGTGAAAATGATCCTGCAACTATCAAAGGTTTATTGAAAAGTCATAAGCTAAGCTGACATTTTCTACCTCCCCAGTGATTAATTAATGTGCATGGGACCCGCATTTTATGCAGCAAAAAATATAAGTTCCAGTAGTGGAAATCTAATTGTGAATTTTCGAAAACAATGAATAAACATAGGCCGCATTACAGCTGGATCAAGAGAAACAAATAAGAAGGTGTCAGCAAACTGACAATGATACCTATACGTTAACAATACCCTCAGTACTGCTCCAACAGAGAATACAGAATGCATGGAAACGTTAAGGGTCCAAAGACTGAAGATAAATTGATTAACAGGAAATCAAAATAACCTGCCACATATTGAACATATCTAGAGCAATCAACGGTGCAGCAGGTTCAGTGGCTCTGTGCCCAGGGGTCTGAGAGGCCAGCTGCACCTCAATAATAACTAAAGCGTGGAACTGAGGGTACATTTTTCTTGCTTGTGTCTGTGTTGTGTCACTTTTGCTGCATCACTGAACGCAAGCTCTCTTTCAAAGCATGATTTAAATAGAAAGAACAAACAATGACTGAACAAATCACACCAATTGGTTCATGTGTACAAAAGTGAAGACAAAGACCACCCGACCTACCCTCTTGTTTCTCCCATGTTAGACCTGTCATCCTTAGGGTGGTCTTCCTCCAAACCTTTTGCCTGCTTACCCCTTCATTTTGTTGTACCTTTTTGTTGGCCTTAGGACTCTGTGCACTTTATCACTGCTCACCAGTGCTAAAGTGCATTTGCTCTCTTCCATAAACATGGTGACATTGGTGTATACCTGATTGGCATATTTATTTTACCTATACATCCCTTGTAAAGTGGTATACCATGTACCCAGGGCCTGTAATCTATATGCAACTAGTAGGCCTGCAGCACTGACTGTGCCACTCACACAAGTGGCCTTTCGAACCTGTCTATGGCCCGCCATGTCAAGGCCTGTGTGTGCAGTTTACTGCCATTTTGACTTGGCATTTCCAAGCCTTAAACTACCCTTTTATTACACACATGGCGCCCCTAAGGTAGGCCCTAGACAGCCCTAAGGGCTGGGTGCTGTGTATGTTATAGGTAGGACATATGCTTGTAGGTTTCACCTGTCCTGCTAGCAACAAACAGCTAAATTCATTTTACAATGCTGTAAGGCCTGCTTGTCTCATCAACTACAATTGGGTATTCTTAAAAACACCCTTTAAGCTGTAGTTCCTGATTACAAATGAGTAGCTGCATCATGTTTCATATCTTTGGAATCATAATGAGAAATCCTATTTACTGGTAGTTGTATTTAACATTACTGTTTTATAAATGCCACTTTTAGAAAGTGGACATTTCTCTAGTCCTTCTGCTCTGTGTGCCTTGCAGCCTGGCTCCAATATGCATCTGGGATGGGTGTCAACTACCCTTCGTGCATTCTCTCTAGACAGCCATAAAACAGAAGAAGGGTGGGTGTGAGAGAGAATTCATCTGAATTTACCTACATTCTGACAGCTCTTCCTGGGAAGTAAGAGGGAGGGGGAGCTGACACTTACACCTGAATAGGCAGTGTCCTGTTTACCTCACAAATGGCTAATTACTCCCCACATATAGTCTAGCAGACAGGGTTGGGCTGAAAGGGGACCTGTGCACTTCAGGGGCCTCCTTTGAAGCCACCCCCACTTCAGAGCCACATATAGGCATAAGTTCTGGGGCTCTGGCCCTACCAAAACAGTACACTAGTGGACCTGTGAAGACCTCTGCCAGGAGTAAGGACAGCTGTTTTGAAGGAACTGCTTTCTGCTTTGCAGAGCTGCCCTGCTGCCTGCTGAACTCTGCCCTAATGGGAACAAGGACTGGTGGACCCATCTTTCATAATGCCAGAGTGACTTCAAGGGTTTGCTGGCTTGCCCCCTTTTCTGAAGTGGCTTGCATCCTGTTCTTAAGTCTCAGGGCCATCAAAGACTTTCTGCAACTCTGCAACAGCACCTGGACATTGCCATCTGTGAGTCCTGCCCTGGAAAGATGTGCCAATCCAGCCATGGGCCCTTGAAAGGTTATTTTTGCTGTCTAGAATCATCAGAATAGATGCAGTGATGACTTTGCGCTGATCAGAACCAACACAGTGCTCTTCAACACCAACGCAGTACCTAACCGAGGACATGCATGGTTCAATAATGACATGGAATCCAACTGTGAGGTTCAACGGTGATGCCGTGCCTGTATTGGAAGGGGTTCAACAATGACGATGAATCAGGACCAACACATCGAGTCTTCGACTCTGACAATTGCTCCATCCAAGGTACTTTTTTAGAAGGTCATGCATGGTTCCTGTAGCCGGCCTGCCCTCTATCGGGGTCAGCCTGAACTCTGGATTCACCCCATCCAGCTTAACTCCGGTTTTACTTATTGGATTTTTGTCATTTTGGTCTTGGTTTATTCATACAATTATTCTCTATTTTACTAAACATGTGTGGAGTATTTTTGGGGTGTTTTCATCGTGGTACTGTGTGAGTGTGCTGCACAAATACTTTATACATTGTCTTTTTAGATAAGCCTGACTACTTGGTGCCAAGCTACCAGAGGGGGTGAACAGGTTATCTTTGAGTGTGCATCTAGCTTACCCTGACTATGATTGTGGTCTCAACTTGGACAGGGTGAATACATCTACCAATTAGAGACCCACATTCTAACATCCAATGTGAAGGTAGGCATGTAAAAGCAGAAGCTTGAATCAATTCTAAGATCAGAAGGCATGTTAGGGGATAGCTATGATGATCTACTCTAACAATGGTGCAAATACAGCTTCTGGACAACAAATACAGCTGTACAATATAATCAGGCATCCCTGGAGCTTGGGGTGACCAGGAGAGAGTCAATAAAGCAGTGAGTGATCTATAGCACTAGAACTGGATACACCCAAAAATGTATCAAGTCAAGATGATGAGAAGGCGAGTGTCCAACTAAAATGCTCAAATTCAACCTATAGTCACATTTACTAATTGGTTCTGATACTGAAGGAACTAAAACATGTTCTTCTTGGGCAATTCAAAGAAATCATTATTTGGCTGTTGCCCTCATCCCCACCTTTCGCCATTTCATTCAGTCCATATTTTCAAATTCCCTAACTCCTTTCATGAAAGTCGTGATTGCAATAAATGCATCTAAACGCTAGTATACACAAACACACACACACCCACACACACACACACACACACACACACAGACACACACACGTGCACCCGCACACACACACATGCACACACACGCACACAGACACATTCTCTCATTGGAGATTCATATTCATCAAATGAAGTTACAGAAAGATGGAAATACGTAAAATACAGCAATAGCTCAGGACCGTGCATAGAACAGGGGTTGTGAACTTGGATGTGTCCTTTGTTCTTCAGAGAGTGAAAAGGAGGGTATAATTTGCACCGGTGTTGGATAGTTTTACACACGTGACAATTTTGCCTGTCCCTGATCATTGCACTTTTCAGATGGAGCAAATGCAATTCTTGAAATTCTTGAAATGGACACTTCAAATATGGTTATTAATATTTTTTGGGTGCGTGGCACTTATTTTTCTCAATCAGACTTTGATCCAGAGCAAGAGATATAGACACAAAACTTAAGAGAAAGACGGAAACACACTGACAAAGTTAAGGACAACGAAGGCTATGTATTCATGCACATTCTCTTTTTATCCGATTACCCTGAGTTCACAGTGCCAGAGCTCAGAAAAGTAGAATCTGCTTAGCTTTACTCGTTCCAGGTAAAACGGTGTGATAGCAGGATGCTAACATGGAGGCGCTGGAATCCGGGCTTGTCTATGCTTATGCAGTTTAGCTCAAAACTCAGAGCTTGGCCAATGTAATTGAAGCCTAGAAAGCTGTGTCTGACTCCAATCTAATATAAATATTAAAGCCCCAGAAAATTGAAAAACGAATACAACAACAAATCCCAGCGTGCTCTCTGCTCGTAATGCATCAATGACTTTAAAGTGTCCATTTTGGCCCCCAGATTGCCTCAGGATAATCTCGGATATTGCACCTGGAAGAGCATAGTGACAGGTGCACAATGGGCTTTTGTGTGTCCTTTCTCCTGCTCTGACAGTGACTTGATAGGGAGTGGGGCTGAGAACAATACCATGGCCAGGCTGGAGGCGGCAAGAGGCAGCATCTGCAACAAAGAGGGTGATGCATGGCAGGCCTCAGCCAGGGGCCGCTATTATACTCAGTCCATTCACTGACACCTGAACATGGACACACTCATTGATTTGGGGTCACGTGACGCTGGCATGAAGCACAGACGCTTTGCTCATTTTCGCAGAGGCTGTCAATGCGTGCCTCCCTCGCGCTGTCACTGCCGCAGATTCAGGTGCCAGCAGAAGGCGCACTTTATACAAACAGGCGTAAGTCGCAGTGTGTGTAAGTTCTTCTTAACAGCTTTGCTAATACACAACAGACTGTTGCTGTCATGAGTATAGCTTATCTATGTCAAATTCAAAATAATTTCTGAAATTACCAGGCTTACTCATATTTTCACAACCTTAGGCATGTGCATGCTACATAATGCGTAGTGTAAGAATGTGTAGGGTTACAGAACGAATTGAGAGAACTTATTGATTCATTGTTTCAACTTCTTTGTCCTTCCAGTTAAACCCATTTCCAGTATCATAAGTCGAATTATTACACAACCTGTTGTGACAGCATGGACATTAGTGCACCTCCCACACTTGCTTCACCAGTTTCACTTTGATAATACAGATGTAACTTTGAAGTGTCTCAAAGTGTAGACATTTCAGCTACAGAGGTCTGTGGGTCAATACTATGGGGCTTATTACAAGTTTGGCGGTCAAATGGACCACAAGACTCACAGGAACACGGTGGTCTTCCGACTGTCCTATTATGATCAGGGCGGTCGGGCTGCCCTAGGACAACCCAACCACCAGGGATGTAACACAGCAGTCTTGAGGCCGCAATAAGCATTTACCAGTTTCCTCACCACAACACTTTTCATGGCAGTGCGACCGCCATGAAAAGTGTGCCAGTGAGTAAACAAAGGGTGCCCTACAAGGCCCCCTTGTGCCTATGCGCCATAGGGTGTATGCAGAGGGTCACATGTTGTGCCCCTCTGTGTGCATGCACCACAGTAGCTGCAAGGCATGGACTGCAGTAGTCCATGCCATGCAGGTACTGATTTTGACATTTCCCACGGAGGTGCCTAATTGATAGGCACCTCCGTGGGAATGCCACAGAAACGCCCACCAGATAGGAGAAAACACTTAATCTGGCAGGCGATTCAACCATGGGTTTGACAGTGTGGGAGCAAGGCCGTCCCGCTCCCGCACCGCCAAACTCGTAATGAGGCCCTAAGACCACAATGAGGAAATGTTCACCAAAGTTGCCTGAATTTGTCTTTTTCTTCTTGCCTGACCTGCGCCTTGGAAAGCCTGCTTATGGACCCTAAATCAGAAACTAAAAGGTTATGCATACAATGGGTAGACATTGCACCTATGCATCACGTGCATTTGTCTTGTCCATGCTTAGATTGTACATGTGTAAGTTCTAATGTCTTTCTGGTGTTGAGCCCTAAATGCTTTGAATCTGCCCTGATCATGCTTCCACATACACTCCCAAGGATGCCAGGACTCGCCATCCACCACCAGCATATTCCAACAGTTACACCTCCCTTAACATTTGTCAGGAGTAGTATGCTGTCGCCATTTGCCAAAAGCATCAAAATTGCACGGTCAGCATGTAGACCGGCTACTTTGTCAGACGAATGTACGTTCTTATCCCGCAGACTTTTTCCCCGCAGGGAATCACATCGCGGTCGTTACAACGACCAGGTTGTGATTCCGCATACCATTACTCCGCAAGTCGGAGGGAGGGCGCTAGATGTTGGAATAGTATAATTTACTATTCCAACTCCAGTCTGTGCGGACAATAGGGAAGGTGTTGGATTTTAAATCCAACTGCTCCCCCCTCCGCAAGTCATTGTTCCGACTTGCGGAGTAATGGTATGCGGAATCACAACGCGGTCGTTGTAACGACTGCGTTGTGATACCCTGCGGGGAAAAAGATTTGTGGTAAACGTTTTTTACCTTGTCAGACCCATTACTCACACAGCAGCACGTTTTGTTAGCAGCACAATTACTGCAGCAGCAGTACTAAGCATGACCTGCAACTAACTGCCATTCAGGTGCAGTCTCCATATATCAATAGCCTGGAAGAATTGTCAGTAGTACTTTCTGCATTTATATGTATGGTCCACTGCTGGTGGTATACGTCTATCTCTTGGTGTGCACGGGGAGGGATGCTACTGCCTTCTCGACTGATGGCAAAGGCAGAAGTCATTTGTGTTTCTGCACATGAGGCCAACATTGAGGGGAAAGCAAGGCAGCATGACTAAAGGACAACCAGGACTAGATCACCTAGTAACCACACCAGCTGATCAGAAATGGGAGTGGCGTTTACTTATAAAAGTGAGGACCATGACCTTTACTCTTCTCGTATAGCATAATATAGTATAGTATAGTATAGTATAGTATAGTATAGTATAGTATAGTATAGTATAGTATGGCAATTTACTATTATCACTTCATTGGTCTCCGCTTCCAGATTCGATATGCTTTCAGATATGTCCATATTTTGTAGCCATGCTTATATATTCTAACAGTATATAGCCCTGTTGGCAAAATGATTTCACATCATTGCTGGTTCCTTTTGACAGGACTTTCTCAAGTTAGCTTTGCTTGTGTAAATTTCACAACAAATTCCCAGAGAATATATTAGGAAGCAAGAGCTGGCAATCCCCACATGATTCTACTGTAAATAATGTACACATCTCATGCATGGCTAGCGATAAAACTGACTGAGAGAGAGGGAAGAGATCAGCGACCTGAGACTCTGTGAATGACAAAAATCACTGAACCTGCACTCAATTTATATCTGCGTTTCTTTCAACAGATTTCATTTAGGATCGATACAGGGCTATTGGGGCTGCCTTCCTCTCCATGAAATAATACCCTGTGCGACTGATGAGACTGATTTTCTTCTAACACTGACACCATTTTTCTTGTTTAGTTTTCTTTTGTCTGCCTTTATTAATTCTCTAAAGTCTGGAGTCATTACACTACAGGTAAATTTGAAGGACCTAATTTACAGATAATTTGCATGGGGCAGCAGCGCAGATCTATTTGCTGCGCGGCCCTACGCCAATATGAAAGCGCAGCAATGCACCGAATTTACGAGATATGGTGCATTCCTGTCTTTTTAGCCAGTGCTGGTGCACTATTTAGCACTTAGCACCACCACAGGCACTCGTGCACCATGCTGCAAGGGTGTCTGCATTCTGTCAGGATTCTCTTTGTGCAGGAAGGGGCACCTTCCTGCACAAAAACAACCCGGAGACGCATTTTCTTCAATTTATGTGTGATGCAGATTGCAGCACAAATGGAAAGAGGAAAAAGTAGGATAATATTTATCCCCCTTGCGCCTACTCTGTGGAGGCGCAAGATTTTGGGGCTGCCCCAGGTTTACGTGATTTTGAACATCTAGGGCAAAATCAAAATGCATGGGTGTTATGTGGGAACACCCTCCGTAATGCCCATGGAACAACTCATTGATGCAGGGAAAGGTAATGCAGTTCTTTGGGCTGCCGTACCATACTCCATGCCTATGAGACTATGCAAAGCCACGCAGGGTGGCTTTGCGTCACCTCATAGATATGATTGTGAGGATTGCACCACCAGAGAATCAAATAACGTGACGCTCCGGTGGCGCAGGCCTCTTGAGAAAAAGCCCCTAGGGGCCAGATGTACGACAATTCACTTTTGAGATTCTCAAGTAGCGTTAAATTGCGACTCGCAAATTGTAACTCACAAAAGTGAATGTACAACAGTGTTACAGACACTGTTTGTGATTCCCAATGGGGGTCGCAAATTGCATGCCTAATTAATATTGATGAGGTAAGCACAATTTACGACCCCATTGGGAATGGCTAGCACTCCCAGGGATGGTGGCATGCTGGGGTCAGCAGACCACCATGTCTGTGACTGCTTTTGAAATAAAGCATTTTTTCTTTTTTTTTTAATGCAGTCCGTTTTCCTTAAAGGAAAACGGGATGCATTTAAAAAAGACAAATTAAACTTTTCAGTGCCTGCTCTTAGAAAATATTTTCACATACACCCACAAAGGGGAAGGGGTCCCATGGGGATCCTTTCCCGTTTGTGAGTGGTTGAACACCTACTTGAAGTAGGTGGTAAACTGCGCATGTTGTGCTGCCGCGAATGCAGTCACAAAACAATAGTACATTGCATTGAGTATCACTATTAGGAAGGGACGCCCCTTCCTAATAGTGAGTTCCTGTGCAAGAGTCACAAACGCTATTTTGCGAGTCAGTGACTCGCAAAATAGCGTTTGTACATGCCAGGACCCTTTATTGCGGTCGCAAACGTGCCGATCTTGCTTTTGAAAGCACAAAAAAAGGGTCATACCTCTGGCCCTAAGTCTTTTGGTTGCAAGTTTTTACTTCACAGATAATTAATTTTTCAAAGTGTTACCTATCTTTAAATGTTTTGAAAGTATTTATAGATATAAACTTGACAAACACAGCCGTAACACGTCGAAGCTATGGTGTGGCCTATTTTTTCATATACTAAAGTACGCAGTGGAGGCCGCCACAAAGGGCAGTGGGGCAGGTGTAGGAAACTTGGCAGTGGGAGCAAGGGGGCACACGGGGGTGGGGTTGCGGACATTACAGAGAACCTGGGAAACTGGGGGACTAAAGGTTCCACAATTAGATTTCTACTATATTGTGATGCGGCGTGGCTACAACACGCCGTACACTGGTTTGACGAGACTGATAATTGGGAGAAACAGTTATTGGGTGGTACTCACCAGGATATTCCTCTCCCAAACCCGCTAATGTTGGGTTCACGCGTGTCCAAGATACTCACGTATATTGTGAGACATGTGGTCTCCGTCTAGGAATACGCAGTTAAGGTGGTGATACGTAGGGCGCCCTATTCCGCAGAGGCCTCGTTGTGGGTAGTAGCCCCGTTTGGACAGATTGGCCAAGTCATGGCCGTCTCCAGATGGGTGAGGGAGGCTGTAATAAGATGGGTGATCTTTTTTTGAATCAGCACTTCCTAACCAGGAAGGAGTCGGAGCCTACATTTGACCTGGGCAGACGTCAATATCTTCAATATGTGAAACTTTCCGAGGTGGCATGAGGGATTTGGCCAATGTTCCCGGAGGAGCCGCCTGTAGCCGCCACCCTTCAGGCCCTGGTGACTCTTGCTGGGGGCCGCAGACTGGTCTCTCTTATCTATCGGGCAGTAGGGGCGGATCTTACTGCACGCCCGCTTTGGATACAGGCCAGATGGGATGTGGTGTTGGAGGTACCCCTCACAGATCCCGAATGGAAGTGAGTAAACGAAGGGGTTTAACAAATCAGTTCCAATACTAGATTTAAGCTCATTCAATTTAATGTCATTCATCAAACCTATCTAACCCCGCGAGTGCTTCATAAAATATATCCTGATCGTTCTTCTGGTTGTCCCCGTTGTGGTTATGATGATGCCACCATCTGGCATATGCTATGGGACTGCCCGAGGCTGCACGTTTTTGTAAACTGCATACTAGAACGTTTGTGACAGGTCACGGAATGGACCCTGCCTCAGTCCATTAAGGAGATACTGTTGGGTCTTCTCCCTTGCCCCAAGGGGAAGAAACTTACTCGCAGATTTCTCTAGTTGGGACTAGTGCTATCCAAAAGGAGGTTAGCGATTCACTGGATGAGCTCCCAACCCCCAGGGTGTAAACTTGGGCCAAGGATTTACGGGAATGGGAACTGCGGAATTAGTGCAAATGAAGAGGGTCAGGCAAGATGAAAAGCTGGAAGACGATGCTGGAGCCTGGTACATCTTGATGTCCGAGGTTCCCCTGGGGGAGGCTGCTGGGACGCAGGTGTCTGAGGGAACTCCGTTAGACCAAGCTGCAGCTGCAGTCGTAATACAGCAGTTAGACACTCCCATGCTGCACGCAGAGTAGTTCCCTGATACTCAGAGTAGTCAGATGAAGTGACGTATGACGCAGTTGATACAATTTCTATGTCTGTGACCCCGGGGGGGAGGGTTTATTTCTAGAGTTAGGTTCTCAAGGTTTGTTTATTGGGAAACTTATTCCGCTTTAGGCGCTGTAAGAAGTTTTGATGCAGATATCTACTCTCGGTACATTTTTTATAATTCTGGAAATATTGTTTACTTCATGTCTAATCCTATCTGCTTCAATTACTGTTCAATGTGGGGAATGCTCTGATCACATTGTACTGTTGTTATCCAAGATCGTACTGTGCTGAGATGTTGATGTATCTGTACTGATTTGCTGATGCCGGATGGTTTATTCTCTCAATAAATAAAAAAATTAATGTAAAAAAAAAAATGGGGGCACACGCGGAGATGTTAGAATATAAATAAAAACATAGGGTAAGGTGCTGTTTACTTCTTTGTCCCAGCAGACCCTGGGACCAACACATCACAGACTCCTAACCAATCCCCGTGCTGCTCTCCTTCTAGGAGAGCAGTGCAGGAAATAGCCTGAGCGGGCTGAAAAGATGCTCTGCTCAAGCCAGGATGTCCGTAGGGGATTCTCCAGCTCGGCCCCACCCCTCCCTGAACACGCTAGCTCAGAGCGTGCAAATGAAAAATAAAGCAATGCCAGTATATCACTTTAATTTTCAATTGGTGGCTCTGAGCCAGGCAGTAGGGCAAAGCTCCACTATTGCACAGGAGCCACCCCTGAAAGCACGCAGACAGCTGTAACAATTCTTGGAGTGACCG
Organism: Triturus cristatus; assembly: GCF_964204655.1. Taxonomy (NCBI): domain Eukaryota; kingdom Metazoa; phylum Chordata; class Amphibia; order Caudata; family Salamandridae; genus Triturus; species Triturus cristatus. The sequence goes on along the minus strand of NC_140584.1, from coordinate 1,114,230,889 downwards.
CTTTCTTTTTTGACGGCTGCTGAATATATACATATACATATATATATATACATATACATACATTACCTACTGTCAGTCGCCAGTAGGTAGTTATAGTTAGGACCTATTTTCCATAGGAAATCCACAACATTCTATTTGGAATAACGTTGGTGCCGATTGACGAATCTTCGCAAAATTTTCCAAACTTTTGGCCAGCGCCGGTCCGCTCCTATCCTGAAAGTTTCACGGGGATTTGTCAAGCGAGGGCTGAGAAAAAAGGAGGGTCCCAAAACGCGTTTTCCCCATGCATTTTCTCATAGGACCTGTTGACGCAGTTACAGCCCGAACTGCTGAACGGAATTACACCAAATTTGGCAAAGAGGTAGTCCTCAGTTAAGACTCGTGCCTTTTGCTTAAATGGTGTAAATCCGTTCAGTAGTTCCTGAGAAAATTAGAGTTAAAAATATAGATATATCTGGGCGGAGCCTAACCACACATCTCATCGTGAGATCTGATTGGCTGTCAGTACTTCATCCAAGAAGTGTTGGCAGCCATCTTGGGACCAATATACATGATAGCACCTCATTAAAAAGCATTGCAGTTAAAAGAAGGTTTTAAGACTTTAGTTACATTATAAATCATTTGTTGATGGTACCGTACTCATTTTAGGAATTGTGGTGTGTTCTAAGGTGATTTTACCATGTGAAAAAGCCTTCTGCTGTGATATCATGAATCATGTTTGAGAGAAAACTATTTTCTCATGCTTTTCCCACAGAGGTTTGGAAGGTGATCTATAAGCTAAACTGAGAGCATATTTTCTGTAAATTCACATTATCTTTCTCAGTCATGTGAGACTGAAGTCTGACATTCTCAGTAAAACATGTACATCCAACAAGGGCAGAGACTTTCAGTTGATTCCTTAGTATTCTACTGCAGCTTTCCAGAGTGTTCTAAAGAACAACTAGAGTGCTAACAGTCCTACTTATGACAAATGTATTGCACACCTGAAGCCATCTTGATTGGTATAAAGTGGTAACTCTTAAAACATTTCATTTAAAAATGAACAAAATGAGGGGGTTCATGTTGCCATAGAAAGTATGATTAGTGCTGCAGAAAGAAAAATTAGGGCACATTTTGAGTCACTTCTCAAATCCTCTTCTATTTTATTAAAATATTCTGACATGCATACTGAAACTTGCACTTTCAATACCAGCAGCAGACTTCCCTGGTGAGCAGTAGCTTTACTACAGTGATCTAATGAGCAACCAGAGTGCTAACATTCTGAATTTATGGTAAATGTGTGACACATCTGAATGCCTTCTTGATGGAATCAAAGTAAAAAACTGAAAGTATTTCCTACTGAGGAGACTGTAGTAAATGAGGAAATTAGGAAACTTCATAACAAATCAGTCTCCCAAAATGGCCACCAGAGACAAAAGAGCCCAAATGTAGCACAAATATCACCCAGATGTAGCCCAAATGTAGCCCAATGACAGAATGTCCCAGAGTGTTCTAACGAACAACTAGAGCGCTAACAGTCTTACTTATGACAAAAGTATGGCACACCTGAAGGCATCTTGATTGGAAGAAAGTGGTAACACTTAAAACATTTAATTTACAAAGGAACAAAATGAGGGGGTTCATTTTGCCATAGAAATTATGATTAGTGCTGCAGAAAGAAAAATTAGGGCACATTTTGACTTCTCAAATCCTCTTCTATTTCATAAAATATTCTGGCATGCAGACTGAAACATGCACTTTGAATACCAGCAGCAGACTTCCCTGGTGAGCAGTAGCTTTACTACAGTGATCTATTGAGCAACTAGAGTGCTAACATTCAGAATTTATGGCAAATGTGTGACACATCTGAATGCCTTCTTGATGGAACCAAAGTAAAAAACTGAAAGTATTTCCAACTGAGGAGACTGCAGAAAATGAGGAAATAAGGAAACTTCATAACAAATAAATCTCCCAAGATGACCACCAGAGACAAAAGAGCCCAAATGTAGCCCAAATATCACCCAGATGTAGCCCAAGTATAGCCCAATGACAGAATGTCCCAGAGTTTTCTTAAGAACAGCTAGAGCGCTTACTGTCTTACTTATGACAAAAGTATGGCTCACCTGAAGCCATCTTGATTGGAATAAACTGGTAACACTTAAAACATTTAATTTAAAAAGGAAGAAAATGAGGGGGTTCATTTTGCCATAGAAATTATGATTAGTGCTGAAGAAAGAAACATTAGGGCAAATTTTGAGTGACTTCTCAAATCCTCTTCTATTTCATTAAAAATTTCTGATATGCAGACTGAAACATGCACTTTTAATACTAGAAGCAGACTTCCGTGGTGAGCAGTAGCTTTACTACAGTGATCTAATGAGAAACTAGAGTGCTAGCATTCATAATTTATGGAAAATGTGTGACATATCTGAATACCTTCTTGATGGAATCAAAGTAAAAAACTGAAAGAATTTCCTGCTGAGGAGACTGCAGTAAACGAGGAAATTAGGGGGCATATTAACAAGCCAGGCGATAAAATTATCGCCGCTTTAGTGGCAGAAAATTGCCGCTAAAACGGCGATAATGGGCTTGATAATATGCTCTATGGAATTCCAATTGAAGCCCATGTTAAATGTGAATGACGTCTAACATGGGCTTCAATTAGAATTCCACAGAGCATATTATCAAGCCCATTATCGCCGCTTTAGCGGCAGTTTTCTGCCGCTAAAGCGGCGATAATTTTTTCGCCTGGCTTGTTAATATGCCCCTTGGAAACTTCATAACAAATAAATCTCCCAAGATGGCCACCAGAGACAAAAGAGCACAAATGCAGCACAAATATCACCCAGATGTGGCCCACATGTAGCCCAATGGCAAAAGTGTGTATTTGCAGTTTTATTTAGGGCAGACTTGTCAGGTATTGGAGTGCTTTACATGAGCATTGGTTACATCACACAAGATCAAATTCATTTTTGTTGTAGACATGGGGAGATTAAGTGATTTGACCAGAATCACAGAATGTTGAGCTGAAGCAGAAACTCCAACCTGGTTCCCCAGTTGCAAAGTCTGCAGCTCTGGAAGTAACACCACATCCTCTCCCCTAAGTGCAACATTAAATCAAGTGGTCAACTGGATAAAAACACATAAAGATTGCAAATAATTTAAAAGTTCTTTGTCGCTATTTGAAAACTCAGAAAATATGTCCTCATTTTAGTTTTTTAGAGCACTAACCATAATTTGGATGCAAATAAGACCCTCTCATATATGTAATTTCTAAAGGAAATGCTCTAGGTATTACAGTTTTGATTACATCAAGATGATGTCAGGCGTTCCAGACTTTTGTAATAAATATAGAATGTTAGCAATCTAGTTGTTCATTGGGATACTGTTGAGAGGCAGAGGCCAGGGGCACGGACTCTGAAAATTGAAGGCAGGTAGGAGAGTGCAGAGGCAACAATTTGACCACACTGGGCAGGCAGGAAGGGCAGTGGCAGCACAACAGACTATGGAGGGCAGTGGAAAGGGGGGCAGAGGCAACAAACCAACAATACAGGACTGGAAAGAGAGGCTGTGGCAATATAATAGACCATTGTGGGCAGAAGGAATAGGCAGTGGTAGTACACACATACATGCCAACAGACCCGTTTCAGCCAGGAAACGTCCAATGTTTTTAAGCTCAAATGGGCCTTATTTGATCTGTCTATTGTCTACTATCTCCTCATTTTCAATGTATCTCAAAGGGGAAAATCAATACCCCAGTTTGTTTTCAAAATCTCCCTCTTACCAAGTTCAAAATGCTCGCAAGTATGGTACATTGGATCATGGTAGGCAGGAGGAATTGGGGTAGGGACATGGACTCGGATAACTGAGGACAGGAGGGACATGGAGAGGTGCACCAAACTGACCCTACAGGGCAGGCATCAGGGTTTGTAGCAGCACAATACACCACACAGGGCATGTGGGACGGGAGTGCAGCACAACAATCCATAGAAAGCAATAGGGAGGGGACAGGACCATGCACATGGACAACAGAGAACAGAGGGGAAACAGGCAATGGTAGCTAGCTGACCATAATGGACAGACAGGAGAAAAAGCTGCAGCATAACAGACCATAAAGGGCAGGAGGGACGGATCAGGGGCATTACAATGGAACAGACAAGCCAGGAGGGAGGAAATAGGGGTCTGCACATGGAAACAGAGGGCTGGGGGAAAAGGGGGCAGGGCAGGAGCAGCAAGATGACCATGGAGGTCAGGCAGGATGAGCACTAGAAACAAGACACACCATGGAGAGCAACAGTGAGACTATGATGGCATACACACAGACCATGGAGGGAAGGTGGGAGGGGGTCAAGGGCAGCTAGCGGACCACACAGGGAGGGTGGGAGGGGCCATGGCAGCACAGAAGACCATGCATGGCAAGCGGGGGGGTTAGTGGCAGCACAATGGCTATGATGGGCAAGAAGGAGGGTGCAGGGGCATGCACAAAGGACCATGGAGGATAGAAGGGAGGGTCATTACCTGGGCACAGACAAGAGAGTTCAGGTGAAGGGGCCTCACAACAGATGGTGCAGGGCAGGCAGGAGGAGCAGTTGCAGCACAACAGACCAGGGAGGGCAGAAGGGTGTGGCAGTAAAATGGACCATGGAGTAGATAGGAGTGTCAGGTCCATGTAACATGGTGGGCAAAAAGGATGGCGAAGGGGCATGCACAAAGACGGAGGGCAGGGGGCAAGGGGAAGGAGAATAGGGGCAGCAAGCTAAGCACAGAGGCTAAGCAGGAGGTCAATGATGGGCCATAGAATTGGGCAATGGAGGGCAGGAGGAGTGGACTGGTACATCATGCTAAATGGAGGGCAGTGGCAGCACATCAGACCATGCATGCATGGCAGGAGGGAGGATTCTAGTCCATGGATTCAGACAACAGAGGATAGGGAGGAGGTGGATGGGGCAGCAAGCTAACTGTTCAGAGAAGGTGGGTATTAGGAACTTTATTGTTTTTAAAATGTTTGTCTGTGCGAACTACTTAAAATATGAACAAGTATGCAGCATAATCTCACTTTTATGAAGGAAGAAGAGGATGTTTGTGACTGTGACTCCCGGCTCTCTTGGCAGAAACACCCTCTGACCCTCCACCCCCATCGCAAAATGTAATGCCCATGAAAAGGGTAGGTGGACGCAGTGTTATATAGAACATAGGCCTGAGAGCACGATTGAAAATGAAAACTAGATATAGTATATGGTATAAACTATGCACCAAAAAGTGTGATATTAGAACCGGGGCGTGAAATATAATATGCTATATATTGTGCGCAATGACAGATTCATTGGAGAGCGCGAGATAGCACAGGCACTAGCGCATGCTATGTGATCTGCCCCTTGGAGTGTAATATGCACAGGGCAGTGTTGTGTAACCTAACTAGTCTCTAAAGTTGTAATATAAAATATGTGCTGGGGAGTGTAACATTGCATACACACTGTGACAAAGATATGGATTACTATACAAAAGAGGGGGGACCAGGAGCTTATAAAAGGTCCAGTGTCCACGCTCCTAATATCGGCATTAATATCACAAAAAGGACACTGTTCCTAAAAAGTAGGGCGCAAAAAGTCACCCACACAATAAGGTGCAAAAAGTCACCATATGTTAAAAGAAGAATCAATAAAAAGAGAAAAGAAAAAGGAAAAAGGAAAAAGAAAAAGACGAATTGCTAGGTGAAGGGACCCTCAGATGAAAGGGAAAACCATTATGTGTCCTCTGTTGCCCTCACACACCCCAAAGGGTGTCATGCTTCATCATCGGGCAGTTGCTCCTCGTAGGGCCGGCGCTGCAATTCCCTACGGGTCCCCCGAAGGGTCTCTTTGTCGGAGATCTTTTATAGGACTGCCGGATGGTGCATGTGGGTGTGTGGGGTGGGGGGTCCAATGAGGGTGAAAACAAAAGTGCGTGCACGTGTAAAGAGAAATTCGTGAAGGGTAAACCTGCAGCGATTGTCTGAATCGTGTACCCTAAGCAGACTCAACTGCTAAATAAAATCTAGCCCCAGTGGCATACTATGCCCGGGTGTGGAAAGACATAGGTCAACATGTTTCGCGCCTGCGTTGCCTTAAGGGTCGTTGGCGCTTCGTCAGGACCAGAACTTTAAAATGTAATGTGCACGTGAAAACCAATTAAAATACCCTCAAAATAGATCAGAGCGGGCAGTAACCTGTATCACCCGAAATCTGGCTACAGCTGCATGATGTAACCGCTCCTGATCAGTACCTAGGACAGAAAAAGCAAAACGAAGTAAAACACAAATATATAAGCATCAGGAACGCCTTGATGCCACATGATGTGCCACCGCTGTGTGCACATCCAGTACATGAAAAACAAAAAATGGATAGGAGCATGAGATAATAACCCACACCGAATAGTGCTTATGGACACTGTGTCCAGAGGTATCAACCGCTCTAAGAGTTAAACACATAACACCCCATCAATATTAAAAAATGGGTGCTTAACCCCTTCGGTGCTCATGACGGAATGGTTCCGTCATGACCCACGGTTGAGCTGTGCTCATGACGGAACCATTCCGTCATGACCACGCCCGCGCAAGATTCCGTCAGCACAGCGGCGGAATCTGCGCAGCATCGAAGGGGTTAATGAGTGCTTACCTCGCACTACTGAAGAAAAACCGCTGGCACAAGCAATGAAATGCCCCTAATTTAACGGACTGTGGAAACAGGAGATCAAAAGGAGTTTACAAAAAAACCCTGATCTATTTTGAGGGTATTTTAATTGGTTTTCACGTGCACATTACATTTTAAAGTTCTGGTCCTGACGAAGCGCCAACGACCCTTAAGGCAACGCAGGCGCGAAACATGTTGACCTATGTCTTTCCACACCCGGGCATAGTATGCCACTGGGGCTAGATTTTATTTAGCAGTTGAGTCTGCTTCGGGTACACGATTCAGACAATTGGACCCCCCACCCCACCCACCCACATGCACCATCCGGCAGTCCTATAAAAGATCTCAGACAAAGAGACCCTTCGGGGGACCCGTAGGGAATTGCAGCGCCGGCCCTAGGAGGAGCAACTGCCCGATGATGAAGCATGACACCCTTTGGGGTGTGTGAGGGCAACAGAGGACACATAATGGTTTTCCCTTTCATCTGAGGGTCCCTTCACCTAGGAATTCGTCTTTTTCTTTCTCTTTTTTCTTTTTCCTTTTTCTTTTCTCTTTTTTCTGATTCTTCTTTTAACATATGGTGATTTTTTTACAAAGATATGGATCCCAGATTGTAATATGTATGGCATAGCACTGTGCGTTATAACATAGGCATCGAGGAAGGCACGTTAGATGGGGCAACATAAACCGTGCGAAGGCAAGTGTAGCATGACATATTCACGGGGTGGTGTTACAGTGCTCATGGGTTACAGAGTGTCATAGCATACGCACTAGCTGGTGGAATACAACACAGAGGTGTGTGGCACTCAGCGGGCACTGGTGGGTGTAACACAGCATTGGGCTCAGCCAGGAGCACGCTGTCACACTCAAGTGAGGTTCGTCTCCTTTCCAGAGAGTAAAATAAAAAGTATTACACATCTGGCGGTGGATGTGTGTTTTATTAACCGTGAGGGGGGTTTCATGCATAGTTTGGTCGAATTTTTGTCGAATTCCCTTTGAATGACTTGGTGTGCTTGTGTATTAAATGTGCCCGTCAATAGCCACGAATGTTTGTATAAATAAACGACAAGGGTGTCTACTTGGAGAGTACCCACCGGCGGGGGCACCGGGATTAGGCACGGTAGGGCGTCAGACACGCCAGAGCTTCACTAGCGGTGTAAATACATTCCACATGGATTCATTGTATGCATAGTCGCCTTTTAATGAATATCACGCAAATCGTCATGGTGATAGGTACATACGGTTTGTCCAACATGTCCTAGGTGTTTCTATAAACATATATTTTTTAAAAAAAATAAACAACAAACGCCGGCCCCGGGAGATAGGGTCCCCAGGGCCATAAGTGCCTGAGGAGGGGGGCAACGCAGCCCCTCTCCTAAAGAATAAATTTTAAAAAAAGGCAATGACCCGGGGGTTGGGGTCCCTGGGGCCGATTAAGGCCTTGGGAGGGGGGCCACATGGCCCACTTCCAAATTTATTATTTTCAACAAAAAAAATTAGGGTGCAGGCCCTTGGGGATAGGGTCCCCAGGGCCAATAAATTAGAATAAGAAGGGGGGCCACACAGCCCTCCTTCTTAAAAAAATAAAATATATAAAAGACCGGCATCGTGCCGGAGGCCACGCCCCCTCCTTGCAGAACTCTGCAAATGCGCCCCCTGACCAGTTGTAAGTTGGGGAATTAATTCCCCTTCAATTCTGAGGGTCCCTGAGGGCCAACTAGCCCATCAGGTATCTCTAGTATGCGCCAGGGAGCTGCATTGCAGACAGGTGTTCTGAGGCCACGCACCTTTTTACACCTCTATGCAACGCAGCTCTGTGGTGCATACTGGAGGTACCTAGTGGGCTAGTTGGACCCTAGAGACCCTCAGGATTCAAATGAACTTAATCTCCCAACTTAGAACGGCCACAGGGCACGTTTACACAGTGGTGAAGGGAGGGGACGGTGCCTGAGTTAACGTGTGCAAACACGCCCTGTGGCGCGTTTTAAGTTGGGGAAATAATTCCCCTTCAATCCTGAGGGACCCTGGGGGCCAACTAGCCCATCAGGTGCTTACAGTAAGCGCCACTGCACTGCATTGCAGAGAGGTGGTCTAGGCCGTGCCCCTTTTTACATCTCTCTGCAACGCAGCTCTGTGGCGCATACTGGAGGTAGCTTGATCCCTCAGGATTCAAGGGGACTTAATCTCCCAACTTAAAACGGCCACGGGGCATGTTTACTCAGTGGGGAAGGGAGGGGACGGGGCCTGAGGTGACGTGTGCAAACACGCCCTGTGGTGCATTTTAAGAGCTAGCTTTAATCCCCTGCCCTATTATTTACTAAGGGCTTACAGAGGAGGTCATTCTTATCACAGGGAGACCCCAACGCATAGTGTTCCCTAGTGTATGTAGGTGTTTTCACTGTATTCTGAGTGTCTTTTCACATAGCACTGGCTCTAGGACCGGTTAGTCAGACTCAGTTACCACCAGTATCCGTCTGAAAAAGTTGAGGGTACAGGATGATTTTGCAACAAGGCTTCTTTCTGCTCTTCTGTTTGTTCTTTCTGCACGTTATCCTTCTTCCTGCACTTTTCTTCATCTTTGAGGACTTCTGTTGCTTCTTTCTGCATTTCTTTTTTTCTTTCTGTACGTTTTTTCTTCTTTCTTCACATGTCCTATCTCTGTAGGCATAGCTAGAAATTAGCATTTAAAAAACCTTTGAAATTCACTGAAAAACCATAGGCTTCAGGCACGTTATAGTTAGGAATTAGCATTTAAAAAACCTTAGAAATTCACAGAAGAAACCATAGGTTTCAGGGGCGTTATAGTTAGCTGGACTTTTCACTCGTACAAAACCATTGAAATTCCCCCGTTATAGTTAGTTCAGCTAACTATAACTCGCGCGCCCGCAATGCACTGCTGATGATGTCACATCTTACATCACTCATGACATGGTCAGTGACATCACTCATGACATCACTGATGACATCTGAAATGACATCACTGATGACATCATCCTTGTGATAGAGTAGCAGACCTCCTCTCCCCCTAATATAACCTTTGATACACACATTCAAAAATAGAAACTAAAATTTTCAAAACAATGGACATACCAATACCAGTTACAACAACCTATTCAGTAATTCTAAGATCCACATACAAATACACTCATTCACCAACAGTCCTATACAGTCACTCATACATGTACTCACTCATCATATGTACTGATACACCTATACATCCTGTTACACAACGCCACTCATCCATAGAGTTACTCACACACATAGTCACTCATGCTAATAAAGAATCAAATATCCGTTTACTTGCATACACAGTTTTTTAAAATTGTATTTCCTAACTACAACGTCCCTGTAACCATTTGTTTTTTTAGTGGATTTCTAAGGTTGTTCTAGAAATGTTTCCAATACTTACTTCTACAGAAACGTACACATACTTAGTCTTTTAAACAATCACTTATAGAAACACATACGTATTCATACAGGAACTCTTCCAATCTCTCACTCTCACATATACTCACTTATATACACCAATAGTCACATACACTAGTTTAAAACATATGTCGTTACTCATAAAGACACTATTGAGACAGTCATTCACTCACTAACACACCCATGCACACACTCATCCACCCATACAGTCCTGCACACATGCTGTCTTCAACACATACAAACAGTGAGTCACTCATTCATGCACCTATGCACTACGTAATACCCCCCACCGAACCATACAGACACTCAGACACTCATATTGATACTCAAAAAACCAACTAATAACCTATATAGACACTCATGTAGCTACTCACCAACCCATGCAGCCACTTATACACAAAGTGAGAGACTGATACAGATATTGACATATTTAAAAATTACTTACTAAGCCATGGATTCACTAAGATACACTTAATCAGTCAGTTATACAATCAATTTTTCAAAAACAAATCATCCATTTAGACACTTATATACCCATTTATTCTTCCATCGAACTTGAGATATACATATATAAAACATATGTAATTTTCAGAAAAACACACATTCACTGGATGATGTCATCAGTGATATCATCAGTGATGTCATTTGAGATGTCATCAGGGATGTCATCAGTGATGTCACTGACCGTGTCATGAGTGATGTAATATGTGATGTCACCAGCAGTGCATTGCGGGTGCGAAAGTTATATTTAGCTGAACTAACTATAACAGGGGAATTTCAATGGTTTTGTATGAGTGAAAAGTCCAGTTAACTATAACGCCCTTGAAACCTATGGTTTCTTCAGTGAATTTCTAAGGTTTTTTAAATTCTAGTTCCTAACTATAACGTGCCTGAAACCTATGTTTTTTTCAGAGAATATATATATATATATATATACATAGTGTGGGGCTGACACATGGTTTGCTTGAAATAATAAAGTGCCTGGATTTGACATTTCCTGGAGTGCTACATGTTCTAATTTAGCAGAAAAATATATGTATATTTATATATTCACTGAAATAAATCAAAGGCCACAGGGACATTATTGTTAGGCTCAAATTTCAGTAGTACAATATCAGTACAATTCAGCAGTTATAGTTACCTTATCTGACTATAACGTACGCCCCTGCAATGCACTATTTACAAACTTACATATTACATCACTCATAACATGGTCAGTGACATCACTGATTACATCTCAAACGATATCACTGATGACATCCTGTAAGCGTAAGTGATTCGTAAACATTTCTGAGACTTAAAAATATATCCTAATATACAGCATAAGTTAAATTACTAGTCTGTCTTTACTAGTGAGTATTCATACTATTTCTGACATATCTCACCTGACTGCCTGTCTTACTGTATCTGTGATCAGGTGTCTGAGTGGCTGTATGGGTGCTTGAGTACATATTGGTGAGTGGGTGGGTGTGTGTGAGTACCTAAGTCAGTGACTGAGCAGCAGTTTTAGTGGCTCTATGGATGAGTGAGTGGATGTGTGAATAGCTGTATGGTGACTGTGTGGCTGTATGGGTAAAAGAGTGGGTCTGTGAGGGGCTGTATGTGTGGGTGAGTAGCTGTTTGAGTGTGTATATAGGTAAGTGAATGGGTGTGAGTGGCTGTTTTGGAGAGTGACTGTCTATGTGAGTGGCAGTAAGGGTGAGAAAGTTGTTGCATCGATGTGTGAATGGGTATGTAAATGGTTCTGTGGGTGTGTGAGTGGTTGTATGGTTGAGTGATTGGATGCGTGAGTGTTCTGTATGGGTGATTGAGTGGGTGTCTGAGTGGCTGTAAGGGTTTATGAGTGGATGTGTCAGTGTCTGCATGTCTGTATGACTGGATGTGTGAGTGGCTGTATTGGTGAGTGAGTGGGTGCCTGAGTGGCTTTATGGGTAAGTTAGTGGGTGTGTGAGTGGCAGTATGAGTGAGTGAATGTATGAATGGATCTATAGATGGGTAATTGGTTGTGTGAGTACTGTATGGGTCTGTGAATGCGTATGAGAGGGATTGTGAGGTAGTTAAACTTAGTGCATTATAGGTTATATGCGGGCATGAGTGGGTGTATGAGTGGGTGTGAGACTTGTTCCGTGGATGATGTCATCGGTGATGTTATCAGTTATGTTACTGAACATATCATGAGTGATGTAATATGTGAGGTTATTAGCAGTGTATTGCAGGGGCATAAGTTATAGTTAGATCAGGTAACTATAAATGCTGAATTTTACTGTTTTTGTATGAGTGAAATCTGAGCCTAACTATAACGTTCCTGTAACCTTTGATTTTCCAGTGAATTTTTAAGTGTTTTTTTTGTTCTATTTCCAAGCTAAAATATTCCTGCAACTTCTGGTTTATTGGGTGAATTTCTAAGGTGTTTTAAATTATATTACCTTACTATAAACTCCCTGTAACCTGTTATTTTCAGTGAATTTCTAAGGTTTTTTAAAATTCTATTTTCTAACTATAATTTCCCTATAACCTTTGTTTCTTTCAGTGAATGTCTAAAGTTTTTTAAAATTGTATTTCCTAACTACAACGTCCCTGTAACCATTTGTTTTTTTAGTGGATTTCTAAGGTTGTTCTAGAAATGTTTCCAATACTATAATCCAAAATGTTTCACAGTGGATGTGTAAGTACCTATCTGTGAGTGATTGTGTGAATACCTCTATGGGTTTGTCACTGGTTGTGTCAGAGTCAGTGAGTGGAAGTACAAGTGGTGCTTCGGATCTTTGGGTGGGTATATTTGTGAGTTTATGGGTGTGTGAGTGGGTGTCTGAGTAGTGTTATTATTTTTGTACCTTTCCATACATAACATATTTAAAGAACAAAACCATGGCCTCTGATCTTACAAGGAGATCTCAGATTAGAATACAGTTGCCACACTAAGTGAAGTTTAGATTTTACTCAAATGTATCAATCATGTTACTACTGTTAAGGATTTCAGTACCTTTTTGATATGGATTTTTAGAGAGAATGTTTTTGGTTTCTATTTGTGCACCTTTGAAGATAGATTTTTTGCCATTTTTATGAATTGGAGCTTTACCTTGGGTTTGTGCTATCTTTATATTTGTAAATGTTTCAAGTCAAGGTTTAATTTTTCTAAAATGAAAAGGAAGATTTGAATGGAATCTCATTTATGTAAGAGGAGTCCACTGATTTCTGGAAATTATGTACTCAATTGGGTTACCTTCAACTAGGAATTACTTAATATTTTGTTATTCTGAACTGCCTATGTCATATTATACAATACACTTGCATAATGGACCACTCATTTAGATATTTTTCAGAGTCACTCTTTTGTGTTCATTTTAGTGTATTAACTGTGTTTTAAAAAAAAAGTTTTTTTAATCCTCGCAAATTCACCACTTTTAGAAATGGGGGTCTCTAGTTGACAGAGGTAGGTACCTTTGTCCAAGTAGGGACCCTTCTTCCTAGTCAGGGGAAGGGGGATACACTTCTAAAATAATCCCTGCTCACCCCCTAGGTAGCTTGGCACGAGCAGACAGGCTTATCTCAGAGGCAGTGTGTAAAGCATTTGTGAACACAAACAGTAATACAGTAAAAACACTACAAATGGACACCACACCAGTTTAGAAAAATAGGTAAACTTTATCTAAACCAAAACAAGACCAAATGACAAAAATTCACAGTACAGTTATCAAGATATCCTCAAAAAATAGGTTATTTACTCAACTAAAGTATGTAGCAACAAATAACTCCACCTGGAGTTATTATGACGTTGTGACAGATAAAAATCCCAATGTACGTCGCCGACCGTGCAACCCTTTTCACTGAAGGTACCTTGGATGCATTGTGCACACAAACAAAAAGGGCCGCAGGGAAGGTGAGGCGTTGGTTCCTTACACTGATGGAAGGTGACGTGTTGGTTCCTTGCTTCGGGGCAGGTGATGAATTGATTCCTTATCTCAGTGCAGGGGAGGTGATGCGTCGGTTCCTTGCCGGAGAGGAGGTGATGCGTCGGTTTCTTACTACGAGGGGAGGTGAGGCATCGGGTTCTTACTGAATCCCCCAATGGTGTGACAGACCTGGTGCCTTGATGTGTGGCGACGATCCAGGACGATGTGTGGTTTCTTGCAGCTGCACAGCGGTTTCTTCAGAGATGCATCGGAAACGGGCACGGATGCATCACTTATCTTGTTGTTGCATTGCTTTTCCAGCTCCCAAAAGCCAGAGCAACCTCTAGATTGCCGGACCAGCTACAGTCACTACTTGGCATGTCAGAACTCCCAGAAGGGAAGTTCAGGGGAGCTGGGGGCATAGTCTTTGTGTATCTGAGACTTCAAAATAGGAGGCAAGCTCAGTTTCAAGCCCTTGGAGATCTTCCTCAAGCAAGGGACACAAGAAACAGCAAAGTCCATTTTCCTTTCCTTGGTGGAAAGTAGCTACTGCAGACCAACCCAGACAGCAAACAGCACAGGAGCAGTATTCCTCCTCAGTTTCTCCAGCTCTTCTCCTCGGCAAAGGTTCCTCTTGATTTCCCAGAAGTGATCTAAAAGTATGGGGTCGCGGCCCCAATATTTATACTACAAAATCGTTTGTTCTCTGTTGGCAGAGAAGCACTGTGCTCAGATAAAACCAGTTCTGTCCTCTCTGGTGCAGCTTCCTGACAGGAGGTGGAAACAGCATTGTCCATGGCAGCCCAGTACTGACTCATCCAGACTCTATGGAGCCATACACCTCCCCAGCCCCTGCTATGTTCCATATAGGTACCTCAATATAGGCTCAGGTAGTCACCTAACCTTTCACCTATATTCTTCCTTACCATTACACTACTTAACAGTTCTTAGTACTGACCTTTTACCTAGTTACGGTAATGTCCAAAGATGACATGTTGTTTTCTCCGAAAAGTTCAAACCTCATTAAAAATGCATGAGGATTCTTGGAATCACCACAGGACAGCAGGCCTAGCATCGCCTGCATAATACAAATATGTACGGTTCATTCCTTCCGTCATCCCAGTCCGACATGGTATATCCGACATGGTATATCCCAAGGAGGTACCACTTTGGGTATAAATACACCATATCTTGCTGAGGTAGTCAGAGGAGAAAAGGACTTCCATGCCGACACACAGACGCAAGACGCTGAGGTTCCTTTTACGCACGCAGACACTCCAGCTCGCAGTGGTCTGACATCTGTTGCAGGGTGTCCATCTCAAGACCAAGATGGGGTCCCACAGTCTCTCTCACTTCAGGTAATGAGGGTTGACTTTATTCTAGAGGGATTCTTGGCTTTGCACCTACATACATGCTAGGTATGCTTAGGCACATCTAGTTAGGGTTGCATCATTTACTGTCATGTATTTTATATATTTGCCTGTATTCATTGATTTAGCACAATGGTAGAAATCTACCATCCTTTTACTCTGTTTGTGCTTATAATCATTTATATCTATTACTGTCTAGTGGTTGTTTCAGCACACCTATTTTGCATTAGAATGACGCTGGTTCAATAAATACTTTTTGTTTTAATTTATTTATATTTTTTATTGAAATCCATATAACAAATTATTTTATCCATAAATACATCCATAAAATCCATTAGTATTTAACAATAGTACCATAAATACATCCATAAAATTCATTAGTATTTAACAATAGTAATACAGAGTTGTTAAATAGCACAAATTTACCGAGAGGGAATAACTCCTAATATCCATAAAGATAAACAGTATAAACATTTAAACCAGTGTACAAAGGACAAAGAAAACAGTATCCACTGCCGGTCATAAATATAAACTAAACAATTGATTAAACCTTGGGTACCTAAGCGTATACCTAAAAGTCAGCGAGTATGTTGAACATACTAAATCATCCTATATTTAATAATGTACCTGAATTACAAGAGAATATCAAATGTTGCATAACAAATTAAGACTGTGTTATTGCCAGGTATAGATATCAAACATAGTGGGACTACCTCCTAAAAGATACACTGAATTTTTAGATCTTAGTCAAAATAAGCTGCCCAGATCCTCTCAAACTTCTTAAGTCCCACAATTCGCAAAACATAGGCTCGTTCACTCTTTTTAACTAGCTTAATTTTTTGGACCCATTCATGGACAGATGGTATGAGATCTGATCGCCATCTTTGAAGCAGAAGTGATCTAGCTACCGCCATTGCAATATATAATAGTTTGGTAAGCTTGTCTGGAAGAGGAAGATCTGGGTCGAAGCCAAGTATTATTAGCCAAGTACTCAATCTTGTTAAGATACAGCATTCACGTTCCAGATAAAAAAAAAATCATCTCAGAACTTCTGGATCAAGGGGCATTATAGTATAATGTGTGCCCAATTGGCTGAAGGATGGTTAAGGCAACGGAATCCCTGTGCTGATTGGTTGGTATAAATCTTAGATAAAAAAAAGTGGAGTTCTATAAAGTAGCCATTTACTAAAAAATAACATCCTTTGCCAAATATCTCCCCATATCGTGCTGAAATTGAGATTGTTAACTGCTGACCACATACTCGCTGAGATTTCCATCCCCTCATGCTTAGCCCATTTTGTAATGGCTTTCCCCTCCAGATCGATACCCTTGATGGAGGCTAAATGCTTTTTCCATTCCCCAGGTTTCTTAAATGCCGTATCTTCTAATAATGCATATACCAAGCATTTCCGTTCACTGATATGGACAAAATCAAGTTTGCTCTGGAATTTACTAAAAATATTATATGACCCAAGAAGAAGGAAGTCATTAACGATTAAATGAGACATTTCAGCTATGCTCAGCCATCTATCATTCCTCAAAAAATCTGAGATTTTCCGGAATCCAGCATTGGCCCATTTTTGTGTTATTACTGAAGATTCTCTGAACACAGAAAATAAGAAAGGGCCAGATAACGGGGTTGGGGAGTTTTTTGCGGGGATAGAATATCTTCTATAAAAAGCCTGCCGTTTCTGGAAAAACCACTGTACACACTTTTACCATACTAATTTAGGCGATTTAACAATTGTTAATCGGCAGTGGATCTGGTTTTCCTTGCAGATTAAATGAATAAAATAGTTAATAAAAAGATTCAATTGTAGTTCTGGCATAAATCTGGATAAATATTGTGCAAAATATGCAAAGTAATAATCCCTCAGAATTTGGGAGAGCTTATCCTCCAATTTCCAGCTCTTCGTATAAAGTGCTAAATGCAACTCGTGGGGCCTTCTTTGCCCAGAGGAAGGCTGTAAACCTAGAGGCCCATTAGTATAGCGGGCGGATCGCCACCGCCCGTATGGCGATCCGCCCGCTAAAAACCTCCGCCCGCATCCAATTTCCCCTGCGACATTACCATGGCGGAGGGGACCCCGGCGGACGGGAAGACCGTCCTCCTGTTTTCCGCCAGTAGGCAATCCACCCGATTGTCTACCGGGAGGAAAAGCAGTTTATATGGTAGCGGTGTCTGGTAGACACCGCCATCCATATTACTATGAAGGCGGGGTCCTGCCTTGTTGCCGCCACGGAAAAGCAGGCGGTGTTTGACATTGGGGGCCTGTAGCGGGCCACCAGGGATACTGGGGGTGGGGTGCACATGGGGGGTACCTATGGTACCCCCCGCATTTCAATGTACAACGTTGTGCATTGAAAGGCACAGGCTGCTTCTGTGGCATTGTGGCGGGCGGTGCTCTCTGCACCGCCTGCCGCAATGTTGCAGATGTGCCATTCACCTGCCAGTGTTCTGGGCGCATGCTAATCGGGAGTGTGGGACCGCCGCACCCTCAGCAGGCGGTCCCATTTCCCGATTTGTCTGCCGGCCATACTAATGGTGCCCCTAGAATCTATTTTGGTAAAAAAGGCGCTCATTAAAATACAGGGAATTGCCGAGAAGAGGAAATTGAATAGTGGAAGGGCAGACATTTTAATCAGAGCAACCCTACTCAAGATGGTTAATGGAAGAGAGCTCCAACGGAGGAATGAGTCCTGAACTTTTCTTAGAAGTGGGGCAAAATTCAAATCGTAAAATCAACTACTTGTTCTGAAAAATAAACACCAAGATACCTTTTAGGTTTTGTGTTTAAACAAGAAAGAATATCGAGGTGGAAATCCATACATGCTCCGCCCCACTATATGATTTCTGTCTTTTTTAAATTTATTTTATATCCACTAATGCCTCCAATTCCTCGAAGATCTCAAAAGTTTTTGCTTGGACCTCTTTCTTAGGCTTTATAATAAGCATGATATCATCGGTGTATGTTTCAATTTCGCCATGGTTGTAAGTGGAGGGCAGGTATCAATACTATTCCTTATTGCAATCGCTAATCGCTTGATAAAAAAGGCAAATAGTACCAGAGACAGAGGGCACCCTTGTCTAGTCCACCTTTTAACCTTAACCTGGCCAGCCTCCGAGGTGTTAATATTTACATTGGCTTCAGCATTTAGGTATAAATTCTGAACCAACCCCGCACTTTGGGAGGTAGGCCGAAATTTTGCAGAATAAAAAATAGGGTCTCCCAGACAACTAGGTCAAATGTCTTTTCGGCGTCTAAAAGGAGGACTAGAGCAGGTATCCTCTAAGTCTCAAATTAGTCCAATGCTTCCGTTAAATAGTGTGTATTTGTGCAGAACTGCCTGCCAGCAATAAAACCATTTTGGTCAGGGTGAATCAAATGTGAGGCATTTTGATTAAAACGATTAGCTAAAAGTTTAGCGATTATTTTATAGTCAGAATTTAATAACATGATGGGGCGGTCAGAATTAGGATCTTCGCCATCCTTTCCCTTCTTTTAAAAAGCTGACTATATTCCTATTTCTGAATGACAATGGTATCGCCCCACCTTCTAAAATTGAGTTAGCTAACGATAAAAAATAATCCGAAATGGTACTGAGAAAGATTTTTAAAAATTCTGCTGAGAGGCCATCCGGGCTGCAGGCTTTGCCGATTGGAAAAAAATGTATAACCCCCTTCAGCTCATCTTTTGGAAAAGACCTAGCCGTACTCATTTTCTCCATATCCGAGAGTACCGGCAATTCATTTCTCTGTAGGAACCCTCTCAGGGATGTAATATCAATAATCCGTTGTTGGGTGTATATAGACCTATAATGTTGTAGCATTATATCACCTATTTTTACCGGGTCCTCATTACGGGAAGCAGTTGAAGGACATTTTAATGCAGTTATCTGGTTAGTAGCAGCCTGCTCCCTTGCCTCCCAAGCAAGGGACCTACCAGTATAATTACTTTCTACATAAATGTTTTGTCTATGGTGCTGATAAAAGAATTCACTCTTAAGATAATACCTTTCGCTAAGATCCCGTTTAGCCTGATCAAGCTGCCACTGGTTAAAAACTGTGGGGCTACTAAGAAATGCGTCGAGAGACTTTTGTACTGTCTGCTCAAGGGATCGCTTTCCTTCCTTAGCTTTCCTAAGATTATCAGCATCTTTCCGATGGCCAGCCCTCACATGAAAGCCTTGAGTGATGCCCAAACCACATATAAAGGTAAAGAGCCATGGTTTTGCGTGAGAAATTCTTTAATTTCGGTTTCAATAAAGAGCGCCCAATTCTCATCTAAAAGATATTGCCTATTTAGCATCCATCTTTTAGGAGTCCTTGAGGTTCTGGACTTTTAAGAGTCCAGAGGTGTCAGGGAAACAACACCCGAAGACCCCTGAGTTCCTCCTGTCTCGGTGCACAAATAAACAGAGACACGGGCTTCTCGATGGCGGCGTCAAAGACCAAGGTTTATTTACTGCAGGGACACAGAAATCATAGGAACCACACAGAGGCAGAATCTACGAGGCTGTTCAAATTGCATTAAGTGGGTTGCTTCTTAAATACAAGAAAAATGTCTTGGGGCAACATTACACGAATATTTCTCATGCCTAACCCGGTATCCCAAACAGACAATAAATAAATATCAAACAATGATTAGTTGTGGGTTCTCGGTGTTCAATCAGATCCTCTCGACAGTTTTTCATTCTCTACTTGATCCTCCCCATCATAAAAATCGTAACCTCCCCATTGTAAAAGCCCAGAAAGAAAGGAGCAGAGCCAGGTGCAAAGGATTGAAATGTAGGATAAGAGGTGTTTATGGATCATAAACGGGCAGGGCAATCGTCTTCGGCCTTTCAGTCAGGACAACGGACACGAGAACCAGTATAGCAGGACTGGCCTCAGGCAAGGGAGGCAGCTTGATTCTGCCTAGTCATGTAGCGTCAGCCTATCTCGGGGCTCGAGCTTACGTGTCCTTAACAAGGTGACTCTGCCGGGGTCATCGTCCGTTCATTGACTATGTGAGGGCAAGAAACAAGATGGATGCCGTAACTAAAATGGATGCCGTGACTTTTAGAGAGAATGCCCTAGTTTCCAGTGAATTCGTGCTAGTTGCGCAGCGAAAACACTGTCACGTATACAATGGATCGTTTGCGGTTCATTGGTACCAAAATCGTGTCAGTACTATGATACCGAATTCACAGGTTCGAATCGCAAACAGAACCTCAGACCGTCCTTTTGCCCTTACATAGGCACCAACTCACTCTATGTCAGAGTCCAGTTCTATATTCATCAGGTCACTGATATGTTGTTGTAGCATTACTCTATCCCGTGGCGTATCTCTGAAAACAGGTGGTCTCCTTACGCATGATGAAACACAAACGCTACATAAGGCAGGGCCACACTGAATAATGAGACAGCACGAGAATAAAAATACTAACGTAACACCAATGACCATTAGAACCTTCCACCCCTATGCAGATAACAGGTTCCAGAACCATCCCATTAGTGACCAGTCACCTTCCTCTACGTGAATGGAGTCGGAGATTTTGTGTAACTTAGAGATGGCCTTGTATACTGTTGGCGCATTATCTGGGATAAAAACGCAGCAACTTGATTGGATCATTTTGCATACCCCACCTCGATCTGCAAGTAATACGTCAAGAACCATACGGTTCTGTAACGTCATGAGGCGATCCGCTTGAAGCTCAGCTGTCAGGTTACTAAGGGCACCTGTAGTTTCAATAATGGTGGATTCAACTACTCGTGTTAGTTGACGTAGGTTTCTACTGTTGACCATAGGCCCCCAGAACGGGAGGAAACCTTTGAAAAAGTCTCCTGCTTCTTGGCCAGCAGTATCCTCTTTACTGAATACACCTCTCACAACTCTCGTTTTGTGATAATCCGGTGCAGCAGTGTATGTCGGAGGTAACAGTTTAGCGATATAACATGAGCCTGAGAAGTCAGCGGGCAGCCATGTATATGCTCTGTCTTGACAAACAAAATAGGTACCCTTAGCGGCTAAGAATGCAGGGGAAGATTGTGACGGGAACACGTATGTTTCAATGCAGTCACTCTTCCCCAATCGAGCCTTCGGATTCCTCCCATTCCCTTGCAAACAGACCTGACCTTGGTGGGGTACGACCCAGATCGGAGTCGAGCTCTTACGTTTGTTCTCACCCAGAGTAATGCCATATTCTGTAATGTTCCACCCCATGTAGACTCGCAACTCATCCTTGGGAATGTACGGAGTATTAGTGACATCTCTCACCATATCAGTGATTCCTTTCACCAAGGCTCTATTAGCAGAGTTATATCGGGTGGAACGCGGAGGTCGTGGAGGGTAGGTCTCTAGAGCATAGGCGAACATGGTCTGAAATGCCCAGAATGATCCATTATAACTGAAAGGCAGAACCAAATAAGGGATGCCCTTGTCCATGGTATGTGGTATCAGGCCACATACCCAGCAGTTTGTTGTGTTAACCACTAATTGATGTTGGTGCAAGAGCTGAATGAAAGTGTTATTTATAAACTCAGAGCGTCGAGCTTGCTCGTGAGCAGGAAAAGGGTGGAAAGAGTGAATAGTACCAATAGTTGGGGAAACAGAAATATGGGGAGATACTGTGGACGTAACAGGTGCAAAGATCAATTGGATACCGAAAATAATTCCGCCTACTAGAGTTATAAAAACAATCAGAAGTGTTAGGGCACACTGCATTAGGAAACATTTACTATACAATATGTCATATAATTTTGTCTTGTGCACATTTATGACTTTAACCCGTCGTAATTCAGGAAGCTCCATCTTCTACAACCGTTCGCAACGGATGGTTTGTACCTGTTAGAAACTTACCTCTGTTTATCCTGGGAGTTCCCAAGACAAACAGAAGAAACCGACCTAATGTCTGATTCCCTGTAAATTAAAACAAGGCACACGTTACGACCCTACGGTAACCCAGATGGCAAGGTGAAAAGAAACAAGAAAATAAAAAAATAAATAAAAAATTCTAGCAAACTTCCTGATTGACTGGAATGCAGTATGATCAAAACATTTTTACAGTCTTTAAACAGAAGGGCACTAATGCAATGTCATTAGTTCATAACATGAGAACGTAGATTATATCTGTACTTTCCGGGTCTTGTTTGGTCTTGAAATAGCTGGTCCACAGGTGCAGAAATGTTCGATTCCACAGGGGACAAGTGTTCACTTTGTGTAATACTTGGTTCAGGATTCAAAGGAGCGGTTTCTGTTGAGGTGCCAAAGTTCTGCGTTTCGGTTCGTGGATGGTCCGTTAGGTACTCTGCATCACTGAAAGGGATGTGCCTAGGAACAGGTTCTGTTTCGGACACACCAATTCCTCGTCTAACCCAGTTGTCATAGGGGAGTGGAAGAGGGACACACTTTGTGTGGCTGGCGTGCACCCAATTCTTCCTTCCAGCTAGCCGTACTGCAGTTCTGGTTACGAGGAGGACCTGAAACGGGCCCACGAATCTTGGCTGAAGGTTTCGGGCGCGTTCAAAGTTCCGCACCACAACCTGGTCGCCTGGTTTCAACGTATGGCCTGGACTCTCCGGCAGTTTAGGCAAGGATTCGAATACCTGTTGATGAATAAGGCTTAGTTTAGCAGTCAAGTCATAAAGGTAATCAATCAGCATTGGGTATTCGATCTGTTTAAATTCCTTTGGCCTAGGGACTCCCCAAACATTAGCAGGACGACCGATCACAATCTCATATGGGCTAAGCCCTACTCAAGAGTGTACAGTTGCTCTGGTGGACAGTAAAGCTAAAGGCAGTGCGTCTGGCCAAGAGAGACCAGTGGAAGCTTGAATTTTCTTAAGTTTCAGCTTCAGGGTACCATTGTATCCTTCCACCAAACCTGCTGACTGTGGATGATTCGCACTGTGGAATTTTTGTACAATTCCTAGACCCACACACACACTCTTCATAACTTTCCCTACAAACTCACTTCCGTTGTCTGACCAAACAATCCGTGGCATACCATACCTAGGGAAGTACTCTTTGAGGAGGATTTTGGCAGTGGACATGGCAGTGTTATCCTTTAATGGGTATGCCTCAATCCATCTTGAAAAGGCACATACTACTACTAGGACATACTTAAGATTGTTACACCTGTCCATGTGGATATAGTCTAATTGAATCACTTCAAAGGGACAAGAAGGGGGAGCAAAATGACCAGTTGGGGTTGGGGTTCCCTTGCCAGGATTATGCATCAGGCATACCATGCAGTTTTTCACCACTCTTTCCGCACACTTAGTAATTCCATCGTTCTTCCATACTGGAGCTAACATTTTACAGATCCCTTTCGAACTGATGTGCGCCGCTCCATGTGCCATCGTGACTACTGCAAGTCCATACGCATTGGGTAACATCCAACGTTGCTGCTCAGACAGATCAATCCAACATCCACTTGGATCCATTTTACCCGTTTTCTCCTTCCATTCATTCTTCTCATTTTCAGTTGCCTCATTTTGGATTGCTTTCACACTGTCAATCGTATTCTCACACATTCCTGATTCAGCAATCCATCTTGCAGACGTTGCAACATACATTCGGCTCGTCATGTTCTTGGCCGTCTCTTTGGCAACCTCATCGGCAAATGCATTCCCTCGGCCAACATCATCCGTAATCTTTCGATGAGCACTGCACTTCACAATCGCAACTTCATTCGGTAGGGTCAGGGATTCCAATAGATCGCTGACTAGCTGTCCATGTTGGATCTTAGTTCCATGGGACGTGAGAAAACCTCTTTCTTTCCAGAGACGCCCAAAATTGTGTGCGACGCCAAAGGCGTACTGGCTATCAGTAAACACATTCACTCTCTTTCCCTCAGCTAAAACACACGCTCTTGTCAATGCAATTAATTCTGCTGCTTGGGCAGAATTCTGACTCACTCTTGCAGCCTCAACAATCGTACCCAAAGTCGTAACTGCATACGCGGCCGTCACATCACCATTCTGGAGTTTAAAGCAGGACCCATCGACATATAACGTGCCGTCTGGGTCTGATAACGGAGTATCCTTTAAATCAATTCTACCTTTTGTCTCTTCTTCAGTTCTGAAACAACAATCATGGGGCTCTGAATCACTCGACTCCTGAGCAGTCGGCAACAGTGTTGCTGGATTCAATATGTTGCATCGCTTGATCTGAATGTGACTTGCCAACAGTGTCAGCTCGTAGCCTGATAATCTAGCACTGGTGAGGTGCTGAGTTTTCGTTCGATTCATGAGTGTATCCACAGCATGTGGAACCATGACTACTAGCATGTTGTTCATGACTAATCCGGCAGACTGTCGAATAGACACTGCAGCTGCTGCCGTGGCTCTCAAACAACTTGGCAATGCTCTGGCTACCGGATCTAACATGGATGAAAAATATGCACAAGGCCGTTGTTTGTCGCCAAATTGTTGCGTTAATACACTCAATGCACAACCTTCTCTTTCATGGACGTATAAAGTAAATGGCTTACTGTAGTCAGGAGTACCCAACACAGGAGCTGAACACAGCGCATCACGTAAGTCAGAGAAGCTCTGTTGACATTCATCAGACCATGGCAAAGGGCTCGGAACACCTTTTCCAGTCAGGGCTACCAATGGTTTCGCCATGAGAGAAAAATTTGGGATCCATTGCCTGCAGTATGACATAATACCCAAAAACGCACGCACTTCTCTCTGTGTGCTTGGTACAGTCATCTGCGAAATTGCTTTGATTCTCTCTGGGGTCAACCTTCTTCCCTCCTTTGACAAAAGATGACCTAAGTAGGTCACTTCTTGGCAACAATATTGCAGTTTAGAAGGTGACACCTTGTGATGTAAGTTTGACAAGTGATGCAATAAAGAAATTGTAGCTGCTTTGCAAGTTTCCTTGTCGTCAGCGGCTAATAAAAGATCGTCTACGTATTGGATCAGAGCAACACCATGAGGAAGTACAAGAGCGTCTAATTGACTTTTTAATGCTTGGCTATAAATTGAAGGGCTTTCACAATAACCTTGTGGAGCGCGTTTGAATCTGAAACTGCGTCCTCCTAAAGAGAAACCAAAAATGTCTCTACTTTCTTCCGCTATCGGAATGCTGAAAAATGCATTTTTCAAGTCAATCACCGTAAACCATGATGCCGATGCAGGAATCAACGTCAACAATGCGGTGATATCTGGTACCACTGGGAACTGTGGGATCACAATTTTATTTACCTCTCTGAGGTCAATCACAAATCTGTAGATTGGAGGTTTGGAAGGGTCAGTGCGTTTCAAAATCGGCAGGACAGGACTATTGCAGACGTTTCCTCTAGTTTCCTCAATCACGTCTTTCTGTATCAAGTCTTTCACAATCAGCAAGAGTGCTTGTTCACCTTCATTTGAAATCCGATACTGTGGGATTCGTGGAAATTTAACATTAGCTTTCAGACTTACCACGTAAGGGGGAATTTCCAAGAGGCCTACATCGTTTGGACCAGTCGCCCAAAGAGTATCAGGGAGGGAACGTAGCTCCGGTGGGAGCTTGTCCATCGACATGTACATCGGAGAGATTACTCTTTTTCCTAATGTGAGCTGTACTCCCGAAGGAGAACAGTACAGTGTCGCATGCAGGCGTTTCAACAGGTCTAAACCAAGGAGATTCTCATTACAACCAGTAGTTAGTATAAGGGGTGCTTCTAACTTGCATGGCCCAACAGAGATAGATAAAGGTTTGGACACAGGATTGTGAACAGGGGCGCCTGAAAAACCTACTGAAGTGTTCGTTAAGCCGGACAAAGGTGCGCCAGGGAGTTTCGCATGCATGATAGAGCTTTTTGCCGCACCAGTATCCAACAGAAACGGTTCGACCACGCCTGAGGTAGCTACTGCGACATAAGGTCCACTCTGATCAACTGGAACCGATACTACTCCCTCTCTTTGCCTGCGGCTGTCCTATTGGTCGCTTCTATGAATCTCTTCATTATGATCGTAGTAATCTTCAACATGGTACTGCGGAGATCTACCTGGCTGCGTAGGTTGTACATTTCGCTGGTCGAAATAATTCGATTGGCGATCAGCCTGTGGTGTCATTGTACCACGTCCTCTACCTCTAGGAGCTTGCATAAACCCAACATGACCTCTCTGTGCTGGGACACCACTAGTTTGTGAGTGTAGTACTGGACACTCATTCTTATAATGACCCTCCTTTTTACAATAGGCGCACTGATTCCATGCTAACTGTTGTCGGGGTAAACTATAATTAAATCTCTGGGCCGTCCCTTGCTGAAATTGTGGCTGCTGTTGAAACTGGGGTCGCTGCTGTGAATCTGACTGATTTGAACGAGGCGGATATGCCTGTTGCAAAAGGACTTTAGTTTTTAAATCTTTCGTTTTCTTTTCTGACTTTTCCTTTTCTTCTTTCTCTCTATTCTCATAATACTGTGCAGTTGCAAGTATCTGTGCTGTCGTCGACACTGCCCATGCACTTTCAGAATCCTTTAACTTGTTACTAAGCTCAGGTAGTAAATTAAACACGAACTTGTCAACAAACAACCTCTGACCTCCCTCGGTACTCATATCTTGCCCACTGTGGTCTACGAAAGTCTCTTCAAATCTAGTGAAGAAGTCAGAGACGCTTTCGTCCTTCTTTTGCTTGCATGCTGATAGTTTATCCCAATTTACTCGTAACGCTGGCATCAGCGTTTTCATCAGGTTAATTATTCTGCCAGGTAAGTCAGCAATCAGAGGTTCGGGTTTAGCTCCGCCAACCTGCTGTGCGTCTGCCGCTACGATAGCTGCCCAATCACCTCCTAAGGCGACTGGGTGGTTCTCTTGTCGAATCTTAGCCCATATAGGCTGTGGTACTACTTTACCAAATAGCCTTTCAATGTCTGCCAAATTCATGATACACGCTTGGACTGTCTGCGTTAATTCTTTGTAATAACCAGCAGGATTCTTACGAGGGTCTGGTAATGCTTGTTTTACTGCTAAAACTTCAGCCCGTTTCCAAGGAATGTGTATCCACACTCTCTGGAATTGTGCCGGAGCAGCCAAAATACCCAGAGCCGCATCAGCTTGAACTGCATCACGCCATATCGGTGGAACTTCCCTCATCGGATATTGACCTCGTCTTTTCCTAGTTATCGGTGTACCATCAGGGTCTCTTGTCGCCCTAAAAGGGGACTCATCCCGATAAGCTAAAATCAATTCTATCGCTCTCCCTACTTCTGAACCTATCACCATTCCTGCGGCGAATTTCTGCTGAATATTTATTAAATCCGAGGGGGCGGAATCTAAGTCATCATCTTCCCATTCTTCACGCACAAGAGAACACATCACGTCAAAAACATAACGTTGAGTCGGTTCATTCCATTGCATAAATGTGTCTAACACTCTTCGTGCATCATACTTCGCAGCTTTCGACATCCACCTAAGAGCTGTCGAATCTAACGTGTCTCGTTCCTCGGGACCAGGAAGCTGGCTACGTCTCTGTATAGAGTCAGAAACGGGGGTCCCAATTAAAGACCTGTAGAGAGGAGTTAAGATATTAGTTACAGAGTCGGTTATCTTCCGACGAACGGAAAGCGGAGTCAGAATGACAGGGCTCGGGGACAGGGCAGCTGAAGCAGATGAAGTAGTAAGGGTAGGGGTAGTAGGTAAAGCAGTTTGCGAAACGATAGGCAAAGGCGGAATAGGCGACCCAGGGAGAGGAGGTGCCGTAGGATCATTGATCACGGGAAAGACAGGAGCTGGATTCAAAGGAAGTGGAGCACCTATTCCATGCTGACCAGCAGCTGGCTGTACAACAGGTAGTAACTGTGGTGCTGTAATACCCTGTGCATACAACAGATAAGATAACAGAGGGTCCTTTTCAGGGTCCTCTATCGGCTTAGCAGGACAAGATGGCAATACAGGGTAACATTTATCGATTGCCAAATTGTGTTTTCTATTTTCTATCTCTATTGCTTTCTCGGTCTCGTTGACATGCAGCTGTCTAGCAGACTCCATCAAGGTCAACCCTTTCTCTTTCTGTTCTTTCTTTGTTTTCCTAATTTCTCTCTGTTTGGCTTCTTTGCGCCATACGCGAAAAGAATCAAACATTGCCGGCCGGGCTTTTCTCTTAAACAACTTCGTTTCTAAATTATCTAGAATTTCTGTTTCGAAACTACCATGCGGTGGCCAACTAAGGACACCATCTTTCTTGGTATAACGGACCCATACTTCATTATACGTAATAGGACCCACACCATGTTTACAATAGAGCTCATATGTAGGAGTCCCAATCGGAGGAACCAAACACGAGTCCTCCAACCGTGAATCCCCGTTGCAACGTAACCAGGACAAAAAACAATTGTTACCCTTAGTCATGACTACAAGGACAAATTCCAACCAAAATGTGCAGAGAACTTAGGCCTACCAAAATGAACCAATACCAAATACAAAGATTATCTTACCAAGAGCAACCAATGATAATCTACAAATCCAAAACAAATGTATCCAAATAACCAAACTGAGCACAACCCACTTAATACTTAACTGAAATTTGGAAGACGTCACCAAGGAGAACCCGTCTACGTCTTGCCGTACTAAGGTCTGCACCTCGGGTCCAAGACAGGGCGACAGTCAAGGCAGCGGTCCTCTGTAGCCGTCTGGGAACGGGAACCCTCGTGGAAGAGATCGTCGGGCCACTTTTACGACATGCAGGGATCGATGAAGCGGGGTACCTCCCTCCGGAATCTTCACACGAAACTTCTCGAACTTTTCAGGCTTTGGACCGGTACCGGATGACGTCGCCCCACGTTGGGCGCCAATTTGAGGTTCTGGACTTTTAAGAGTCCAGAGGTGTCAGGGAAACAACACCCGAAGACCCCTGAGTTCCTCCTGTCTCGGTGCACAAATAAACAGAGACACGGGCTTCTCGATGGCGGCGTCAAAGACCAAGGTTTATTTACTGCAGGGACACAGAAATCATAGGAACCACACAGAGGCAGAATCTACGAGGCTGTTCAAATTGCATTAAGTGGGTTGCTTCTTAAATACAAGAAAAATGTCTTGGGGCAACATTACACGAATATTTCTCATGCCTAACCCGGTATCCCAAACAGACAATAAATAAATATCAAACAATGATTAGTTGTGGGTTCTCGGTGTTCAATCAGATCCTCTCGACAGTTTTTCATTCTCTACTTGATCCTCCCCATCATAAAAATCGTAACCTCCCCATTGTAAAAGCCCAGAAAGAAAGGAGCAGAGCCAGGTGCAAAGGATTGAAATGTAGGATAAGAGGTGTTTATGGATCATAAACGGGCAGGGCAATCGTCTTCGGCCTTTCAGTCAGGACAACGGACACGAGAACCAGTATAGCAGGACTGGCCTCAGGCAAGGGAGGCAGCTTGATTCTGCCTAGTCATGTAGCTCAGCCTATCTCGGGGCTCGAGCTTACGTGTCCTTAACAAGGTGACTCTGCCGGGGTCATCGTCCGTTCATTGACTATGTGAGGGCAAGAAACAAGATGGATGCCGTAACTAAAATGGATGCTGTGACTTTTAGAGAGAATGCCCTAGTTTCCAGTGAACTCGTGCTAGTTGCGCAGCGAAAACACTGTCACGTATACAATGGATCGTTTGCGGTTCATTGGTACCAAAATCGTGTCAGTACTATGATACCGAATTCACAGGTTCGAATCGCAAACAGAACCTCATCCTAATATAATCCCCTAACTGTAACTCAAGACTCAACATCGCCTGGTCTGAGAATCCATTCTGAAGGAATCTCCGCTGGCTGAAACTCAGTCTCCTAGAAATAAGAAAAAAATCGATGCGTGATGAAGTATGAAGTATGAGTCGAGAAGTAGTTTTGTATAACTCTTAAAGTTTTAGGTTTCAGCTGTTTTTTGGACTAAGCAGAGGAGTCGATTTTAGAACTCATCAAAAAATTAAAATCTCTCCTATGATCAGTTCGCCAGGTACTTGAATTAGAGACTGAAAAAATTGCTCATACGGTGTTGGATTGTCCTCGACTGGTGCATATATACTGGCGAAAGTTATAAGTCTGTGCCCTAAGTTACAGGTCGCCCAATTCCTCCGTCCACTCTGATCATTTACAAAATTAACAACTTCCGCCTGAAGTCTTTTACTAAAAAATATCGCCGTTCCCCGATGAGATGCTGAAGATGAGGAAAACCACCGATAGGCTGCCCAGGACCTAAATATAGAAAAGTCTGATAGCTTCCCTGCTAGTATATGGGTTTCTTGTAATAAAATAACCGCTGGATTGTCTGTCTTCTCCACGTCTCAATTGCCCTCATTTTGGGGAAACGGCAGATGCTGACGGCTGGCTGATCATGCCGTAGCCACACCCCTTCCTTCTTCATGGCTGATGCAGGGCCAGAATCGACGTCAGACGCGGACCTGAATAGTGGATCCTCCGCTGGGAAACAGCTCCGATGCAATGCCAACATTCAGATGCAGGTCCACCAGGTATCTCGCTAAGAGAGGGTAAGTGCATGGATTATCCTTACCCACCGGTGCTTGGTTGAGGGTCACTGGGGAGGTCCTAGGAAGTAACTTTTCTCGTTTGTGTAGGCGATCTATGCTACAACTGCATTATGCGAAATCTCACTAAAGGAGCTAAAGCCCCAACAATAGTCCACGCTGAATCCCCAAGCTTGGGTCAGAGGGTGAAAAAGTGAGTTGGACAGGCTGCTGCCCGGGCTAACTGTGCGGCGGCCCTCAGGAAAGATCTGAACGTGAATTTTGAAACCGCTAAAATGGCAAGCTCTGAGGCTGTGAATCAAGATCTTCCGGGGGTTCCTCTGCAGACTTGGATTCGAGCATAAGCCCCTGCTTTATCGTAGGGATGTCCATGTTATCAGATTCGACCAAAGCTAAGACACAAACATTACCTGGCTTAGCCGGAGCAGCCTGAACAACTAAAGAGCTTAAAAAATATCCTGTATTTTTCAAAGTTAGGCATGGCTTGCCATCTGGGGAACAGGAGGCGACAGGGAATGAGCCCTCTCCAATTAATAATCCTATGGACAACCCTACGGTCTTGGATGAAGAAGAAGAGTGCGGGCAATCTCCCCCGCCATCCTCTGCTCTACAGGTGCCGTTCTCTGGGGGGGACTGTTCACCCTTATCAGATCCACCTACTCCTACGATCCCTGTTTTGTCTGTTCCAGCTGAGTTGACACCTTCTTCTGGATGGAGCGCTTCGTCAGATCTTTCTGCTCCTGAGGGAATGATATGGCCTATCACAGCTGACTCTATGCACTCTATTCAGCTTTCACAGCCTGAAGGTAGGCCAGAAGCAACTCAAGACAATCTCTTCCAGGAGAATAGATCTTTCTCTATCCAATGGGACACCAAGAGTCTCCTTAACCTGATTCTGGATGAGATTCAAGAGCTGAAAATCTCTCAATCTGCTGAGGTGCCACAATCCATGCTCGTCTATCTAAAATAGAGGAAACCATGACTCAGGTGCTGACGTGGCTTCACGAGGCCGAAGTTAAGATCTTGCAGCTGGAGGACTAAGTCTCAACTGTGAATAGTAAAGTTGCCACTTTCCAAAGGCAGACAGCAACATTCGAATACAAACTCGAGGAATTAGAAAACCACTCCAGGCGCTCGAATCTCCGGATTCTGGGTTTCCCGGAAGGCCTTGAGGGACAGCAGACTCTACAGTGGGTAGATTCATTTATCAAAAATAATGTCCTACCAGAGCTTAATGGCGATCTTACCCTCATGCGAGCACATCGGGTACCTGCCCATCTCCCTCCTAATTGTTAAGTTCCCACGGACTATGCTGGTCAACTTCGGAAATTATAGGGTTAAGGAACAAATTCTAACTAGGGCAATTAAACAGCAACAGTCTACCTCAACAGAAGTTCAACTTTGCCGCACTTTTCTGGACATGTCGGCTTCGGCAGCCAAAAGGCAGTAGGAATTTGTTAAAATGTTACATCTATTCAAGGAACAAGGGGCACAAGCCATGATTGCCCAACAGAGCAAGTTAAAAGTGTTAGTCAAGGCAGGTTTCACATATTTTGTAATGTCCTGGAAGCACAGGAACTGTTGCAACAAATTTCCATGGGAAAATCCTAAGACCTTTTATGTTCCTCAGTTTCAAAATATGATATTAAGTTAATACTATTCATCTACAAATTGCACTCAAATTGTTTTCTATTTTGTTTTCAGTTGTATGTTCTGGCTGTGTGCTCTGGCTCTCTTATCTTGGGATTCGTCTTCTACTAAGCATATTTTTCTTAGGTAGTTCTGTTTCTTATTGTCTTTTTTTTTCCCTTTTTTTCTGATTTTATTGGTATATCCTGGTGCTTTTTCTCTTTTTTCTTTTGAATGAGGGAAATGGGGCAGGCCTTTGAATAACCTGCACACATTATAGGTGGATACAAGGTCAATACATTCTAATGCTAAAACTGTGTATTTAAACAAAGGTCATTGCTTATCAAGTTATGATCTCTTGTTCTCACTGCTCTGCTGCTCTTTCTCGCTGCATTTACTTTTCTGTAGGCATCTGTGATAGGCTAGGCAGCTCTTTATTGTTTACCTTTCTGATTTGTTCTGTGCCTCGTTCGTCTTTCCTTGTTTCTTTTTTTCCATTTTTTATTTCTTGTTGGAAGGAAGAGGGGGGTAGAGAGGCTGGGGGCAATAGGCAACAAGTTAGAGTGCCAGTTAAGGGGGGGGGGAGAAGCTTGTCAGATGTGAGTAGGGTCAGCGGTCTGCTCACAGTGGCTGCTGGGGTTGGGTGGGGTCACAATGGTGGAAAAGGGAGCATGGGGAAAAAAACTAAATACATTTTTTAAATCCATACACATATACATTTGTTTTAAGAGACTCATATTCTGTTAGATCACAGATGGGGACACTTATCATTGCCATAGTTTCACCGTATACATTTTATCAATGCTGGTAAGGCTGCTAATTATCTTCTCTGTTGTTAATGGCTAAAAAGGAAATTCTTAAAGTGGCTTCTTTTAATGTTAATGGTCTTAACAACAAAAAGAAAATGAGGGTTCAATAAATACTTATTGAGAAATGTACCCACTGTTTCTCTGTTTATCTCTCTGAAACAAAGTGAGCACGAGTGACTGAGCGAAAAGTAATATACTGTTTCCACGATCCTGAGGGATCATGGTTGTCATGTTCGGTAGTTGCCAAGAACTATTCTCTCCTTGGTAAGAGGGGTTTCTAGTGGCACTGTGAGCTAGCTGGAATACAGGCTAACATACCCGGTAGGGGTGTCCAGAATCAGTCTGACACCAATCCTATGGTGTATATTGTCTAAACGTGCAGATCCTATATAGGTTTATAAGGACTACACAACATGGCACCACCAACGTTGGTTTGGTACTTATTTAACAGTCAAATTTGAGTAGTTCAGTTGTGTTATTCTCACAGACCCCTACTCACATTTCCCTAGAGTTCTCTTAACTAAGGCAGAAAAATCGTGACAGACCTTCAATATTGGCATGTTCTGTACCAGGGCGGTAATCCACTATCATTTGTAGCTTACAACATGAGTGTATGGCAGGTACCTTTTCAATAATAATAACTAACTAGGAATGTGTTTAGCAAATAATACAAAATAACATACTTGTTGTTCTCGGCATGATCATAATTTTCTTATGTTTATGGTGTAACTACACATCCTCATAGGGCCTTTACAGCATCCAATAGGTGGACAGCATGTTTATTGTCTGAAGAATGTCCATAAATATGGCCAAAAACAACACAGTCAGTCCCTCACCATTACTCACAAGTTAAAATATGAGACTTTTACTTACATCTTTCAGCACAGTGCCTTTCTCCCCTCCAGTATTGTGCATAACCTCCAAGTATGACTTGGGTATGTCTTCTATATTACCCAGTACATTGTCACATGAATCATGTGATGAGCACATTACTGCTCTCTCATAGCACTGGTGCAATTCATGCATCCTAGTGTGACTGTGAGCCCAGTCACCCTTGTACCATGGTTCAGGTTTGCTTGCCTGACAGGGATCACTGTTTTAGTACAGGTAGGGAAACCTTCCTGGCCAAAAACCAACCCCTGTGGCATGTTACTCTTTCTATGTGTGCTGCTGAATGCTGCACACATTGAAATAGGTTATAAAGATTAGACAGATAGTTAATCCTATTTACTCCATCCTATCAGAGTGGGAGGAATATAAAGCAGTCTCAAGTGTACACACTTTATGAAATCTGGGATTGTGTAAAAACAATGAGTGGATGTTAATGTTAATGTTAATGTTATCGGGTTTATAGAGCGCATAGCTGCCCGTGAGCGTCCCAGCGCTGAACAGATTCTGATAGGCAGAAAGGGAGAGAAGCTCATGGAAAGAGCCATGTTTTCAAGGATTTTCGGAATGCCAGAAGGTTAGGTTGGGCGCGGAGGTCAGGAGGGAGGACGTTCCACATCTTTGACGCATTGTAGGAGAAGCGCCGGCCTCCTGAGCGTGCTCGCAGAATCTTGGGTGGTTTAGTAAGGTTGGCATTGGATGATCAAAGGGGTCTAGGGGTGTTATAGGGAGTGATTAAATCTCTCAGTATGGGGGGGGCTTTGCCATTCAGAATTTTATGTGTAAGGCAGAGTGATTTGAACTGCACTCTTTCCATGATGGGTAACCAGTGCAGAGCACGCAAGGCTGGTTTGGCTGAACAGCGATTCCTGGTGTTGGTCAGAATCCTAGCAGCGGCGTTTTGAACCACCTGAAGTTTGGTAATGGCTTTTAGAGGTGCACCAAGGTATAGCGCATTGCCGTAATCTAGCCTTGATAGAATGAGACCCTGTAACAACAGTTTCCTTGATTGGAAAGGGAGTAAAGGTAAGATTTTTCGGGTAGATCGCAGGAGGCCAAAGCAGGCTCCGGCAGTTTTTCTTGCTTGGGTTTGCATAGTGAGTTTATTGTCCAGCCATAGACCGAGGCTTTTAATCTCGGGCTTGGGAGATGGAGGTTTGCCCATGCAAGGCGGCCAGAGGGAGTCTGTGAGGAGGTGAGCTTGATTCCCCATTACCATGATCTCCGTTTTCTCGCCGTTAAGCTTTAAATGGGATCTGTCCATCCAGCTTACGATGTCAGTCAGGCATGAGTAAAGATCTATATTAGGATTTTTTTCCTGAGTAAGAGAAACTATCAGCTGCGTGTCATCTGCATATGTAAGGAGTTTTATCCCATGTGGAGTGACTATCTGTTCCAGGGGGGACATGTAAATGTTGAAGAGTGTCGGGCTTAAAGAAGAGCCCTGGGGCACTCCACAGCGTACAGGGGTATCTTTGGATGCATGGTTGCCCTCTATAACCTGGAAGGAGCAGTATGCCAGAAATTAGTTCAGCCAGGATAAGGCAAGGCCTGAAATTCCAAGATCACTGAGTCGCTGGGTCAGGATTTGATGATTGACAGTGTCGAAGGCCGCACTTAGGTCTAGGAGGATCACTGCCACGGATCCTCCTGCGTCCATGATCTTCCTGGCCTCCTCGACCACTGTCAAGATCGTGGTTTCGGTGCCTTGACCCGGGCGAAAGCCTGTCTGTGAGGATTTGAGTAGTTGATTGGTCTCGAGATAGTTGGATAGTTGGGAGTTTATAAATTTTTCTGTTAACTTGCTAGTGAGTGGAAGAAGGGAGATTGGCCTCAAGTTGGAAAGGTTGAGAGGGTCCAGATTCGTTTTTTTCAACAGAGCCCTAACCTTCGCCTTTTTGCAGCTGGGGGGAACTGTTCCGTTGATCAGAGAGGCAACTTGTCGGGGTGACAAGTTTTAAGATACTTGCTGGGGCTGGGTCTGAGGGAGAGCCACTCTTGAGTGACTGAAGAATAGGCGCCAGAGTGTCGGGATTTATAAGGGTGAATGAATCAAGTCCCGTTTTAAGCGTGCTGGTCTGTTCTACCGTTACCAGAGGAAGATCCGCGTTGGAGAGGGGGGGAAGTTTTTGTAGGATGTGTTGAATTTTCTGATCAAAAAAGGCGGCCAGTTTGTCACATTGATTATCTGAAGGGTCGACAAATCCTAATGGTTCTGGTGTTTTTAGGAGTTGTTTGATAATTTGGAAGGTGTCCTTTGATGAATGGGAAGCCGCATTAATTTTCTCTTGAAAGAAGGCGGTTTGTGCTTCTTTCAGGGCTTTTTTATAGGCAAGAATCGACAGTCTGTAGTCTTTCTTTTGCTCAGGGTCGAAATCTTTCCGCCATATTCTTTCAGCTTTTTTACAAAGTTTTTTTAGGTGGCGGGTCTCCTGTGTAAACCAAGGGGCCGGGGTTTTTTTACGGGAAGTGAGGTGCGGTTTTTTAGGGAGGATCGTGTTAAGGGAATTTTTGATCCAAGAGGAGAACTTTATGTCTGCTGTTATAGGGTCTGAATCATGAGTTGGTTTACGACGTTCTAAGGCTTCCTTCCATTTTTCGATATCAAGTTTAGCCCAGGGACGCGTGGGGGCGACAGAGGGTTTATTGGGAGGGGAGATGTTAGGTATTTCCCATCTGAAAGGGATAAGTAGATGGTCTGACCATGGCAAAGGGATCAGAGCATTGGTTATAAGATCCTCGATGTTGCATATGATGGGGTCAAGAAGATGTCCGAGCCTATGGGTAGGTTGGTTATTCTGGAGACGAA
Source organism: Triturus cristatus (assembly GCF_964204655.1). Taxonomy (NCBI): domain Eukaryota; kingdom Metazoa; phylum Chordata; class Amphibia; order Caudata; family Salamandridae; genus Triturus; species Triturus cristatus. The sequence goes on along the minus strand of NC_140584.1, from coordinate 1,114,193,962 downwards.
GCTGAAGCGTTGTTAGGTCTGCCAATAGTTCTACTGTGGTATCGTCGTCGTTTTTGTCAAAGTGGATGTTAAGGATTATCATGTTAGAGGAAATGCTCGACAGAGCAGTTGAGAATTCGAGTAAGGAACTACAGAATTGGCCTAAAGCCCCTGGTGGACGGTAAATAAAGACTCCTGAGAGGGAGTTACAAGGGGATTTGGATGTTAAAATGGACGTATTCACAATTCGATAGGGGGCTGTCGTAAAAACGACATGTGAAATGGTTTTTATAAATAATCGCGATACCTCCTCCCTTACCCTTCGCTCGGTCTAGATGTTGCAATAGGAGACACTGGGGTAAGGCCTGGACAATGTCGAAGTCTGATTCTGGCCTGAGCCATGTTTCTGTGAGAAATAGGATATCGAGTTTCTCCTCTTCTAGTAGCATATGTATTTCCTGGGTGTGCTTGGGTAGGGATCGACAATTTAACAAACCCATTTTAATGATAGTTGGGGGGAGTTGGTTTTTAGGAGCTGGGGTGAGTTTAAAAGGACAATTTGGACAGTGGGTTTCCTGATTCTCACCTGTGAGGGAATTGGTGCAGGGAGGCTGTAGGGGATGGTTCAGTCGAAGCAAGGAGTCCCTGGAGTATGACAGATTTACGTGATTGGAGAGGTCCAGGGTTGCTGGCCCTAGGCCCGTCCTGGCGCGGACGGGCGCAGACGGGCGTGCCTTAGGCGCGCCTTCGGCGCGCTGCCGGCACGCCCGCTGCACTCGTCCGCTGCGCTTCCGCCAGAAGCACAAAATTATTGGGGGGGGTGTGGCCTCGAGGGGGCGTGTCCTCGGTGCGCGCCGGCAATGGCGTCCGAGCAAGTTTGTTCCGTCCCAAGTCCGCTTTCAGCGTTTAGGGGCTGCTGTAAAGCGTGTGGCGAGGGAGGGCTTTCGTTTCTGCTAGTGCTCAAGAGGTAAGTTAAAACGAAAAGGCAAACAATATGTGACACTCAAAATGTTAAAATTAAGTTCTGCTCCCGGCTTCCGCCTCAGGAGTACTGTTCTAAGGAGCGCTAGCTGTCAGCGCTTTTCTACAGGTGCCGGGGGGCGTGGCCTCGAGGGGGCGTGTCCTCGGTGCGCGCCGGCAATGGCGTCCAAGCAAGTTTGTTCCGTCCCAAGTCCGCTTTCAGCGTTTAGGGGCTGCTGTAAAGCGTGTGGTGAGGGAGGGCTTTCGTTTCTGCTATGCTCAAGAGGTAAGTTAAAACGAAAAGGCAAACAATATGTGACACTCAAAATGTTAAAATTAAGTTCTGCTCCCGGCTTCTGCCTCGGGAGTACTGTTCTAAGGAGCGCTAGCTGTCAGCGCTTTTCTACTGGTGCCGGGGGCGTGGCCTCGAGGGGGCGTGTCCTCGGTGCGCGCCGGCAATGGCGTCCGAGCAAGTTTGTTCCGTCCCAAGTCCGCTTTCAGCGTTTAGGGGCTGCTGTAAAACGTGTGGTGAGGGAGGGCTTTCGTTTCTGCTAGTGCTCAAGAGGTAAGTTAAAACGAAAAGGCAAACAATATGTGACACTCAAAATGTTAAAATTAAGTTCTGCTCCCGGCTTCTGCCTCAGGAGTACTGTTCTAAGGAGCTCTAGCTGTCAGTGCTTTTCTACTGGTGCCGGGGGACGTGGCCTCGAGGGGGCGTGTCCTCGGTGCACGCCGGCAATGGCATCCGAGCAAGTTTGTTCCGTCCCAAGTCCGCTTTCAGCGTTTAGGGGCTGCTGTAAAGTGTGTGGCGAGGGAGGGCCTTCGTTTCTGCTAGTGCTCAAGAGGTAAGTTAAAACGAAAAGGCAAGCAATATGTGACACTCAAAATGTTAAAATTAAGTTCTGCTCCCGGCTTCCGCCTCAGGAGTACTGTTCTAAGGAGCGCTAGCTGTCAGCGCTTTTCTACTGGTGCCGGGGGGCGTGGCCTCGAGGGGGCGTGTCCTCGGTGCGCGCCGTCAATGGCGTCCGAGCAAGTTTGTTCCGTCCCAAGTCCGCTTTCAGCGTTTAGGGGCTGCTGTAAAGCGTGTGGCGAGGGAGGGCTTTCGTTTCTGCTAGTGCTCAAGAGGTAAGTTAAAACGAAAAGGCAAACAATATGTGACACTCAAAATGTTAAAATTAAGTTCTGCTCCCGGCTTCCGCCTCAGGAGTACTGTGGATGCACAGGAAACGATCCTGCTCAACCCATGGAATGCCTCACAGAAAAAATATAATGCAATCCAGCACAATCCACTGTTTTGCTTTACTTTTATTTCCACATTAATGCAACACACTACAAATGGCCCCTTGCATGACTTTGTAAATATGTACTACCTTATTTTGTTTTTGCTGCACTACTAACTTTGGGCTAACATAAGGCAAGATGTAAGCAAATCTGGGCCCTTGTGTATTTTGGAAGTAAAATATGGATGCTTTTTATAGCTTCCTTTATCTTACCCAACCAAAACCTCATTAGTCAGATAAGAATTTCACTAATGGATGGCTGAATGTGGAAAAAAGGCTTATAGAACAATTAAGTTTCATTAGCACAACTGATATGTAAATGTTTCAAGCTATTCCTGATAAAAGTGGAGTGATACAAAACCCAGTTAAACTGCAAATAGATGTCTGTGTATGAAATACTACATATATGGTTTTCCTTCCTCATATTTGCCCTACTACAACGTATGTTTCCTATTGTCAACAGTCATCAGCTAATCATCCTTGCCAGTCGTGTTGTCATTATGCAAATAAATTACAGGCAACTATAGATCAACTGTATGCTCTCCAAAATGAAAGTTCCTAACAGATCCACACGCCGGCTGTAGCAGTACTACTTGTTGACATATGTCCATATCATGAAATGAAGGCAAAATCACATTCATGTGTGACGGTCTATACATGATCATACACATGAAGAGGTAATGAATAGATGTTAGCATGATGTGAGCGCCATATGATAAATCCTATAGATGCTGCACTGCATACTGCCCAACCCATATGGTGTAAGTGTTGCAGGATTATAAGTAGGCCTGGGCGAAAATTTCGTTCCGTTCGCGGAAATTGCGATAATTTGACATTTCCGCGTTCCGCGGAGAGCGCGAAAATGTCAAAATTTCCGCTTTCCGCAGCTTGGCGATAATTTGTTTCTTGCTTGTGCTGTAAAATAATACATTCTCGCGCGCGCGCGATCGCCTTACCTGAATCCCTGCGTTCGCCACAAGTTTTCTTGATCCGGTCGCGTTCTCCATGAGATGTTGTATTGTTTTTAGCCATTTGCGCTGTCTCGCGACAGTTCGCGCCCGCAGTGACGTCATGCGTCGCGCGATCAAGTCTTTCTTCTCGCCATCATGCATCATGAGACAACTCAAAACAAGATGGCCGCGCCCGCGAGCAACCACATGGGTAAGTTGGCGACCCGCAACCATGCAGAAAATCTCGCGAACATGCTGGAAAAAAACTTCCGCATCTTCGCGATATTTCCGCTTGTTTGCGATAATTTTAAACATTTTCGCGATAATTTGCGGAAGTGGATTTCGCAAATTCCGCCCACCCCTAATTATAAGCTGCATTGTGTATGTAATTTAGGGTATGCATCCTTGACATTTGCGGAAAGGATGGATGATACACCCAGGTGTTTTATGGATTGCTCTTAGCAGAAAACATTTACTAACTATCACAAACCACCAAGTGGAGGATCATCCTCCTGACAAATGGGAATGGAGTATGTTGAAATTTTATTGGATGTTGTCGCAGCTCTGTCATAAATTAGCGAAATATATATTGGTAACGCCTGTACGCATGGATACACAAAAGCCCAAGCCATTAATGGTATCCTGCGAAACGTGCTGCCTAGGTGTAGTGAGAGAGTAAATAACAAAAAAGTAGAACAGTGCTAGAATGGGTTACTGATACCCATCATGAAAGCTCAAGAAAAACTTTAGTTTTTTCTGGTCTGGACCTTCGACACAATGCAGTAAATGAATTGGAGTTGCTGCCCTACATCTATCACAAGTGTAATGCAATATTGTATATCAGACATAGAGACCTAGAGACAACCCCACACAATGGTTCTTCAAGTACTTAGGCTTCAATGGATGCATATATTTTGGGGGAGCCTGGACATGAATTTTCCATTGCTATCAGTGAATGTATGGTATTCCTTTGTAAATGTTGTATGTTCTGGATGCAGAAGGACCTGATACGTTGATACAATAGTTTGTGGTGTCTATATGTCACAAAATAGTTTTCGATGATTCACATTCATGGTATGACCATGTGAGTAGCATGAACACAGCAAAGCAAAATGTAATGTGTTGTACTACTCGCAAGTTGATGTGACAACATCTTAAAATGCTTTTTGATTTTAGTGTTATGACATACATTAGAAGGTAGAGCATCTATGTATTTGGCATGGTGACAATGTATTGTTTTACAGATACATATCTGGAACGTTTCTATGTTTATATGTATTTGTTCTCTAACATTTGTGTGGCTAATTTGAATGCTGAAGAAAGGAAAAAATGTGCTTCCCAAAGGCATGTCATAAACACATCCAAAGGTCACCTATCGATATAGATGTATGGAAAGACTATATGTGAAACGGAAGGCGGACAAAATCTGGACCTTCTTTGGGGTCACACAGAAGCCAACTATATCAACGTGAGGGGCTACCCCTCATGATAGTAAGAAGAAGGTTTATGCATTTTGTGCATTCTTTTTCTCAGTATCCAATTGTTTCTCATTGCTTCAATCAATCAATCAATCATAGCATTTGTAAAGCGCACTACGTACCTGTGAGGGTCTCAAGGTGCTAGGGGAGGGATGCTGCTACTGTTCGAAGAGCCAGGTCTTGAGGAGTCTCCTGAAGGATAGAAGGTCTTCGGTCTGCCGTAGGTGGATGGGAAGGGTGTTCCACATCTTGGCGGCGAGGTGAGAAAATGATCTGCCGCCGGCAGTCACTGTTCGGATGCTGGGGATGGTGGGGAGGGCATGGTCTGCGGAGCGGAGCTGGCAGGCGGGAGTGTAGAGGCTGAGTCGTCTGTTGAGGTACGTTGGTCCAGTGTCGTGGAGTGCCTTGTGTGCGTGGGTGAGGAGCTTGAAGGTTATCCTCTTGCTGATGGGGAGCCAGTGCAGGTCTTTCAGGTGGGGTGTGATGTGGCTGTGGTGGGGGATGTCCAGGATCAGGCGAGCGGAGGCGTTCTGGATGCGTTGGAGTCGTTTCAGGAGTTTGGCCGGGGCTCCTGCGTAGAGTGCGTTGCCGTAGTCCAGTCTGCTGCTGACGAGGGCCTGGGTGACCGTCCTTCTAGTTTCGGTGGGGATCCACTTGAAGATCCTGCGAAGCATGCGCAGGGTGTTGAAGCAGGAGGAGGAGAAGCCATTGACTTGCTTTGTCATGGAGAGTGTGGAGTCGAGGATGACCCCTAGGTTTTGTGCGTGGTTGGTGGGTGTAGGGGGTGCTCCTAGTGCCGTCGGCCACCAGAAGTCGTCCATGGCTGAGGGGGTGGAGTCGAGTATGAGGACCTCCATCTTGTCTGAGTTCAGCTTCAGTCGGCTGTTCCTCATCCAGTCGGCGACGGCCTTCATTCCTTCATGGAGGTTGGTTTTGGTGGTGTGGGGGTCCTTGGTGAGCGAGAGGATCAGCTGGATGTCGTCGGCATAGGAGATAATGTTTAGGTCGTGTAGTCGGGCGACGTGGGTGAGTGGTGCCATGTAGACGTTGAATAACGTTGGGCTGAGAGATGAGCCATGGTGTACGCGCAGATGATCTTGGTGGCTTTGGAGTGGAAGGGGGGTAGGCAGATGCTCTGGGTTCTTCCGGAGAGGAAGGAGGTGGTCCAGTCCAGGGCCTTCTCTTGGATTCCGGCGTCGTGGAGGCATGCTCTTAATGTGCGGTGGCAGACTGTGTCAAAGGCAGCTGACAGGTCCAGGAGGATCAGGGCTGCGGTTTCTCCATTGTCGAGTATGAGTCTGATGTTGTCAGTGGCGGCGATGAGGGCAGTTTCGGTGCTGTGGTTGCTGCGGAACCCTGACTGGGATGGGTCTAGGATGTTGTTCTCTTCGAGGAAGCTGGTCAGTTGTTTGTTGACGGCCTTTTCGATGACCTTCGGCGGGAATGGAGCAGAGAGATGGGTCGGAAGTTCTTGAGGTCCTTGGGGTCTGCCTTGGGTTTCTTTAGTAAGGCGTTGATCTCTGCGTGCTTCCAGCTCTCCGGGAAGGTCGCTGTCTCGAAGGAGATGTTGATGGTTTTCTGAAGGTGGGGTGTGATGGTCCTACTGGCTTTGTTGAAGATGTGGTGTGGGCAGGCGTCTTCCGGGGATCCGAAGTGGACGGTGTTCATGATCTTGATGGTGTCGTCGTCGTTGGTGTTGGTCCAGGCGAGCAGGCGGCTGGTGCGGGTCGTGGTCGTGGGAGCGGGGTGTGGGCTGTTGTTGGGGTGGTGACGGCATCAAAGCTTCGTGGATGTCTGTGATCTTGCGGTGGAAGAAGGTGGCCAGCGAGTCGCACAGTTCTTGTGACGGTGGGATGGCGTTGGTGTTGGAGCTGGGGTTGGAGAGTTCCTTCACGATGCTGAAGAGCTCTTTGCTGTTGTGTGCATTGTTGTCGAGGCGGTCTCTAAAGGCGGACCTTTTGGCGGATCTGATGAGTTGGTGATGTTGGCGGGTGGCGTTCCTGTGGGCTGTGTAGCTTTCCAGGGTTCTTTCGTGGGTAAAGCTTTTTTCTAGTTGTTGGGAGGTTTGCTTGGAGGCCTGGAGGTCTTTGGTGAACCAGATGACTCTCTTGCTGGTGTGGGTGTTGGGGGGTTTCTTGAGCGGGGCGAGGGTGTTGGCGCAGTCGTTGATCCATTGTTTGAGGTTGCGGGCTGCATCGTCGGGGTCAGTTGGGTCTGTGGGTGGGCTCTGGGCAAGGATGGCGGTTAGCTGGTCCTCGGTGATCCTGCCCCCGCTGCAGTGAGGCATCTGCTGGGTGTGGTGGTGTGTGGTGGGTTTCCGGAAGGTGAAGTGGATGCAGCGATGGTCGGTCCAGTGGAGTTCATGGTGCGGTCGAAGAAGACGTGGGTGCTCGCTGAGAAGATGGGGTCAAACGTGTGGCTGGCGGAGTGTGTGGGTGCTGTGACGAGTTTTCCGAGTCTGAGGTTGCCGATCAGGGTGGAGGAGTTGGGGTCGTTGTTGTTCTTGAGGTGGAAATTCAGGTCCCCGAGGAGGATGTAGTCCATGGAGGCGAGGGCGTGTGTGCTGACGAGGTCGGTGACGGAGTCGCTGAACTGTAGTCGGGATCCGGGGGGTCTGTAGACGAGGGTGCCTCTGAGAGTGGTGTTGGGGTCGGTGTGGATCTGGAAGTGCAGGTGTTTGGCGGTGCTGAGGGTGTCGTTGGCGTGTGTCGAGATTTTGAGAGTGTTCTTGTGGACGATGGCGATTCCTCCTCCTGTTCTGTTGGTGCGGTCCTTGCAGGTGATCTTGTAGCCTTCCGGGATGGCTATGGCGGTGTCGGGTGCCGAGGAGGGGGTCAGCCAGGTCTCCGTCAGACAGGCGATGTCTGGGGAGGTGGAGTCGAGTAGGTCCCAGAGTTCGATGGCGTGTTTGCGAGCGGAGCGGGTGTTGATCAGGATACATCTGAGGAAGTTGGTTTCCATGTTGGGCGGGTTGGCGGGCCGGATGCTGGAGAAGCTGCAGTTCCGGCAGGAGAAGGGTCCTTAAGTGCGCTTCGGGACGGCCAGGCAGCAGGTGCATGATCGCCCGGCGTTGAGTGCGTGGAGGGTGCTGGAGTTGTAGCGGAGGCTGGTGTCGTGATGTGTGCGGGGGCCAGGGTTCCTGGTGCTGGGCGCGGTCCAGGCGCGGACGGGCGCAGACGGGCTTGCCTTAGCAGCGTCTGGCATATATGGGGAGGTGGGAGGGAGGAGCAGCTGGGAGGCAGGAGGCGGGATCAGCGAATGGGTAGTGGGCAGTCAGGGGGGCGAGGCCGCAGGGTGCACAGCGGCGGGGGAGACTAGGGCACAGAAAGCAAAATGGGGCAGCAAGGGGGGAAAAACAGTGGCACAGAAGGCAAAAAACGGGGCAGCAAAGGGGGAAGACAGTGGCACAGAAGGCAAAAAACGGGGCAGCAAAGGGGGTAAAACAGTGGCACAGAAGGAAAAAACGGGGCAGCAAAGGGGGAAAAACAGTGGCACAGAAGGCAAAAAACGGGGCAGCAAAGGGGGGAAAACAGTGGCACAGAAGGCATAAAACGGGGCAGAAAAGGGTGAAAAACAGTGGAACAGAAGGCAAAAAACGGGGCAGCAAAAGGGGAAAACAGTGGCACAGAAGGCAAAAAACGGGGCAGCAAAGGGGGAAAAGCAGTGGCACAAAAGGCAAAAAACAGGGCAGCAAAGGGGGAAAAACTGTGGCACAGAAGGCAAAAAACGGGGCAGCAAAGGGGAAAAAACTGTGGCACAGAAGGCAAAAACGGGGCAGCAAAGGGGAAAAAACAGTGGCACAGAAGCAAAACAATGGGGCACAGAAACGGATGAAGCGCACTTACGGGCGAGATCTTATCAGCGGCAGTTGGGGCAGGAGCACACAGGTGGAGCTGTGCGGAGGAGGAACGACCTACCAGGAGGGTCAGCGGTCACCCCTTGCTTTGCTTATGGTTTATGTTTTTTATTGGCTTTCTTACCTAAAATGTGTAGTACTCTATTGTTCCTTATTTAATTAACAACATTTTTCCTGTAGGTGGACTTTGAACACAATTTCGTATATTGGTGAAGCTTTCCTAAAATATTGGGCCCGATTCACAGAAATAACTTAAGACAAAATGAATGAATGAATGAATGAAATGAATTTTGTAAAGCGCACGTAGCTGCCCTGGGGCGTCCAAGCGCTGGAAAATACCAACTGAGGCTAAAATTGCTTGAGGGAAGAAAACCAACCTAACTATTAATTAATAAACAAAAGCGTTTTCAGCTGTTTACGGAACGAACTAAGGTCGGGGTTGGATCTTAAATGTTGGGGAAGAGCATTCCACAATTTGGCCACGTTAAAAGAAAAAGAGCGGCCTCCCGATCTTGATTTCTTTATCTTCGGAACAATAGCCAGATTGGCAGAGGATGAGCGCAGATGTCTGACAGGCTGATAAGGTGTAATAAGGGGAAAGTTAATTGCTGGGCCTGAGGACCAAAAGGCCTGATGTGCAATACAAAGTGATTTGAAATTAACTCTTTCCCTAACGGGAAGCCAATGCAGTCTCCTTAGGCCGGACTTTACTGATGATCTGCGGGGGATTTGTAGAAGAGTCCGTGCTGCGCAATTCTGTATCAACTGCAGTTTGCGTAGAGTAAAGTCCGGAGCTCCCAGAAATAAAGCATTCCCGAAATCCAACCGTGATTGGATCATGCCCAGAACCACGGTCTTTCTTGCTTCGAAAGGGAGTAGAGGAAGGACCTTCCTGATGACTCTAAGAATGCCGAAACAGATAGCAGATAGTCTTATTGCCTGCTGATCAAATGACAGGGACCTATCCAGCCAAACACCAAGGCTCTTGATGGTATCTTTAGGCACCGGGGGCGGTCCCAAACTGGGTGGCCAAAGAGTATCAATGGAAGAAGGAGCGAGACGACCTAGGAGCATGAGCTCAGTCTTGTCTCCGTTGAGCTTGAGACACGACTTGGTCATCCAACTCTTAACCATCTCCAGACAGACTGCAAGATCCGCACACACTAAGGATCCCCCTTCCTGTGCCAGAGAGACCACCAGCTGAGTATCGTCCGCGTAGGTAATGATCTTAATGCCATACGGCTGGACGATCTCAGCTAGTGGCCTCATGTAGACGTTAAATAACGTCGGGCTCAACGATGATCCCTGTGGGACTCCACATCCCAGAGGCTTACTGGTGGAGGTGACAGTGCCCTCATATACCTGGAAGGATCTATCACTCAGGTAGGACCTGAGCCACTCCAAGGCCTTGTCAGATTTTCCGGTGTCCAGGAGACGTTGTAAGAGGATATCGTGATTGACGGTATCAAATGCTGCGCTCAGATCGAGGAGGATTACTGCCACCGATCCTCCCCGATCTAAGATCCTCCTGGACTCCTCTGTTACGGCCAATAGTGCAGTCTCGGTCCCATGCTTAGGGCGGAAGCCTGTCTGGGAGGGGTCGAGCAGCTGGTTTTGTTCGAGAAAGGTTGTTAGTAGGCCGTTTATATATTTCTCCAAGATTTTGGCTGCCCAAGGCAGCAAGGAGATCGGGCGAAAGTTGTTAGGATTCTTGGTGTCCAAATTAGGTTTTTTAACAAGAGCTCTCACCATGGCCTGTTTCCAGGCCACTGGGACTGTGCTGGTAGAGATCGAGGTGTTTAATACAGCTAACAGTGTAGGGAGGATGGTCTGAGTCGCAGAGACTAGAATGTGTGGAGGTGCTGGGTCCCTAGGGGAACCTGACTTCACCTGATGCATGAGGGAGGTGAGATGGTCCACATCCATCTGGGGAAATTCCGCCAGCACTGGGAGGCAGTTGGATATGTTTTCTTGTAGGGGACATAAGGATGTCTCCTTCAAAGTAGTCTGCTCTGAGGATGGAAAGGAAGAGTAAATGAGATTTATTTTCTGGAAGAAAAAGTTGGCCAAATCTTACTGAACTTACTACAATTTTCGTATTCACAGAAGGCACTTACTCATTTTGGTATTCACAGAAGACACTTACTCACTTCGGTATTCAAAGAAGTTAGGAGTCCTAACTTTAGGACTCCTAAATGCCTTCTGTGAATACCGAAAGTCTTAAAATTAGGATATTTCTCAATTTAGTAGTAGGAAAGTTAGGAGTCCTAATTCACCAGCCCCACCTGACTTAGGGGCTCATTACGATGGTGGGCATACTTGAGTCCACCAGCCATCGTGGTGGAGAATGAGTCCATCTGCCATGCATGCGGCGGTCCAACAATCTGAATTAGGATTCGACCTCCACCATGGCAGTCACATTTTACAATTTAACATTGCGACAGCTGCTGCTGACTGCAGCACCCGCCCCGATGTCAAAAATGCATGTTGTTAATTTCACTGCACTACGTGGCAGGCACCACTTGGTGAAGTGAAAGGTAAGGAGGTACCATGGGTACCCCCAGTGCACAAACACCTCCCCCCAACACAATGGTGGCCTGCAATGGGCTGGCAAAACCAATCCTCACCAGCTTTTCCATTCGCCACCATGGAAAGGATGGCTGAAGCCGGCATACTAATTTGGCAGACGGTGCCTGCTAAGCACCCCCACCATTTTAGGGATGCAGACCACTCCGCCAGGCAATTGGTATGATTGCCTATGGCAGTTCTGTGGCGGACGGTCTTTGCATCTGCCACGGTCACAATCTGGATCCGGCTACCATCCTAATCTGGCGGGCGGTTAATCCTCATTGGATGGTTGGTGGATCACCATTGCACAACTGGCGGTGGTGGTCCGTCCACAATCGTAATGACCCCCTCAGTTTGTGGAAGAAATTCTGGCTCCACAACAGTGGAATCATGGATTACAGCAGTTATGAATCATTTGGCCCCTTACAGTTCAGTCTGTCCTTTGCAGAGGTCCTCTAGTCCACCCTGTGGTTCTCTTCAAAATTTCACATAAAAGGGTACAAGAGCGCCTATGGCATAGGACCTGTGACTCACGAGCTAAAGAAGTGTATACAACTGCTATTACACAATATTATATATCATACAGTTATTAAATAACTCAGAATTATTTTGCTGATCATATTACCTCAGCAAATAATTCTGCTTGTGAACTTTTTAAAATTACCAAATCCTTTCTGAATTCCCAAGCCTGTAACCCAGGATAGTAACTTCACCCAATATTTGTAATAAGCTGTCAGCCTATTTTGAGGAAACAAAATTATACTACTTTACTTTTACCTCAGATCAGCATGTCTGACAGATCAATTACAGAAGAGACCACAGAAACTAATAGAATTTGTTCATGGTCATGACTTGCAACCTGTCCCAATTTAGTCCTTTCTCACGGATCATTGATAAAATATCGACTATAAAAATCTCGTCCTACAAAAATATTGCGATAAAGATATATCATATACACAAATACCCTATACTTAAACTAGGATTTGCAAAAGTATCGAAAATACATATTGTCAACAAATATGTAGTTTACAAAAATATCTACAACATAAGTATAGCTAACACAAATATCGATAATATTAAAAATGAAACACATACGCCAAAAACATCAATATTAACAATATCGACTACACAAATTTTGATAAAATATTTAACAACATAGAAAAGAAAATTTAACATTAATTTAACATTAAAAAACAATATTGCAATTTATAAAATAAAACTGCATATCCCAATTACTTAAAATAAGTTATAACAACATATATAAAACATTATGAAACATTTAAATAAAATACTATTATAATACTAACACGAATAAAAATATTTATTAACTATACAAATTAAAATAAATATCCAATACACCGAATATAAACTAAAATTAATATATAGCAACTATAATTAAATTAAATTGCGTTTATTTATCAATATAGTCAAAAAATACAACAATCAATAACTCAAATGCAAACATTAAATAAACAACAAATATATGTTAAACTAATTAAAAATTAACCGCTAAAAAATTCAAAAAAAGTATCTCGACCAATAAAATTTAAACTAAACTAAAGCAAACCAATATAAACACTATAAAAACTAGGAATTAATTAAAGCAATTTTACTGTATATCGGTCAAACAAGGAGGTAGAGCGATACTTTCTGAGAGAGAGAAAACAGAGAATAAAGAAGAGCTACAAAAACAACTATATCAAATTTTCTAGCACACAGGTGAGAACATAACTTTATAACCAATTATAAATACTTCACCTTTATTCATTTTTATTTAAGTTAAAAAAGTTACATGTTGTTCTTTAAATGTCACAGACAACAATTCATAAGAAATACACCACGATAATATAGAAGAAACATTTTCATGTGCACAATACATAACTCAAAATCATTAAAAATACAATCAAACGAAGGGAGATTATCATAATGTTGTGGCAGTGAGAGGCGTTAGCCTCCTTGGCTTAACGTCTCTCACCGCCACTTTGAAAACGCGAGGCATCTCCCTATTCTCAAGAATGTGGTGCCACCTTGCATTTCCCCCTGCGATGGCGCTAAGTTTCACGACTTAACGCCAACGCAGGCACACTTGCACCAGAGTGCAAAGGTGTCTGCAAGCAGGGAGGTTTGTTTATGTACAGGAAGGTGTCCCTTCCCGTACGTAAATAAACCTAAATGCCGTTTAGTAACTTACATGTGTGCTGCTTCATGCAGCACACATGTAAGTTACAAAACGGCATTTTAAACAAAAGGTTTCTTTATGCACAGGAAGGGACACCTTCCTTTATATAAACAACCCATGCCATTTTGCTATTTCCATGTGTGCTGCCTTGTGCAGCACACATGGAAATAGCAACAATGAGGAGAAATTAAGCATTTCTCCTTTTTGCGCCACCTTAAGACCAGGATTTTTCTGGTCTTAAGTTCGGAGCTGCCACCTATTATTACCGCCTTGATAACAGGTGGCAGCATCAAATTCAATGGGTGTTACTGTGGTACACCCACCGCAACACCCACTGCACACCCCCTTTCACGCTAAGTTTAGTGTGAAAGTGGCCCTATTCTCAAGGCAGCATTAAGCCACTTAATGTGGCTTTAAGCCATGTTAAGTGGGTAAACGCTGCCTTGAGAATAGAGCGCTGGCCCTATTGCCACGGTAATGTCAAAAAAGTGACATTCCTGTGGCAAAATTAATTGCAATTCTAAAATGTAATAAAAATACTAAACATAGCTAACAAATGCTTTGCTCTGTACAGCTGCCACAAAATTCAACTAAACATCAACATCAACAAAAACAACCACATCAACGAAAATGAGTAAGTATCTAATTTGTATTACAAAATGTTTTAAGTAAAATGTAATTAGCACATGCATCAATGTTATAACCATACGCAAACACTCCAATTATCAAATAAGCCTCAATTATAACAAATTTAAATGCTTTTAAAATACATCGACTGAAAAAGCAATAGCAATATAAATACTTTCAAACTACAATTTGTTTCTAATGAATTACTAAGAACCTCTACACCCATAGGAATTATTTAAAAAAATGATATACTCCCTTTTATAAATTCTGTATAAATAACAATTTATTTAGAAAATATTATATGCATAAAAGACTGCAACTCTTAAATAGCAATTCCTCAAACATGGCCATTAAAGATTGCAATTCTTTAACTTCATACATGTGTTCATAAATGTTGTAAATAATCTAACAAACTAATAATATAAGGTTTTTTCTGTTACTTCACAGCTTACACTTCAATATAACGCCACCAAAAAAGCTTACAGCACACTTTGGGGTCGATTCCGATCCCGGGTTAGAAAGCTCTCCTAGAGCTGTCCGTAGCCTTACCGTGCGACCGACACGTACCCGTAGCCGGTCTATCCTGTAGAGGAAGTACGATGCGCATAACTACCAAAAACACGACCGACACGTGGGCTGTGATTCAAGCTCCATTCTCTGTCCGAGCCGTAACTCCTAACGCTGAACCGAGTGGCCCGGAAGCAGTATCCATAGCAGTTTCCGGCCTGACAAGTACGATGCGTACTTCCTACGCGCCAGACGGGTCGTCACGTATGGCACGTCACAGCACCCGTAAATCAAGCATATCAGCTACGATTCGCACCACAACTCAATCCACGGCTACGAGACGGACCAGCTTGCAGCGGGTACGAGACAGAGTAACAAGCAGCATGTACGACACAAACACATCATGAATCCCATCGCGCAGGTCATACCAGTACTCTACATCTATGACCGGATCAGGAACCGATGCCGACGGCACAGGCGGTAAGTCAGACACCTACCACACAAACAAACGACACGTACCCGCAAAATGGCACACACACACAGGAGATCCACATCCTGGCCACTAACAACAGGCCACCATAGGGGTTGTATGGCCAGCACCACTACCACCCCTACCCATAGGGCTTATGTTGCCCAGCACCCCTGCCACCCCCAGCCATAGGGCACATGTTGCCCATCACCCCTGCCACCCCCACTCATAGGGGACGAGGTGCCCATCACTATTGCCACCCCCATTCATACGGCTTATGTTCCCCATCACCCCTGCCACTCCCAGCCATAGGGCATATGTTGCCCATCACTACTGCCACTCCGACCCATAGGGGACCTGTTGCCCATCACCCCTGCCACCCCCACTCGTAGGGGACCTGGTGCAAATCACTACTGTCACCCCCACTCATAGGGGACCTGTTTCCCATCACTACTGCCACCCCCAGCCATAGGGGACCTGTTGTCCATCACTACTGCCACCCCCAATGATAGGGCGTATGTTGCCGATCACCCCTGCCACCCCCAGCCATAGGGCATATGTTGTCCATCACTACTGCCACCCCCACCCATACCTGACCTGGTGCCCATCACTACTGCCACCCCCAGCCATAGGGGACCTGTTGCCCATCACTACTGCCACCCCCACTCATAGGGGTTATGTTGCCCATCACCCCTGCCACCCCCAGCTATAGGGCATATGTTGCCCATCACTACTGCCACCCCCACCCATAAAGGGACCTGTTGCCCATCACCCCTGCCACCCCCACTCATAGGTGACCTGTTGGCTGTTAGAAATGGGGGTCTCTAGTTGGCAATGGCTGGCCACTGTCCAAGTAGGGACCCTTCTTCCTAAATCAGAGTAAGCAGCCTACACCCTTTGATAACCCCTGCTCAACCCTGTGGTAATGTAGCACGAGCAGCTAGGCTTATCTCAGAGGCAGTGTGTGAAGCATTTTTGACCATACACAGTAATACAATGAGGAACACTGCAAATGGACACCACTCAAGTAGTTATAAAAAATAGGTATATTTATATAGACTTAATCACAAGACCAATAACAGTAAAAATCCACATTACTAGAAAAATAGGGTAACTTTTAAAATGCTGCAAAAATAGTTCAAGGTGCACCAAATGATGTTCAGTTCAATGCAGTGGTCTCTGCGACCCTTTTACTCACAAGGTATCTGGATTCTGTAGCCAAGCAACAAAAATGTTGCTAAGGAGTTGTAGCGATACATTTCCTCACGCTAACTAGCGATGCGTTGAATCCTTACCGCAAGGGAGGATGATGCGCTGGGTTGCGGGCAGGATAAAGCAACAAACTTCTTCACACTAAGCCGGTGATGCGATAAAAACCTTGCCGCTAAGGGAGGATGATGCACCGAGCCTGTTGCGTGTGCGATCTTGCTGCCATAGAAGAAAATGGTGCTCCGCGAGGGAGCGACGATCCTGATGCAATGCGGGGAAAATGGCGAACGCTCGCCGTCCGCGCTGCGATGAGCTTGGTGCGATGATTCTGGGTTAGCGAGCGCTTTGGGGCACGCTAACAAACAATGCGACAATCCTTGGGTTTAGCAAGCGTTTTCAGGCCCGCCGTCAGGCGATTCAATAACTTGGGTTAGCGAGCGTTTTCAGACCAGCTGACAGGCTCTGCGACGATCTTCGGGATAGCGGGTGTTTTGGGACCCGCTGACAGGCTCTGCGATGATCTTCGGGATAGCGGGCATTTTCAGGCCTGCTGATGGGTGATGCGATAATCTTCAGGATAGGGGGCGTTTTCAGGCCCGCTGACAGATGAGGCGACGATCTCCGGTAGCGAGCGCTCGGCGGCAGCAGAGCGACGATTTTTCTTACGCTCACCAGCTGCAGCAGCTCGCTAACGGGGGTTAGCGATGATTTTCAGCACTCTTTTCTCAGCAGTAGAACTAGAGGCCCTGGAACTCACAGGAGCCTCACCTGCAGATAGAAATCCTCGCTGGGAGGACACAGGAGGATGGTGGAGGAGTCTGGTGTGCCTGACACTCCTGCAGGAGGCTAGCTCTCTTCTAGCCCTTGGGTGATTGCTGTAGCCACAAAATAAAAGTTCCTTCCAAGTCCTTTTCCTCTTCTTCCAAGTCCAGTAGTAACCACTGCAGGCCAGTCCAAGAAACAGCACACAAGCACAAGGACAGTCCTTCTCCTGCAGATTCCTGTAGTCACACGGACAGAGGTTCTTCTTGTTGTCCAGGAGCAATACAAATTGTAGGGGTTTGGGCACAAATATTTATACCCCTAAAGTCTTTGTTCTTAGGAGCCACAAGTCTCTGAACCCAGCCAGAACCAGTTCTGCCCAGCCCTGGAGCACTTTGTTGACCAGGCTGCATCCTTCCTTTCAGAAAGAGGGGGTCTGCCTTCAGACGCACAGTGGGAGGTGGAGCCACATTCACCTTGCCAGGCACAGCCCTATTCAAGTGCAGGAGCTACCCCTCCCCTCACTCCAAGGCAGATCTCTCTATTCAACCCAGGTCTGACTCAGCCCTCCCTGTCCCTCTAAAACCAGACAGCCAATACACAGAATAGCAGAGCACACTGGAAGGCTTAGGCAAGAAAGTACCTATACTCTAAAAGTGGTAGTTTCAAACACAGAATATAAACATAACCTTCACTAAAAGATGTATTTTAATATTCTGAGCTCAGGCATACTAAATTTGTTTTTCTACCATGTTCTGTGGGTCAGGTAGGACTATAGGATGTAATAGCCCAAACCTTCCATTCTGGCCTATGGAGAACATGTAGCCTTACAGTAGTGAAAAACGAAATTGGGTGTAATTCATTACTAGGACATGCTATACACATCAGAGCATGTCCTACCTTACACATAAAATGCACCCTATCATAAGGGTGGGTTACAGGATGCCAAGGGAAGGTTCAGGGGCTGGGAAGTGGGTGCACTTCACAGCCAAGATGGCAGTTCTGGACTGCACGCAGACACTGCAGTGGCAGGTCTGAGACACACTTTACAAGCTGCTTCTGTGAGTGGCACAAAACAGTGCTACAGCAGCATTTGGTTCACTAGCCACGGGCATACACATGCCACGCTACTGGGGACTGGCAGGTAAACCAAATAAGCCAATCATGGATGTACCAATTCACAAAATATTAAGCACAACTTGTGTTCTCTATTTCGTATTTTCTCAAACCCGCTATACCCGTAATATTTACGACAACGTAGTCTATCTTTACTTTTTATCGTCACGTGATGCATGAGTCACCGGATTTGTAATTAGAGGAAGTAACCATTTCTCAAACACTTACGAACGGTTCCACATCGCAACCTAACTGAATTCACGACGCGGTAAGATTGCACAGGTTTGCCGTCTCCTTACGGTAAACTTAGTACTCAGTATTTCTCCTGTATCTGTTGTTTACTGAAAAGTACCTCACATATTTTTATTCCAGACAGCTTCGTGTACGATTTATCATGCCGTGGGTTCCCACGACTGTTTGTTAGAAATTTGACGTTTATATCATGAAAGGTTAGAAAAAAATCTACCTCAATTTGGTTCACCTTTTACCACGGTTTTCTCTTCACGATATTCTGCATGAATACACCTTGAACTATCGTTTTTCACCCTTCCGTCACGCCTCCGTTGTCAAACCCCTAGACATTTTGTAACGGTCTTTGTATTAACACACAGTAGACACATCAATTAAGCGTGTTTGCCATCATCCAGTGCATGAACCTGATGCCCCGATAATCCGGCACTCTTCCGCTCACGGCCAACCCTGACTTTCACAAACTATTAATACATTCGCTAGCATGCAATTCTTTGAACATGTTATAAAATGTTGTGTTGTATCTTGTTATCCGAATAAAACGTTTTATGCTTTCAGAATGCAAGTCCCCTGAAGAAGTGTTCGCCCGAAATGCATAGGGCTTAAATATTTTGAAATTGTTGAAAAGAAACATACAATACTATGTGAGAAATAGTATGAATTGGAAATGAATACAATTGTGAATTAAAGAAATCATCGTGAAACAATCTATCACCCCCTGGATCACCATTATTTGAATCATGACAACTTTGGAGTGCTGAGTAGAGGACGTTACTCCCACGGGAGACAACGCATTCATTTTCGTTACTTTCACCTCCAGGCTCAGGAGGGTATTTACCAGGCACCCTAAATAAACACAACATCATCTACACACGGAGTGCGACGATCCACAATCCAACTTGAGTTTCATGTACCAATTCACATGTCATCTTTACAAAGGGAGCAGTCGCGCTGTGGCACTGAATAGCAGTGGCACAGCGCCCAGAGCATCTATAACCAGCAAAAACAGAGGAGACACAGCGAAAAATGGAAGGGAGACTCACGCCAAGGGTGCCAGGTCTAACACGCGTCCCCTCCAGCTGAAATGTGGGGAGAACTACCCATCCCCTTGGAAGTTGTCATCACTAAGGCGGAAAAATCTGGACAGACCATCAGCATTGGCGTGTTCTGTAACAGGGCAATGTTCCACCTTGAAGTCCATACCCTGTAGGGAAATGGACCACCTTAACAACTTGGGATTCTCACCCCTCATCTGCATCAACCATCTGAGGGGCCTGTGGTCTGTCTGAACCCGGAAGTGAGTCCCAAACAGGTAGGGTCTCAGCTTCATCAGTGTCCAGACCACAGCAAAGGCCTCTCACTCAATTGCACTCCACCTCTGTTCCCGTGGAAGTAACCTCCTACTGATGAAGGCTACAGGTTGGTCTAGTCCCTCCTCGTTCATCTGTGACAGAACAGCCCCCACCCCATGCTCTGAAGCGTCTGTCTGGACAATAAATTCATTAGCAAAGTTGGGCGCCCGGAGTACGGGTGCTGTACACATGGCAGTCTTGAGGGCATCAAAAGCTTTCTGACAGGTGTCAGTCCAGTTCACAATCTTTGGCCGCTTATTACAAGTCAGCTCCGTCAAGGGGGCAACGATGTTGCCATACCCCTTGACAAACCTCCTGTAATAACCTGTGAGTCCTAAGAAGGCCCTCAACTGGGTCTGAGTCCTTGGGGGCTCCCAAGCCAGGATGGTTTCAATCTTGGGCTGGAGGGGTGCCACCTGGCCACTCCCTACCTGGTATCCTAAGTACAACACAGAACCCTGCCCAATCTGGCACTTACTGGCCTTGATTGTGAGGCCTGCTCTGCGCAGCGCCATCAACACTTCCCAGAGGTGGAGCAAGTGGTCATCCCATGAGGAACTAAACACTGCAATGTCATCCAGGTAGGCGGCACTGAAATCCTCCAGTCCAGCCTACACCTGGTTGACCAACCTCTGAAAGGTGGCAGGGGCATTCTTCATCCCAAAGGACATCACACGGAACTGGTAGTGCCCATCTGGGGTGGAAAATGCTGACCTCTCCTTTGCCCCATCAGTTAAGGCGATCTGCCAGTACCCAGACGTTAGATCAAACGTGCTGAGGTACTGAGCAGCCCCTAACCGATCTATGAGCTCATCAGCTCTGGGGATGGGGTGCGCGTCGGTCCTTGTGACCGAATTGAGACCTCAGTAGTCCACACAGAATTTAAGTTCTGGAGTATCACCAGGCGCTGCAGCTTTTGGTACCAAGACCACGGGGCTAGACCAGGGGCTGCTAGAGGACTCAATAACCCCTAGTGATGAATACAGGCCCCAGCTAGGCCCGCAAATACAAGGGTTCGCCCTCCTGTATACGAAAACTAGAAGGAAGTTGGCACGGAAACTGCAAATACAAAGACAGAGTTTATTAACCCTTAAGGGTGGTCCTACAATCTACACAACACTCTTCAGTATTGCATAGAGTAGCACAAAGAACTTGCGTACACGGTCCCCTTTTATACACAACAGAGGGGCTCATAAGTGGGTGGATACAACATAGAGCAGAATTCATTACCATTTATGGACATTTTCGATACAGGATCAATATGTGGGCGGAGTTAACAATTTCCTGAGCCCGCGAAAACATGGTCAAACAAGGACTAACTGATTACAGATGTGGTCAAGTCTGGGCATGCGCCAGACGGACAAAGGAGCTATTTATAGACTGTTACTAGGCAGATTACAAGAGCAACTAGCGAAGAGGTAGGACTCTTCTCGTGCAAAGCACGTGGAGACATGGCAATACAAAATGGAGTCCGGGCATTAGTCAACATAAGACAAGGAACACGTTTATGACTAGAGAATTCATGTCTTCAGTGAATGCTTAATCATATAGCTGTTTTAGTTTTCAACAGACGACCCTTTCAGCATTTCCTGAAGACATTCGGCTGATTAGGATAATCATCATATATGTCAATTTTCATCATCTCTTCCACTTCCTTGTTTAAGTTTTTCTGGTAGGTGACATTGGCAATAGCCTTCTTATCAGGAATACAAAATGACATACATAAAGAACAGACTAAGGGACCACACTGAACACAGATGCAGCAGGAAAACAGAACTGCTACAATAATACAGAGACCAGTTAAGACTTTCCATCCCCATGTAGTGATCAATGCCCAAAACCATCCAGAAAAGGTACAAGTGCCATTTTCTGTATGAATCTCAGCTGCAATTTTATGCAATTTATTAATAGCATTATAAACTGATGGCGTGTGGCCAGGAATAAATACACAACAACTACTTCCAATAATTCTACATACTCCACCTCTATCTGCTAACATAACATCTAATACCATACGATCTTGCAACGCAACAATTCTAGTGATTTGCAATTCTTCCGTAAGATTCCCAAGAGCAGCAGCAGCTTGATTCGTTACAGCCTCTACAACTCTTGTTAATCGTCGAACCTTCCTACTATTTAGGGCAGCTCCAACAAAGAAAAACAATCCTAAGTTAAAATCAACATACTGCTGTAAGCTAGTGTCGGTTTGGTCAACATCATCAACAGATAGAGTACGTTTATACCTATCTACAGTTACATTGTTCAATAACTTCAAGTCTTTATGATAGGATGCAGGTGCTAAGAATACAGGGGGTAATAGGAACGCTACATAACATACTCCGGACCAGCCGGCGGGTAAGCGGTAATAACCTTTATTCCCACATACGAAGTACGTATTATGGGAAGCTAAGAAAGTACTATTATTTAATCCATCTATATTCAAAACAATAATACAATCACTAACACCAACAGGAATATGACCGACACTCTGGACACACAGGTCCGCTTGAGCTTGCGCCACTTGAATTACAAAGTTCTCATTTCCAACAATGTCTCTGGTGTTCGTGAAGATGTAGGGAGTTAATTCATTATCTGGTCGATATTCTTCCCACTCCCATATTGTCCCATTAGCTTGTGGATAGCCTTCTTTATCTTGATGACATTCCTTATTAAGTCTAAAAAGCAGTCGTCCCACTGTAGGTTTCCGTGTGGCAAAAAGCAAAGTGTACCATGCTCTACAAGAGCCATTATGAGAGAAAGGAAGAGGTATGAACGGCGTTCCTCCTTTCTTCTGATGAGCTGGCATCATTCCACATATCCAACAGTTCGTAGCATTTGTAGCAACATGGGTATGATGCAACATCTGGATATAAGTATTGTTCAAATAAGACTGACGATGCTTCAATTCTTGATACGGAAGGGTGTAAAAGTAGTGCTCTTCAGGCACTGGAGTAGTCAAACAAACAACTCACAGGCAGGAGTCACATTCTCAACAAACCACGTGGTTATACCAACAATAGCTACAATGATAATAAAACTTGTCGCACAAAAAATCTTCTTCTTCTCCATTTTGTAATAAAAGTCAATATCTTCCTGAAACTAAAAGGTTGTCAGAACTCTTCCCCTTAGGCAGCCGTTGATTTCTTCACCAGCGGGCCAAGACGGGTAACACTACACTAATGCAGGGCTGATCCCCCCCCTTGCCTCATTGGTTCTCCGTTTCACTAACCTAAGGGCCGTTCTGACAACGTGTCCTGATACTGGAAAAATCACTTCCTCTGTCTGAGATGATATCTTCTTGCTCCAGGAATTGCTTGGTCCGGGAAGAGCTCCTCAGTGTCGTTCGGTTCCACAGCACGGCCTTTCTCTGCAGTCAGGATTTCTCGATGGTCGGTCAATACAGCAGGCTCCACTAATCCAGGTGGCACTTTACGACAGTGCAGGGAGTGGATCCAGTTCTTCCGATTGGAGACTCGCACAGCTGTCCTCGTTGCGAGCAATATTTGCTCAGGACCAACCCATCTCGGCTGCAGACTGTTCGTCCTTTCAAACACCTTGAGCATAACATAGTCTCCAGGCCGGAGATTATGTCCTTCGCCTGTGGACCGATCAGGAAGCGCTTCTCGAATCTGTTGATGAATAGAAACCAAATTATCAGTTAACTGTGCCAGATAATCATTCATCATTACACAAGGTACATCATACACTGACTTCGGTTTCGATGGACCCCAAATATTCATTGGACGTCCAAATACGATCTCATATGGCGTGAGACCAGTCCGAGAATGCGGTATCGATCTAATTGACAACAATGCCAGCGGTAAAGCGTCTGGCCAAGTCAAAGAAGTCGAAGCTTGGATCTTAGCGATCTTAAGCTTCAAAGTACCGTTATATTTCTCAACCAATCCCGCAGACTGAGGGTGAAACACTGCATGAAACTTCTGGGTAATTCCCAGTCCTTTCAGGACATGCTTGATAACGTCTGCTATAAAATGAGGTCCGTTATCACTCCACAACAATCTACAAACACCATATCGAGGGAAGAACTCCTTCAATAGCATCTTGGCTGTAGTCATGGCAGTATTGTCTTTCGTAGGGTATGCCTCAACCCACTTACTGAAGGCACAAACCACTACTAGAACATACTTCAGATTGTTACAGCGTTCAAGCTGAATGTAATCCATCTGCAAAACCTCAAAAGGTGCAGTAGGTGTTGCAAATCCTCCTGCTGGAGTTCGTGTACCCTTTCCTGGGTTATACTTCAGGCAAATCATGCAAGTCTGCACTACCCTCTTTGCCGTGCTAGCAATCTCCGGATGCTCCTAAACTCGTGTGAGTAATTGTACAATTGCGGAAGCTCCGACATGTGCTAGCCCATGTGCCATCTGAACCATAGGTTGTACGAAAGCTGTGGGTAACTTCCATTTATGCATCTGCTTATTTCTCCAACACCCTTCATCATCCAATTCTCCATCATTGGACCATTGCTCCCGTTCCTTATCGGAAGCGGTCCTCTGTATCTCTAACACTTCTCTCCTAGCATTGTGCCATCTTTCTGCCTGCGACTTCACAACATACATTGCAGTAGAGTCAGGCTGCATCGCAGTCTCTCGTGCCACCCGGTCTGCCAAAGCATTCCCTTCTCCAACTTTATCCACCACCTTTTTATGGGCACTACATTTGACTATAGCAATCTTCTTTGGATATGTTAATGCAGTCAAAAGGTTGTGAACTAACTCTCCATACATTATCTGTGCTCCATGTGACGTTAGAAACCCTCTCTCTTTCCAGAGTAGGCCAAAATCGTGCGCTACTCCGAAGGCATAGCGGCTATCTGTATAAACATTCACACACAATCCTGTACTGAGCTCACATGCTCGTGTTAATGCTATTAGTTCCGCTGCTTGAGCTGATTTCTGTGGTATGCGTGCTGTATCCACTATTGTTTGTAATGTGGTAATTGCATACGCTGCTGAAGTTGTACCATCTGGTAGCTTCAGGCATGATCCGTCCACCCATAGTTCTCCATCTACATCTGTAAAGGGCGTATCCTGGAGATCAATACGACCCTTTGTCTGTTCCTCAGTCACAAGAATACAGTCATGTGCTTTTTGTGCTTCAGACTGAGTTTCCGGGAACGGCAACAATGTGGCTGGATTTAACGTTGCACACCTCTTCAACGTAATATGAGGAGCCAAAAGCGTCAATTCATATCCCGTTAAACGAGCACTGGTCAAATGCTGCGTCTTTGTCTGATTAAGCAGGGCATCAACAGCATGGGGAACTAATACCAACAACTTATGAGATAACACAATTCCCTCACTTTGGCGTATTGACACAGCTGTCGCCACAACCGAGCGAAAACAACCAGGCAATGCTCGGGCAACAGGATCAAGTATGGCCGAAAAATATGCACAAGGGCGCTGCTTGTCGCCGTGCATCTGCACTAAAACTGATAATGCACATCCATCTCTCTCATGTACATACAATGTGAAGGGCTTCGTATAATCAGGGGTACCTAACACTGGTGCTGAACAAAGGGCTTGTCGCAATTGCTGAAAGGCAATTTCACACTCATTTGACCAGGGAAGAGGAATTGGGGTATCTTTTGTCAAAAGTGCTAACAATGGTTTAACTATATATGAAAACCCCAATATCCATTGCCTACAAAATGAAGCAAGACCATAAATGCACGCACGTCCTTTGTGTGGAAGGTACTGGCGTGTCCAAAATTGCTTGAATACGATCTGATGTGAGTGCACGCCCCTCCTTAGACAAAAGGTGACCCAAGTAAGTCACCTTTGGTCTACAGAATTGCAATTTCTTCTTCGACACTTTGTGATTGTGAGATGCCAAAAAGGAAAGCAAGGATAACGTGCACTTCTCACATAGCTCAGGAGTGTCGGCCGCCAACAAGATGTCATCGACATATTGTATAAGGGCTACACCATCAGGCAGAACGAAGGAATCCAATTGTCTTTTCAATGCTTGACTGTAAATGCTAGGACTCTCTGTATAACCCTGAGGGACTCTACAAAATCTGTAAGACCGATTATTCAAAGTGAAGCCAAAAAGGTACCGGCTATCAGGATGAATAAGAATCGAAAAGAAAGCATTTTTCAAATCGATAACGGAGAAAGTGGTCGCCGTTGGTGGGACCAGAGTAAGCAACGTCGTAATATCAGACACCACTGGATACTGAGGTATCACTATTTTATTCACCTCCCTTAAGTCAATAATAAAACGATAAACCCTAGTATCAGTGTCTTTCATCAAAATGGGTAGAATAGGACTGTTGCAGACATTGTATGGAACTTCCTCCACTACTCCCACCTTAATTAAATCCTGCACAATCTGTATGAGTGCCTCCTCCCCCTCTTGGGAAATACGATATTGAGGGAGGCGTGGTAACACAGCACCCTCCATGACACTAATGTGTACAGGTGGAATCACCATCTGTCCCACATCAGTATCTGAAGTGGCCCACAAAGTACGAGGGAGAGAAGCTAATACAGACTCCTCCGCAACCACACACATCCGTTCTGCCATGGGG